>NC_069140.1:13137327-13863577 GCF_943734755.1 Anopheles moucheti | reverse complement strand
AAAAGAAAATGTAGGTTAGTAAGGTGGTGGTAGACTGGTAGCCAAACAAGCGCATGGTGGATCTCGCGTGGATGTGCGCTTGTTTGTACGGTGAGCAAATTGATTGGTTAAATGAGAGGGTCTTGTTTGATGAGTGTTCGTAAAAGCGAAAATGATCATGCCGGGGTATCGTGTGGAGTCATATATTCGTTTCGCAAGCGAATGCCCACTTTTTGCACCCATGTTCCGGAGGAGCGCATCAGTTGTTGTTTGAATCGCAAGCAAAATGCGCGAGTGATGTGGATCTGGATGAAGAGAGAGAACGAAAACAAATACAATGTTTCGTGTATCGTCGCTTTCAAGAAGATTCAATTTTTGGTTTATTGCATGGAAAGTCCCCTGTTTAAATAGCACGGTCAATAAAGGGAGGGAAACGTTTGATAAAACAAATGGGTTGATGCTTTTCCAAAAATAAAATCCACTTAATGTTGGCACTTTGTTTTCATTGTAATCAAACTTTAAAGTGGGTAATGAAAAGTGAGTAATGGGTACCCAGTTTGCAAATGTTTGACGGTATGCGCAAGTCACGAAAATGATTTAGTTTTCTCAAATAAATTATATCATCAATTTGTTAAGAACTGGAACGGATCTGTCATTTTGAGTGATACACTTCATTTTCATCGTACTATATTTTGGGATTGAACGACTGGAACACATTTACTTGGTAGAACTCTAAACCTTTTGAATAAAATCGAGATCATTGCTATTGTTTGCTATCATCAATCAAAAGAAAACACCGGCAACGTTTGGTTGGTCTTGTGTTAAATTGTATTTCAATGTTGTTTGCAAATTTTGTAGGACTTTTTGAAATCATAATAAATTTTCAATCATCTTAAGTAATCATTCGAAGTGTTTCTAAAAAAATTACAATGAACGTGAAAAGCAAGATTTCAGAAAAAAATTATCTAATGTCCCAAACTAATGTACGAACTAGTTGTACGACTTTTCCCACCTGATGACGAGCATTGTTCAACGTTTTATGATTTTCATTTATAAATTTTCTTTTCGTCGATTTAGTCTATTTTTGAATTTTTTTCTTTTCAATAACTCTGGATCAAGGTATGTGTAGGATAGAGGTCGAGTAATAGCCAAGATAGGGGTTCGCCATTTTGGATTTCATTTGACGTTTGGTCGCCCGTGTAAGATGCATAATAAGCTCACTCACACTTTCTTATCGTGGTATTAGTGACACTTTTTCCTTGCGTCTAGCCTACTTGTTTACTACATCGCGAAGTTTCACAATTAGCTTGGTCGTTAAAGTTTTCCTTCGTTTTGAATGCCTTCAGTTAAAACAGCAAACTGTCGATGGTTTTATAAAGTGGTGTAACACCAATCGCCAATAAAATTTGCAGATCTTATTCTGGACTAAAATCGAAAAACAGCGACACAAATTCCAACCAAATCTAAAACAATAAAAATCTTGTTGCTATGACCGGCCCGAATTAATCAACACAACTACACACAAAACATTTGAATGGAAAAGGGCGTCCAAACGTCAAATCACGTGTAACGAACTTTTGGTTACTTGTCAAATTGCTCTATATTACTCGACCTCTATCCTACACAGGCCTTGCTCTGGATTGTGTTTTCCTTTGAACAAACTGACAATCCCAAAACAAAGATGTTAGTTTCATAAAGGAATCATTTCTAAGAGCATGAATAAATATACTGATATTCTTTTGCTGTACTTTTGACAAGTTTGTTTCTTTTAACTTTCAATTCCGAATATCATACGTGTATGGTTTATAGTGTTACTTCCTTGCAGCTAACGGCATGGAGACAATTATTTACCTTACACGCTCACGGAAGCCAGCATCCCATCGTCCCGTAAGCATTTCGTGTACTTCGGCTAATTTTTACCCCGGCTTCAAATGTAAACGATGGTGCTATGATTTTTATTTCTCATGTTTGATTTTTCCATTCCGCGAGCGAAGGAGGCGGCGGCACCTCCGACAAAACCGAAAATCAACACGTCATCCAAAACACGACCCAACCGTGTATGCGCTGCATCGTTGCGATGTTACACATCAAACAAGCAAGTACACGAACCATTTGCTAGCGAAACATTGGCACCCCAAAAAACCTTGCTCGAAGATTAAACGCGAATAGACGTGCTTATGTACTTCAAACGGATTGGCGCAAATGTTTCTCATCGTCGGTGCCCAAAACCCAAACCCAAAGTGTACACAAACCGCAATAAAGATGTAAAAACATTTGCGTAACGAAAATTTCAAGCATCCTTGTACGTGTTTGACGGTTAGTTGGTTTGGGGTGGTCTACTGTCGTATGCGAGCCTGTATGTCATTCCGACATACAGCGCGTTCCTACCGTCGTAGACAAACGACGAACGCCAAGTACACGTGACCGTGGGAATACGGTACACAGTCCTCCAGCCCCGAATGCCCGTGTCTCATGTCAATAGAAACCAAACCGACGGTAGGCTCCTCCATGTGTAACGGGAATGGGTGAGATGCAGGGGCGAAAGGAAAATTTACCACTCGATGGAAATGTAGGAACCAGGCATACATACACATTGCGCGCGGCATATTATTACGCTTTTATGAATGTCAAATTTTCCTTCGACACGCAATGGGTCTTCGATCGGGGTACGACTGTCAGCGTTGGAGATGTTTTGCCATAAATTATCGTTGAATTTTATTCGCCCACCCACCACCACCGTCTAGCCGTCCATTACATGTTCAATTGTGTTTGCCAATAAATTAGCTTAACTGCAATGAAAGCGAAAAAACAAAATGGAGATGGGAAACAGTGCGGGTAGCGTACTCACACTTTGTTGTCCCGAAGGGGTGTTTCGGAATAAAATATATTCCGCGGTCTGAATCGTAGTTTCAAAGCATTCGAACTAACATATTGACGTCATGTTTTCCTGAATACATTTGTCATGCCAAATCGAATGAAATGTCGATAAGGTTTGGCCGTTTTAGCAACAAATAAATCTAATGAAAGATTGGGTCCGTGTAATTGGGAATGCTTGCAACGAAAACTATGAATACAAATTTAATATGCTTAGTTGTTGGCGTTGGAAGGGTTAATGATTGCGTTGACACTTCAACCACCGGTGGTATACAGAGAAAGAGAGAAATATTTTTAACAATGTGTACTTTGATGTTTTATTAAATCTAATAGACATCATATTTTTCAGCATTTGAATCGATCTGATTTGAGAGAGGTTGTTACCGCCGTTGAATACTGATTGTGTTGTAAATACTCATACCTTATTTTGAGCAAATTTAGTACACTTTCATATTGAAGGATGATTACCTTCTTTGGAATTCAATTATTGTGGAAAATATGGATGCAGTTATAAGTAAGTATCGAACCAAGTTGACACTAAAAACGACGCCATTGAGATCAGTGGTGACTTTGATGACTTGGACCGAGAAACGTTGTAAAGCAAAAGCAATTCCAGTAGAAACTGGAACGAAGTCCTCGAACACTTATGTTAAACTTACTGAATGAACCAGACATCAGCTCACACATCGTAAATAACGTGTTCTTTGTGCTGTAAAACTGCGAATTGACTTCGAAGAAATTCCTGATTCTGTTCCGAAGAGGATTTTCTATTTGCTCTCATTTCTTGAATGTTGGATGTACATCATTGAATTGATTCTAATTTATTCTGAGAAATCAATTCCTTACGGTAACTTCAAATTTCTCAAAAATTCCATGGAGTTCAATCAATCTGACGTCGGTTAAATAAACATTTTAACCATCCAGCTAGCCCATCGAAAGTAAGAAACATTGTGATATGATACAAAAAAGGCCATTAAGAAATAATATGCCTCACACTGTTGGTTCAGTCTGCGGTTCATTAGCTACGAGGGAAAAGCTTGAATGTCTCAGGCCTCCTAAACAATCCTAAGAAAGCTGACTTTTATTAAGCTGGCTAACTGGCGCTGAGAAAAGCGATTAGTTTATGTAAGTTAATCAAGTTTTCAGTGTCCTATAGAGGAAAACTCCATCCACGCAAAGTCCATCCACAAAAAAGGCAGTGTTAAAGATGATGATGGAGCAGTTTTACTTCGAAATCTTCCACCAAGTGCCACTGAGCGACAAAAGCAGCACCCGGCAGAACGTTTGACTTATTTTTATTAATTACATCAGTGCCAATTTTTCCTCACGGGGCACCTTTGCAAAATCATCGCATTTGTCACTTGCCGATCAGCGTTTGCCACCAGGGTGGATGTTGACTGTCTGCGAAGCGAGAACACTTTTCCGGACAGTCGAACTGTGTCGTTTGTGACGTTATGGTTTTTTTTGTTGTTGGTCATGTTTGTGGTGTGCGGTCGCGAACGTGACATTCCGAAACGTTTCCAAATTTTCGCTGATGATGACCAGTTGGCGGGAATGGTGTTAGCCGATTCCCGCTTCCATCGCACTGTCGACCCGCACCGTGTCGTTAAGTAGATCCGATTTCGATGGCATTTTGACGAATTGCTGACCGAAGCCGAGTGCTTTATGGGAAGGCCGAAACGGAACGTGTTGCGATGCGAAGCCCTCGAGCACTGGTAATGGCGCATTCCGGAGCATTCCGATCGATTTCGACGCGGGCTCATCATCGGGAAAACATCAACGCGAACGTGATCATGAAGGGCCGCTGTCAACTGATTGGTGATGATTGGTGATTGTGTTATTAGATTTTTCACCCGAAACCCGAAGCGAGGCTGCTGGACGTTTTCCGGTGAAAACAGAAACGGAAGGAACTGACAACTCTCACGTTTCGATGACACTGTCAACAGAAATCATCTGTTAAATTGGAAAGCGTGCATGCAGGGCCGTCTAAGCCAATGATACTTCGCACACTTGGTTGGGTTCTTGTGGTATGCGTTCTACTGATACAGTCATACACTGAAATATTGTACTAAATTCTATCTGAAACTATTTGCTATAAGTTTAATCCAATAGCCCGAAAATCGTAAAGTGCAAAAACATTTTGTTTCAAAGTTGGTGCTTCTGAAATAATTACGACAAGTCAAAGTTTTCCGTGCCAAAAAAAACCGGCATACAATTAGTTCACCCTTTATCCCTTCTTTTGCTGATTGATTTGTTTCTCGCAAAACTACAAGCTCTACTTCATTGAAATGTTTTTCTTTCTTGTCTCTTGCCCCGCTGCTAATCATTCATTATCGGCTGATGCAATTAGCAAAATCGTCGAATGTTTATTGAACCGCTCGCTGCTTGAGGACCGAATGAGTTCGCTGTGTTTGCCGCTGTGGATCGCAAAGTCACTCGGTACACCAAACCCCACACAGACACTTGGTCGGAATCAAAATGGAAGTGCAAGCCGTGGTAGTGGCACAGCATTGCAGAATGTAGCAAAAGTTCGACAACCATCTCGCGGTACCGCATTGGATGCCATTGACTTGCTGTACGGCGAACGATAGAGTTGGAACGTTTTGATGAATTTCGTCCCAATCTCTCGAGTAGGTTAGTTGGTTCATTTTTGGGAACGATCGGGATTTTTTTCCCTCTTTGTGTGTGTGTGTGTGTGTATGCATCACAATAAAGTTGTTCGATCTGACTCCCGCAAAAAAAAACTTTTGCGCAAATCGATGCGCGCGAATAGACAAATAGTTAAATAACAAGGAAACTTTCTTCGAAAACAACATCCCCATCCATTTGTGGTTTTGTGTGAGTTTAGTGTTGCGAGCCGTAGCCAAACTTTCCATCCATCCAAGTGATCGCGGATGCGCATTGCGAGCAACTTTCCATCGCGCGCGAAAGAGAGAAAGAGCGCGGCCTGCTTGCTTATTTATTTGATCGAGCTTTGAAGCAAAGCCCGGGAAAAAGGGTGGCTTTTTGGGGAAGATTGATTTTGTTCCTTTTCTTCAGGTTTTGTTATCTAAAGTTTTCCCAAAACAAAAAACTATTGGCAACATTTCCGTTTCGGGACCGGGTATGACTTTTCGCGGCGGGGAAACGTTGGGAAACGCCAATATGCGTCCTAACGAAGGCACTGAGGACTGAGTATCTGTGACAATTATACTTGGCAAAAACCGGAGGGAAAACACATCAAACCGAAAGGTTCAAGGTTACGCTCGGTGGATAAAGTTGTGCATACCATATTGCTATGCATGACACACACTCGGCTAACGCTTCATTGAAACCATTGTACCGGGTTGCAGGAAATGGCAGGAATAGGGAAGCGAAAAATAGAAAAAACAATAGCGAAAACAAACAAAACAGCACACAAATGCACCGAAAACGTAGTGTCGCCAGCGGTAGGGCTGTTTTGTTCGTTTGCCATCGAGCAGCACTGGGTTGGGTTGAAAGTTTTTCACTACGCGCCACGTTCGTCGGTAGGTACGGAGCGTTCCAGCGTCTTCCTTGGTCATTACCACCTTTCCCGCGAAGGAAGCGTACTGCCTTCACCGTTATGCGTTCGCGGCAGTACACCAACCAAGCAAGCAAGCAGGCACAGCACTTCGTTATCATGCCATGAAGTTCACGGCAATGGTAAAGTTTTCCATTTCCAATAGTGGTGGCAGATGCCACCATCTTTTTACTGCTATCGTAAGACACGGGAATGCTTTGCCTATTCCCTCCATGCCAGCCTGTCCTTCTCTTTCCCCTGCCACAGAGGGCGCCCCGTTGCGGACATTGCAGTTTGGGGGTTGAATCGGGGGGAAAAGGTCGTGAAAGTATGCGCACAAGAAATAGCTCTTAGCTCGTTGTTTTCTTTGTGCGGTGTGTGTGGCGTTATGCTTTTGCGGAGCTCAGGTGAACGTTGAAACTGGGAAGCCAAAGCAAAGTCCCAAGATTTCGCATGATCGCATTGCAACAATTTACTTCCTTCTAGCGCGGTCCGGTGCGCGCAACACAACAAACTTTTTGATATACTATACGCCTAAGGTACCCACCCTGGAATCCATTTTCGTCCATAAATGGACAATGGTAACTTCTTCGCGAGTTGCACCATGCCAAATGTGCCGTTTTACCGTGGGAAGGGAACACGGGAACACGGGTTTCGGATTACCGGGGTCTTTGGTTGCCCTTTTTATTTCACTTTTCATGCAGTTTCGCATTCGGTTCGAGTATTTAAATCTATTTTTATGTTGCCTTTTTAGTACACTCGAATCACAACCACACGTACTTCAATGTGCAATTTAAAGCAATAGAGTGGAATTGTTCCTCTTGGCATCATTATTGTATACCCTTTTTTGTTGGTATGTAATTACATTATTCTCACAGCAAAACAATCGAGCTTTTGTGTGGCCAAAGCCGGAGCGGTTGGCTCATCCGACCATGGCTCAAATGTCCACCGCATAAGCATATATATATATGTATGTATGTTTGTGTCTATGCGAGACAGTTTTGCTATGAACAACTTTTCCGTTATCCCATTTCCCCAACCCCCTATCCCAATCCCGAACCAGCTGGCACACGACACTTCGGCCGCTGGGACAAAGTTTTAGCGTGATGAAAACAAAACTCCCCGGCCCCCGGGGGTACATTGACATCGGGGGGTGTACTACGTACGGTTTTATTTTCCTGGCAAGTTGCTATTTGGTCAAAGTTGCAAATGATTGACAGTGACGTTGGTCAGAAAGTTGCGCGCGTAAGAATAAACTCAAACCTTCCACCTACCTTCCACCCCATGCGCCCCTTTCATTCCTACTTCCTTGTTCCGGACGCACCGGACCGGACCCCACACACAAAACACGTCCGTGGCAATGCCGTACGGGTGAATGTTTTCCTTTTCGGTTGCCTGTTTGTCTGTTGGTTGGTTCGCTTTCGTAAACAATTTGTAGGTTATGGTTTCCTGCTTTTCCCGCTGAGGGGGGGCTGCTATTGCGCATCTGTACGGTTGGGAACATTTGCCACACTCTGATGCTGCCAGCATCATATTTACGCGTTGTTCGTCGTTTCACAAGCGGTCAAGTAACAATCCGTGGATGGGGATGGTGATTGAATGCTAACGATTTATTATTTAAGCGATTTATTGGTGGTTTATTGAAAATATGATGAAAATTATTGATAATAACTTTAAGAAAAAAACTGTTTGAGTTAAGCAATTTATGGTTAATTTTTTTCATGAATTAAATGCGTATTGTTTGACCCTTATCGGAGTGTCCCAAAGAATATCTTTACAATCATGGCTTACTTTGACGTTGTTTCATAATGTTTTTTATTTACTTGTGAGTGTTCAGTAACATTTTACCTGTCGTTTTTTAATGTTATTTTCTGCGTAAATATTTATAATTTGCTATTATTGTTATGAAGGTTTCGAAAGCTGGATAACTTTTTAAATAAATAAATAAAATCCTTGATGCTCACAAAACGTATACAATCGAGCAATATGAGCTTCTTCCCTGAACGAGGACGACACTGCTATCATTAGCGAAGAAATAAAACCAACTAGCAATAGTGAATTTAAAACGCATCGCGACACTGAGCAAACTGGGCTACGGAAAGAAGGCAAACTTAACAGCCAAACATTTGCGTTCCACGGTCCGTTTGTGCATGCATTGCACACTGGCGCTATAAAATTCATAGCTCATCTATATGCAAAGATGCTCCCGGGTCCCGGTCACAGTCATCATCACATTGACTTGGCATGATGTTTGAAGGTGCCATCTTACGCTTGTTTATTGAATGGGCGATGGCAAGAAGAAAAAATCCCTTTTAAACAGCGCGACCCAAAAGTTGTGCAGTCAACTTCACTCAACGGTGGACAAACGATGGTTGATTTTATTTCCTGATAATGCGAATCATGTTTGGTGTTAAAAATGTGTGAAAAGTATTTGGGTTAGTAGAATTGATTTGTCAACAATTGTGCCGAATGCCGCCAACCAGTCGGGTTCCGAGGTTAATCATTTATCGTGGTAGTTACTGTACTTTTGTTACTGTACTTTTGTTACTGTACTATGTTCATTATACATTTTCAATCAATACTTACTTGGACATGAGTGTAAATTCCGTTAGTTAATCAGATAATTAAACAATCCATTATACAGGTGTTTTCCATGCATGGCTGAGTTCAACAAATAGGGAGGGTAATTTATGTTAAATTAAGTGTAAATAATATATTTAAACATTATTAACAAATAAATATAAATATTAACAAGGACTGACTATCCGGCTACATGGTTTAATAAGTCGATACGGCCAGGCCGTTCTAACAAAAAAAGGTATATTTAAATATCACAACTTAATTTACATAATTTTCAGGAAAATCGGCTATATATGTTAGCAATAAAGGATAACCTCTTTTGACTTATCGAATTAAATAGATAATATAACATTATATACATATAAATATATTGTATAAATATAACAACAATGTGGTTTCCGCGCTCCATTTCGAACTATTATTTGTGCCATTTTTACAGCCTCGGTAAGTATCGCCCCACTCATGACATCGCAAACACTTTTCGACAAACGGTTGATTTATTAGTTGCCAAAAACAAAACAGAAAACCAAAAACTGGATAAACACTCCACGGCCAGTGTGCAGTGTGTGGCATTTTTGCAGTGGCAGTGTTAAAAATATTCATAGCCTCATTTAGGACTAACAACCACGGAGCGCCAGCAAAATGGGCCCCATCCTTAATGGGGGCCAATTTTTCTCCCCGCCCCCGTCAGAAATGACGAGCGAGGGACGAAACAAAACCGAGGGAAATATGCCGAACGCTGGGCGCTCCCAACGGCAAAGGCATCAGCCGTTTGCCGGTAGCTTGGGAAAAGAAATCGCTGCTTTTCCGTTCCCACATCAGCACATCGGTGGCGCACATAAATAATCCATTCGTTTTCTGTCATGCGCCTAAATGGAAGCAACTTATCTGGTAATTTACTTCTTATTTATATTCCCACCAATACCGCCCACATTGCCGGGGATGGAAAGCGGGTTCGGGGGGGGGGCGGTTGGGTGAGTGAAGAAAACAATCACCACCTTCGTCACCTGCTGGATGCGATGGGAGGAAAATTTTCATCCACCCATGGTCTGCGCGGTGGTGCGCTGGTGCGCCTTTGGATGTCTCCTTCCTTTCCTTCACAAATAATGTCACAAATGATTTACGGAACTTGGTGGCAAATAAAGCACACCCAAAACAAAAGCAAAGCGAAGAAGAAACCCGAAACTCCATTCGCCGGTCCGGGATGCTGGCCAGGCCGCCTTCGGTTAGATGGATGCGACCGGCCTCGATACTAAGCCGCCTTTTGGGGTCGAGGAGCAGCAGCCGGAGCGGTGGTGGATGGAAACATCCGATATACATCGGTGCGGAGTAAAAATGAAGCCTCGCAAGCGAGAAGCGTCGAATGTGGGTGCCAGGGCTCGGCAGTACGGCAAACTTGTCATCCTCACCGCCTAGCAGCGCACGTTTTCGCTCGAATAACATTTTCCAAATTATGATCCGATGATTGATGGCTCGTCAGGCCAAACATTGCCAGCCCGCAATCGGTTCTCGGTGTACGGGGTGCTGTGTACTCCTGCTGCCATAATGGAGCCACAGCATGGCGAACGAACGCACCGAAAGGCTGCTGTACGAGGAATTGAACGAGGTACGATCGGAGGCAGCTCCCGGAGGTTAAACCCCCAACATGCTAAAGCTAAACGATTGTCATCTTGGCATGAATAAGGTGTCAGTGCAGTGCGTGACGAAAAGACCCAAGATTGTAACAGGGCAGGAGGTTTGCATGTTTGCAAGCGAATAATTACTGATAAACGAAGATTAAAGCATTGGAAGACATGTGGAAAACATAAAACAAACTAAAACAAAAATTGTATAATATTCAATTATCCACCGGCGATTGAATTTGTGTAAGCCGTAATGAACTGTCCATGCACACAAGAGCATCACCCTCTCATTGACCTCGTTGGGTGTATGTTGTCTGGTTTAATTTTATGCTACAGCGCCTGTGCGATTGTATGCCATAAAATGGTAGTAATTTATCGGTGCTTCATAGACGACGGCACTGTCCGTGTTGACCCATGTAACGTCTACGTCTGCAAGAGTCCTCGACGCATCCGAATGTTGCGTTGTATCACGCACCATGTACTATGGCAGCCGACGCAAAACATCACACGCCAATGGTACGCGACCGATCAGTTCTTCATTATTTCCACTCCTCACGCACCCTTTTCGCGTTCATCATCATCATTCGCGTCCAATTTAGCGTCCATTCCCGGATGTATTTGCACACGAAATTTAGGGCTCACCCGGCCAAGGCCATGAAGCGTTCCAAGCGGCGTACGGCCGGGGCATTGCATGTGCTCATCTGAATAGACCAGCAAACGTACCAGACCGGGATCGGGATCATGTTAAGTAGACTGGAGAAACCGGAGCATTGATTTATTGGAAGCATAATCATACATCACAGTGACGGATGGGCGTCGTCGTCGTCGAGTATCTCGTGGATCTTCCGCGCCGCTACGCTAATATTCGCTTTAGCCGTCACTCAATAGGCGACGTGACGCAACTTGGGCTGGGAGTCACGGAACGTGATGTGAGGAATGATGCTAACAATTTTTGACATACGACGCGACTGCCAACCCAGCCCAACCAGCAAAGTTTGCGACAAAACGCGAAAGTTGCACGATTTTCCCCCGTTTCAAGCCTTCCTCCAACCCTGAGGAGGACACTGCCTCCACGAACTCGGTTGTCGCGGGCGATGTCTTTGGTTGCAAGCTATCGACATCGCATTCTGGCATATGCCTGCTTTTCTTCGGTCTCGCTCACCTCGAACTTCGTCACTTTTGAACGTGCGACGGTGTGCAAACCCTCGACCGATCACACAACACATTCACACACCTCCTGCCCACCGCTCCCATGAAAAAAATTGTTGCTCCAGAAATTGAATTCAGTCGCGGAGAGTTGCACTATGGGTGGAAGCTTCTTCATAATTTGCTGTGATAATGCTAGTCAATCGTGGACAATTTCTCTAATTGAGTACTTAAATTTTATTTCATAAATTAGTTTTTTTGATAAAAAAGATTTGTTTAGCTATATTAATCATCTTGATCATTAATATCCTGCAGTTATTTTTTTCCCGCACATATTATCGAAAGGTGTCGAAATTAATGACACCTTTCTTCGAAGTACCCCATAGTGCCACTCTCTTCACATTCGTGTATGCTATCGGTTTCCTCAATTTAGTTCTTCGCAAAATAGTGAAAAGTGAACAAGCAGAAAGGTAAGATGTAATAATCGTTATAGAGAATTGGTTTGTTAATTTATTTTGATTTGTTTTAGCTAAACATGGATTCCTCACTGCAATCATCCAAGAGATCCGGTCAATATTACCGGCGAATCCAGAAACGCACTCTGAATGAAGCGGTGGAAGAGGAAGGAGAAAGCAGCCGGATGCCGATGGATATAGGTAAGTTAACACTTCTTAAATTTAATATTCGTCTCCAAACTGTGTTATGTTATCAGTGGACTCGTGGATGTGTGAAGTAAAAGAATTCTTTTTGTTTTCTTCCTCTCTATAGACAACGCACACCGCCAACACCGACGCCGAAATTGCAAGGAATCCCATGGTTGGGGATAAGAAGGACGTAAGCGCCGCGTGAGGAAGAGAGCGGCAAAGCGCGCGCGGCTAATCGTGTGTGGATCGCGCAGAGGAAGCGGCAACGGCTGGCAGAAAGGAGGCGTGGAAGCGGGGACCAGCTGACTGCGGCAGCAGGATACCACGAATTAGTGTGAGGCAACGGGTGAGTACGAATAAAGGAAGAGGGTGTGCAATCTAACGTGTGTACGTGTGTGCGGTTTCATTTCGATGCATCCGAAAGGCCTTGGGTATGAAGTATGGGAGAGGGAGGAGAGGATATAAGACGATACAACCCCACGCGACGTGTCACGGCGACATGCTCAATTCTGCTGCTATCGAGACTGTTTTTGAGCATGGTTTTGAGCATGTTGCGTTCATACAAAACTTCGCGTTTTGTCGCAAACTTTGCTGGTTGGGAGAGTCCTGCCCAACCAGCAAAGTTTGCGACAAAACGCGAAGTTTTGTATGAACGCAACATGCTCAAAAACATGCTCAAAAACAGTCTCGATAGCAGCAGAATTGAGCATGTCGCCGTGACACGTCGCGTGGGGTTGTATCGTCTTATATCCTCTCCTCCCTCTCCCATACTTCATACCCAAGGCCTTTCGGATGCATCGAAATGAAACCGCACACACGTACACACGTTAGATTGCACACCCTCTTCCTTTATTCGTACTCACCCGTTGCCTCACACTAATTCGTGGTATCCTGCTGCCGCAGTCAGCTGGTCCCCGCTTCCACGCCTCCTTTCTACCAGCCGTTGCCGCTTCCTCTGCGCGATCCACACACGATTAGCCGCGCGCGCTTTGCCGCTCTCTTCCTCACGCGGCGCTTACGTCCTTCTTATCCCCAACCATGGGATTCCTTGCAATTTCGGCGTCGGTGTTGGCGGTGTGCGTTGTCTATAGAGAGGAAGAAAACGAAAAGAATGCTTTTAATTCACACATCCACATCCACTAGTCCACTGATAACATAACACAATTTGGAGACGAAATTAAATTTAAGAAGTGTTAACTTACCTATATCCATCGGCATCCGGCTGCTTTCTCCTTCCTCTTCCACCGCTTCATTCAGAGTGCGTTTCTGGATTCGCCGGTAATATTGACCGGATCTCTTGGATGATTGCAGTGAGGAATCCATGTTTAGCTAAAACAAATCAAAATAAATTAACAAACCAATTCTCTATGACGATTATTACATCTTACCTTTCTGCTTGTTTACTTTTCACTATTTTGCGAAGAACGAAATATATGAAACCGGTAGCATACACGAATGTGAAGAGAGTGGCACTATGGGGTACTTCGAAGAAAGGTGTCATTAATTTCGACACCTTTCGATAATATGTGCGGGAAAAAATAACTGCAGGATATTAATGATCAAGATGATTAATTTAGCTAAACAAATCTTTTTTATCAAAAAAACTAATTTATGAAATAAAATTTAAGTACTCAATTAGAGAAATTGTCCACGATTGACTAGCATTATCACAGCAAATTATGAAGAAGCTTCCACCCATAGTGCAACTCTCCGCGACTGAATTCAATTTCTGGAGCAACAATTTTTTTCATGGGAGCGGTGGGCAGGAGGTGTGTGAATGTGTTGTGTGATCGGTCGAGGGTTTGCACACCGTCGCACGTTCAAAAGTGACGAAGTCCGAGGTGAGCGAAACCGAAGAAAAGCAGGCATATGCCAGAATGCGATGTCGATAGCTTGCAACCAAAGACATCGCCCGCGACAACCGAGTTCGTGGAGGCAGTGTCTTCCTCAGGGTTGGAGGAAGGCTTGAAACGGGGGAAAATCGTGCAACTTTCGCGTTTTGTCGCAAACTTTGCTCGTTGGGTGAGTTTTGCTGGCCGAACGTTCCACACACACACGCAGAGCGGAATGTCTCGGGTGGGCTCGGAATGGGCCCAGAAACATGGTACTTTCATCATTTGCTCTATATCCTATCGAGCCATCGAGCATCCGGTGGTGTACATTACACCGTGTTTTCGTCCTACCGCAGGTCCAGCACGGGAGACCTGTGCCTGGTCAGTGCCCGTGCGGCACGGCAAAGTCAAAGTCATTATTAAACAAATTGACTTCAAACTTGTTCCCATGGTAAACCGAACCTTGGCGGTGGTGGCGACGATTTTGCGTGCGTGTATCAGCAGAAGGACTGTTGATATAGACGGGACTAGCACTAGCAACAATTTTCGGCGTGTATTGCACGACCGGGCTCGACGCAACGCCTGGACGGAACAAGTGCCCGAGAAATATGAAATTTCTCATCCGAAATAGTAACCCGCACCCGCGTGTTTTTTTTTTGTCAATCGTTCGGTCGCGCGTTGATCCTGCATAGAGATACACGTGAACGCCATGGTATGTGCTTTGACATTTAACACATTGATGGATCGTTTCGTAGAGCCCGGTAACAATATCCGGCGAATAAACAGAAGGCACACCAACAACAGGGAGGATGCAACAACAACAACAAAAAAACACACACTGCGTATGATTAATTTTGTCTCCGAACGTACATGACACACGGGGCTCGGGTTCAAAAATCGCAACAACATTGCTACCGATACGCACACTGGTTAGGTTTCATGCCCGCCGGGCAAAACGGTGAGGATGTACTAAAAAATGAAATAAAAACAACCCATCAACCTATCGACGTGCGTTGCCGGGCAACACTACGGAAGGATACGGATGACGAGCGTGGAATATTGGCTGCTTTGTTAACGAGAGTATACACGCCGGTAGTATGGCGTAATCCTGGGTGGAATATTACCACCGAGAAGCAAAATTCTATTGAATTTTGCCTTCGCTTTATAATATCATTGGTGAGACGAGGAACAAAGCGAACCCCCCCCGGAAAGGGGTTCGTTGGGTTGAAGGAAAATTAATGTTTCCCACCGTACACCGCACGGGGGAAGCGCGTCGAGTTGGGTGTTGGGCGATAACCCCGATAGGTGATGATGTCTCGTTTTATTATCTTTTACAAAAGTGGTCATATTTTTCCGACTCTGAGCGACCGTACCCGGAAATGTGATTATATTAAAAACATATCTTTTTGGGGTCATTTTCAAACGATAACGGTTTGTCGGGTTTCGGGTTTGCCGGAATGGGATGAGTGTTAACGGTCCATAAATCGGTTGTATAGCAAGAGCTTTTGTGAGGCCAAACCTTCCGAATGGATCGATCCGAATATATTTTAACCTGTTGTCAGTGTTCTGAATACGCTTTGTTCCGAAATGGGCAATCTGGAGCTATGAGTGTGACATTTTAAACATGTCAATTGTATAGCTGATCATGAATTATACAACATTTTCCAGTAATTGCCCATCTCAGTACTGATACGATTTGTGTGTCCCTTTTTTTTTCGGGCGTATTTTTAATTTAATAAAGCTGTCAACGGTGCCCTTGGTTAAAAGATAATGATCACTTGTACTGGCTCTGCTTCCCATTAGCAACAGCTGGAGCAACAGTAGTTTCGGGCAAATGCCCGGGACGCGTTAGCATATAGATGATGTTTACTGAAAAATCAGATTTTTTTTACTCCATCCTTGCTTGATTAATGCCGGCGTCTATGATTAATGACTTGTCAACTGTGTGATCCGAAAAGTTTGATAATGTATTATGGCTCTGATGGAGGGCCTCCACCAGTCGGAACCATATGTGCCTTGTACTGTAGACTAACAGCAATTTGTGAGGCATTACGAGTATTGGTTAGAATTTTTGGAACTCTATTTTGAAAATGTTAAAAAGTTGACTTCGTCTTTTCCTTGTGGAGATAAAAAAAATATCTCATTTAACCTGAAATAACTTGCTAAGTGTTTTTTATTTGATGAGCTCACAGTAATCGAATTTCTCAACCCTGCATTATAAACACTAAATAAAAATCAATTCAAAGCACAGGAATTAATGTTGCGAATACTTTATTACAAACTACTCTCACTTATTCCGTAGTGTCCTGCATCTGTTCAGGCTCTGGAGCAGCAAAGCGGAACGACAACTCCGAGGCAGCCTCGTGTCCACCGTAGCCGCCGTGGTGACCATAGCCATGGTCATGCACTGGGTGGCAGGGTACCTTTGTGACCGATGGGGCGCAACCGACGAGCAGGTTCGATCCGCACTTCACTGGAGAAGCGTGGCCACCGTAACCACCGTGATGGGATGGCTCATGATGGGCGACCGGGGCCGTGTAGGTAGCGGACCGATAATGCTGCTTCTTGTGCTCGTATCCACCGTGGTGTCCATGGGCTTCGTGTCCGTAACCGTGGGCCTCATGGCCGTGACCATGGCCGTGACCGTGTCCGTGGCCATATCCGTGAGCCTCGTGGCCACCGTGTCCGTATCCCTTGTGCTCATGTCCGTAACCCTTGTGCTCGTGTCCACCGTGTCCGTAACCCTTGTGCTCGTGTCCGTAACCCTTATGCTCGTGTCCGCCGTGTCCGTAACCCTTGTGCTCGTGTCCGTAGCCCTTATGTTCGTGGCCACCGTGTCCGTATCCCTTATGTTCGTGGCCACCGTGTCCGTATCCCTTATGCTCATGCCCTCCGTGTCCGTATCCCTTGTGCTCATGGCCGTATCCCTTATGTTCATGGCCACCATGTCCGTATCCCTTATGTTCGTGGCCACCGTGTCCGTATCCCTTGTGCTCATGGCCATAACCCTTATGCTCATGTCCACCATGTCCGTAACCCTTGTGCTCGTGTCCGTATCCCTTATGTTCATGGCCACCGTGTCCGTAACCTTTGTGCTCGTGGCCGTGTCCCTTGTGCTCATGACCATAACCCTTGTGTTCGTGGCCATACCCCTTATGCTCATGGCCCCCATGTCCATAGCCCTTATGCTCGTGACCGTGTCCCTTATGCTCGTGTCCATAGCCCTTGTGTTCGTGTCCGTAACCCTTGTGTTCGTGGCCACCATGTCCGTAGCCCTTATGCTCATGGCCGTATCCATGTTCCTTGTGGCCCTTGTGCTCGTGCCCGTATCCACCGTGTTCCGCGTGTCCACCGTGGCCCTTGTGCTCGTGACCGTATCCGCCATGTTCCGCGTGCCCATGATGTCCGTATCCGTGACCTCCATGATGGCCACCGTGTCCACCGTGTCCACCGTAGGATCGCTCGAACGCCACCGCACTGTCCACTGCACTACTCTCAGCATCCTGGTCCTGGTCGCATACCGTCCGCATAACGCCATCATCTCCTAAGAGTTCGGTACATGCAACTGATCGCTTCGAGCGAGAACTAGCACTCAATTCACTACCTTCGTCAGCCTCACCATCGGCCGCATCCTCCTGCACGTAGTTGCTCACTTGGCTTCCACCGTCCAGGGCGTCCGCAACTGCCGCATCCTGCTCTGGCTCTGCTGCGGCGGCCACCGTATCCGTCTGGGCGTTCGTCGCATCCACACCCTCCACCGGTTTCACTTCCGTCGCCGGTCTCAGCTCTTTCGCGTTCAGCTCGGCAGGCAATTGTTCCACGGTCGCGGGTGCCCCAGTGGCCAGCTGCACCACCACACCCAGCACCACCAACACTGTAACGAACTTCATCCTGCTGCACTTCACTTGCTCGGTCAGCTCCGAATGGTGGCACACCGATCTCGAACCACAAGCTCAACTAGCCGGCGATCAGTGATCGGCGCTGTGTTTTATTGACCGTCGATCGGCACGGTGGGCTGTGCAGTCAGCAAGAATTCGGTGCAAAACGACCAATTTTCACCTGCGAATCGATTGGACCAGCAAAATGTCGCAGCGACCAATTGGTTTTGTAGCTAATTGCAAGCGTCATCAACTCGCGTGGCAGCGAGTATAAATGTAGGGCACAACAGCTTTGTTTGGTTTCCGTTTCGACCCCGAAGAACGGACACTATTTGCTTATGAGGTGGTTTCGGTTTCCTCAACGGTGCGCAAAGTGTTCCGCGTGAATAAGGTGTTGCAATAGACAAGCATAAGTGAGGAAGTCCGAGAAGCGAAACTGAAACTCCCTACGAACAATGAATCTTTCGAAGAACAATTAAAAATAATATTGTTTGTTTGATGCAATTCTGCAAATGCATTCCTTGCGCAATGCTCATTGTCTTGTGATTCGAGCCAACTGAACACCACCGATTGATAGGGAGGAGATGAAAGATCAATCAATGCGAGAAGATTATCAGTTTACAGTAGAACAATAGCTTGCATTCAAACATTCGCTTTGTGACGTTTGGTCAACGTTTGTATTGTTGCGATCTTATTGAATCATGTTTAAAGTATAACATTCTGGCAACTTTTTGCTTCGCGTGCTATTTGTGTGGAGCTATTGAAATCACGAATGAAACATTTTCTTCCTGCTGATCACATTCTGATAGCACAATGTAATATCTATCAGTGTATCGTATTCAACCCTTAGATACAGGGTTACCCACAATTTTTTGACAGTTTCCCAAGGTTTTTTGATTACGTCCCAGATATTATTGAATGCGTCCCACAATTTTTTGACTGCGTCCCACATATTTTTGAATTCCTCTCGATGTTTTTTGACGATTTCCCATATATGTTTGAATTCGTTCCGAGGTTTTATGACGGTTTCTCAAATAGTTTTGAATGCTACTTTAAATAAATTGTCTTTCGCTTAACCACAGCAGCATTGAACCACAGATAAGGGAGAGAAGGTCATAGGTTCAGATGCATTCTTGGAAAACCGTTGGCTTCCGTATGTCATCTTTGAGGCGAAAAAAGTTTAGAGAAAATCGACCGCTGCAGATGAGCTGCTTGGTTAGCGTGCTAACAATCCGTAGAGATTTTACCGTCAAGACCGGCGCCGATACCTATGCATCACCGGACCGCCCCAATCAAAAAACCTCGGGACGAATTCAAAAATTGGTGGGACGCAGTCAAAAAATTGTGTGACGGATTCAAAAATATGTGGGACGCAGTCAATAAATCTCGGAACGAATTCAAAAATTGATGGACGGATTGCCAAAGAATTGCGGGATACCCTGTAAGAATAGACCGGAAAAAACGCACTTACAGTTCTCAATCATTGGATTGTCTTTCAACAGGTATGGTTTACACAATGGTACAGATTGAATGACAAAATTCGCTGAATTTCTTAAAGTAGGCCTTGACGCAAACGCGTAGCGTGTCGCTTGTGTGTTGAAAGTTCACATTTCAATTCAACCGGCACGGCACGGCAGTGTAACTTAACTCCGTAATGCGTTCGATGCATCCAAGTGTGCGTTGCCATTAAAGCTGCAACGAGGACAATCTTTTTCTGCTGACATTGCGGTAGCGTTTTTCTCTGTGCAGTGCCAGCACTAAAAATTTGTTTGTTTATTTCTCTTTAACGAGTTCACCGCCGGCCATAGACCCCATCATGTTGTGTCGATGGCCGACGTTTGCTTTGGATGCCGATTAGGTAACGTTTACCCGGTAGAATAACAACATTAAATAGGAATCCGTTTTTTTCCTTTTTAGGCCTAAAGCAGAAGCATCATGCTCGGGGAACAGGTTCATCGAATACTCACAAACGTGAATCGATCTGTTGGCTTTCTTTTCGTGTTTCTCCCCGGTTTGCCTTCGTCATCGGCTAGCAATTTACTGCCCAATACCTCATTTGGCACAACAATTGGAACATGGAAAATTTGCGTGCAAGCATTAGCAGCAGGCTCCATCGCCGTGTAGCATACAGTGCTCACTTCAAGACAGGTTGCCGTGTTGCAGGCACCAGCAACGCAGGCATTAGCGCAATACGTTGTGAAGGAAAAAGTTTTTCGCCGAGCAACAAAATCCAACCACCAACCAGAAACGGTGGTGGTACGCTCGAACGATAAACAGCGAACAGAAGCTCATATGTTGAGCTCGCGAAAACTTGCCATTTCGGCGCTGGGTAATTGAAGGAAGTGGTAACAATTTTCAACTTTAATCACCCGAAACGGGGGTAGCACCGGGCGATAGTTTCACCTGTACCAAGCGTAAAAACCACCCCCCAATAACCCCAAAACACTTAACAAGGTCCAGTACACCGTTTTAACCGCCGCTACCCGAGCCAGAGTGCTCGTTCGTGTCATTTAATGGCGTGAATAGCACATGAAGCTATACCGTCGCTAATCGATTCTAGCTTTTAGAGTGTGAGAATCCGGCAGCCTTTACTTACGACCTTCGGCTGCTTGCTACGAGGAACACGTACATGTAAAATATGGGTATAGAGCGTAGGAATGTGGGACACTTATGGATGTGGCTGGAACGCTCGTTAACGACACTGGGGTGTGATAGTAATGGTCCAGCTGGGTACATCACACCTTTCGGATGGACACGAAAATTTGTTGCAATGTGCCCTTTTCTTTACTGAAGATATATAAGCAATAGGTAAAGTCATTTCATTTGGGGGATTTTCCTATCAATTCTAGAGAGTTTTCTTCATATTTTCCGAAAGCCATACGGAGTAATCTTCAACATTCTGTTTAAAAGCGACTAAACAATATTGAAAATCATGAATTCACATCCTTGCCTTACCGTGGAAGCCAAGGTGTGCCAGAACTGGTAAATTGTACAACCGGATCAACTTCCCGGCGTTGGCGCATTGATTTCGCAGAAGAACCAAATCCTTAAACAATACTGCCAAAAACCATCGCTAACATCGGTTCACCCATTTCGTACACCCAGTGTGTGCATTCGTGTGAAAAAGTTCGTCCTCCAAAGCTCCGGTACCGGTGGCCCCTGCCCTATTGTGTGCGAACTGTTTCCGAAACTCATTAGCAGTAAATTTTACAGGCAACATATTGATTTCCCAGGTGTGTGCCAGCGAGAGAGCGTAGGCCAGAAAGTTATGCCTCCCCGCTGCGGGCGGCGCTTGATTGGAGACGGTTTTTAATGGGAACCGATGATGATGTTGCCGGTGGATGGCAAGCTGGTGTGAGTCGTGCTCCATTTTTCGGTTAAAAATGTTCGTGAAGTGATTTTCGATACATACGCAAGACTTAAGTGTGACACTTTATTAGTCTAATATGATCGAAATTCGATTCGATTTACGCTTGAAATGGAAATGTCCATCCCACGGCTCGGCCCTAAGCCTGCCTATCTGCGTAATCCTCCGGTTGCTTAAGTGTGCAATACGATTGCGAATAAATTTTTCAATTGCCAATATCGCTTCGCCTGCACGATATCTCTCATATCCGTACAATCCAGCACATTTTTTTTTTGTTTGTTTCCTAGCCCAGCATTAGGTTATTATGGCGCCTTATACGTCCACACAAGCTGCCCAATGGCAAAGCGAAATCCGAGCGAAAAAGGCCACAGTCGGCCCAAACGCACCACACACACACTAATGCCACCTAATCCAATTTTTCATTTTCGAAATGAGGAAAAATGCAAAATCTAAAACCCCAATGTGACCCGTGGTGGCCTGGTGGCCATCGGAAGGTTGTTTTTCTTTGCCGACACATCCGTGCACGGCGAATTCTGCACGGTGCAATGTTTACACGCGATCGCCGAGAGTGGAAGGATTCGATTACCTCCACCGCCGGAAGCCGAAAGACGGGAAGGATTGTTTTCTACCATCCTACCATCTAGAACCGTTCCTTCGGCCAATCGTTTTCCAACGCACCCGAAGTTGACAGTCGGATGGAATGGTATGCGTATGGAATTATAAGCGTGTTTCTATCAACAAAAAAAGTATGACAGTGGAAGAAAGCAAAGGTAAAAGAAGAAAGAAAAGCTCTCCAAACATCGTCCGGTGGAAATGTTTTTTTTTTAGTTTTCTTTCGCCTTTTTTTGTTGCTTTGGACGGTATTGTATGTGGTCCTTCAAGACGAGGGCGTTGTATGGGGGAAAGGACAAAAAATCGAGCAGGAATCGAAACACATTTCGATACGAAGTCCGGGTTTATAAGCTTCAAAACCACAATCTTCTCATACCACGGGGCACCGGATACCGCAGCGTGCGCCAGTGTCGTTTTTCGGTATTTGATTTCCGCATGCATGAGGTTGGTACGTTTTTTTTTTGCTCTCTCTCCTTCGGGTTTTGTGGTTTTGAACCCAACAAAGGAAGAAAACCAACTTACGATGCGATAATCCGAAATTGCTTTCCTCCTACGTTGGTTTGCATGTGGATCGAACCGATACGTGCGCTGGTGGTACTTTTATTTTTCGATTCATTTCAGCGTGCTGGTTTCGTGCATTTTTTTTCGGCTTTGGTTGAGTCGCTCTAGGATGCGGCTAGGAAAGAACGATGAGTGTTAAGAAATTCATTAGCAGTAGTTGTTTGCACTGAATTGGAACTCAGTGCCGCGCAATACGTTCAATTGGGTGGAAAGTAAAATTATCATTCGCCGAACTTTTCATCCTAACCTTCCACGAACAAATTATGATTATTGTACGGAATTGTTGGAAAGAATTCCTTTTAGAGGTCCACTTTAACTTCGTAAACATAAAAGTGGTTTCAAATTTGACGAAAATTTCCAGATTTAAAACATTCGAGCAAGTAATTTGAGTCTAACTCCTTATCAGACATGCTTCCAGGAGGTTCATTTCTTTGGTTTCCATATTAGTTTGCGAAAAGGTTTTGTGGGTTTTTTTCTGTAGATTTTTTGGTTCCAAAATAGTTCATATTTATACTACATACCCCAAACAAAGACCAAGCCATTGTTTTCTAATGCAAAATTCATGAGGTTTGTGCTTCAATGTGAGCGAGAAAAAAACCACCCACACACCTTTATGCACCATGAATTTGACACTTCATTGATCTTCTGTAAGCAAAAGCCACCTTTAAACCCCCATTTTACATCGCTTTCGGTTATGCAGAAGCAGCCATACATATCTTCCCCCCACTCCCCATACTTAAAATCCTTTTGGGTTGCGGTTTAAAATAAACGCAGCAGGCTTTTTTTCCCAAATTCACAAACACTCTTCGTATTTTATGATTGCGCAGAAACATTTGTGCCTCTCCTGTACATCGGAGCCCTTTTAAGGGTGCGTGTGTATTTTTTTGTTGTTGTTGTTGAACGGTTTTCGTGTGTAGAATTTGGACCCTTATTAAAATGGAATTCCATATGGTTATGTCTGTTCTACCGTGATAGAGATTATCTCGTATCTGTATCTGCTGTCGTACATTTCACATTTAACGCCGTTTATGGCTGTGAATTAGCGGTCAGCTTCAAGGCTTACTACGTTTGGTTGGCTCTTTGACAGATGGTTTGGTTGGCTCTTTGACAGATGGATTAAGTGAGAGGGTGGGTTATTAGAAACACAGTGTTCAGTTTGCTGTTCCAAGAGTGCTATAGAATTTTCATGTTTGTGTAACTCCTTAATTGTTTATTGCAATTAAGATAATCAATTACTTGTTCCATATATTTCGACATTACTTCAATAATCTTGTGTAGCCCTACTGCTTGCGGCAAGGTTATCCGATAGGCTAAACTAATTGTCAAACACCTTAACGTAGCACATCTTTAAGCTGTGGCAATGCGTACTGAAGTTAATACGGTTGCCTTCACGCCATGTGTTCGGGGAAAGAGCGGTATCTATTTTATAAATGAATCATCCGACGTACACATGCCCCATCCGTACGGTATGCATGCATGGAGTGGCAGCACTAACCTAATTTTCCACTGTGACAACAGTGAGCGGTCTTCGCAGCCGAGAACCAAACAATACACTCGCCGTAAACATTATCTTCGTTGCTGCACAGTACGTAAGCGAATGGTACGGCCAGAGGCAGGCTACAGTGCTACAGGGACATCGCCGGATGCAGTACGGGAAGCAACACAACGAGTCAACCGGATAGACGTCAACGTAAAACGACAGGTTGATACTATCACTCACTTTGTCTGTCTATTACTGGTCACGTTACACCCGAGTGGCACAATAAGCATTGCTTTTATCCTGATGCTACGGGGGATCTTACATTAGATATCGGGTCGGGATGGGTCGCCCGCACGGGGGGAATGCCACTCATTCCGGGCGCCCGAATGCAACGTTACCAACCTACACACAGCGATTGGACCGTACACTTGGCGCTGTGCGTGACCTTAACGATTGCACTCCGGACTGTTCTGTTCCTGCTTTTCAGACGATCCTTTGAGACAACGTGCCCCGCGCGTGTATCGTGCATCGAAAGATGGAGTCAAAGTTGAACGCCAAGGGGCTTTCCCCCCTCCCCTTGGAGGAATTGGAGGCAAGGGCCAGTAGACACTTGGAAATGGAGCACTTCGGTCCGGGCGGAATCGTGCTGCACGCTAGGCTGAATTAATGTGGCGCTTATAAATTATTGATTCAATTATATGCGCCCATCTGATGGGAAGGTGTTCGAAAGCGTGCGATCAATAGTCAAATGCTGCAATTGGTCATACGGCATTCGAACGGGAAGGATTATAGGTAAGGAATGCACCATAATCGCGTACATAATGATGGTAATGATGGTAACGATTAAAAGTTAGGACCATAGCGAAGATGACAGATTAATATCTTCTATAAAATGCGATGTTTTTCGCTAAACTTTCGAATTTAGTTTAATCAAAAAATTGAACTTTAATTGAGGTTTAATTAATTCGCTTTTTTATGTTGTCAATCAGACCTTCCTAATTCACTCTATATATTTTCAATTTGTATCGTTCTAAAACGTCATTTAAACATTGGATCATTAAAACCCACTTGCTTAAGGATGCACACTTTGTAAATAGTAATTGCGTTGCTAATATAGTAACTTAATGATAGTCCATCAACGATAAGAACATTAGCATTTTCATTTTATTACAGCACTCACTCACAGGCTCTACCCAGGCTGCCAAGATATGAATCACAACCAATCCAGATCGCCATCGCGACCAGTGCGACCTGACACTACACGGCGGTCACCCACACTCACCCGGGTGACGAAGATTTCGATAATGACGATGATCACGGTACGGCACACGAGCAGACCCGCGGGTCTCTTATTGGTCTCTGCGCCCGGAAGTAGGTTCCCGTTGGCCGTTGGCTCGCCGGCACATTTGCATAAGATTAGATCGCGCTGCACATTATCATTATCATGCTTGTGTAGCATAAATGAATTGATTACGTTGTGACAATATTGGATAGATAAAGTGGAATGATTAATGCTTCCGATAGAGTTGCGTGTCCGCCTGGGGGCCGGAACACGCCACAAAAGGCGTGCTCGAGTTGCAGGCGTACTCTGCACTCACCGTGTCGTCACACATGCTGGAGCGCACCGTGCTGCATTTGTCATGCGACGTGGTCCACCGGGGGACCCATTGTGCTGCATGCGCGTTGCGCTGTCGGTGTGTTCGGTTGATGATCCGCCGTGAGTTATTCCGCCCATCATCCCCCGACTACACCAAACCCGTGATCGCAATGTTTACCATCGAGAGTGCCTGCTCGATGCAAAAGGATTTCATTTATTTTCACATTCCAACCTAGCGCAGCGCAGGATGTATTGCATTGCTGGGCGTTAGGCGTTTGCTTGCGTACGTGGGGGTTGCAATAGAAATTGTAAGCGCGAAGCCGGTGGCCAGCTCAACGCTGTGGGTTTCATCCAATAAAGCGTATCGGAATGTTGTTTGATGTTTTCCGCACGGTGGTGCTGAAATTGTGCACAAACACGCTGCGAAACAAATCCCCCCGGGCCTGGAGAGGGCCTTTCGAAACGAGGGCCTGTGTGTGCATCACAATTTAAATGTGGAATGCAAATTTCAAGAGCATTGCTTTGAATTAAAGACAAATCCGAAAAGGTGTTTTTACATCGAACACACGCTCCGTCACATAGAATAATCGTTAAAACATACTTAGGTGCTAAATTTATCGCATTAACGGTCTATTGCGTGATTGGTTTTAAGGGGACAATCACGTCAATATTAACTCGAGTTTGCAGTACGTTTGGTGGTCCTGGTTTTAGTAAAGACATAAATAAAATAAAATAATCTTATTAAATACTCTTTAGTTACAAGTTTCTCGCCTAAATTGATCATTGGGTTTGAAGCGTTTTTAAAATTACTGTTTATTTGTAAAAAAGGTTTAACTATATTCGGAAAACTTACTATAGAATAGCGAGGTAACATCCTTGGTTAAAAAAAGGTAGAATTGCTTAATACAAGAATTAATTTGATGAACGAATTAAACTAACTGGTAAGGGTAAACTATTGTTAATATTTTGATTTTAGTAGTTGTGTTTAATATAACATGAATTCCCAAAATGTGATATTTTTAAACTTAAAAAGCAATTAATTATTTCATTTCTAGCAATTAGCACACAAAAACAGACGTAAATCAATCAAGTAACTAAAATATTCTTTATGAACTAGAATATTGTTATGAATAAACCATGTTTGATCATAAGATATTTTTAAACGGCATTGAGTGTACTCTTACTGACCCATTTTCCTCGATTGCCGACAATTATTTACATTTTGGGCAATTCGCTGCGAATTTATTTAAGCTGAATTTTTCAACAAAAATATTACGAAAAACGGAACAAATTCTCCCTTTTTCTAAAATCACTGCTTCTGATAGAAGAATCCCAAAAACAAGTACTGATGTTTACCTTCCCTTTCAATTCATTAATCTTCCAGCAAGGTTCGCATCTGCCGCTCAGCAATGACGATAACACGACGGCTAAGCAATGCTAGGAATCTGCTGAACAGACACTTAATTGTGTTTGCTCCGTTTGGTTGGTTTGCCGCCCCTGGCTGTCCACTGTTCACCCTTACCTGAAACGAACACCCGAAAGGATGGAGGGGTGAACGAGAAAGGGCAAAACATTAAGAGAAGAGTTATTAAAAGTTGAATTAAAATCAAATAGACTGATTTTGATCGGCCTGCTTGGTTTGAACTTTTTTTTCGTTTTTTCCTGTTCGCCCTACTTTCCGGGCACGTTCTGTTTGAGTAAGTTATTAAAATATGAACCAGAAAATGGAAGGGGGGGGGGGGGAGGGGATGAAAGGTAAAACACAAGACTGCAAAGAGCACGGAAAAATAAAACACTAGCATCGGCAGAATGTGCGAGGTACAAACGAAACATTAGGCAAGACAAGAAAAAAAGGCCGCTCCTCTGGGTATAGAAAGTGTGTGTGGAACGGTCTGCGGGGCCTCTCGGAATGGCCGAAGATGTTCGGTGTGGAAATACCAAAAATCAGCAAAATGGATGAACCGTTACGGATCGCGAGACGTTCAAGGGACACAAACTATGGCGCACAAAGCATCCGGATCAGGTCTGGGCAAGCAAACACAAGCAGAGAGCACAATATAACAAAACAAAACAAAGGCACAAAAAGAAGGCCATGTTTTCCCAGAGAATCATAACCGAACCACCCGAAAAGGGAAGCAAGTTGCGCAAGCAAATTTTCCACCTAGTGCTAATTCTGAAGGGTGTTTGTTTTCGTAATTAAATTATTCCTAGGAGAGTTTTGTGTTTAAATATTCAACAGCAACCACTCCCGATCCCCACACACACAGGCACAGACACACATACTCACGCACATGGCATTGACCGGTTTTGGGGCTCGAAATGGAAAGGGCTTTGGCAAGTTCCAAGAAAATGATACGTCCACCGAGTGCCCCCGAACGGCACTTTATCTGCCTTTACGGATGTCCAGCGGATGTTCTATTGATTGTAACTTACCCGACGCTTTCGTCGTGTTCCGGGGGGCGGTTGGGGGCCGGTTCTGGGGTACGGTGAAGACTTTTGCATATTTTATCTGCAAAACTAGCCCTGCCGAGGCCACCACCCGTCCGTCCGGTAGGTCGTGCCTGTTGCTACATTTTTCAAACAAAGGTTGGCCTCTTGTTGGGCCACGTTGCGTTGCGGAAAAGTTTTCCTTCTTCGCGCGGCGCACAAAAATTTGGGCCGCCTACCACCCTGGGCCAAGCTTCGAGGCGAGCGAGCATGAAAAGACAATTGACCGGTGCTTGACTGCATCCGGGCAGGCGGGAGTTTCGCTGGGCCGGGGCCCGTTTTTCGATGCCCATTGTTCGAACTTTTGTGCCATTGTTTTTTTTTGCTTCTGCGGACTCGAAAGGAAGCAGTCCTGTGTCCCGGGTGTCCGGAAATGTGTTGTGAAGAAATTAGTGCCAGCCACCGAGAGACCGGTGGGCCTATCCTGAAACGATTGTTGAAATGGCGCACCGCTTCGCAGAGCAGCTTCTTCTGCAGTTCCGGACACAAAGTGACGCGAGAAAAGCCATTTGCGAGCTTGAAGCTTATTCGTTCCGTTCCGTTACTAATGCCGAGCCGAAACAATTGCCGAACACAGCTCTCTAACTCTTATCGTGCTAATTCCGATCCCCTTTTCCGCATACTCTCCTTGCCGTTCGCGGTTTGAAGTACTCGGACACTCACGGTCCGGTGGTGTCACAGTGAGACACGGCCCCAACCCAGTGCAGGCCCCCAGTGTCACCTTTTTCTAATCGCTTTTCACGCCATCATGAGCAGACTCGACGGGTGGCGACGGGAGGCGACGGGGTGGGCCTTTTTATTTTCCATCCAGCACACGAACCGTCGGGAGGGATTGTTAAATTTTAATTAGTTTTCAATTTTTATCGCCCTTCCTGTCCAGTCACCGTCATGGTGGGGAGGAGGCCCGTGTCAGGCATGCAAAACTGGTGAGAAAAATTAATTAAAAGCACTGACACTGGGTGGGGGAGGTAAGAACCTGTGTTGGCGTTTCGGGTTCGGTTGTGGGCGGTTTTGTGTACCAACCCCCGGTTTGAGGGGGGGAAACTTGTTGAAAGTTTTATCCGATGATGATAGCGTAATCGATAGTGAGATCTTTCGCAATCAAACTAAAAAACGAAAGTAAGCCATCAAGCGCTAGGCTCGACAGCTGTCGGGCAAACGTGTTTCGGGGGGGAACGAAATTGTTACGAGCGGCATTCGCAATTTGGACGTTACACAACAATTGCAAACAACGACCCCAAAAACGATGGCTTGATTTGATTAAAATGAAGTGGTATTCAATTTCTTTTCGCAACCAACCATGCCTGGGATGTAAGGAGGAAATGCCTTGTAAGAATTGCTCAAAATTCAGCCCAAAAAGCGGCGTTGAAACGACGCCAAATGCTGTCGTAATGGATTAGTAAATAAAACAAAATTTTTTGGCTGCAATTAAATGTGCCAGCATTAAAGTATGAGTAGGCTTCTTTAAACGTTGCGCGTAAGCATCGTCAGGAGGAAACTCCTTTGCTGGCGGGTTGGCAGCAACAATAAAAACACACCAAATTAAACCTCAGCTCGCTTACGTTGCAATCAACTAGTTGTGCTAAGGCAAACACGGACACACGGCCACGCCAAACAGCTATCGATTTTACATCAAAAGTGCTACAGCAGCGGACGCTCGTTGCGGTGCTATTGCTCCGGTCAGCCCGTCAGGCCCTCCGGCAATCTTTCTGCTGCCCTTTGCATGTTCACATAGGCTTCCACAACAACAACGGAGGCAAAAAAAAAAAAACCGGCGCACCAAAATGTGCCAACCGGTGACCAATGTTGTTTTTACGATTCACTTACCAATAAAAGCAACGTGGTGGGTTGAGAGATGTTTGCGTTTTTTTTTTTGTGTTTCCTCGAGCATACTGAGGCCCTCGCATACTTTCGCGCACCGATATTATGGAGCGCGCCTGTATGCCTGACCGTACGCGGGCGGATTCACATAAATTAACGAACAGAAATTATTTTCCGCTTGATTTATGTGCCTGGATGTGGGGCCGGGTGTGCTTGACCCTGGGTTTTTTTTTTATTTTAGGGAGCCGTTCGCCTGTGTCCTGTGGTGTAAAAAATGAGCGAATGTTTTCAAGGTCAAGTCAAGCCAGGCTTCCAAGACGGCAAACCTGTTGCTTTTTTGGGATATAACAAGAACGGTTGTTAAATTTTAACTCTGTGTATAAAATAGTATTAAAGGATTGTAATTAAACATAAAAAAAACTTACACTACGCCTCCTGCTTCGCCTCATTTCCAGTGCACAAATTCCACACCCCGTACCCTGTCGATATTCTGTGAACGCTCGGAGAAATTAGCAGTCGCGTTTTAAAAGCTCTTAATTATTTCAAAACACTCTCCGTTCTGCTTCAGCGCTTTACATTGCCCAAGATCAAAAGATTTCACTGCCACTGTGCCCCCGTTCCCGTTCCCAAATGAAGCGATGCGCCGACTTTTCGCTGACGGTTTGATATTTTGTAGGAAAAATCATTCATCTTGATTCGTGCGCACGACGACCGCGTCACGGGATGTGCCGTTACGTGGATTCCCAGATTCCCCGTGGGGGTGGGTTGCGAAATGCGTCCCGCTTTGAAGATGGGTTCGGGACAGCCTCGAGGGTGTGCTAAAGCTTCGGCTGATCAAAGTCCAGCGCGGCAAGTGTTAATTAATATTCGGCTGTAATTGGAACATCGGCGCGCCTGAAGTGCGAACTAATCTAGCGACCGATCAACAACAGCACGGCACGAGTAGGGGTAGTCCAACCTGCAGTTGTGGTTGTGGCTGTCCGCAACAAGTAGCAAACCTGTCTAATCTTCTGATTATATTTACTGGATACTAAACACGACAGATCTCTCAAATGCATAAAGAGAAAATCAACATATGTATTGCGGTTGTTTAAGTTCAATTGTAAAAACATCACAAACCACCTATTTGTATTTGACATATTTGGATAGTAAAACATTTAAATATTAGCACCATTAGCAGATCTCAGCTTAAATTATAAACTCAAAAAAATCCTATAGCAATCAATTTCACTCAATTTAAACAAGCCTTTCAAGGGTAGAAGTTACTGAATGTTGTTACATATTTTACAATAGCCACTGAAAGTCAAGGAAAATTATTTTGAATACAGTAGCAATAATACATTGAAAAGATTTTGGCCCAGGAGACCAATCTCACGAACGATTTCTATCCATCTGGCTTTTAATCAGTTCAAATTCTGTTTCCCTCAAGTTGAAAAACAACAGAGGCTGCTGTTCGTTATGCTTTCTTAAAGGGCATAACAAATTTTTTAAAGTATCCAGATGTCACCACCGTCTGACGTTTGGAATGACATCAGTCAGTGAGAAAACTCAGTAAAAGGAAGGAAGCTTGGTTTTCTGGATAACACGTGGAGCGCAATAGACACACAAGTTGTAAATTACTCAAATAAACTGTACTCGGTAAAAAAAACACAAAACTGAGCTAAACAGCTGCAATTCTAGCTTTTATTGAAACATGTTTTAATACTAATTCAAAAGCTGACATTGAGTTGAGCCAATGTGAAGGAGATAAGTCAGGAATAACAAGCCCTAAACCTAACCTATTCATCAGTCTAAAATACATTTTTATTTGGAATTCCAGGTAGATTTAAATATTATTCTAAAATATAAAATATTTATAAAAAATATATTAAAAAAAATAAAAAAAAATATACAATTTACCTAAACAATAACTGCAAATTAGTAGATAGCAATATGAACTGGTCATACGTAATGAATAAAAATATCATTAGTAGTTTCCTGATTCTTTTCTGACATTTCCAACTGCGAGTGTGCAGAAAGAGTAATCACTGCAGATTATAGTAGGCCTAGGTAAACCGTTCAGTGCGATTATGAGTGATGAAGGTAAGAAAATAATCTGCATTACATTGCTATTTCGGCTGCTTGTTCTAATTACTGCTCAGGGATATATACATTGCTCGTCTATCTATAAGCCGACATTAGGACATTTGATCCACATAATGAGTCATACAATTATGAACCTGGTGTCAGAAAGTTTTAATGAAGCTTTTCGGAACATTTTACATAATTAAAACCACAACGGCGCAAAAAAGGAGAAAAAAGCATGCTTAAAGTTTGACAGGTTCTATCTTTGTTTGCAGGAATATTGTACACCCATTAGGTTAAAGGCACATCCATCATTACACACACACACACACACACACCGCGGCACTGGTTGTGGGGTTTCCACCTTAGCTCACCGGGAAGCAGAACCGCTCAGAAGCTTTACGCCGTTCCCGAAAGTCAGTATCATAAATTAACGTTTGCCTCACATTGCTACACAGTGTCTGTGAGGGGCCAAAAATGCGGTATTCGGTCCTGTGCATTTCTATACCGGAGCCTCAGAGTGGAGATGTAGGACGTCTCATGTTCACTCACTTCTGTTCACACGTGGAACGCGCATGGCGACGGGAAAGCCTAAAAGTTCACCCGGCACAACTCCCGGCTAGGGCGATTGGCATTGCGGTGCGTGATAAGGTTGCCACCGGTGTGTGTGTGCACAGCATGAGCCTAGACAAACAATAGACTTAACCAGACACGAAAAACACGTGTTCGCTTTGCGCGTGTCTCCGCCGTGTTCGCCCGGCCCGGGGGGAGAAAGTGATATGGCACAACATAAATTAAAACATGCAAACAAAACGCTATGGCGCGAATAATATTGAAACCCGGCAAGGTTTTGGGAAAATATTTGTCCAGAGTCATCGGCGGCGGCTTGCGCGGGGTTCCGGCATAGTAACACCGGTTTTTCGCCGTATCACTCGAGTAGTGTGAGAATCATGAATGGCTGCATGAGGATTCGCTTTACCATTTGGCAAAGAAATTTCAAACGATCACGTCGCCTGTCCAGTACCAACAATTCGTAGTTAGGCAAAAACGGCCTACTTGTTTGAAGTTTAACAGTTGCGACGGTAGCTTGTGGTGTGCAAATCTGTAGCTTCATTTTTTTTTGTTCATCACAATTGCTGGAAGGTTGTAGCGAAGAAGCGGCGGACATTTCTGAATGACAGATGACGTACGGGGTTTTTCTTTCCACGAACGTTAACACAGTTCGATTGTGCCGGAACGCAGAAAGTCTCTGACAGATCTGTCAAGCTTGATTGAAAACGACATTCCCAAACGGATGCAAATGGATTTAGAACGATGATGATAAATTGGCTGCTACCGTTTGGTTTGGCCGACAGGATTTTCGTGGAGCAGACTAAAAGGCTTATTACTATCGGGCTTTGGATGTCAGAAGTTTTGTAAAACGCTTAAATTTTACAACTGTTTTTTCATTCTTTTGTGTGTCGGTTTACTTAGAACACAGTAAATTAACAAACAAAATGTATTCTAAACAAATGAATCACACGTTCAAAAACATTTAGCGACGAAATACCTTCTTGATGGTGATATAAAGTATTGGTTTTCCACACCATCTTGAAAGCCACCCGCCATAGTATTCATAGGTTGAATTATCCTTCTCAGAAGATAGCGAGCAGGGAAGCTTTCTGAGTTATGGTTATGAGCTTTTTTCCATTCCATCCAGTCACTTTCATCACATGACTAAGTTGATAAGCGAACGGGGATGAAAGAAAAAAAAAGCACAAACCCATAGGTCAAAGTGTAATAGCTAGCCTTGCTGTAATGCGGCCAACCTTTAAGCGGAACGACGCCGGTCGGTGGAGCCTAAGCACCGACACGACGTGAACATTACCGAGAGCCATTGGGCCGGGTCCTGCTGCTGCTGCTGCTGCTGGGTTTGTTTGCTTTTGTCCAATACTTCATTTGATATTAACCCGGGCCTTCTTAGTTGACAGATATGATAATTTTTAACCAGGAATGGTCCCCTCCCCGCTGCTGCTGCTGGATGCCTCTGGCGCGATACGAATACCGGGCGCTCGAATGCTGGACAAGTTTAGGTGCTTCTTTGCTTTGAGCAAACATTTATCTATCAAAAATGAATTTCGGTGCAAATATTCGATGAAGCTTTCCGCAAGGCAAGCGCATGGGGGCTGCGTAAACGCGTGTTTCGTTTTTGGCAAGCGGTGGAAATTATTCAATTCTCGTGCACAAGCCCAAACGGGGCTGCTAAGTGATTGGTTTCGATAGCGCTCGGTGCTCATTCGTTTTGATTCCGAAGCCGAGAAGTTGTAGCTCCATTCGGCGATTCGGTGGATGTGAACGAATGTTTTAAGTTGTGCTCACTATTTCAAAGAATACTCACACTAATCATCAAAATGAATGTAAAGTAATTTGGAAATTGCTGAGATAGTTATGCAGGGATTGCCAGATGACACAGTCAGTTTGATCGGTTGTTGTTCCCCGAAAAGGGACCGAATTCGTTTTGGGGTATCTATTTTCCGAAAACAAATACTTCATTAAACGGACAGTGATCAGTTGAGTTCATCACAATGCGCACACAAACCGTCACACGCACGCACGCCCACCTTCCGATGAAAATCGAACCGATTGCGAGACAGTCAACCGAAAGGCGAAGGAACCGTTTATTTGATATTGCTTCAAAACACTTAAGCATCTTTTTTCGTGAATGGAAGATTTGCGGAATCTTCAAACGGGTTGGATATTTTACACGTTCCTTCACAAGATGGTCCAACACCGATCCGGTGGTTGCTAAAATGGGCGAAAGGACACCTTCACCAAGCGCGAAGGCACAAAACAGAGATGAATCAGAAAACGGCCACAGCGAAAACAAAACCAAACGGCACCGGAGAAATAGGGAAGGTCGGAAGGCATCCACAAAGGGCTCCGAGCCCTTTTCCGGCCATTTGATGTGCAGTAGGTGTCCAACAGCACAAAACCGTGCCCTTTTTTCTTGAAGGACTGTGAAAAGGAACCGGTATACACAAAACCGCGGTGGATTGACCGGAGGCAATTCTTGGGAGAAGATTGGGACTTTTTGCCGAAGCCGCCCGCCACTGCACGGGGCAGCTTTCGCGCTTAGGCAAACGGGTCCCGTTTTTTGCCGATGCTGAGATGAGATTTTCCAACCCCCAGACAGACCCAGAGGTACGGGCACGAAGGGTGTCTAAATCGTGTTCGATCCAAGGCTTTGCGCCTGGAAGGTGATTGGAATTTCAGGGTTGGGATCGTTTTTTTTTCTTTATATTTTCCCTCCGGTGTTGCTGCTGCTGCCCTGATGCTTTGTGTTTGTGTTCGTTTGCGTTCTGGCCAAGGGCCTGGGTAGTAGTAGGGGGGAGTAGGAGATGTGGTTCGGTGACCGCAGTCCAAGTGGAAAAACAGATTGAAAATTATCACCGACAGAGGGAGCGAGCGATACCGGGATTCAGCAAACGCACCGGCAGCCATTTGATGGTGCCCGACCGGAAGTCCGGACTTTCGAACACTGAAGACATCGTGTCTCTAAGTAGCAAACGAAACGAACGTACCGACGAACGCAGGTAGAAGGTCATTTGGAAGCAGCGGCAGCAGCATCAAGCGTTTGCTGGAATCCTTCTGTGTGTGTGCTCGTCAGCACCATCAGCAAAATGGTGGAGATAGATAATGAAAAGGTGCCGATTGAAAGCTTTTGGGAGGTGTTTTGGTGTGTTTTCACCTTCGTTTCGTTTCTGTTTTTTTTTTCTGTTTGTTAAATTAAAACGAAACTGTCAAAAGGGTATATAAAAATTCACTATCGGTTCTATCAGATCGGATATTTAACTTCAAAGTGTTTCCCTTTTTCCCGGGGTGTTCCGCTTTTTCAAGAACGGAAGCAATAAGTTCGTGTGGAGAGCAGCTGGAAAGCAAGTAGCTAAACAAAATAATTACGATCCTTCACGGGGGCTGCGAACTGGTACACGAGTAACATGAAAGAATGTTTCGCTGGGATTGACTAGTCCGTAGAGGTAGAGATAAAAATCGATCGAATCCAATCGTTTGAAATATTTTTAAACAAATCGTTTGCCACCGTACTGGCAAATGGGGTTTTAATTCCCCGTTGATAATTTAAAATCAAAATAATTCAAAGCAACGCTGTTTATTTATTTTAGAATCTTGTGACCTCCTCAATAATTTCAATTCTTATATATGATTTATGGTAACTTCTCAAAACTTGAGCTCAAGAGTTTCGTGTCTAGCATGTTAATAGAGCTAATGTTGCAAAAGTACAAATAAAAACGAAATGAAAAAGAGCACCACGGACTTTATAGCTATGGAGAGCTATATTACTATCTACTAATGTATTTATCCTCAAGTCCCAATGTGCAATTTTTTGCAGTATAAGTTGCTAATATGCTCAACAAAATTGATAAGTCGAGAATTGTGTAATGAATGGGACCAAGTTACAGGTTTAATGCAGCATGCATGCGATCCCGATTAATCAGACGTTTGGGCAAGCGTCTGACGTGAGAAAGTTAATTGGGTCATGAGCGAACGTGACATTGGAAGTGCCCAGTGAGATCCCCAAAAACACATGTAAATAAAAATGAGAACCTCGCCAGAGGATATAAAAGGAGCCTAACGTTGTGGCTCAACAGTTTGGACGAGCTCTTTGTTCTTACACATCTTGGTCTGGTAGACAAGACAACCCCATTTGTAAACCTCATTTGTAAACCTCACCGGCTCTTTTCAGAGCCCAGAATATTGTGAAAGATATAAATATCGACAAACTAAAAAAACACAACGTAGGACATCCCCCGGACGGAACATGCACCTTCACCTAATGGAGGGCAGTAATTGAATTTAAATTACGGTTAATTCAATTTAAAATTTTCACAGCTTTGCTGTTATTCACACGCTAATGAATGTGAGAATCTAATTTGCTATCGCACTTAAGGATTTCTTTAAAAGCGCAATCTTTTTAAATCCCCTATAGTTATGTAGTAGATGAAAGTAAAACCTATCTGGAAGTGACTGCTACGTAGCACAGCTCAAGACAGGAAATGCATACTTCGACTTAATTATAATTTAAATATCCACCACACAGCGTTCTAACAAGACAATGTCCCATTCACTTTTTAAGTGCTAATGGCACAACAAACAAGCCCACCACCCGTACGTGCGAGTGAATCGAAATCATCACCCATTTCGAAAGCGACATGCTTGCACTGTTCCGAACCAATCTTGCACAACACATCGGTGAGATAGCGCTAAGCACTTGTTAGCAATACACACACACACACCGTACCGGCCAGCGTTTTGCCAGCATTTCCGTCGCCAAATGCACCGTCGTACCGTTGGTGCCGGTGGTGCTTCATCGTGGAGGATTGGCCACGGCCGGGATAAACATGATGTTGATCGATTTTTGATTAATTTCCCACCCGCACCCGGAACCCCGCACGGTGAACGCATCGTCAGAACCAGCATAAGTTTGACCTCCAACAAGACATTCTATCGCACCACCGAGAGGCACTACCCGTGACTGCCAGTGATGTGGATGATGATGATGATGATGCTGCTGGTGGTAGTGTTTAGGCTACAATTTGAGGCGATTGCGGGAAGGGTGGGGAATAACTAGAGTGAGGGAGAACATATTCACCCCAGGAACAGGAACGGTACGATCGCCGGGAAGGATATATGAAAAAAAAAACACGAAGGAACGAAAGAAAAATAGCACCGTACTGTAATGGCTTAAATGTGCTTCCGAACCCTGCAAGTACCATACGATGAATGTGATATGCGCTGCAGCAGAAGGCCCAAACCGAGCCGATTCGGTTCCTGCTCTTAGAATGGGGGGGGGGGGGGGGGGGGGGGGGGGAGGGGGGAGGGAAAAAAAACCTAGAGAAGCATCATCAGTGTCGAAAGCAGCTCGCCAATCAAGTGGGTTGGCCATGTAGTTGTTTTTGAGATGGGCGGACGGAAAATCATCACACCGACCGAAACATGTTCTGTTAGTGTGAGCCTGTGTGGGTGTGTGTTTGTGTGTTATATTGAAAACGGAAAGGATGGAACACCGAGTGGACCGGGCCGTGAGGGTGACAAGACTGATTGCATAACCGTGGCCATGATGTTGTTTTCGAGGCCGCTCGAGTCCACCCGCTCGTCGGAAGTCGGAACAAATTTGGTGCTCTTATTTTGTATCCCCCCATTTTGTTTTTTGTTTTTTTTGTATCATTTCATTGCGAAAAGGTGTGACAGTGTCGGTTAGTGAACATGTTTGATTCAACATGCTTCGAGTGTTGCGACATGTTGATGATTGTAAAAGTGTCGACCGGAGCCTAACTTAAGCGCTCGGGCAGAGGAAAGAAACAGCAACACACACACACACGCAAAAAAAGAAGGCACTAAACAAGACTCCAAACTCTTGCATAAATCCATTTGCCTTCAGCTTCAGGCCCCAAAACAAGATCAGCAAACGAGTGTTTAGGGAATAGCAGCAGAAAAAAAAAGGTAATCACAATCCTTGCCTGTTAGCCGGAGCGATTCTGCAGACCGAGACGGTAAAAGAACCGAACCGGCTGCGATAGAACGAATAGAACGAAAGCCCCCAAATATAAGCAGCCGTCAGGGGATGACATTCGCAAATGTAGGGTAGAAAATCAAAGCGCACTTCCCTCTCGAAACCTCCCTTGTCCCCGTGAATGCAGCTAAACACGGTGGGCCAACAAATTTAAACACAATCAAGTGCGATTGGGAAATAATCTGGTGCAGAATTAGAAAGCAATTTGGTAAATAAGCGACTGACCTTTTTGCTTGGACCTTTTGGCAGTGCTGGGAAATGCGAAAAATAGCGCCACCTCGCGATGTACGCTAAACTTTTCGCGCCCGCGTATCATATTGCGACAGCTGGCGACTGCGATCTTCAATTCGATGAAGTTTTCCAAAGAAGCTCGCCGATGATGGGGGGAAAATGGGGAAAATGGGGAAAAACTTTTGCGCGCAAAAGTGGCTTGCGTGCTTACACGCTGCCTGCGGAAAAGAAAAAGGAAGTCACCGAAAGTCGCGTAGTGTTTCTGGCGCGATCGTACCATTTGACGGAAGCGTTAATTAAATTATCATTTTGAATAGCTTATTGAACGAAAGGGCAAACGCGTTTTTTTTTATTTCCTTTACTTTAAACAACGTTCACACTCAAGATCAACCTCAGCACCGAGGACGAACGTGATTGGTCCGATAAAAATAGATTCAATTTTACTTTACAACTTTATCCTAGTATTGCTGTCAGCGGAAAAGCAAATCGATTGCAAATCAGACAGCAGCGCAAAACAAATGCATACACTGGTGCGCTACTATCGCAAAACCTCGGTTCGGTTTTGACGTTGACGATGAGAAAAGTTCTAATCTGCCGTGGAAAATGGCGTCACAGCATAAGAATAGCACATTACGCGTGGGATGGAAAAAGGATGGTGAGCGGTGGAAAAAGCTTCACGAGCGGTTTTTCTCACTCTCACTTCCCTCTCTCGCTCACTCCCTCACTAACCAGGATGATTATGTTAAGGGACACGTTTGATGTGATAGAGGCGAAATCAGATCTGATAAAATTACATCCTTCGTATCAGTTGTCCATGATCCGTTCGAATCGGTAAACGATTTTAGCTTCACAGAATCTTATTTCTATTCACGAAAACGAAACAAACAGAATCAGCTGAAATTTGATCCAGCAGAAAGCACGAAACAAAAAGGGGTTAGTAGTAGGTGCAGAGTTTCACCACCGATAAGCATTGTCTTCGAAGAATTAATTCCATTCCAAATAAAATCAAATAACTCTTGTGTTTTTGTTAAGTTAATATTTCCCTTATATGTTATCAACATGAGCATATTTCTATTCGTTTTTTTAAGGCCGCAAATAATTTCTCACAGATTTATGATAATATTCTCACCCAATGAGGCTGAAATGAAGTTCAATTTCCGTCCAACTAAATTATCATTTCAGCACAATCACACACGACATGGAGTACCAACAATGGAATGTTCCTTTTGGGGCAACAAAACGCCCGACCACGCTTGGTCCGTTTGCTATCGGTGTTTACGCACAGCTGCAATCAATCTTCCGACACTTGCAAGACATCTTAATTTCCCCTTTACCGTCCAAGATACAAATCACATGGCGCATTTTTCGTGGCGAGAAACGAACCCGCTCGGGTTCAACTCTTTCCGGTCGTGTTCCTGAAATAGCTTCAAGTTTTTAGACGATGAGGATCACAGCGCCTACAGCCAACCTGAAGCCACACATTTTTCGGCTCCGTACAAGGGTACTGATGGGTACAAGGGGTCTTGAAGTGACCAGTATCGCAACCATTCGTTCCGTTCCGACCCGATTCAATTCATTCGTTTGATTGCAAAGGATGGAGCCACGAGGACGACGGTTCCAGCGTACGTCTGCATGAAGCATTTAATTTCCTCATCGTGAATGGTGCACCCTTTCGGTTGACTAACTTAGCATCCGAAGCATCTTTTGAAGTTGTGCCGTTTAATGTGCTTTCTTTCATGTAACATCCGTTTCATGACTTACAGGTAAAAGTTGTACACACTTGAGCAAGGTAGAGATAGAAGGATGGCGATAGGAGACGGTCCCTGATGGTGCTTTTCTACTCGAGCCGAAATAGTTTGTGTTGATTGACGCAATCTACAAAATGAAACGATAAAACAGACGGCAGCAAAGTGTATAAATGGAAAATAAAGCAAATATTGTACGCTTTTCAATAACCGCTTCACAGTGAGCATGAGCACTTTGATGAGGACATGAGGAGTGAACCAAACGCGGTGGTGAGTAGTTACAGTGAACGAGCCAGGATTAAAACAAAGCAAGCCATGGTTGGATGGTTCTAGCGCGTATTTCCGTCCAATTCAATTCCCACAACTTGCGTACCCTTTCGAAGTAAAGAAATTGAACGAAGACACCATCTTTGTTTGCTTCATGTGCGGTTTGTTCGGGGTGGCAAAGTTATGGCTAAGAAGCAAACCGACAAAACAACAAACATTAAGCCAGTCATCCAAAAGGTACCGTCACGCCATCATGCGCATCATCGTCATAGGTATGACGTAAATTCGACGGCAAAGATGATGCTATTCTGGCCCATCAAGCTACAAAGAAAAGCGTAACGAATTTCGGACTGCGTGTCTACGTGCGTATGTGTGGGGTGGGAATGGGAGCTTTCTTGTTGCTTTTGTTTCCTTCCCACAAATGGGTTGTTGCATTTCATCCAACACACATTTTCACCGAGCGTGCAGAATCTCGCATTATATGGCACACGGCAAATGAGTGGACGCTCGTGTGTGCTCGGTTTCAATTTGCTACCCAATGCAATTAACTACAAAACGAATCACGTGGTAAATCCGTTACGCTGGGTAGCCGACTGCTTCACCATCGTCACGAATGATGATATTTCGATGATGGGCAACATTTTTTCGCTTACGCCAACCCGTACCTAATGATGATTGCGTACGCATCAAAAGCAGGCCCACGATACGAAAAAAAGCTCGTGCGTGTCTCGTGAAGTGTCTAAAATCACACAATCGCCAGGGGAAAAAACAGGGAAAAACTAACCAACAATGTGAACAGCAAGTGGAAAAGACTTATTTTCCTGCAAGAAAAGTTCAAAACCAAACACCTCTTCTTGCATTTATAAAACCAAACAAAAAATAGCACAATTTCGGAAAAATGAGTAGAAAACAGTTGAAAATGAAAACCAAACATGCTACGCGTTCGATTCCGTACGCTGCATGGCTGTGGCGGACTCATTTGGGGAGCAGCAGCAGCAGCTGTACGGAATAACTTCCGCCCAGCATCATTGGAGTTCCATCATTGTTCCACACCCGAGCGTTGTCGTGTTCGTTCCGGGGGTTTATCTTATCGGGGCTTTGACTGTCCTCGCACGCTCGATGCCACTGCACTTCGTCACCCGTTGACAATTTCGTTCATGCACACTGTGCGCTAGCCTCACACGGATAATCCATTTCAGTGACACGTGACATTCGATTATAGTTTTGCCAGGAAGGTGTTTCTTTTTTTGTTGTTGTGCAGGGAAAATCGATTGGTTCCTGGAATGTCACCAGCGTTATAACCGTTATGCCCTGTTTCCTCTGTCTCGTTGGCGGACATTGGATGTGAATCGACTTTTCCATTAATTGTTAGGCTACAAATATTATCAGGCCCTCTGTTCATGTTGGGTTTAGTTACAATTGGATTCGAACACTAGGAAACATCGTGAACTATCGTGTTTTAACGCTCAGGATGAAGGATCAATTACAAAAATTTGTTCGGGAATTGCTGGTTAATTAATTCAAAGGATGACAATTTAAAATAGTAACTGTCTGAACTGAATCGTGCATATAATATTAAAAAATATAATATAAAATATTAAATATAAAGCATGTAGTGAAGTGTAAGTAAGTTAATTGCCTAAAATGAATTGATTTTCCTTCTAAAAGCTCCGAAGCACTAAAATTAACCATCACGATTTTTTGTACAATTTTGTGAAATTACATTAATTATTTAATTTAAGTTACATTAATTTAAAAACTTTTAGACATTGTAAAATATACATTACATAACAAAATGATTTATATAACAACTATTTTTAACGGCAAAAAAGACCCTTTTAAACCCCCGCTTTGAAACCCATTGTACAAAACTACAATCGCGCGGACATTGCGACCCTGAGTGAAGCTTGCATGATTCATAAATCCAATCAGCAATTCAATGGCGTACGCAAGGGTCGAAAGATTAATAATTAAAACACGCTGAAATGTGTTCCATTTTTTTCCATTGCCGCCCGCCCGGATCCGGATTGCGTTCCATCGCAAAAAAAAACAATGAAAAGACAGACGCGGCTGCTTTCACGCTGGTTAAGCAAAAGGTGTGAATCTCCATTTCTCGTGCCACTGTTTGGCGCTTATTTGCTGTGCCGAACTGGCCCGGGGCAAGCAGCACCACAAAGAGCGCTGGCAGGGAAAAGGCTTACTAGGGACCCATTTGGTGGCCCGGTTTTGCTAGCCCACATCTCATCTCATCGGCGAACGCGGCTGCGATGCGTCACCGGGTGCCGGGTTGGGAAGGTGGCGATGGGGAAAATTACACAGATCCTTCAAAAGTCCTTCGGGCTGCTGTTTTCTACGGCTGATGCTTAAGGAGTGTGATGCGAAACCGTTTTTCCCAACAGCAAGCTTTCGGGGTGTTCGGAACGCGTCGTCTGCACTCGCCAACTGGCAGCGTTGCGCCAAGCGAATGCGAAGATCTCCTTGAAGTTGCACTGTCGTCGACAGTGAGCATTGCTATCCGCCCCTTGGCCGGGGGGTTGTATGCGCTCTGCCCGGTCGCGGCGCAAGTAAGCGAGAACGAGCGGTGAAAATCTAATGGATGGAAAATTTATCGGCACTTTAGTCGAGAGTGGTGAAGAAGCATCGAAAGCGCTACCTCGGGCTTTTTCTTCTGCCCTAGCGAACAGCGTTCGGGGAAGCGTAGAATGGCTGCGCGTAAAGTACGTCTGTTTGTTTGATTGCAATCTGCAATCGTTGCACTTTGCCGTTTGCGACAGCCGTAGCACCGAGCAGCTGCAATGGAACGGTCGGACGGACGAGAGTGGCCGCGGCGTAAATTATGGTACATAATATTTACATTCGAATGGTTGACTGCATCCCTGCGCAGCAAACAACAACGCCAATGGATGGAATTTAATTTGACACCATAAGCCGGCGGGAAATAAAATGGCCAACATACCGCAGCCTGGATATCTCGAATGCCAGCCAGCGTTTGCTTGATCCGCTGACCGTCGAACAGCAGCAGCATCTAAACCCGACAGGGAGGGGGTTTTAAAGATGTTTATGCCACCATCGTACCATTCAATCGGTGGTTTTGTGCAGCTTGGTACGAGGTACGAGGCGAAAAAAAAAATGGGCATCGGCCACCTACCGTGGGAACATTTGCAGCCGAACATTGGTGTGTCGTTGACATATTTTACTATCGGTTAAGACGGTTTTCTCAACTGCTCGATCGGGGTTGAAGCAGTACAGGAAAAGCAGTACAATAAAGTCAACTCACAGAACGATACAATCGATTGGATCGACTGTTTTTGGGAAATTGATACGAGGTGCTAGGAGGTTGCCACATAAATGTTTATAACGATAGTAAAACGAGGCGATAGTGGTGGTGATGCCGGCAGCAAAGGTACAGTGCAATCGGACGGGTTTGTTTTGTTTTTGGTAGGTGCAAATATGACGTTGGAATGATATATTTGTACACCAGGTGATTTATGTAGTATCCCATAGGAGATTATAACTATTTATAGATTCGAATAGTTTGGGTATATAAAATGCAAATTGTGCTATAAATTTTTTTTAACCTACATTACAGTAATAAATTAAAGGAATAAAGTGGACACAACTTCCGAGAACTGACTTCACGATGTTTATTGGTCGAAGGATCAAGAACGACTGACTTAAGATGGCTTCGTGTGCCACCAAAAACAGAGTTGCCAAACTGACAACGACAACGTAAAAATATACAGGGTTTTCCCAATAAGGTTACAGATATTGTATCCGAACATATAGAACCTTTCCTCGATATCTTGACATCAGAGGAAGTGAGATTCATGATCACCTAAAAAGTGCAGCTAGAGATGCAAAATTAAAAGGGAATTCATTCATTCATCTACATACTTAGATCAGTTGTTGGTGTTAATTGGTCATTCTGATATTCAACAGAGTGATTTTCTGTAATATTCAATCTTTTGAAGAATCAAACCTAGCGAAGTTAAGCCACTTCATTCGATAATTTGTTCGGACGATTCACAACAGAGAAAAGACGTTTTGTATGATGAGGCACTTCAAACCTGCTGGATTTAGCCAATATGTTGCCATACAACAGCGATTAATTATGATTAACCAATTAAGACAAACAGATCCCATCGCTTACGGGGAAGACGAAGTCGCCATCTAAGCGGTGGAGAAATACTGAGACAACATGGGAATTGTTGTCCTGAGGCAGCAGGTAATCATCAGAAACATGCAGCAGAAGGTGCTGGGGAAGAAAATCCTTCCAACGAAACGTCTCGTTAAGGTTTTGACGAACAACGACCTTTTCTTGAGTCGGAATGGTAAGATTCGGATAAGATAAAATAAGTGTCAATGTAACGCTCACCATATTAACGAAGTAATTTCTTCGAAGATCAGCGATAGCGATATACATTTTTGTTGGCTTGAAACTCATCGCCTCGCTCATCATTCCAGAACATCACTGGAAAAGACGAACTCTTTAAAGATAAATGTTAAATAGACGATCAGTAAGCAGAAATTCCACTCATTCGACCCTCAAATTCGACCGAAAGAACTTGTTGGGCCAATAATATTTAGACAGAAGTTTTTAAATAAAACGTCGCTGCGCTGTTCAGAGGGACAAACTGTGGTTCATGGGATTTGTTTGACTCAATTGTTGAGTATGACTGGTAAAATCACTATCCTACGCTATCTAAGTCGATCTCAATTCTGTTCAAGGGCGAAGGTAAGATATCATCATGCTCAGTTTATCATTTTTCCCTGCCAAAAGGCTAAAGCCCAGCGCAAAGAAACAACAAAACACTTACCACGCGGTTTATTCAATAAAGCGGCAGGCAGCGCCTACTTTGCTCGCGTTACTATGGCTAGCACAACAACTCAAGCGAGCGTTAAAAGCTTTGTTTTGGTGCACAACGAACGGTGTGTTAAAATGTTTTCGCTAATTTTGGCTTTTCGAAGAAACACCTTTCGGTACAACCAGCGCACGAGATAAGGCCGGGTTTGCGTTTGATTAAAAGAATTAAGCCCTTCTGGAAACCGCTTGAATCCATTTTGATTGAGTTTGTCAGGTGTTGGCATGCTTTTTTTTCCTCTCTCTCTCTCTCTCTCTCTCTCTCTCTCTCTCTTCTGTTTGGGCATAAGTGTTAACTTGAAAACAGACTGGCAAACGATGGACCCAAATCGATAGACCGTGAAAGACACTACCCTGCACACAGTGGGGAAAAAGGCTGCTCCAACGCCTTGGCGACCTGGCCAAGCGAAACGAGCTGCTAAGGCATTTTATGCACGTCAGTATGTGTGTAGGAGCATTGCGAAGCATCGATTTAAATGGAAAATGCTCGTTTCCAAAAAAGGAAGCCGCCTTCTTGAAGCAAAAAAAAAAAACGGCATCCGCAAATCTGCCAGTGGCTGTTCTGCCAGTTAGCACACACACCTACGATACAGCGCACCGGCCTTCTGCTGTGCCAGTCCCGAGCCAGGAATGTTCCCAACCAGGTTCCCCATTCGTTGCCGGAACGCACCATGACAACAGACAAATTTTAAGAACAAGCACACAAGCTCGGGAAGGGAAGAACGCCAGCTCAAACAATTTTCCTCGACCGCCCGTACGCACGTACGCACATCGGTATAACGTACACGCCCGGCCCATTTACATAAGCGCACATGCCCCGCCCGCACCGCGTCGGGCACAGATCGAGCTTCTTTTTTCGTTTGTCAAGCCTTGTCATTGGTGTTGTCAGAAAAATTACGCTTCCTTTGTGTAAGTGGCCGGATTGCGTCGTTTTTTTTTTTGTTATTGCTTTGCATATTGCTTTTCCGTCGCCGTCGGATATGTGTGTTCCACCGGTGGGTAGAGGACCCGTGCAGGATACACCCCAGCAGGTGTGGGTGTGTACGTGTGCCGTTGGAATGTAGCTCGCTCTTTGTTCTTTGCCGTTTTGGAGAGCTGGCAGTTATCCGACCAGCTACCTGCACCATTTTCTCCCGTGCAGCGCTCGGCAATGATCGCGAATTTCTGGAATGGAAATATTCGGCGAACTTCACAATTCCATTTTACCTGCGGTTTTCCACGGACAAGCGATGTTGCGTGAATATTCTTTCGCCAAGAAATAATTCTCAGGAATTGGATTTTTTTCCCACGAACACACACACGCACATCAAAGCGGTTAGGTAAAGTCATCAAGGCTTGTGGGTGAGACAATAAATTGATTTCTGGACTTAGAGGAGTTGGAAAGTTTCATGAAGTGTGTGGAAGAAAAAATTAAGTGAGCTTTCATATGGTTAAGGCTGTGAGAAGAATTTTCTCACTCAATTAGGCAAACAGTACTGTATGGACTCAGTTCCAAAATGAGTACTAAAAACGGATGTAGTAGCGTATAGAACACAACTAAACAAGCAAAACCGACACACCGCAGGTAAGTGTGATGGAACAAGCAATATAAATTAAGCATTGTTGCTGATTTTAGCTAATGAAGCGTTTTGGTTTCCTTTTACTTCCTGACCCCCATACAATGCTGTGGTGGTTTATTGTCAAAAGCACAAAACTATCCCAACAACTTGCTGTGCTGGTTGACCTGTCATAAGAAGGCCACGTAGCACAGCAAGTAAAGTGACAAAACCGTAAAAAGGCGAAGGAAAAAAACCAACAACCCCCAAAGCCCGGACGCTGTAAAAAAGCTATTGCCGCAGCCCAACCCAACCCAACCAGCACCGATGCTATCAGCGTGTCAACCTCGAGGGTTTCATAATTTTCTACGACACACACACACACACACACACACTGGTCCAAACCGGGATGCCCGGATGCGTGGTGTACCGATGGCTACGGCCACGATGATGCCATCGCGCATGAAATGTCACAGCATAACTGACATCGTTTCTCGCTTCGGTGCGGGTTGCCGCCACACGAAAGTGAAGGAAAAAACCGAACGAACGAACGTGGAAGAAAGCGTTACCATTCCCATTGCAGGGCCTTAGGGGGTGTGTGGTGGGCGTTTGCAAACGATCCGATCTTTCGGTTTGTCCCTTTAATGGTTTTTAGTGAAGCTTCACAGCGGACCAACCACTCGACATCTCGGCCCAATGCGCCACTTTTCTTTCCCGCCTTTCCATTTCCAACAGCACGGAATGGCAGAGTGTGTGTGTGTGTGTGTGTGTGTTTGGAGGGGCATGTTTGTCCTCTCCACAAACTCAAAACATCTTGCCAAACATCCATACCAGCCCGAGTGTGTGTTGCTACACGGGAACGCTAAGGAGGAAAAAAAGGGCAAGCAAACAAAAAACAAAAACTACTTCAATCGATCTACTTCATTCCAGCGTATTCGGGCCTAGTTCATTTGGTCCTTTAATTCAGCCACCCATAATTATTTGCACGACAAAGACAGTTACGCCCACCGTTGTTGGACGGTTTGCCTTCCGGACGCTTGATTTGCTGTGCGTGAGTGTAAGTGATCTTCGTGTTGTTGCTTCGGTTTTTTTATTCGTTTTGCTTGCGTTACTTTTTAGGAAACACCGTCATGGACACCACCGGAGCTTCTATAGTCCTGAAGAGTCCATCCCTGCCGGTGATGGAACGGCAAGGACCTGACCGTAATTATGTTACTTCAGCCCGGGTTTGCCATCACCCTCAAGGTTACCGGGAACGGTTTTTTACACTAAATTAATGCGTTCTTTGAAGTGATGGAACTATTACCCCGCATGGCGAGGTTCCGCCATCAAAATGGGGTATGGGAAGGTGGATTCATACTAACTGCTCAAAGAGTCGTAAATACAACTAACCAGAACAGACGTACTTGAGCTTTTGTTTTTGAAGAGAAAATATACAGCCAACATGTTCGAAGTAATCGAATTTTCCTTCCTTCATTCCATTGCCCTGATCAAAGCCATATAAATTAATGGTAAAACGTTCAATATAACGAGGAATGGGCCAATTCTAGAATTCTTTGCAACTAGAATGCATCGAGGTTGATTCTATTTCCGAAGTATTCCGAAATATTCATACACAACTGCCAACTGCTTTCAATGATTTCGTCGAGAAAGCTTGAATAAAATTTTCGATTCTCGTGAAATTATTTCCACTTGATAAAATTCCATAAAGCGAGGAACATATCAGAGCTTTCTCGACACAAACTAGATCTTCTTGAAATGGAATTCTTCGACACGCAGTAAAGTACCTCTTGAAGCACATTTTTCAATTAATGCTTTCCGATAATTGTATACGAAGTGCATGTGGGTAGAACAATGCCAACATCCCAGAGAGAAGCCTACACTGAGTTGTGATTTTGGAATATTATTTTCCACGTAAATGTATTCGTAATTAATTCTAGTACTCATACTGATGATTTCAGGAAGTTTGCCTTTAAAAGAATCACAAAAAAGAATGTTGGTTTTGACATCTCAATGTATTAGCCATCATTACTTTAATTTGTAATTTGTAATTTTGTAATTTTGCACCGTGAAAGTTATCAAAATGCTTAAAGATGTCTTGAGATCGTTAAATCATTTTTAGGTCAAGATTTTTGCTTTATACCTCTCAAAATGTTGCGGAAGAATGTTGCTTCTCGCTCATACGGACTATTAAGTTTGAGCAGTATCCAGTTATACGTATCCCACGAGGGTCATGTCAGTAAGATTTCGATTCACCTTACATCATCAAGCCCTTGACGTGCGAGAATTGTTTTCGTTGCCGCAAAGAAGCTGCAAAAGATGTGCATGTGTTGGATTTAATCTTATGGAAATAATTATACGAAATGGGTCCGTTCCATGGCTTGCGACCCTTGCGTACACCCAGCCTGGAAAGCTAAATTTGATTGCAAATCCTGAATCCGCAACAGCGTGTAACGTCGTACGGAAAGTATAAAGCTCAATTTGATACTAACCAGCATCGGGAGCGACGTCAAAATTCGATCCATGAGGCAAAGCGTGAACATGGCCTGTATGTTTGCCTGCGTTTCGAACGCTCACCTCGGTCTCAGTGCCTGAGCCAGCTCCGCCGGTTCGGTAGCAAAACCTCCTCCCCCCGTGAAAGAAGTGGCAATGAAATATGAACGGTCCAGGACCGGGCGTTGCTGCAGGCCGTCCCGAACGGGGAAGAGAGACAAGCGGCAACACACGGGCACACAGGCGTACAGAATGAAGCGATGAATATTTTATCGAACGATGGTCCAACCGGATGGTCTGAGTAGAGCTCGATCGAGACTAAAGTGCACCGAGCGCGTGTGCACACACACACACGCAGATACACGAACACGTGGAAAACACGGGAGGCCATAAGAGGGAAGAGAGTTTGAAAGGATCCGTTCACGGTGAGTAAAAGGATGAAATAAATCCCCACAAGATTTATCGACCTCCTGTATCGAATATTTATCGCTGCCCGGTTTCGATGAACTTGAACTGCTTCCACTGCGAAGGGTCGAGAGCGCATTTGGGGAAATACGCGCGGCACGAGGGACACACACGTAACACCGTAAAGGGATGCAAAAGCATCGGTTCTGAAAGCATCATCCGGCGAGCGGTGGGGCTGCGATAGTGCGAGCAAGAGCAATACCCATTCAAATGAAGAAAGCTACCGGGGGTAAAGTAATTTGTGTGAAGTTTGAGCAAAATCCATTCCTAGAAATTGATTTCTGTTTTTCTTTTTTTGGCTCATTCGATCTTTCGCCGTTCGGCCATCGCAGCTAGAAGAAGCTAGAGCTTGTCGGAGAAAGCATCGCAGCAGAGCATGTTACGATTACTGCAGAAAGATGCCTTACGAGCAGACGCAAACGTTAACACGTGCAAGCATTAATGGAACGGAGTTGATTTAGTTAAATGTGGATTTGGACACGAACATACGGCAAAAGTTGAGCCGAAATTGCAAGAAATACTAATGCCGGTGGCGAGCGGAACCGTGGCGAATCAGTGAAGTGAATCGTAATCTCTACCATCTCCATCCAAGTAAAACCAGAACCGCTATCATGCAGATCGATTTAAATTCTGGGCACGCGCCCTCCAAAAACCCATCCATGACCCAATAAAGCTGTAATAAACCGAAAAAACCTTCCACTGTGCATACATTGTGGTACCAAATCAAATCATTTCACTCGGTGCAGTTTGCAGTGGCGTGGCATGGCACCGTACCGCCCGTTGATCGGTTTTATTGAAAATGAAATCTCTGCTGCATCTCACCATCGGCCATATAGCTCGATCTCGCAGCAGGGAAGAAATAAGAAAGTAAAAACGAACACATTTCGATCCACGCTGCACAGTTTTGGAAGATGGTAGCACTGTAGCAGTCTCCCCGATCGGTAATCTTGCCGCTGCTCGGGGAATATGTGTCCCCTCCCTTGAGGGTTTCGCCCCGGGGCCTTCCGGAGCCAACATTCAACTTTTCGTTGGCCAATTCATTCGGGTTTCGGGTTTACTGCTTCGCTTTGCCGCCGCATCGGTCGATTTCTTCCGTGATTGCTATCACGGGCACGAGATGGCCATGCTCCCAGCTGAGTTGCAAATATCTCCCCAGAGAGGTGGTACCGATTTGTGGAATGATTTTGCCCATGTTGTGGCGTTTTGTTTCTATTATTTCTACCGTTACTGGAGGTTGCGTTCAGAAGCCTATACCATGTGGTCCTGCTTACAGTACAGTTCCCACGTTGCGTCCATGTTCTATGGAACTTCAAACTCAATTTATCGTCAATCTCCATTAATGACCATGTGCAAGTGTTTTCGTACAGTTGGACCGCTCCGTTCCGACCGTAACGGGCATCACTTGTCATCATCATATTAGAGCCCTTAATTTTATTCCACCTCCATCCCGTACTCACTTCCTGGTACTTTGTCCTGCGCTGTTTTGTCGAAAGCTTTCTCGATTGCAATTCCGTTTCCCGCGAGGATTTTGATATTTGCAATGATTGATGAAAATACAGCGCGAACCCGAATGTCAAACGCAGCAGGCTTTGGAAAGACAATGCAAGCACCCGCGAGAATTTCATCTTTTTTGCTGTTGTCCTGATCCCATCACGAAATACAATCACCAGAAAAAGATCGGTGTACATTTTGTTTGCTTCATTTCACTTTCCTTTTTAAACAGCCATCAATTGCCCACTGGGAGAATAAAAGGGAGCTTGGTTTAATTTTTCATTTAAGCGAAACTGATTGATGTTGCCAAAGCGTAGCACCACAGCTGTCAAAACCTCGTCGTTATGGTTACGGTGCGATCGATGCTGCGTTTGGTAGAGTGTGAGACCGTTATTACGATAGTGAAATGAAGGAAAATTGATTCAACTGCCTGAATTGGAAATTCCAGCCCCAACTTTAAGTGAAAGTGATTGCATACATATGTGGTTATTATTATGAATTCAGTTAAAAGCTTCTCCAACTTAACAGTTTTTCGAACAACTTAACTTTATCAACAACCTATCAGTTCCATGGGACCCCGTACGAAGCACATTAAAAAACATTAAATGAGGTGCCATAAAGTAAAAAAGAACTTCCATACTTTTATTTCATAGCGAGAAAATTGTTTGTTTGTTTTTTTGTTAATAAAACTTTGGAAGAGAATTCAATCGATTTCAACGATGAACTTGTTGACAGCTGTCGTTGCGCTTTCCCAACTTTGCAATTTGGTAGAGAAGATTGGCAAGAGTGTGTGCACATGGATGTGAGACTGCAAATGGAAACATCCGCTCGCGTGTGTACACGCATAGTTTGGACATCGAAAGCGCAGCGCAGCTTGTCAGCGAAACGCTATCCTTAAGGTAAGCGAAATTAGCATTTTGATAACCTTTTTGCACGTACTACTGGATTTTCCAGTGACATACGGGACGCATAGTGCTCCAATGCCTGACAGTGACATAGAAAAGCATCGATTACATGTACTGGAAGTTGCACTTCTACCAGCGCGGGATTATTTATTTTTCAGCTGTGGAATATTGATGGAATTGTTAAAATGGTTACGCATGATAAAAGCATTAGAAGCTTTTAAAGCAGTTTAATGTTTGATTTAAACTTTTCTGGATCTGGAATATCGATTTTACTCGAGCTTAACTTATTCTTGAATTATATTATATTATGTTATATTATAATTTTATGCTTATGACAGCACATCACCGTATTACAATTGATTCTTTAATAATATTGTGTGAGAAAAAAAAACGTTATAGGTAAATCAAATTGATAAGGCAAGTCATCTGACATGCTAGTTTAATATTGCAAAACAATTTATAAGTAGTGTATTGTATGCTCGAACCAACATTCAAACAAGTTTGCATTCCCTGCTTGGGTCAAGCACTGGGCGCCTCCATCAGTAGCACTACCGAAAGGAAACTTAGAAAACTTAATTTTCTTTTACCATTTCCATTGTTATGTAAGCTTTCACTGCAAGGATGTTATAAGTTTTTCACTTATATGGTTGTATAGTTTTTCCCGATGTGTTATATCATGCTATAAATATATACCAGTTTTTATTCCCTGCTTGAGTCAAGTACTGGGCGCCTCCATCAGTAGCACTACCGAAAGGAAACACAGAATACTTAATTTTCTTTTACCATTTCCATTGTTATGTTAGCTTTAGCCTGTTATAGGATGTTATAAGTTTTCACTTATATGTTTGTATCATTTTTATGTTTTATATCCAACTAAAAATATATACTCTCAAGATGGCGGAGATAAGAGAATTAAAAAAAAACAAATTAGCCATGAAATCATAGTTTGCTGTCAGATCTCACTGCCATGGCATGTAAACCCTTACATTTACTCCCTTGCAACCCTTGCAAAGCTGCAAATGACCAATACTGTGCTCTGTATGCTGCATATAGGCGGCTTTATGACAGCTTTTGTTCTATTTGGTCAGAACGCCATGTTTATGTCATGTATTTTTATAACAGCAGTCTTTAGCTAATATTTACAGCTTACCATGAAAGTTACTATGAATAGAGATATCAGTTAAAAAATATATTCGAAAGAAGGAGAGACTAAAGGTATTCGGATTTGAACTAACAACATGCCCAATGCGTAGCAAGGCAACGCGCTCAGGGATTTATTACCACGCGTACTGCTTTTATTAGCGAAATGTTGACAGTTCACGTGAAACTTTACACCACCAGCGATGCATGGAAATGTGTGTGTTATGTAGCAATTTTCCCCGTGAAAGTGGCTTTCCTCACGAAACCATCCACCAGCACGGTCAGTTCAGCGTTACGCCTGCTCGTTAAACCATACCATTCGCATGTAATGTGCCCCGATTTCCGTCACGTCTTGTGCGAAACGTTTCCAATCAGGATAATTCACACAGTCATGGGGACAAGGACCCGAGGTAACGGGGGGAGGTGTAAAATGGAAGGATACACCACTTATAAGAAAATTCGTCACTACCGCTCGGGGTCCGCCACCGGGGACGTAACGTTCACTGTCAATAAGTGTGTATTTCCGAGGGCCTGCAGCACTTGGTTACGGATATACCGATACTCGTTGGGCCCGCGCATGCCGCATATTGGGGTTGGGGCGAAGGTGTGGCATCATGTTCACCAACAACAACACCCGTAGGTGAGCGATCTTCGTGGATCGCATCTCTACTCCCGGTGGGTTTCGTATTAGCGACTGTCAATCAAAAATGTAGCACACTCTAAACAAAAATGTCTAACATCCGGCACCATGCGGCGAAGGTCGATGGGCTATAGTTTCAGTACACACTTTAGAATTTCGTTGGAATCATCGACGGAATGTTTCGCCGGTGGTCCTCGATCGCAACACGTGTGGCTGGTGGTAGAGTTCGAAGTTTGGGGCTGGAACACTTTTACATAAACAGTACACCGAAAGGCAAGCAAACGCTGTCGCATTGATAGCAAAGTGTCACAAAGAGTGATATCGTTTACAGGTTTATAGTTTCAGCAATCTTTTACATCCCATAATCGAGCGGAAGGGGCCCTCAAGCAGAGTCAAATCGAGTTATTTTAGAATAGAAAAAAGGTTCCAAAATTGTAATATTAAAAAAAACATACTAAAAATAAATGTTTGTACGTTTACTCAAAAACCGAATAACATTTCTATTCTACTGCCCCACTGCCAAATCCGTCGCCACATAGTACGAGACCTTCGCACCGAAGTGGAGTTGTTTTTTCCCCCGTTGCGCCTTTAGTTAGGCGCCTGCGGTTCACACTCATCTTTAATGGAAAATTAATTGAATGTGTCAAACCGAGCGTTGATGGCGTCCACACACAGACACTCAACCCATATGGGCTGCCAATCTGCAGCGCCACAGGGTGGTACCGTGTACTTTTCTAACGCCACTCTCGCCATGGCCTTGGTGTGAGTGCGAGTGTGTGTGTGTTTTCTTTCTACTCTTCTCTGCAACTTTGTACGAGTTTTTTTCCCACTCCCAGCATACGCGGGATGGAAAATGTCAACAAGCGAATGGATTTCAAAACAGTTACCGACAACAAGCAGCAGTGGCAGCAGTAGCAGCGGTAAGATTGTGTTCTTTGGTGCCTCTTATGCATGATGCGTGTCTTTGTCACAGCCGTATTCGTTTGGACGTTAGTGTTAGAGTTTTTTTGTTCGTCTTTCTTCTTCTCTACCCTCTGCTGGTGACGTGGAATTGATTGCACATTAGTTCCGGCCAGGGAATGGTGAATCACTTTTTGACGACCAAAGTGTGCTTCTCTCCGTTGGATGTCGTGAGCGATTGAGTTGATAATGGTTTTATTTTCATGTGGGTTTTTTTTCTGTACGTTCAAAAAAACATACCACCACGAGAACATATGTCCGTATAGACGAGTTTTGTGACAGATGAATCCGAGTGGTAATTTCTAATTAATATTTCAATCTTTTTTTTGTGCTTCCCTCAGACCATCTCCTTTCTGTTGCGAAGTTGTGATGGAAAATAAAACAAGCCCGAAGCGCGTTCCAATACACCATATTCCTCCTTGTGTTGCATAATGCTGGAAACTGGAATGTTGTTAATTACAGTTTCTATTTCACTGCGAAAAGGTTTCGCAACGCAGCGGTAAAATCATAATGAAGGAAGCAACATCGAGCGCTAAATAAAACTACCCGCGACTCAAAAAGTGCACCCAGCACCCAAACACCAGTCAATGTACGTCGGACACGCCAATGCATTAGCGCGTTTGATAAATGAACCTCCGCTAAATTACTGCCGCACACAATATTTTCCCCCGTTTGCGCAAGGGTGGTACCGCAGTGGAAGCTTATCCACCCGGGAGTTGGGCGAAAAAAGGGCCACGGGCGCTGGATGGGGTTGAAGGACGGTTGGAGGAAAATTAAAACTGAGACCGTACAGAGCGAACCGCTTCCGTTCCCGGTGTGCTAGTGCATGTTGGTCTTTCCGGTGTTGGCGCTTCGGGGTTGGCGGTCGGGCTTGATCTGCTACCTCTGCCCCAGAAACTCGCCTCGATCATCATCGCGATAGTGCATTAGTTGGCATTATTACGAGCAAAAGTTTTCATCGCGTTTATATGCTCCCGGTTTTTGATTTCCAGCACACACACAAACACTGTTGGGTAGAGTTTTCCACGGCGGGCAGCAGTCGATAATATTCGTCATTTTTCAACCTGGCAGTGCTACTACCTAGTGCGAGTGCGGTTACGGTTTTGCACTGGCAAATACCTCACCTTTTTCATGCTAAAAATGCACATCACAAACAATGCGGCGAAGATTTCACGGGAACGCTTCGCATAAAACAAAAAAGGTGTGCTCACCCGGCCAAGTGCACCCATCGGCAGAAGCGCAGGAAATGACCTTACGAGTAATGGATGAAAATAAATGAATAAAATGGATAATAGCTCATCAGTCCGCCGAGCACGGTGGAGGCAGCGACGGCAAATTCGCAATGGTAAATTTAAATATTTACCGCTTCTTTTGTATTCCACGCTCGGGCACTTTTGAAAGCGGTCTAACCGCGTCCACCAACTCATAACCATTAGTTCACTTCTGCAACGCTTCCCCAACAACGCTGCCAAGACGTTTGACATGTTCGCGTCCATTTGGTTTGGTTTGGTGCAGGGCTCGGAAGTTTAATTCAGTAATTAATCCTTCAGGACCTCCAATAGCGAATACGGGTCGTAGTACGGGCAAAGGGATGGAACTTTTGCGACACGATGGTAGGTTTCTTTTTGTGTTTGTGTGTGCTGTGTTTGTTCTGCTCTCCACAAAAACCCATTCGTTATCGTGCAGCATAATTTTCCATATTTAGTGACCCAACCATTGCCCCGGTACTGAATACACGGCTACACGCCGTCGTTGCCTGTTAAAATTTAATATTAGCCCCTGTTGTTATGCAACGGCACCAGCCGCACGATTGTAGCCGATGGTGAGCGCTGGGGTACGGCACGGGGAGCGCATAAATGCGATTGCGATGCAGTGGTAAAGTTGCATCGTACCTTCGAAGCGCACTAATAGGTCCTACCTACCCGGGTACGGGAAGACATAGCGATAAAGTGAATGTCCCGACCGTATTCTGCTAGAGAAATCGTGGAACCGGATGCACGATAGCTAATCAAGAGTACGGATGGTGAAGATGCAGGCGAGATAGGTGGGGATGGGGTCGAATGGAATGGGTGCTATTTTTACTTTGTTGTGGCATCGCAGTAGCCATGTTGTGTTTATCTGCATTAGTCGAGGGATGGACTCGAATATCAAGCGTAGATGAAGCTTTCCCAAAAAAAAAAAACAATACAAACAGAATTACACGAATTATTTGTGCATAATTTGTACCTTTTTTAAAGGTGTCCAAAAACAAATTATATTAATGTTTCAATATGCAATCTCTTTTTAAAATTACAAAACTCGCATTAAACGAACGCAAATCGCTCCTAACCCATTTAAAGTGAAGAACATTCAAACTGTCGAACAGAAGCAGTAAATAAGGTTGGCAGAAAAACAAAAACTTTGAGCCGGAAATGATGGACTAGAACATTTCACCAGGCGGCAGAAGAAGGAAAAAAAAACTTCTCCAATCGAAGAACGGGCTTTCGTATAACGAGAAGCGTCGGTGTCTTTCCTTTCTTTTTTTTTTTTGTGTGTGTGTGCACAGTTCTTTAAAAGCCGAAGATGAGGACAAACAGACAGACAGCGAAAAGCCTTAAAACTTAAATTAGAGTTTTGTGAAACTTTCCTCTAGCGCGCAACCCGGCTGTTGTACGTTGTATCCGGGAAATGACTTGGCGTGACCCGCATCGAATTCCTGCGCATTGTCCGGCAGGGCAAGCAGGACCGGAAAAGTTGGTGGCCGGCAGTGGAGCAGCGAAATGTTTTCCTCACGGCAAATTCCGCCCGTTCGAACATACGGCCATTTCGTTGCTGAAGAATGCCAGGGCAGATCGGCCAAATGGCAGTGAATTTCGAGTATGACACGCGCACACGCGCATGCCGTTAAACGCGTGACCAACGACCGTCGGAATTGTGCGAATAAGATCCCAAGAACCGAGCAGCGAGAGGGGTATTTTTGTTTAAGTTAGAATAATGAATGGTCTGAATATAACTTTATAGTTTTGATTGCAACTTGCGGCAGTGCCAGCTTGAAGGCAGTTTCATGTTTTAGAAGTAGTATATAGCTTTAATGTAGCGAAGTTTAGCAAGAAATGAACAGAACTTGAGGCGCAATACTTTACTTACAACATGTAGCAGTCATAACAATATTCCAAGTTTGATGAAAAGGATGCAAAAACTTATGCAATTTACCTGAAATGAAACGGAAATGAAATTCGATATTAAAAACTATTAAAAGTTAATTATTTGATGATAAATTTAGATGCATTGAAAATGTTTTAATAATACAAATTATAGAGGCTATATTGCAACTGACAGCTGAACCGAATATTAGATCAATTGTTAGATCAATTGAATATTAGATCAATTGAATATTAGATCATATTAGACTTTGCAGCGTGCTCAATGATTTTTACGCAAAAAGTTAATTGTTATTTGTTGAAATATTTATCAAGAAAATAGATGCGTTTTACAAATGTGGTTAATTGAGGTTAATGCTCTGGTGGCGGTGCTTCTGTACGTGCACCTGTAAAATAAACATAGAATCAAAAACCTTACCCAGACATCTTGGCTAATCGTGTGAAAATTTGTACATTCTAGGAAACTGGAAGCTCTTTAAACCAAAATTCGAAGCATACATACACGCAAACCAAAATCACTCACCAAACAGCAAACACAAAGACGGTTAAATACGCACCACGGTTTTTTCTTCTTTTTGGTGTGTTTTGTAAGACACAAAGCGTAGCCAATTCCCCGTTTTTTTTTTGAAGCGTCACTTTCTTTGCCGAAGTACGCTGAAAAGTGTCTAAAGATCGCGTAATGGAAAACTCTGCCGGCAAACAATGTTGCGGGCAGGAGCTGCCGCCAATTTGCTGGCACGGTACGAGTGTAAATGTGACATATGTGGAACTGGAAGTGTTGCTTACGAATGGTAATGAGATAAAAGGACGCTCCTCCCCCGTCGTATTACGCGTGGGAGATGAACGATGCTTGCCATAAGCCAGCTGCCACATGTAGGAAGGTGTTCGAAAAATTGGGCAGGTGTTTGAAATTCGGGGAAAAGTTTTACTTCCTCAAATAACGGTAGAATCCACACCTGCACACACTGTTGCATGATGAAAACCCGTGACAATCTCCCTGCGGAGGAAGATTTGCGTGTGTTTTTGTTTGTCGATTTTCAACCGTGCGGTGAACACCCGTTTTTTTTCGCTCCTGTGGCTTCATCGGTCGGGAAGCACCGGGGAGTTTTAGCGAGACACGCAATCGCTGTGTCGTTCGGTTGTTGGTGCGCAACTTTTTCTAATTCCATTTTTCACTCAAGCGCAAAGATTTTGCAGTAATTCTGCCAGCTTCTGGTAATTACATCTTCGCCCACATGCCAATTTATTTTCGGTTTGTACGTGGCCAGGGATGAAGCACAGACAAAGCTTTCGCGCTGCTGGTGTGTTTTGTTTCTGAGCTGAACGAATTTGGCATCGTTAAATGGAACGGCGCACCAGCTTTGGTCGCCGTTCCTTGCAAACTGTGTCTAGCATTAGGGAACGTAATGCTACCCCATTACCGAACGCTACTTGTTTTGATGGGGGAAAACAATGTTTTTTATTACACGCAGGATTTGTGGTAGATCGTTCTGGAAAGCTGAAGCGTGGATCTTTAAACTCATGGCTACGCTGAGCAAACATTTAAATCAACGCTGGCTAACAGAAAATATGGCGATCTGCTTCGTTCGAAAAATAGTGAATTTAATTACAACACTTTTCCATCATCCTTAACGGTTTATTACCACAAATTATGAGCAAAACTTTCACTGCCAAACTTTGACTTTAACTACCGTTGGAAACGAGATGCATTGGCCTGATATACTGTATGATCCTACCATCACAGATCGTCCTATTTTGGATCGAGTTTTTGCATACCTAAGTCATTAACCTGGACATGAAAATTCGCTGAGCTTTAATATATGACAGACAGTAGGAAAGCTCGTGAACAAGCTGCATTTTGTTAACATTAAAGTTTTGCTTTCATAGCAGCAGAAATCCTATTCGGATTTTGATTCATTTTCTAATTTTACTTGTTAAAAAGGTGTCAGCATCAGAGTTAACAAAAATAAATCGTGCTTAACAAAAATGCTTTATTGACTTCTAATGAAAAATCATTAAAGGCAATACAGTATGAATATTATCATGAAATATCATTTAAACCTATTAACTTCCTATTAACCTATTAACAGAATGGCGTTCGAAAATTAAAGATACATAATAGTAAACACTGACACTCGATAAAATTACCCCTCTGACGGCGTATTTTAAACTAATTAAACCTACTCTGAAAAGACAAACGTAGGCTTATTCATTTTCCCCCCTTTCCTCGTAAGCTACGTGATGCTATTTGATATTAAATTTTCATTATAAATTAGCAACGATGACTTTGCTAACATCATTTGCCTAACGAATTTGTACACCAAGCTTTCGCCTTACCATTGTTGCTTTACTCTTGTCGCGTTTTTTTTACGTTCCCTGTCTATACCATAAGCACGTTCCTCACCTGAAGCAGTGAAAGCTTTCGAACCGTTTCCAGAAAGGTGCCTCCTGCGAATGTGAGCATAATTCACCATCACGCGATAAACTTAAGCGGCACTCTCCCCCCCTCGGCTTCGGTTTGGCTGTTGGAAAACAGACCGCCCACGTGCCTGTTACGGATCGATCCTGGCAAAAAACTTTTCCCACTTTTCGATTCAATGCGCGAGATTCGAAACAAGCCCATTACGAAAGCGGATACGTATTTTCTGACAGCACTTACCCTCCACTCAAAGCCCACCACCCACCATTTTGCAGAACGCTTCTGTGGGAGAGAAAGAGAGCGAGAGAGACGGTGTTTTTCCGACCCCAAACAGGCCTGAAACGATTGCGTTTCAGTTGCACCTGCGAGTAAAATGTCATTGTCAAAACATATAATCTCGCAAAGTAATTGAGAACATTTATCAGTTTGATTTTAGGCCGCTGTTCGCTTCACTCATCCTCGAAAGTCGAAAAGGGACGTTCTTTGAGATCCGGGTTGGATACGTTTTTCTTTTCTTTCTTTCTTCTCGTTGTTGTTTTGAGTGGTTCTTCAGCGCTTACATTCGGCGTCCTGTTTTTAACGGCCACATTGTGTCTGTTAAAGATTCGGTGGGATTGGGACAAGGAAAAATAAACGCCTCCCTTTTGCTCGGTATCCTTGCATGGCCGAGTGCTTTCGCAACACTGATAATAAAATCGATGAGAAAGTATCAAATTCGTTCGCTGGAAGCCGTCTTCGAGGGGGTTGCAAAAACATTGGAAGAATTGCAGAAAACATTCTCCACGCTGAAGACGCACGCGGGTTGTTTTTTTTTTCCTTCTCAAAAGAACCAACGGCATAACGCACGATCAACGTGAAAAACGTGGGAAAATGAATCGAGACAGTAATCGCGACGTTTCCATTTCACCGGCAAAGGGGGTGGGGGGAGGGCGAAAAAAAAGCAACCCCCCGAATCGTACGAAGGCAAAATGATAATTCTTCAATGGAAATTCCCACCCGAAATGAGGCAGCATACGATGGCGAACGTTTGCACAGGCATCACGATCCAATTTATTTTCATTCCACCCATTGTCTCAGGCAGCTGAACCCGGTTTTAATGGCAGTGGTGGGGGGGAGAAAGAGCAACCGAGGGACTCCAATGGTTGCTATGCCGATTCTAGACAATTCGTTTTTACGAGACGTTTGTATTGTGCGTTGTTTTTTGCTTAGCCGGAAAGTTAGTTAAGCTCCTCCGTTTTGGCTGTGACTTTGATTATTGTTTCTTGGTCAGCTAGGCGGCCTGGAGACCGTATTGTTCTGGAAGGTATCCCACTAATAGGTGCGCATCCGTACCCAACTTTTCTTAGCCTTAGCCAACGCCGACGTGCAAAGATTTTGCTCACACTAACCGGATCTTCCCCAAAACGTCTTGCGTAGTTTCGCACGTTGCCAGTTCGTTTACTTGCATTCATAAATATTTTCTCGTTAGCCGGTACCGTTCGGCTCATACTTTGGCGTTTGCTCAATTCACGCACGCCCATGAATGCTTTGGCTGCGGTGCTTTAGCTGATATTGATATTAGGGCCAACGGAATTTCTTTCGCTCATTTCATGCCGGTCGGCTTCCACGCTTCGACTGCGAGTGCGACATTGTTTTTATTGTTACGCCAACCCCGTTGACGCACAAAATCGTGCCAAAAACCGAACCTACCGAAAACGTGCGCGCAAGGACAAGCACGGCGTTTGCAGTGTGAAGAAGCGTTTTGGGCAAACAAACAAACACAACAACAAAAAAAGGCTTGTATTTCTTCGGCCCATTGGTTTTGTGGGAACGGGAAACGAGGATAAAAATTACGCTCATCAATTTTGCTCGATGCTCACCGAAGCATTTAGGAATAATTGAAGAGCCAGCCGTTGCAGTAAGTGTCGCAGTAATTACAGCCTAACCCCGTTCGGGTTCTTTCTTTTCGCTTGCACCACAGGCACCCCACAGGCGGGAACGGCCCCAAAAAGGGAAAAATGTTTTTCCCAAGGTTTTGCACGGAATCGAAGGTTTTAGTTGCGCGATCAATGTCTATTCCTAATGCCCGTTCACGTTCACCAGCGAGTGTTGGCAAGTGGTGGACGTTGTTTTTGGGTAGTTCATTTATGTTGCATGTGTCCTTTACTGTTCGGATGGGAAACGGTTGGCCAGCGTTCAAGAGCAACCGTAACTGGGTAACGATTCAAAATAAATGCTAAACATCGCAGCATCACTTTTACGACCGTGGGAATAAAGGATACATTTGAGGAGATAGATAAACTTGATGTTTTACAAACTTTTAAACATTAATCGTGTTTGGGATTGGTATGAAATTTGAAAGTAGATCAGTAAAGTACTCAGTAAAGTAGGTGAAGTTCTTTAAACGGTATAGATATAAAAATATTCGGAACCTAAAGAATAATTCGAAAGTTCTCTTAACCTTTTTTGATTTAATTCTAACTTCAAATACTCTGTCGGAAAGATTTATAGCACTGAAAAAGGCTATTCATTATTTTGATTTGCACTCGATTATGGCCCGACATTTCTTTTTCAATTTCCCTTTCATAAACCATGTGCCATTTCATACGAATTCTTTGCTACCGTCAGAATTGACAAGCAGCGGTACAACCCCTAAACGAAATGGTGAACAACAAAGAGAAATATTCATTTTCAAATAAAGGAACAAACTGGAAACAAAACTATGGCGACCACGAGAGCACGGCACGGTCGAGACATGGTCGCCTAATGTTGATCTGGGATCAGCATAAAACAGAAACATCTAAACAACGGCGGACACAAAAGAATGCCACTGCGAACGTGCGCCATGCGTTTGGCAAAATGGAACCGTAACAGCCCAACAAAAAAAAATAATAATAATGCCAGTACAGCCGAGAGCAGGCAAATGGTGCGCGGGTGCGATGAAGAGGCGGAAAACTCAAACATCTATAATTTTATGCTAATTATGGCCAATGTTGTCCCCGCTATGCTCTGTTATTTTTATGCTTCTTTTCATCGTTTTCATCGCTGGTTCTGCTCGTGCCTCGGATGTGCCGTGGAAAATCCTTTCAATCCGTTGATTGGAACCAGTGAGCTGTTCCGGGGCAGCGGGGAAAGGGGGGTAACCGGTCGGTAAATGCAGCGGCAAAACATAACATGAAGGCGGTGGAATGCGCCGGATGCCTCCTTTTTCAGTTCGGGGTTTGTTCTGCAAACTGAAAGAGGGCAGCATTTTAATGGTTCTATTTCGCTCTGCATTATAGATAAACGGTGTCCAAGCGGAGGTACGGTTTTAAAACGGGTGGACGACGATCGATTCGGTCGTTTGGTTGATGAGAATGTCTGCATAACGACACCGCCGATTCTTACCGAACTGTAGCGAGTGGCAATCACTGTGTGGAAACAGGTCTCGCTTCACAGTTCCGAAAACAGGGCTGAGTTGTTAAATATTAAGAGCTTAATAAAACGTTAATTATTGTGTCATGCAAGTACAGCACGAAAGTGCACGAATCAGCATTATGAAATTGTATTTTCCTTGTCGTATTGCATGAAAAAAAGGATTCGAAGACCTGCATGTGTGCAGAGAAAAGTAACTCAATTTGTTAAATTGAAATCGTGAAGCTCGTTGTCGCTATCGTACTCGTAAATTGTTTATTCATTTACGATTAGTTCTAATTTGATTTCAATACTTTTTGCGAGGTTTTCTAGTCAATTAAAAGCAAATAGAACCTTTTTAAGAAACTGTAGTACATGAAACATTTTTTAAGTCTCTTAGAGGATATATCGCCTTCGTCTTCCGGGCTGGACTGAGACGGAGATTAGACTTCTGGGATACTGCGTACAGTTTCTATGATTTTAATCAACACTATTGCTTACAAGAATTAATAATGCAGCATGTTTGCGAATAAGGAACGTTTAGATAAATATAGTATTTAAGGAGATCTAAAGGAACTAAAGCATACGCCGAATCGAAAGCATTCAAACAATCATCGACTTTACAACAGGAAAAAAAATGTAAAGGAAATAAATGTTAAATAAAAAAAATAAATAAAAATACATAAATAAAATAAAATAAAATAAAATAAAATTAAATAAAAAATACATAAAATATGTTAATTATTAATGCCAAATTTGTAATTCTCCCACGTTTCCCAGCTGGTTCTGAATCTCTTGTAAGCGTTAATTTGTTACTTTTTTACTAAATTAACATACAGATTCCGATGCTACACGTTTAAAAAGAATGTAATAACAGTTGTTCGTTCTTTGTTGCATTTACCTTAACATATTAATGCATTGCATTAAACCACATTCTTTAAGCGATTTTGTAGTGGGGTTTCATAACATGATCAGACCATTTGTATCAAAACATCATTATCTGTTGTTAAATAGTTGTTTCTATTTCACACAAATATTCCCACAAGTGAGCATTGTTACACCAACACCAACTCCTGCATGTATTTAGACACAACTCAAATCAGAAAACATTACTCTCTCGATTGGGCGAAAAGGTGGAGGGTAAAACGAGGACAGGTAAGCTCAGAACTCGCATCCACCACCAATTCCTATCATGTTGCTCGACGATGTAACGTCCGGTTGGGAATCCTTAGCATACAATCTACATACCACACCACACCGCAGCTGGAGTAGATTCATTTCAACCTTGAAAGCAATCGGCCGAACCGAACCGAACCAACCGGTCCGGAGTTTGCCAAAACTGACCCGGTACGCTAGCCACGAAACATGATCCATCCCCGTGTTCCCGTGCTGCCTTTCGCGTTCCTTCCCGTTTTGCCAATAGAAATGGCCAAATTCAACGGGAAGTATACCGGTGCGGTGTACCCTCTTTCGGTTCGCTTCCCATCCCAGCGGTGAAGGCCATTGTGCCTGCTGTTGTTGTTGTTGTTAAGCTGGAAATTCAATTTACGTAAGGTGAAAGTTTAACGATGTTTGATTGATCGACGGTTGGCTGATCATACCGGTACGCGGTGGGCGTTTGTTTGTGCGAATGCAAAGCGACACGAATGCAAGGGTAATGAGGTTGGAACGGTTGGGTAAAAGGCAGTAGAGAACCAAGAACAAAGATTCAGGTGATGCCGCCCGGTGACGTTCCGATGGAACGCGTATTGGGACGCTTCTTTTGCTCGCGGGAAGCTCGATAGGACTCGGTGTAACAACCGTTCTAAACCATTCGTGAGCCAAACCGCCCAAAGCGCATGGTAGCGATACTCAAACACACCGTGCGGCGACGGGTTCGATCGGGTTCGTGGTTCGTGGCATTAGTTGTGTCGGTTACGGTATGCCGCAGTGAATGGTGATAAAAAATATGAATAAAATATGCTCGAATCACGAAAGTGTGGAGAATTTCTGAAAGGTTATCCCTTCCGGTTACCGAACGGGGTTGCTTTGGCCGCGATGAGGCCCAGGTGCGATGGGTTGGGAACCGGATGGGAAGGTCGGAAGTCGTGCTACATTTCAGTGAATAGTTTCGTAGCGGCGAAACGCCATTTTGCCTAGATTGCGTAAAGCACAAGGTGTAACTTTTGTGAATCCATCCACCACGACTGGAAAGAGTAATTACAGGGATCGACTTACGGCGGGTACCTTGAGTAGCGAAAGCGATCCCTTGCGGTACGGGTTTTTCCCTTTTCCCATTCCCATCCCATCCCACGGCCCCACGGTCGAGGTTTCACGCCCTGCTGCTGGTACGTTCCATCAGTGCGGAGAGGGCGCTAAACACGGCACGGCAAAGCGATTGGACGAGCAAGTTCTGTGGTATTATCGATAGCAAATTGCTATTTTCGTTGGCCACAGTTTATAATCGTAACTTTCATCACGCAATCCATCATTCGACGGCTGCCACTATCACCGCACTTCCCCCTTCCCACTTGGTTTGCTCTGTGCCCGCACTGTTGGGACGGTTAGAATTCTAGGTTTCCATCCATTAGTTTCGATTGCTGTAAGTCGATCGTAACCCATCGTTCTGTCAAGGTCCCAGGCAAAACGGAAAGTTTCTCTATCGAAGCTCGGTTGATTTACAGTTCTTCATTTTCTGTTCCCGTTTTAATGGTTGCTGCGAATGGGAATTGGGCGAAGTGGAAAGGGTGAAGGGATACGAGGAGAGGAAGAAGGGAAAAACCCTAAACAAACAGTATAACCCCAACCGAACCGAACCGTCGGGGACGGGTACGGTAATTTGTTTCGTTTTTCGGGGGCATTGAATTATGTTGCCTTCGTCTGTCGTCGTAAGCGGGTGATTATTTTAATCGTTTGTTCGATTGCTTCCCTCGATAAGTAGTGGTTTGATGTGTGTGTGTGTGTTTTTATATGACGTTTGGTGGGGGGCGATGGGTGCAGATAGTTGCGACAAGCGATGGTACAAGTGTGATGACATTTGTTGGGTGTAAATCAACGGAAAAGGAAAACTTTGTCGTTGATAGTTGATCAAACCCGAAAGATAATGAACTGTGAACTGTGCCAAGCAACATGCTATGCTGTACCGTTGGTGGAAACAAGTGGAAACAAGACGGTTCTTAAATTATATGTTTAAAAATACATTGACACCTTTTATCACATAATCTGAATATTTGCGATAAGCGAAGGAGGATTTGGTTCAACTTTTGGAAGCTTTTACTATCGATTTCCACTGCCCTTTTTGGTCACGAAGTTCTGAATGAAGTTTACTCTAAAAAGTTCAGTCGGTTACTGTGAGAAATCCTTACGGAAAAAAACTGGATGTGATTTTTGGAGTTTTTACGGAAACCTTGATGGAAAGAAATGTATGTATGCCCTTGGCGCCATTCTGTTCGATACTGTTCATTCGCTTGTCAGAAGAGTTCATTTACGCAGTTCATTTTACATTGCTCGGTGTCCAGCAAGGTCTGTGTAAGATAGAGGTCGAGTAATAGCCAAGATAGAGGTTCGCCATTTTGGATTTTATTTGACATTTCGTCGCCCGTGTAAGATTCCTTGCGTCTAGCCTACTTGTTTACTATATCCCGATTAATCAACACAACTACACACAAAACATTTGAACGGAAAAGGGCGTCCAAACGTCAAATCACGTGTAACGAACTTTTGGCTACTTGTCAAATTGCTCTATATTACTCGACCTCTATCCTACACAGACCTTGGCATTTTCCATTTGAATGGAAAAGGGCGTCCAAACGTCAAATCACGTGTAACGAACTTTGGCTACTTGTCAAATCGCTCTATATTACTCGACCTCTATCCTACACAGACCTTGGGTGTCCAGTTTTCAGATGAAATCTTTCATGAAACTTTTCCTAATTATTGCTGCAATCATTTTCATGAAGCTGCTTTCCTTATTATTTTTTACAGATTCATGAATTTATGTTACATTTGAATGTCATTGAGAGGTGTTGATAATATATCTTACCATTTAATTTTCTGTAATGAACTTCTATAGCACGACGGGTTTATAGTTATACTAACGGTTTGAAGCGGCTATATCTGGTCCTTACTGTGTGATCTAATTCCATATCGTCGCAAGTCCTGAAGGAAAAACAAAAAAATATCCTAATCTGATCTCTAAATTCAAAAGAACCTTCTTGGGGAACTAAGAGCAATCTTGGGTGTGTTATTTGTTTATTCCCGGAACTTCCATGTCGTAGGAAGAGGATAACAAGGCTCCCACGTACGTCGTTGACATCCAGCGCTAATTATGTCACGTCATCCATCAAGATTCTGGCGTCACGTTTCGTCGGGAATACATTTTTCATCCAGCACCGTCAACAGTTTCATTTGGGTAATTGGTTGTTGCTCTAGTGTGGCCAATCACGCCTGATACTTTCGCATTGCTATTGTACCGATGCAGAAGGCAAATGTTAGTTTAAATGTCAGAAGGCATTAAGTGCCTCAGGATGTACAATTGTTTCGCACTGGAATGGAGACTTCAAAACGAACGAAATCTCTACCCAACGAATACCAATCAATAGATAATATTATCAAATTGTCTCTGTGCTCAATAGGGTGTATCAACAAATGAAGCAAGCAATACATTCCCTTTTTGGAAAACGTTGTTTACAGCAAAGCCTTCATCCCACAAGCTGCTGCTCGCTAAGGCGGCACACAACCTAACGTGCCGCATTATCGATTGTAGCATTCCCGCATACCAATAGAGCCATTCCACCAGCACACAATCGTACATGTCGCCTAACTCTCCCCAATGCTCTGCTACGGTGCAAACAAAATAGGTTGAAAAATGAGAACGCAATTTCATTAAATCATACTCTCCGGCGACCTTCACGATATACGGCTCAATCAGGCCGGGAATGTGTGGGGGGAGGGGGGTGGAAGGTGTAAAAATTGCATCGCTTCCAAGAAGCACAAATCATATTTCCAGCACCGTAAGCACAGAAATGCCCAAGATCCAACAGCACCAACACCCAATCGCCCGAACATCCGAAGGTGTTATGCAAATGAAATTGATACCGACTCGGGCGGGCGGACGCGGAGACACAAGCGTTCGTACTCGGTGATACACTTCCGACATCGTCAGGGTATCTTCAGTGCGCTCGGAACCGTGCCAGCCACGGTTCGGGTGTTGCGGTGTCGGTGTTTCGTGACCGGGGCAGGTGTAAATATATCCCCGCGTATGCCTTTTTCCGGGCAAACGTGCGGGCAACAGTTGGATCGCTTCACCGATAGGCACACGGTGAATTCGACAACCGATATCACTCGTCACTGTCAAAGTTGTTCGGGGGCATACAGCAATCCCATCATAATTTTCTTCGCAGGCATCGTTTCGCAGCCCGATCCCGTAGTATGCAAAGCAGTTATCACGTTTCCGAGCCAGGCTGGAAAAACAATGGCAAACGCAATTTCTACACCTTCCACATCAACGAACCGGTCGAGTCGGTACCCGGAAAAACGGGGACAAGGGACAGGGGACAGAAAACAGAACAGGGAGATGAAATATGGAACGGAGCTCGAAGCGCTTTTCCTTTAGGCACAAGACGGCCATAATTTATCCCCTTCAATTTGGTCCACGATCGCTCAGGGCAGCGGGCAAGCGGGGAGGTGTTGGGTGTTGCGATGGTGATGATGTATGGTTCTGGCCCCGTTCCTGGTGTACACCGGTGTACACGAGTCGAGTCCGTGTACCGGTGTTCCATCGACGTGGAGGAAAAGTATTCAGAATAGTTTTGATGTGCCAGCATCATCGCGAGCTCGGTGTGCGTGTACGCCTACACGGCTGCAATAGCACGGCACCACTTGACATTAACCTTGCCCACTCACGAGAGCTTCATGAGCATCACCATCATCATCATCATCATGGCCTCAGCTCATGGGCGTCAGCGAGTTGTGTCGCGACCATCACGGGTGAAAAATTATCCTTCCCACCGAATCGCTACGGCCGATGGCAAAAAAACACAGAACGCAACACGCGACAGAGAAGATAAAAACCGCCTCAACAGAAACAACACACAAGACAAAACAAAAACACACAACAACGACGTTTCGTAGGACCTTGAGAAGTTGTTCCAAGTTCCTGCATCTTCGCCGCAAAACACTTCGCCACCCCCGGGGTCACATACACACCTGCGCCCCGAGGTACGAGCGGCTGGGAAAACCCACCAAGCTCGTATCTTTGCCACCACATTGGGGGAGGGTGGCGAAAGGAAAAGAGAGCTTTTCCCACCGCACATTAGCACGCCGGGGGAGGGGAACGGGAACTGGAACAGGTCCCCTCGGTGGGCCCCGAGAAGCCTCGCAGTGCGGTGCGCTGAGTGCTAACGAATTTGCGGTAGACCACCTTTAACCTTTATTTATTTAGCACCTTTGCCGGCGGGCTGAGCTAGGAAAATAGGCAAAAACCGTTTCATTCCGTGCCTGCTCCTTGGAAAGCCCTTTCGGTCGTCGTACCTGGTGTACGCTGGTACGCCGCCTGATCAGCGAGTCACCGCTAGTCAGCCGTGGCGGGCCGTGCTCACTTTCGGATCGAATTGGTTATGACGGGTTCGTGCCAGAGAGCGGTTGGGCAAATATTTCCCACCGCCGCGGCATGGTGGACCGGGGAACCGGAAGGATGCGTTTGTGGGGGGGGGGGAGTTTGTGTGTGGGTTGCGATGGAAAATAGGCGAATTATTATTAAAATATGCACAACACATTTTTCATTCTGTCAAATCGGAGAAAAAAGACAAAAAGACGCACAGGGTGGTGCCGAAGAAGCCGAACAAAACACCGGCCGTGCCCAAACCCCGCGCGATAAGCTCGTTCGGGAAGTGTGATGGAGTTGGGAAGCGTGGCTCACACTCTCTCTCTCTGTCTTTCTGTGGGCGCATAAGCAGAGCAGAGAAATTAGAAATGACAGACGACAGGAGTGTGGCAGGATGGCAGGTGAGGCAGCAAGAAAAAGAAAACTTGGGTCCCGCTTCGATGGATGAAAAACGCGCCCATTGAAACAACACGAAACACGACACACACCCACGCGCGCAGAGGGCACCCGTCCTTTTCGAAGGATTTCTTATCTTTCGTGGCAGAATCTTTGACCGGAGTTTGGTACACCTTCCGGCGCACCTTGCACACCTGCCGAAGGTGAGCTGCGAGTGGGTGGACAACGGTGGAAAATTATTCGGTACAAAAGCCACCCCTAAGAGGCAACCAAAGGGACCCCCACACGAGGGAGTTGAGGGTTCGCGTTGGTGTCGGTGATTACCGCTGATGATGCCACTTTCAATGCAGCTCGCAATCATACTGACGATGATGATGATGATGATGATGATTTAAAAACAAAATCATTGGAATGATTACACCTCTTTGCATGAAGCGAAAATTGGATGAGGTATTCTCCCGAGTACCGGCCACCCAGACCCCCTACCTACCTCCCCCCTCCCTCGCCCAATTGTGTCTACCACACCGGGGGAAATTAGACAAGGGAAATTGTTTTCCCATCGGTTTTTCTCCGGCACAGTACCATTTCTCACCGTCACCGGGCACCGTCAAGCAGCACGCAGCATCAAAGTGCGGCAACGGGGCCGGGAAATGGATGCTTGTCATTTCGTTGTGCGTTTCGGCAATCGTTTCCATCTCATTCGCTTCCCATCCGATAAGGGGTTGTTAATTCAGGTGGACCGGTTATTGGATCAAATTGACAAAAGCACCGGCACCAGCTGTCGCTTTCGATTTCGCAAAACTTTTGCAACGAACAATTTCCACCACCAGCAGTGGTGGCGGGGTGATGTTTGAGTGTGGGGCTTTACACCCGGTCGGGGTTGTTTTGACAGTTGTGAGTGGGTGGCTTAGGCCTGCTGAAGATTTCATCCGTTTCACAATTTCTCGACCGGTGATGAAAGATTAGATTAGTTTGATACGTAATGGTTTGATCCGTCCAGGTAGGAAGGAGTCCTGCCGACACCGTGTGGACCATTGCTGGGGTGATAGCTCTTGTGGAAGAAATTGGAACAGAAAACATTCTCCATTACCGAAACTACACTTATGCAGGAGTTCTTGCGCACAAGCACACATGCTGCTCACTTATTCCAACAAGATTCGCCCATTAAAAGTTGCAACGTAATCAGTGCGAATGGTTGAGTTCTGGTATGGTTTGGTTTTCTGGTAATATAAATCAAGCTAGTGATGTTACATTAACAGTTGCTTTTAGTAATAACACCAGACATGCAACTCGAAATACAGAACGTTGTTCGAACGAGTTGTATGTTCAAGTATTCAAATTTGATCAGACCATAACTGAACAATTTTACCAACTGGCGAAGTGGTGGTTTATTTTTATTTAATTAATTTCAAAGTGTAGTGTTTTTTTAGGTAGTGTTTGTATGTGTTTTAATTTTGTTTTAAGAATAAACTCGGAAAGAACTAAACAGAGAATAATAATTTAGTATTCCCATATATACTTAAAAATTCTAATTCAGTATTTCTGGCCACTGCACTAAATTAGTATACACTGGTATGCTAAAATAGTATACCAGTATACTAAAATGGTATACCGATACAATAAAATAGTATACCCCCATATACTAAAATAGTATACCCCCGTATAACAAAATAGTATAATCCCCCATAATAAAAGTACATCGGTATTACAGTAATATTCCACGTACTCTATTCAGAGACATCCGAATCAAAGGTCACGGGTGTGAGGTGTGTCTAGGTGGCCAAGGACAGGGGGTAGGTGCGGAATCGGCACAGGGTCGTGGTCAAAATTCATGGATGGGGGAATAGGTGGTCACTGATCCTAGGACAGGTCGAGGATGGGGGAATACTTCTAGATTTGTGTTGTTCACCAAAGTTGACCAACCTTGTCTGCTCCAAAAGAGTTGACCAAGCAAACCTCAACAAATTGAATGCTACAAACTTTGCACAAAAATATGATTTTTCTATTGTTTGTTTTGTATTGTTTGCTGATCTTGCATATCAGCGGGTTCTGGTAAGGACGGATCAATGGCATCTCTTTTGTTCATAGCTATCACCTTAGATATCATTGATTGAGTTAATGAAATGTTTGTTTGTTTGTTTCCCTCGCATTGTATCGTATCGTTACGGAATTTTATTCTGAATTATTAAACGCATTGCAGCACCTGATTCCAACTAATTTTCTGCATTGTGTTGTTCAACGGCATGAAAACATAATGAAGTAACAAGAATTAAAATCGTTTACCATTTTTTTTGCACGTTCAATGCACACGGTGATTCCAACGGCCGGCATTATTCGCTATCGGATGGGATGGTATTTATATTCAATCCCGTTACATCGCTTTACTGTGCTTTGAAAGCTTTGAAAGGAAAAGATGGCCCTGTAGAGAAAGGTCTAAGATATTCTACCGACCTGTCGCCCGAAGAGTAACCAGTCAATGTGGAACAGAAAATGTCTTTGCCATTGCGTATTGGACTAACAGTTACAACAATTTCACCCGAAGCGTCGAATGTTATGGACAACGCCAAATGAAAAGCACCCTTCGGAACTTATCCAGCTATCCGGACCCTCCCGACCGTATGCAAAGTCATGCTGACGTCGATGTCGAAGCGACCCACTCGGTTCGCGCAATTTTGTTCGATGTAGCAGACAGCACAACGCACCGCAATGGAAACAGTATACGGAGAAGCCAAACAACGATTGAGTCCACATTTTCCACGAAAGCTCATTCGCACAGCGCTCTTCAGTGTGCCAGCGTGTCGTTATGGTGCGCCAGACGGCACAAGAAAACAGCGCTGGCAATTAGCCAGACGTGTAACCCGGAACGTGCAAAGCGAACGTCTTCTAATTACGGGAACTACGTGCCAACTGTTCACGGCTCCTCGCGTGTGGTGCGGCGCTCGCCGTGGTGGCGTATGCCAATTTGCAATCCAAACTCTTTCTAGCCTGCACCGGATGGTTTGAAAAACAAACAAGCTGTTTCAAGTGTGGCTCCTTGCCGCTGTAAGAGTTTTATCAGAGCAGCGTTTACCATTCGGGGACGAGTGTGCGCTGTACGCGACAATGAAGGATGATGGAATGGAGGCTGGCAAATTTTCGAGTGTATTTGTTTATAAACGAGTCAGTTATGGGAACGCGAAGCTGTACAGCAGTGAACTACTCCATCGAAACGGTTTCAAAGTAGATGAAATTTACTTTAAATGACGGTGATTATGGCGCACTTAAAGCAAAAACAAACAGTAACAACACCCAAATCAAGTAAACCAACCGAACCTTCAATGCTTGCCAGGTGCTTTGAAGGTTTTATCGCAACCAAAAGGATGGTTCTGGTACCGGATCGCTTTTTTCCCACTTCTTGCAGGCCGACACCGAACAGTTTCAGCCAAACCTTCAGCTGACCGAGCATTAGGGAAGGTTTGCTACTCAAATAGAGAAGGCAGACAGCAAAGAAACGCGATGAAACGTTAAACGAAACAATAAAAACCGCCTGGGCGAATAATAGCACAAGAAACGCTCCACACAGCGCGGAGCGGAAAGCGTTCGGTAAATTTCGGGCAGAGCAATGTTGGGCAGCGAAGAATGCGAGCGTAACAAAAAATATTAATTTATTACCGAAAAGGCCAGCCAAGCATAAATCTCCGTAGCCGTTGGCACTTTTTCAAATTGTGCGGAAGATTTTTGTTTACAAGAATTGTCCGCTATAAATTGTTCCTGCTGTCAAAAAGGTTCGCCATTTTATTAACATACACACACACACACACACACACGCGTACAGGCTTACACAACCAACGATGTATAGGAGTGCTAAAACCAGGTGTAAACTGCAACAAAACCAAATAAAAATCATACCAATTTAAAGGCTTGGATTTGAAACCAAAAAAAAAATGGCATCAAATTATTGAAAGCAAGCGATAGCGAGCTTTTATAGTAACAATCATGGTTTTGTGGAGTCATACAGGTCAGGTGAGGTTAGATCGAATTAAATATTGGTTTTTTTATTTATCAAAGCTGCAAAGCTAGCTGTAGTTTGAGGAATATCTACTAAATATTTGAAATTCATATATCTCACAAAAAACGAAATATCAGACGACACCTCGCGCATATACTTAACGTTGCAGTGCAATTTTCTCAGTATTCCTCAAAACCCTGTGAACTGAAGGGATTGAAATTTTCGGTATCTAATACGTTACTTACACGTTAGGATAATTTTACACAATTTACCCATTTTTAACTTGAATGAGAGCTTAACGAAAGCTGTCTTTATTCAAAGGATTTTCATGTTGACAGGATTTATTTGACATAAGGAAGCAATAAACTCTAGCAAAATTCTGCAATTCTCACAAATAAATTACTTGAGTATTTAATATCTCATTACTCCTTATATAAAAATTTCCTTATGTATGTGATGATATGTCCGGCGCCTCCCATTTGATCAACGTAAGCACGTTATAAAGACATCCGACTTATCGCAATGTTTACTATCGTCCTAAATTAATTTTAATCTTACAGAACGGACTGCACACAATAACCTATAAAGGAAACTAATACAATTAAAAAGCGCTATTATAGCTGTGTAATGTTTTGCGTAAACCCATGGATAAAGTTGAAGCCTGCCTTTCGTTGCGTATCATAAAACAAACTGCACCAATCCGGATGACCCTTTAAACGCAGTTTAACACATCAACACCCATTATACCCCTCCCCGAAAAGTATGAAAGTGTTGGGCAAAATGGGCCGAATAACCCCTTGCCATACGGTAGTCTATTGTCCTCTTATCTGGGCTAGTGAACGACGCTTAAGGGGTGATAACTAAGGAGGGAGAAAAAAAGCTAACCCCACATGCTTATGTGTGTTTTGAAGGGGGTGGGAGGACGGTTTCGGGAAAACTATCGTTAACCAGCGGCAAAGCCGAAAACCGAATCACCCAAACTTTACTGCCTAATTAGATTTGAAGAGGGTCGTAAACTTACAATTTGATAAACGAGCGTATGAGATATCCAGCGTAGCGCGTACCACACTCAAACTATAGAGCTTTTCCGCTCGCAAAGGATATGTCAGTTGTAGAAAGCTTCCGTGCCATTTTGTTAGTGGTTAAAATGGTGTTAACATCGACTGGTTTTTTTCTTCCTACACGAAAGTTCGTACAGGGGGTGGGGGATAAAATTTCGATTAACTCTTGAATAAAAAAACTCTCACACACACACACATACAAAAAGCCCGGGAGAAGAAGCGTTTTGCTACTGGTTAAGTTGTCATTAAACGGTTTTAACAGTGTGTGTGTGTGTGTGTGTGTGTGTGTAGGTGATCTAGTTGGACCTAGTACATGACGCACTCTTGCCAAACCGGTGGTTAACCTGCACCATTTCAAACAGCTCGGACGTGTAGGTGCCAAAACTGCTGTACATACATGCATGCTGACGTACACAACACACGATGTAAGCACGCCGGCACTCACACAGGCGCACAATCTGGAGCAGGGGTTGGGAAAATTAGGCTACCCCTTAATGTAGAACATGGCTGTGGTCCGTTTTACAGTTAAACGACTTTATAACTTTCCATGAGGGAACGGCGGTGGAACGCTGGGGACGATGGTCCAAAACCTCAATGCTTGTAATACGCCCTACGTCCCCTCAGTTACCGCAGCACGTTGGTACTGTTTTTCGGTCGTAAATAAACAACATCTGTCCGCTGCTAGCATCCCCTACCCCTCTCCCGCCCCGGGATGCCCTTAGCCGGATCGGACGCAGGGAAAATGCTCCCGCTCTATCTTCAATCCATTAGAAGGTACTCAGAGCCGATTCCGAAGTGATCAAAGACGCTGAGTGCCGCCGTTTGTGAATCATTGCCAAACTTTTGGGCATTTTTGTGTGTGTGCGCGCGCGCGTCCCCGGGTCTTGAGAGCTGTGGTCATGGGTGTGGCATCTGCTACCGACCCACCCGCTCTTGGGCCCCGCTTGGTTTTCGGTTTGCTTAAGCAGCTATCAATAATAATTATTAGCACTTGAAACTCGACGTAAAATTATTTCATCATTCCGGTTGGAATAACGCCATAAAATCGAAGCGAAGTGATTGTACCTTCTGGGAAATATGAAATAGGCGAACGCCCCGCAGCCGAGAATTCATTACGTTCGGTGGTCAATCATAGGCTTCCGATCGTTCTGGGATTGCTTTATGAGCAAACAGTGGCAACACGCGCCTTTTAATGCGGAAACCTACGGTTTATGAGGACACCACACTACCCCCGCTCTGGCATTTTTAGTGCAAGCTTCAATGACCACTTAAGGCTTGTCTTACGAGGAAATGATGCTTAGCAATATACGCAGATGAATCTTTGTTTGGAAACGCTAATCGAAGGTTGAGTTTGAGAAGGTGGTTTGGTTGAACTTTCAGACCCGAATATTTTAACGATCCACTCCTGAAGGTCAATAGCGATAACTCAATTAATGTCCGCTGTTTCGGGGGTAATATATTTCCGCACAGCTTGTCCGAACCGTTCGGATAAACTCCGCACACACACGGGCATGCCCCGGTTGCCCGGTTTAGCTGCATGGTGGGCGAATGTCCCACCCCTGTGTGTGTGTGTGTGTGTGTGTGTGTGTGTACGGCCAATGGCTGTGCAATATTAATGTGGCGTGAAAATGAAATAAAATGCAAACTGCAAAAAAAAAAACATGTGTTGACGGTGCTAAAAAATGCATAACCTCTGCGCCCGTTAAAAGAGTGCTGCGGTGGTTTATTCGTTCCGGGCTCTTCTCTTTTTTTTTTCTTTCTTTTCATTCCCCCCACCCGAGGCCTTTTACCCGTGCATTAAATCCATGATTTTGCAGCTTAAATCAAACTATGTTCATGATTTTAAAATGAGCTTCGGGTGTGTGTTTGTGTGAGAGAGAGGAAAAAAACAACAAAATTACACCTCCTTTTTGTCTCAGCAAAAGGGTACACACAAGGGCACTGGGTACATGGCCACATTAACATACGTGCACGCGCACACGAATCGTGCCGGTTCGGATATTCCCTCCCGGGGTCGGAACGAAAGCTCAGCTCAATCAACTTTCGTCCAGCGCACGTCCCGGCCAACCGGAAGCTGCATTGCAGACATCGCTGACAGCATCATCGCTCCGGTTCGGTCCGGTGGGGCTTGCGGACGGTTTGTTTGCGTTCATCATAATGTCCGTGCTGCCGGGCGCATCCGTCTGGAACGAGCGTCGAGAAACCATGCGTTATGGGGCAACCACCACCACCGCACCGGCGGATGTAGTGATGGTGATGGTCTGCAACGCTCACTACATCATTCCATCCGACGGTGATTCATCGCCCCACGGGGATGCGATCCCAATCCAGGGAAAACGCGCCTCGTACCGGAAAAGTGGACACTGGTTTTTGGTTCACAAAATTTCCTCCGCGCGTCCGAGCTGCCTGCCCAACTCGATCTTTAGCCGCCTCAAGAACATCAACCACGCAGACAAACAAACTTGCGACCCTGCGTGCACCGAAATCGAGTTCGCCACGCAAACTCTCAACGTCAAACGATAATTAAATTTAATGTCGAATTAGCATCTTCATCCATTACTCGCTTAATTTATGGCGTGACACAAATCGTGAACGACAAGCTGCATTCGGTTCGCGCTTATCCGCAGTTCAAGGCGGCGAACATTAAGAAGACTTAACGTTTGGATGATTTCTTTGCTGGTTGCTGTTGGTCTTTGTATTTATTTCTCTCTACGGTTTGGTTTCAAACTGGGAAAATCCATCACGTCGGGACTACCCAGCGTGCAGTGAACCGTATCGTGTTGATTGGGTAAAGTGGTACCGAAAACAGACACTGGATCTGTGTGTGTGTGTGTGTGTGTGTGCGAAATGCAAATTAGAAAGCAAAACCTATTCGATTGGAAAGCAGAAGCTGTCGAGTCTAATAAGCTGCTTCCACGCTATGGGGGACTTTTCAAGCAAGCATTAACTCCAGCAAGAGCCAAGCATCCGTTTACGTGTAAATGTAAAGTAGAACAAATACGGTTTGAATGTGTGTGTGTAAAATTTAAATTCTATTTTTTATAAAATAAAAAACACACATATAGTCTTATGAAGATGCATCCTTGACAATGGACAAGCGCTTATTAAGCGTAACAATTGAAAAGCTTCTGTTCGTAGAAATGTTTCATTTCCAATCGGTAACAGCGATTTTAAATGGAACTCCTATGGCTACTGCGAAAACATTGTTAAATTTTTCGTTAATATTTGCAAAATGTCCATGCGTTTGGAATGCCCCGGTGGTGTATTCAATAGCGGTATCGGTTCCACACGACAGAATCCATGCAGAATTTCATCCGGACCATCGTGGCAAGAATTGCCATTTTAGGTTCAGGATTTCTTAGATTTTATTAATGATGAAACTTATAAAAAAGTTGCTAGTTTAGTAATTAAATTCGCTGAATATATAAATAACTTAACACTTAGGCACTAAAATCACAAATGAAAACAAAAATATACGCTTACGATATGAGCTCATGCTGGCCTAAGCTGCTCGGAAACCACACCGATCGAAACATTTTTACTACTTCGATCGAAAAATCGTAAAAGCTCATCACTTTTCGATACATTATAGGTTGTTATAGGATTTTATTGGCCTACTATGTGGTTCCGATCGAAATGGAAACGTTTCGCTGAAATATTTCAAGAAGTATTTAACCAATTTTACGATTTTACTACGTTAAGCATTGTGTAATTGCCTTTTTACGCAATATTTATCGCAATATTATTATCCTTTTTGATGACCTTTATCTCTACCTTTTTTAAATGAATATTTGTCCCTTTTAGAACCATGGTGCTATATACCGATTTATCTGACAATTTGAAACGATTACATGTTCGAGTATTAAATTAAATTACTATCCTGTATTTCGCAGGAGAATGAAGAAAAATACCTTACATCAAATGTTCTTAACTTCAGTTAATTTTATTTAAAAATCGTTTACCGAGTTAGCTAAAAATGGCTCAAAATGTATTTACATGCAGATAAGTTTGCTGCGCCAAAAACTTCCCTCTATCCACGCACGAAACTCGTCCGGGAATCGTATTACCCCCCAATCCAGTCAAACTTAACTCGATCCAACTTTAACTTAAACACAATTTAGTGTATCCAGCTTGGCCATGAATAATGTATCACGCTTTAAAAAACTTTGCTATTTATCAAACGGGGCAAGGAATCTTCTGGCTTTCCGGCCATTCTGGATCGTCGTTCTGTTCCAGCGGTAACCGGACACGTCTGGTCTATAAACGAAATGTCTATTCGCTAACATTCTCATTATTGCGTGCGGTGCGCCAGGTGCCTAACGAGTAAACGGGAGGACATCCTAGAAGGGCATGGCGACCTTTGCCATCACGATGTCAAATTATTGAAACAACCAATAGAATAGGCACAGGCCACAAACAATCCAGTCCACAACGGGGACGGGTGAGAAGCGAGTGGGGCAAAAACTTCCCAGCAATACAAAAACGGAAAGGCAAACAACCAACGAACAGATGACAGTTGATAACAAATTGGAAGAAATAATGAGAAACTGTTCGTTAGCGTCGATGGTCAAAAATAATTTTGTATATATTATCGTTCCCGGTTCAACGCGAATGAGTTTTGATATCATCAATTCGGTGTGAGTTATTGTAACGTTTTGCTCAAACACACAATAATGAGCTACTGTTAAACGATGCACTGTAGCTGTAGATATTTCATTTTAAAACCAGAAATGTCTATCAACGGCCAAAGTTCCTAAACGCCACAAAACAAAATGGACTCACGGAACGGAAACCGGAACCGGTGGGGAAGCGGAAAATAGCACAGAACTGTCGACCCACACGACTCCGCGGCTCCACAGTTCCAGAATACGTGTGTCCCCACCACTCCATCCCGGCACCGTCCGTCTTTATCGGTATCGTTTGATCTGGATGGAGAACGCGTGGAAACTTTCGCTACGGGAACCAACCGCCATGCTGGATGACAATGGTCGACCGGTGAAAAACATAGCGCAATGATTATTATGCAAATGTTGTTCCCTATCGTTCGCCGTTCAGTTGACTCGACAGTGCCGTGCCGGGGTTGTCCCTATTTTCTAGCGCTGCATTCTTTTATCCGTTTCTTCGTTTGAGTTTCGTGTTGCTGTTCGAGGTTGTTGTGTTGATGTTTTTTTGTTCTTGTTCTTCTTTTCTTAAAGTTTTCCCATTTTTTTGGCCCTCTGTTTTGTCACAAGACCATCTACACTTTTCCATCGTTAGCCTTCGTTAGTCAGTGTGCTTCCGGGGGGGGGTTCGCTTTGTACGCTTTGTAAGAAGGAAAAAATCAAGTTTTTAGATATTTGTGTTATTGTTTTGTTGTTTTCTTCTTTTCATTATACTATTCCCGACAAATAGGTTTCGACTCACTGAATCAAGCGTCAATCGTCTGCTGCTTGACATCGAAAAAAGAGTAGCAGAAAAAAGATCGCTCGTTACCCATTTTTAATGATTTATGTGATAACTCACAACCATCATAACACTTCTAGAAAATCTCATCAGAAAATGACGAGATTTAAAAAAAAAACAAAAAAAAGACATCCCTTTGATTCAATTTTTACAATCCCAATCCAACGAGCAGTTGCCCCGGATGCAGAGACAAGAATAGAAATGAATTTAAATTTCATCTGTTTTAAGTTAAAGCCCGATAAGCCGCATCCTTCGTTGCGCTCGTCGAAGAAAGGTACGCCGCCCACCGGCCGCCCGGAGGCAAATAGGACGAAAAGCTAATAAAACAGATCAGGTAAATTTGTGTACCGTATCCACGCACTTCCGGTACTCTAATTTAGCAAATAGAGGCGGCAGCAGTTTGGAATTAGCCTCCGAGTTTTACTGCCACCGTTGCGCCGTAAAAGCTTTCGAAAGCGGAGAATTGGAATTCGAAGGCTTTCCCGGTCGGTCGGTCCATCTTTACAAGCCGGAGCAACCGGAGGCGCTGGTTCAACGATAGCCGTCGGTTAGCGCAGATTTGGTCGGGCGAGGACACCAAGCAGGGGCGTTCTCACGAGACGGAATATCTTAATGCTAATTAAGCAACGAACCCGAAAACCCTTTCGTTACAGGCTTTGTTAGTGATTGTCCCTTACAGAACTTTTCTTATCATGATAATTGTGGAAAGTTTTTTACCCTGTCGTTTTGGTTGTACCTTTTCTGCTACGTTTTGACGTGACATGTTCGGTCGAAATGCTCCCCATGCTTGCCATGGTTGCCACTAGGAAAAGAAGGTTCATTCTGTCGAATTGTTGTCGAATAACTTTGTTTGTGAAACCGGTTTCATGTGAACGTTTTCTATCGAATCGGATCAATAGGTGTAGAATTCAAATTCTATAAAGCTCCATTTTTAAATGGGAATTAACTATTAACGTAGTAATTATCGACATTGGATAAAATACGGATTTGTTCTTGTTAAAAGAAATATACAATTTGCTGAGTTAATAATTGCGCTATAGAGCGTGCAACTGGTCTAAACGCTATCGAACTCGTCGACCAGCGAGCATAAACACAGTTATATTTGTATTTGTTAGAAATGAAGTGAAGAGCAGTTGTGATTTTGGCTGTTCTGATTAAAATTGAGAAAACCAGTGTTTTACCCTATACAATTTATTGTACCATTTTTAAATTAAACCAGCATGAAACCAATCTAATTGAATTCTAGTTAATGAATTTCACATTACAGTTCTTCGGAAAACACTCCCTGTTTTATCAAAGTCTTCATGTCTGTGAACGATAATTTATTGGTTTGACACCCGTTGTAACTCAATACAACTTCACATTTTCGATTGAAGGTGGCCAACGAGTCACCTCTTTTAAAGTGATTCAGGAGTCAATGTTGTTCTTGTAGGAGGACATGAAGATTGCTCATGAATAGCCATTACAAAACCGTCCCATCAACGAACATCCAGAACCTGCTTAGTGTAAGCCAATCAAGCTTCTCTTCCCGGAAGCACATATTTTCAAGTCCTGAACAGTATCTCAAATGCTTGGAGCATTCTGTTCCAGGAAATGGCATCGTCATCGTCCATGGCTCCACTTCCACTTATCTGTTTATGCAGTAACATTAGCTCAAGCAAACTGCAAATGCAGGTGCCAAAGAATACGCAAAAAGGCACTGCAGTTGTAGTGAATGGAACCTTTTAGCAAAGGATTTATTGCAAAGAACTACGACGAAGGAGTGAAAACTTGAACTTGAGTCTATACATCAACATCAATATCATCGAGAAAGCGTTATCAGTAAACATACCTTGAAACTGCATTTGCAGTGTATTTAACTTTTGTTTTGGGGTGATACCTTTGTTTTATATTTGAATGAAGGTTACTTAAACAAATAACCGTTTGATATTAGCCGCCCAGTCCAAAGCATCTGACAACAAATTCGTTTGAAGTCATCCGAACAACCGTAACCACTACACCGCGGCTTGTTTTAAGTGCCATGTGTTCGATGTACCATGAAAGGTTAAACATTGCTGCAAGCTGCAAGTGCCACTACATCTTTCACCCTTAATCCACTGCTTAGCATTCTCCGAACCACCGCCAGGTGAGTATTGTTTAGAAGTTGCCCTTGATGTGATGGCCATGATGGGAACGAGTGATCACGTAGCAAATTTTCCGAGAAGCGGACGAGCATGCAAAAGGGTGAAACCCGAACTATTTCGGAGTGCAGTGTGCATACGCGCCAAAGTGACGCTTTATTCAAATGTCGTATTTAATGTTAACCTAACAAAAAACGCACTAGGCACTTGCGCCGGCAGGCAACAGCGGTGTATTGTTCGCAGTTCAATGGCCACTCTGATGTTGATCCTGCGAGCATTATTTTTCTCTCGCTCTTGCCTGCTGGAACTTTCCCAAACACAGCGCCGCGTGTGTGTGAAAAGCCGGCCATATCGCGGTGGGTGGGGGGTGGCGTGAAGCGCAACGGGAAAGAACAACAAAGTGATATGGAAAACAGAGGGTGGCGAAAAATGGAGCAATATAGCCGCCAGTAAAGGAATCTGATTGAAAGCAAAAATTGAAATATTTGCGCAGTGTGAATCGCTCGCGGTGGTGGTACGGGACAATTCGGGACCAGCATCATGCATACCGCACCGCAAAACCCTGCTCCCTCCGTGGAAAACCGTGTGAAAATAGCGATTGGTGTGTTATTGCAAAGCAGCGGCAGCAGCAGCAACACACAAGTTGGAACATCAAACGCTGGTGCGGTTTAGTAATTTTCTCATCTTGATCGTTTTGCATAAAATTTGCGAATGGTAAAGCAATAGTTTAACGGTCGCTGCTATTATTGTGACACTTTTTGCCAGTTGGCGCGTGTGAGTTTTGGTGGAAACGCATTTGCGGCCATGGCCGTTTGCTGGAGCACCACCTCCCGTCGATTGAAACCGCCCTTTTTGTAGCTTCAATAGTTCTACCCGATCCGGCACAATTGCGAGGTGTGTGGCACATTGTGTCGATTAGCGCTAGATGAAACATTGCAGCCCCAAACAATCCAACCGACATTGGCGATTTTTCGGCAAAACTGTCGGCAAAATAAAAAGCAGCAACTTCAATCAAACAACAACACTGCGGCCCATATCTCATCATACCTTCGTATAAGCGGTCGTATTTAGCGTAACCGCATTACCGAAAAGGAGAAAAGGCCGCAGCGGGGCTACTCAATTGCAAAATTAATGCACACTGCAGACATTTGCAACATGAATGACATCAAATCGCTCCAACTGATTGATGTGAAGCGTTGGGCGAACACCGAAAAAAAAACATAGAGCTTTCAATGGCCAGTTTCGACATTAACCATGCAGGCGGACGAGCACTAAGCGGAAAACGCTCGAATCCTTTTAAAATGCGTTAGAAACCATCAAAGTTTTGGTATGCAAAATTTGTTACTAAGCACGATCGTAAGTATGTTCCGTCACAGAGCGCTCGTAAAGTAAATACGAACGCTACGCGAAAACTCCAAAATTGTGATAAGCGAAGCGAAGAGAGCGAAACTTCCAAACGCAAATGTTTGAAATTGTGAGATATTTCTTAATGTCCATCATAAAATCTGAGCCTACGATAAATGTTTGCCAAACAGAACAACAAAAAAAACACACACACAAAAAGGAGGAACAGCTTCACGGTGTCTACGTGGTTTGTGTCGTTAAGCAAACAGTTCGGAAAACTGTTTGTCAGCACCCGTGTCGGGGGGAATGGGGCATTTGGCTGCAAAAGCGTATTGTTCCTTCGGGGGGCTTTTTTTTTTGGTTGTTGTTTGGTTCCCCGGGCGCCAACATGCGGCACCGAAAGGGGTTGGCGCGCAGTTATGTTGCTACTAGACCCATAAAAGTCGGCCCCAAAAAGGGGCTCAAGTGTGTGAACATTTTTTTCCTTCCCCACCGCTTCAATCCTTTGGCGGCACGCAATAGCAGCCAGCAGCACCGAACCGGCACCCGGTACCGGTTTTATATATGTGTGTGTGTACGATTCTGTTTACTTAACCTGATTAAAGAAACACCAATCAGTTGACTCCATAAAAATGTTCCATTCGTCTCCCCTCGCTTATATGCTCAGGTTGCTACCCGCACAGCGTTCAAACACTACTTCTCCACTCGGCTCATGCTCGATGCCTCGATTTGGCCAACAACAAAAAACAGGGTTGCAAACCATGTCCCCTGTGTGGAAGCCGGATGCAGTGTGTGGCAAGAAATGGTTTTTAGTGATTTAGTCGCACGCAAACACAATGAAAAATGCAAATAAACAGACCACGGTTACGAATGGATAAATTGTCACAAATTATGTTTGCGCTGGGGCACCGTCTCGTGTCTCGCGTGAGCAAACCGAAACTTCCCAGTTTTTTCCCCCTTTTCCGACCGCCGTTCCGTGAGGCGCAAAATGGAAGGCATCGTCTTGTGTGTTCTCGGCGTGTACCGCGTGTCCTCGGTATGCGGCCCGGCCATTCCGGGTGTGGTGTACGTGATGCTCGACAGCAGCAGCAGCAGCGACACATGTGTGACCGTATATGGCTGCCGCACAGACGGTGGCCATTTTTGCGCCATACTTGCGTGATAAGGTGATAAGGTCCTGTTGGATGGAAAGATGGCTCTCATGTTGAGAACAAATTCGTTACCAAGCCCGGAAACCGGGAAAATTAGAATTTTTTTTCCCAGGCGGGTTTTACGGAATGCAGAACGAAGCAACCATGTTTCATCAAACGCTGCAAATGGTTGCTATGGTGAGAAATGCTGCGGGCTGTACGCAACACAACGCTCATCTTAATGCATGAAACTGTCATAAAAATCATACATTTGCCATTTTTCCGTATCGATTTGCACCGGAACACACAAGGAACACCGGACATTTTTGGAAACGGTTTTATGCAAGGCCAGGAAAAACAAAACGACTAACCCAACACACTAATGCAGTTGATCATTGTTGAAGTGCCTCTAAAACGCCGTGCCGTGGAGAAAATGTTTCCCAAAAAACGTCCGTCCGACAGTGCCTTTGCTAAGAGGACCGGTGTGCGTGTGTGCGAGTGTGTGTGTGTGATGTTGATTTAATTGGAAAACTTTGCCACTCTGGAATTCGCTCGAGAGTTGTTAGCATTGTTTGGCATTTTACCCACCACTTTACCCACCAAACACTGTGCGCTCTGCGCAGCAGCAGCAGCAGCAGCAGCGGCTCAAACCCACTACGGCTGAAAACAAATACGAACCTCCAAATTTCCGAACCTCTGCAACCGCCACGCTCTGGCGAAACCGGGTGTTCGGTTTCGTAATGTTTGGGGAGTTACAACAATGGCACTACCTTACCGCTTTTAAATGCCACCAAAAGCATAAACACACCAGCAGCGCCGCCGGTACGTTTTGTATGGGAAAGTGTATGGAAATGTCGTTCGCTGGTATTCGATTGAAGTTTCACCAGGGTGAGAGAGTGGGTTACCAAAACAAAACAAAAAACCCCGTGTGGGTATGTAATTAATTTACCACAAAATTTGGCATAATTAATGTGAGGAAAGGTGCTGTAGCTCGGACTAGCTACATAAATGCTATTTAGTTAACACTGCAAGTCGGTTATAAATAAACAGTATCCAGGTATACAATCCTTACAAATTATAAATGCATACAGCTATTACTTCGTCCTAAAACTCCTGGACATTTGAAGGGCTTTGATTGACAAAGTGGTGCCGAACGTTATTTTATAGAACTGCTCGCTGTGCCACTAGCTCCTTTCCCACATCAGCTGTATAATTTCAAAGCATGCGGGATGAAGGTGTATTCCGGAGGTTCCTGTATTCTACCTTACCACAGGTATTCCCATGTCTCTGATTTTAAGAGCTCACTTAAGATTGTTTGTTTAGTTGCGCGATGATATGCGTGATACTAATGGCAAACCTTTCGGATATTTATTTATTTATTTATTTATTTACGGAAAATAGTTTGTCCGCCCATAAGGCTTAACAAAAGTAATCTTATAGTCTAATCTTAAAACTAATAACACGTCAGAGGAGAAGGAGGAGGAAACAAACTAAACATACAGGATTACAAAGAGTCATTAATTAGTCGGGTCCGAAAAGTAGATACCGAGATGTTATAATCGAAATGATAAAAAACGTAGTAAAAAGATTTCATAGCTCGCAGAAAAGGATCATTTTGGCCGTAAGAGGTAAGGCGCGCCGGGATGAATAAAGGACACAGGCATATATGATAGTTGATCTAATCCAACAGCAATACAGCGCCTTTAGACCGAGAGGGTCACGAATATCCGTTGAGGGCCGACATAAAAGCCCCAGAACTTTGCGAGCATCAAGCCATACGCCGAGGTCTTTTACAAGAGACACCCGTTGTATGGTAGAATTGAGAAGTGAATAGTTTGTGATTGGTTTCCTAGCGTTGTGACGTCCAAAGGATATGGAATAGCATTTTTGCGCGCGATATGGATGTGCACTTTGAATGTACAAACAATTCCATCTTCAGGTTCGTAGTTATAGTAATGGATCATATCCTCTGGTTGAGCATGGCATTTGTATCCAAAAAATGGATATAAGGGAGAATTTTAAGCAGTGCCTACCATAGCGGATTTAAAGGACTCTGCGATTGCACCGAAGAGAACAAAAACCCACCAAAGAGTTTTGGTGTTCAATTGTGTTCTTTAAGCAAACTGAAGTCAACCGCTGGAATCTCATCAAAGGCACCCGAGACAAAATGATTGTTAATCCTCTTGCAGCGATAAGAACTTGGCAGGACTTACGAACAATAGGCCAGACAACGGCCAAACGTAACTCACCAACAAATATCTTGCCTGTCCATTGGAGCATTATGAAATTGTCCACTACAGTCTATTATCCACCCGGGATTATTCAGTATCATCTCTTGGATCATATCAACGAAGAATAAAAAAGTGCATTCAAAAGATGCGAATAAGAATTGTCTGCGGCTACTTAGAGCTACAGCCAAAGGCTTTATTGATTTTAGAGTATTGTTTTATGAAAATTATTTTATTTAATGTTTATTTAAAACTCCTGACCTGTGTTATGACAATAAATAAAAATGTACTCGAAAACCCAAATCAACAAAAGAAATTCGAACCCCACACTCCCACGGTATTCAAATGGAAAAGTTTTGAAGAACCCCTTCTCTTCCATTAAGTGAACAGAGCATGTGAACAAGTCACATTGAGCGGAGTTTCCTTTTCTATTTGTGCGTTCCATTTGTTACGCAAATCTGACTAAGCGTCGTTCACCGAAAACCGTACTTTACGATACTTTATTTGTTATGAAAAATATTTCTCGCTATCTCGCATGGCGATTGAATCGATCGAAACGACTCGTGGTAATGTCGGGCGTCGTTTTACAACCACCCGAACACCCACAAATGGTTCGACGACACGCGTTGAGGGGAGGAATAACAACCGAACAACCGAAAAAAAAAACAAAGTATTGCAAACACAAAAACCCCATAAACGCCTGAAAAACTCCAATCAAAACCGATTGTGCGGGAAGAAACATCAGAAACCATTACACGGGGCAAACGCATTCTCGTCGACCAGTAGTGTCGTTGTCTACGCACGCCACCGGCAGCACCATCGCTGTGTCCCTTGAAGCCCACGTGAAAAATTCATTCTTCCACCGTGGCCAAACAACAGCTGCTGTTGTTGGTGTTGTTGTTTTTAGCCGGGAGGTCCCACCACCCCCCACCAGAAACCAGAAAAGCATGAGGGCGATGGGGGGAGGCATTGTTTTAGATGTGTTTTTTGGCCCCGGAAAGCTGGAATCCCTTTTTCGCGGTGGCTTTTGGGTGGGAATGGGGCCGCGAGAACCACCAAAACAGTTTAGAGCCCGAACCGCCGAACGCCGAACCCTCAAAGTGGTCGGTTACACGGTAGCCATTTGGCATTAAATTTTAAGGCTCTTCTGCTTTTTTTTTTAACACGAACCCCCCCCCCCCCCCATGGTTACAGTTACGGTGGTGAGCACGAGATCGGGTGTAAGTTTTGGTTCATCTCTCTCTCTCTCTCTTTCTCTCCACCATGTTGTTATTTCTGACCCATAAACGTACATTTCATTTCGATGTGGCCCTTCGCCATCGCGTGGCCTGTAATTTTGACCCCCTTTTTTTTTTTGTTGGTGTTGGTTTATGTTGCCCACACCATCACCATACCGTTGCCGTACGGTGAAACTTTCAACCCGACAATCACAAGCATCCTCCCGGTTTCGTTTATACGCACGCCTTGAAGCGTTCGTTCAACGTTCGTTTCCACCACTTCCACGCGCCGGAGATCCAAATCCGAAATGCTTCGATCCCTCACGTACACTGCCCGGTGTGCCGGCGGCCATACGCTCCACCGTCCACCGGGTCCTTCCTCCGACGGGTGGCAAAAAGTTTACCGAACTCCAGCCACCGATGGGAAGGATCAAGGCACGACGTTCTGATCCGTTCGCTAGCGAAACACACACTACGTGTAGATAACGTTTGAGCCATTCCGGGAAGCTTGTAATCCCAACGAGGCTCAAACTGATTCCACCACCATTCTTCGGCTCAAAATCGAGGGGCCACAACCACCCACCGCAAGTGTAAACCCACCCGCTGGAATGCAAGTCGAGGGGAACAATAAATTTGGCAACAGCTTCGACTTTTATTTTTCACCCCGAGCTTTGGCCTCCTCGTGGCCACCAGATGGGGCTCCTGCATGGAGCCGCTGTTAAGAGCCACCCATCTCACTGTGAAGAAGCAGATCGAAGCTCGTTGTTGGAATTGGAATGGCTGCCGAAGGAAATGCACACCCGTTTCACTAGCGCGCCGGATCGTGCGAGCGACACATTCTTCTTGTCATACAATTTGAGCCGAGTACTTAGTTGCCACCGACCTCCAAAAAGTTTCGAATAATCAATTTAATCCCACCAAATGGGGACCGGCTGGGGAAGTTTCTAACGCGCAAAAGGGACGCAAGGAACACATCCGAGAAGGGCGTACGGAGTACGGGTGGGTAACTACCGTAAGCATCCAAACATCAGCAAGTCACAATCGAGCGGAAAATCAGCTTACAAGCGCTGGCCGGTGAGCCGCGCTCGTGAAGTTCGCTCGGGCGTTACGGTGAGGGATCAACGGTTGAAGGACCGCGCTAAAAGCAAAACCAGCTTCAGCTTCTCAAGGCCTACGCAAGATGCCGCGCAAAGTTTGCGACCGGGTGGATTGCTTTAAGGTGACGGTGGACGAAGTAGGCGATGCATGCAAAACAATGTTGACCTAAAAGCTTTAACGGGCGGACGGGGTTCCAACGGTCATTGTGTTTGAAGGGCGCTTGTTGGTGCGCTTTAAAAAATTTTCTTAAACAAGATTAAACAGTAATCGCCGCTTAATTGACTTCGCTCTCAGTTTAAAATTTTAAATGAAGTGATAATACTTAAAATGTAACGGGCTCGTTTCAGTAAAACTGTCTAATTTTTTTTTGTATAAAAAGATTTCTTTTCTAAGAAAATTGTTATCGATAATTGCTGTTCTTAGGTTCAAACTTTGTGAACACTTACCTTATAAATTTAGCTGTTCAAACCGTTGTTTTGTTGCAGTTTTAAACGATTGTAGTAATGAACTTTACTTTTATAGTACACGATTGCTGCAAAGAAAGAATAAAATTTATTATGTTTAATTAGAAATATGTTTGTGCGATGGTTATTGCAAGTACTTCAAATTAAATATCTTTCTATTGTTCCCATCAACATCAACTAACATCAGCTCGCAGATAGCAATGGGCAATTCCTATTGAATAATTGAACGATACTTGCTACTTGGTGCTCCGTGTGCTCCCAAGCCCCAACATCGTCAATCACGAAACCTTTGGTTTCAAAAATGATGTGCACTCACACTTGACCCACATTGAATCAATCCATTCGTCACCGGCACACTGTCCATTTGCCGTGTCCCATCCCATTGGGTCAAATCATCCATCATTCCGAGATGGATACGAGAGTGGGTGGGTGTGCGGTGTGCGCGTAGGAAAAGCGCGGCTATTGTTGAAGCTTGATTAAAATTATTTACTCAACGCCGATTCTCCGTTTCACTTCAAATCCGCAAACCGTGGCTGTGTGCCAGTATCGCCCCGCATCGTTCGCCATCATCCGCTCCCGAATTGGGGCGAAGGAGCTCGAATCGAATCGATATCGGCGCATACCGCCACGTTCGGTCGCAGCGCCGACTGCCGAACGCTCTCGGGCAATATGATGAATGTCGGCAAATCCTCCAGTCGGCTATTCGTTATCAATTGCACAAACAAGCTGTCTTAAGTCACCGCCCGGTATTGCTGGTATGCGTAGCGAGTGTCTCGACTTCTTTACCCACAGCCTAAGCCACCGGCTGGGATGGTGCAGCCGAACATGCCGACCGAGCAGCGAGCGGCTCATAATTTATGATGTCCTTTCATCGCATCGAACGGTGGATCCGGTTTGGAAACCGGAAACCAAGGCAACCATTCACCGTCGTCGTCGTCTTCATCAGCGAGCCAGGCTTAATGCAACGAACCGATGGGAACACCCAACATTCAATGGGAAAGGTAGGGGAAAAAAAGCTCGTCAATCGTTCGGAATGTCCTCTTGGTCAGTGGGAACTAGCGGGAAATGAACATTAGCAGCATACAGCAAGCGAAGCAGTACAATCCTTCGGCGGTATTAGGTGGTGTGTGATAACTGCAAAGCGTTTGACTGATGATTTATGAGCATACTTTTTCCCCCCATCGCCGATTGAAAGAGTGAAGCAAAAATAAGAGGACAAATAAAGAATAAATTGCAATCATCCAGCATCCCAGATGAGCACTAGTGGGTTGAACAAACTGGCAAGCGGCAATTAAACTTTAGTACTGAGTTACCATGTAAAAAAACCCATCGGGGCTGTAAGTTGTAAATGAGTCAACTAGTTTTGTTATCACAATTACTCGCAGTACTTAATTTAGAGTACTTTACGAACTGCTAAACTGCTAAATCGTTACTGCAATTTAGGTTTTGAATGATCTTGGAATACGAAGTTTGATCGATGTGTTAAATAAATCATGCCAGACTTGATCTAAGTGTTAAAATTTATAAAGAATAAACTAGTCGTTTTTCAAGGTATATTTTATTGGAGAGGTCTAGATCAGAGGTCGCAAGACTCAGACTCAGAGTTTCAAAGAGCCAGGGGTATGACCCTGATGCTGAAAATAAGCTGAAGATGCTTAGGAAATTACCAGATTAAGCTTTGGAGTTTGGAGTTTTAAATTTTCGATGGTACATAATACTTTACAGGGTATCCCGCAATTTGTTGACAGTTTCCCAAGGTTTTTCGATTGCGTCCCATATGTCATCTTTGAGGCGAAAAAAGTTTAGAAAAAATCGACCGCTGCGGATGAGCTGCTTGGTTAGCGTGCTACAATCCGCAGAGATTTTACCGTCAAGCTCATCACCAATGCTTGATTCACCTGTAACATCTTTCTTTCTTGTGTATCGGCACAACAACCTCAAGAGGTCTAGGCCTATCATTTCTGGCTTTTTTGTGTCTCTATTTATCCATGACGGATAGTCTGTCCTGTGTACAGAAAATTAATCTGGAGGGGTTTTTGGACTGGTCCTGTCGAGTGAAGACCGGCGCCGATACCTATACATCAACGGACCGCTTCAATCAAAATACCTCGGAACGAATTCAAAAATATATGGGAAACCGTCATAAAATCAGGAAACGAATTCAAAAATATATGGGAAACCGTCAAAAAACCTCGCGACGAATTAAAAAATTGATGAGAAGCAGTCAAAAAATTGTGGGACGGATTCAAAAATATCTGGGACACAATCAAAGATAGTAAAATAATTACGGGATACCCTGTATACTTTTGTAGTTAAAATAGTTGAATTGTCATTTTCATCACGTTACCATGGGAACACATGGAATGAGAGAATCATTTCAACACTAGTGACCAAGGTCTGTATAGGATAGAGGTCGAATAATAGCCAAGATAGGGGTTCGCCATTTTGGATTTCATTTGACGTTTGGTCGCCCGTGTAAGATTCCTTGCGTCTAGCCTACTTGTTTACTATATCGCGAAGTTTCACAATTAGCTTGGTCGTTAAAGTTTTCCTTCGTTTTGAATGCCTTTAGTTAAAACAGCAAATTGTTGATGGTTTTATAAAGTGGTGTGTGGTCATCACCTATTAGTGTTCTGAACCAAGGGTTGATCACACGGTATCGGACTTTCACGCCGTACTGTGAACCAGGAGATATGATGAGCCTCATCCTCTTCCTCATATGTGAAGAGCCTCACCTACTCGTTGCCAAATGATCGCATTATAAAATCCGATTCTCTGCACTTTCTCCTGCCTTGAACACCAATCGCCAATAAGATCTGCAGATCTTATTCCGGACTAAAATCGAAAAATAGCGACACAAATTTTCAACCAAATCTAAAACAATAAAAAGCTTGTTGCTATGACCGGCCCGATTAATCTACACAACTACACACAAAACATTTGAATGGAAAAGGGCGTCCAAACGTCAAATCACGTGTAACGAATTTTTGGCTACTTGTCAAATTGCTCTATATTACTCGACCTCTATCCTACACAGATCTTGACTAGTGACAATAAAGTGCCTTGTTCGTCGCGACAACTGGCATATATAGAAAACAGATAAGCGATTCCTGTCAGGCCACAATATGAAAGAACACATCGCAATTTTAGTTTGGACTAGTAGTCACTGATTACTAAATCATCCTATTTTGATCGTTTCAAGCTCCTTTTAGTAAGAATTCTTTTGAAATCCTTATTGAGACTATTGATGTTTGACATCCTCATTTTAGATTTCTTATTCCTACGGTTATCATTGCTTTATTTTTATATCTTTCAATAAAAATATTCATTCAATCCTCAAACATATATATTTTTGTCTTGATAACCATCCTGAGCTTCATCTTGGCCATATACAAAGAAAAAAATTGTTGGGACTATCATTTTGGAACTCATTTTTTGCAATCTTCTCATGGGAGGAGTAGACCAAGAGCCACTATGAAAGAATCAAAGAACCGAACTTTGCTTGTTTAAGGTAGAAATTGTTAAAAAAAATTGTATATTTTTACTTCACTAAACAACATGCTTTGATAAACATCCCTGTAACAGGAAAGTATACATGTGAATCGAACTCAAAATAAAACATTTTCAGTGCAACTCTGATAACTTTGAAAATTGCACGATTACTTGCACCTCACTTAATACGCACTCTTGGCTACCACTACGGACATGACTGTGGGCCCGATCGCTCTCGATACTGCAATGAAAATACCGATTAATACGAAAAAAACCATACTCTACGACTTCATCGATCCGTACCCAAATAGCTTGTTGCATTTTTATTACCAATTATTTTCCATCCCAGCGCTCGATATTAATTCGAACGTGCCACGTTACACGCCCTCCCCGGGCGTGCAGACGTTTGCTTCCATGTTCATAATAATGTCACCGAGTTCATCACCGACCGAGCAGCATCACCAAACAAAGCTCACGTACTGTGTGTGTATGTATACTGCTATAAATACACCGGTCGTCCCGGTAAGCACGATACAGCGTAGTAGAACAATTCAGATCCAACCTCATTATCAGTCGCCGGCTGGCCATTATGAGGGCATGCTTTATTACTACGATTGGTAATGTTATTGTTATTGCGAGAACTTAACTATGGCCGCCACCGAACAAACGATAGTCGATGGCAAAGCAATTAATTAGCTTGCGTGGCTGCTTGTGCCAACTTTCTTTCCCCGGCCCCTCCCCTCCCCCCGGGGAAACACAAACGTCACACTGACAGCCAACCTGTCAGGTGGACCCGGCAAATCACGGGGTTTGCAACAGAAACGATCGAAAACCCACAATTGTCCGTTTGGTCGCAACGAATCCTCCGAACCGATGGTTTCAAGTAGCTACTAAGCACAGCCCGACGGTGCTCAGCAGGTGGTAATGATTAATCAATGTCAGCGTGACAATAACCCGCAAGCGCCCTGGGAAGGGGTGGACCGGGTGGAGCAGGTGCGCCGGAAACTTGACGGATAGAAATTAAAATGGAAAAAAAGCCGGGGGAAAAATCTTTCGTCCACCCACCGTACAAAACAAATCGGAGCTGCTTCGGAAGAGCTGCCATTCAAATAAGTCACCCATCCCGGCGTGTCAACGTGACGAATGATTTTCAACGCGATGACGCCCGGTTCACGTTGCCGAGTGATCTGGCACTGACCAGCTGGTTGAATATACCAGCCCCGCCCGTCGGTGGGCTTTTCAAATCATTTGCCGTCATGATCTACATACACCATCGAATAGGTTCTCGGCCAGTCAGTAATATTCTTGCTTTCGTTCCGTTCGTGTTTTTGTGTTCGTTTTGCAAGGCCCTGTTCCGCTTATAGTCGCACCTTCCGCTCAACAAGCTAATGTATCCCACACTGACAACCCACACAGAAGGGATCAATCAACATTAGCACCTCAACCACAGCAATCGTAGGAAGGAGCAAGGAACAGACGAGCTCCAAACACTCCATCAACGGAAAGATGGCGCTCGGTAGCGCCCGACAACATCATTAAGATAAACGCTGTAAAGCTATCGAGCTTTGGTTTATGTCGTCCCGAGTCTCGTCCCATACGTCCCATAAAACCTGGAGCCCGAGTCCGGGGCGCGTTTGCCAATGAGCTTGCCACTGATTGAGCGCAAAAGTTTTGCTGCCGAAGATCAGCACGCACCGACAAGAAGCGGCAAAATTTTCCAAGCGGCAATCCTCAACCCTGAAGAGCTGATGCTGATGGCCGACCAGGATAAGGCGGTCCACGTCCTACTGTTGGTGTTGGGGTCCCGCACAGTCAAACACGGTTGATAGAATGGAACCAAACCAAAAAAGCGGAACCAGTAATCTTCTCGTCCTGCGTTCGGTCGGGCTTCTGGCTGCGGCAATCGAAACGGATAGGAACGGTGACGCTCCGTCTGACACACGCAAGATATTTCTTTTGTCCTATTTATCCTATCGATCCACATCCGGTGTACGTGTCCTTCGGACGGACGTTCCAGTTTCAGTTCCACTCTCGCTGTAGGTTGTAGCGGACGGAATAAAATCGATCCGCTCCACTGTCCTTAAAAAGATTATGGCCACTTGAGTCACTGTTGTTTCTGGTATATTTCCATTTCCAACTGTACACACACACACACCGAGCCGCTCTACATCGCATTTCAGCCACCGGTCACCGGATCCGGATTTTCTATTCACTCTCGCATCGCATTGGAAGGACGATGCGTACCGGGCACATGATAGCACCAAACGAAGAGTTCGTGCTACTTGTGGATGGTTGTCGGGACGGATGATGGCCGAGTTGTACAACGTTCGAAGCACCCATCAGTTTCTCGGGGCATTCTCTGTTTGTCCTTTAATCAAGTGCAAATCGAATCGATGTACTGCGGCACTACCACGTTAGTGGGTGACGAATTCCCATCCGGCACGAGAATGCGATTGAGGATATGATTCAATATATCGCCAAATTTGAAACAACAATATACGAAATTCGATGATGTTACAGCTAATGTTGATAATGTGCTGCAGTATAAAACCGACCGACGACGGTCGGTTATTTTGGGGAGGAAAATTATGAAAATACCGAGCACAAAAAAATGTCACATCGAACCCAGCGTTTTACTCGCATTGAGCTGTTTGAACCACAATAAATCTAAGCCGGTGACGTGCGGGAAAATTTATATGTAGTCCCTGAATTAGGTGACTAATTTTTTACAACTTTTGGTCCGGTTTCGCCGCCGCCCTTCCCAACGGGCCCAAGCCGGGCCCTACCCAGCAAAAGTGGATAGTTTGATTTATGCAGCCAAAGGTCTCGGTCAGATCCGTCCGTGTATATTGTGTGCCGACTCCATTTGCCGGACCAGAGGTCTCTCTGGACCATGCACAGACCATGCCCGAGAAATCTTCGTTAGCTTTGCCAGCAAAAAACGTTCCTTTTTTGTTGCCAAACAAAACCCCCCCACCCAAAACAACCGACATCGGTCTCACAGACAGACAGACAGAACACAAAAAACCCATCACAAATCATCAGCGCAGGGCTGAAAGTAAAAGGTTGAGTACGTTTTGCGACAAACAGACCCGAAGTCGATAAAACATCTCCGCAGCACCAAAAGCACCGAAAAAAAAAACAAGAAAAAGGTGAACAAAACACAAACAAAATCCTAAATTTCGCCTTATCGCTACTCGTAACTCATAAATAACAGACGCCAGCAAAAGTGGATAGGAAAAACACAGAAGAAGAAAGTTGGTTTTGGAACGGAGGAAAAAAAAGAGAAGGAAAGAAAACCATCCCCCCCGAAGACTGCTCAGTAGAGTCCTTCAGGATAAGCTGCTTCGTACTATCATTAACTCATTCCCCCCACGGGGTGGCTGCTCACCCTGTTCGCAGTTAGTATAATTTCACAACAAAAGCGCTTCGCACTTGGTGTGCCTTTATTTTAGCGTTGAGCGTTGAGTTCGGTAAGAGAGTTTGCTCATTTGAAGACGACAAGATTAACTGACAAGATTGCGTATCGCTTCGTATCGTCGCGCGGTAACTTCTTCGGACGCACCGAAAAGGGAAGACACAATCTCTCTTTCTCTCTCTCTCTGTTCAACTGTTTTATAAAGAAGCTTCCATTGCTTAACACGCTTTAATAGCACAACATACGAAACAGAACAATGGAAGCTGCAGGACGCGTTGGTAACAATAACAAGCACCACCATCACACGCCGTACTTGCCGCGGCGTGTCAGTGTGTGTCTGACGTGAGAGGACAGGAAGAAGGAAGGCAAAGTCTTGATATCTTGAGTAATAAATTTCCGTTTACAGCGGGAAGCTCTAACCCTAGTCGATACTGCACCGAAACACCTCCGCCTTGTCGCCACCCTGCTGGGAATGAAGTCGTGAGAAATGGTTAAAGCTTTCGGCCTTCAATGGTTGATTCAAGCTCAGTACGGTACGGTTTCTTTTGCAGCATCTTCAAACCAATCCACTGCTTTCACTCGAACACGCACCGACTGTTTAGAGAGGTGTGAGCTCTTTGCTGCGCACTGTTTCTAGCCTGTTTTGTTGTTGCCATGGAAACAAAAGGTTTGTAACAGTGGGAGATGGAAGAGATGTGCCACCGACAGGCAATGGCACTTTGCGCCCTTGGCCAATGCCGTGCCGAGTAGTGTCGCCTCGCCCGCCAGGACACACTAGCTGGCGACGAACGAACGAAGTGGACGTCGATTAGATTCGAGAGGTTATGTATGTGCTTCCATTCCATTCCTTCCGGTGCTACCGGTGGCGGGCGACCACACTTTTTCACCCACAGCTACCCCGTTCAGGCGGAGAAGGATAGCAGCGGAAGATGGATCAACTTCGTAGCACTGGACCGGAATGTTCATCCTCCTCCTGTCGGTCTCGGCTGTCGTATCGCGCCAGTAACACTTTGTCACCCCGGTGATAATAGTCGGATATGACAAATATGCGAACGCGACAGCAGCAGCCCGGCTGCACGGGAAGGAAGTGAACATCAACGACAGAGCGTCGCATGTTAAGCTCTTCCGAAATCCCAATCGACCTCCGTCCTTGAGTGAGCCACGCACACGCTCGCCGATCAACTGGCTCCCCCATCCACGGTGAAAAGTGAATGTTAGGACTTGAGTGAAGTGGCTGCGGGTGGGAGACTTCTTCGAAACGAACCGCCGTCCGAACGCCACAGACAAAGCCATTACGAGAGCCCACTTCCGCACGCTACAACAAAGGCGGCACCGTTTTGGGGGGATGGGGAAGGAGTGGATAATTTTCCAATTCCCGTGAACTGTCGTGGACCGTCGAAAACCAGTCCCGGTGCCCGACGCGACAAAACGAGGAAGCGTTTTGGCAAACAATCGCCAGCATCCGTTGCTCGCTTTGTGGTCAGCCTTCTGGTGAGGTTTTTGAAGAGCGGGAACTACCTTCGGTGGGCGCTACAAGTACCCCCGGTTGGGCTTTTGTTTTCGTTTGATACATTTTGCTGAGTGGTTCGATGAGCTGGGAAGATGCTTTGTGCTGGACGTTAAAGATACCGATGCCATCGATGGACGGAAGACTCGACTGTGTGCCAGACCAGGCGTCTCCATGTCTAGGGGGGTAGGAGTGTGTTTGGAAGGGGAACAATGTTTTTGCCGAGAATGTATTGTTCATCAATTTTGCGCTGATAAACCCGGACCAGATTACACCGAAACCCATCATAATTCCATATCTCGTCCATTCAACTGAACATTGCCTCGCATTGCACGGTCGTCGAGCCAACAAAGCGCGTACACACACACGTTGGACGGAATGTTTTTGGGGGGGAGGTTGAAGCCGATCGAAGTCGATGGTGAAAAGTAAACAGCTTCCCGGAGGTTGAACTCCACCGCACCCGGTTTAACAGTACTGGCCATCGGGATTTATCTGTGGTTTGCTTGCGAAAACTTGCGACGCTAACTCTATTAGCTGTTATGGTGTAGCTTTTCAGCAGCGTTTCAGCAAACCGTACCGGGGAGTATCGCTCTCGAGGGATTGAGAAAAATTGGTCAAACAACAGGACAATTCCATTGGCAGGCAAGCGACACCAATCCAATCCGCTGCTCGGTGGCACGGCGCACTGAAGTAATAACCGTCACCCACTGCGTCAAAGTGTGTCCCGTCCGCTTCAAGGTTTCATTCCATCTCCCCGCTAGTTCCCCCACACTCTGCCTTACACTCTGTCGGGGGGATTTTTGTTTTCTTCTTTCGTTTGTTTGTTTGGCCAACAATTTTCCAATCGGAAAAAGGAAAAATTTATGGTTTCATAAAATATTATTGGTTCAGAGGATTTCCTCCGTTTTTCTTTTTTTTTTTGGCTAAAGGCGTTCCCGGGTGTGCCGGGGTGCTATCGTCACGGATTCTATCATTTGATGTTGATGTTTTCTTTATTTTGCACTCATAAAAATACAATCCAATGATGAAGAAAATGTTCAAAATTGGGTACACAGCACAGAGCGAGTGGAGTGGCAGTTGCTGGCGACCAGCTCGCGTATCAGTTACGGGACGAGGAGTCCGCTGCTTGCTCGTCTTGTTTTATGCTTCCTTCTCCTTCACTGCTATCAACCATCGGGATCGTACGTACTACACAGCTGACAGTGTGTAGTGTGCCATAATTTCAAGCAAAATACGATTACGATTCGCCTTGCACGACAGCAACTGGCACAAATGCTGGGGTGTTTTCTTCTCAAGACGCTGATAACATTACTGTCTATCAAACGCTGGTCCCTGCTCCGACCCGCCCCGCCCGGGGCACGGTAGTTGATATTTTATTTTAACCATTACTTTAAACAACAACGCGGTTTGGGTTGGGCCGTAAATTTAGCAAACGAATGGTAGCATTTCAACGAACGACAAGCGGTTTGTGTCTTGCTTTTGACAAAACGCTCCTTATAGCGTGCTACCCGCTTGGTTATCAAACTATTAGAGGTTGATATCGTTCATTTGTCGCTATCAAGAAAGAAGTCCCGTTGGTTATTGTGCGCTTTATTCCCAGTAATATATAAGTAAGACTTTAAAAGTGACGAAACGATCAAAATTTTCACTTATTTCTTGATAAATTAAAGCGAAAAAAGTTATTTCTTCAATAGGTGCAGCGCCACGAGAGCTGACAAAATGCTGACAAATTTATCAAAACGGAACTTTCGTCACTTTTTGTGAGCTTTTTTCAAACTTCATTTTGTAGAAAATCCACGACAAAAAGTTGACAATATTTTGCACCGCTTGCTAATGAAGGCATTATGTTAATATTAGTTTTTATCGGAAAATTATATTTTATTTTGCATTTATAGTACATCAGCTTGATTTTTGAATGAACTACAGCTTATATTTCATCACTATTCCTCTTAAAAATCTCTTAAAATTTACACAAAAAATAAAATATGAAATCAGTTATTTTTTTGGTAACAACTGTCGAAGGCTGCTTCGATCATGTGGACATTCTTGTCAATTTACTTTGTCAAAGAGTACAATTGTTTGCGCGACAACAGTATAGTGGTTTTTCGCAGTTGACAAGCTGTTTTTGACATTTGACAAATTTATCAGCATTTTGTCAACTCTCGTGGCCCTGTACGTAATTATGCCAGAAATGACATCACTCTAATACACAGCAAAGTAGAAATAATGCCATTATTTTCCATTTTACTTTTCTTTCGCGGTTCTATCTAATCATTGAAGAGAAGAAAATATGTACTTCCTGGTGCCTAGTATAATTTTAAGACCGAAACACCTAGACATAATCAATTCTCAACAGCAGGTCCCCAGTTACCATTATGAAAGCTTACGATAGCTTAGACGACTTAGTTTAAATAATAATCATTGTAATAATAATCCTGCCTGTGTTTAATACTTTATTCAACATGAATTATTTTTAATATTGTTATTCAATTACTATAATTGCCGATAAGAATTGTGACGCAAAACTTGCGTAAAATTATAATGCCGACAGCAAACGTTAAATGTTTCCTTCTATTTTATGCATACGCTACATGTTTCCTTACAAATTAACATAAAATATTATGAATTCACAAGTATTTTGCTCACAAACCCATGCAAAGTTAATGATGTGTGCCACATACGACCATGCAAGCAGTCCCCACCAACGACGATTCCCTGTTTGCGACAGAGACGGCACTGACGGCTACAGCCATACCTTTTGCCACCGTTTTTCAACCGCGGTAATGACACCCAACGCCGTAATCATTCATCCAGCGCTGGCGATGAGACCCGGGAGGGTCGAAAAACGAGCCACCACCGTAACACACCCCGCCGGCCCCCGGTAGGCATAACAGCACAAAGCAACGCCAGGAAAAAAAAAGACGCAAAAACTGGTTCGCTTGTGGAATAAAAGAAAATTGTCACAATAAAGAAACTACTCGAGCGAAGTCATCGTCATCGTCCGTCGCGAAATAAACGCATCCCCTCCACCCCCACCGAGGGCTCGCAAGACTCTGCTTTCAATTCCGGTGCCGAGCGTTTCGAGCACCACTTGTAACAAGTCCCTTGCGTGTCATTATCCAAACGCCACCATTGGCCGACCATCGGTACCGGGTACTGGCGTGAGAGACGATAGGAACCCATCGTCTTTTGAACAACCCCAATCAAATCTGGCGAATCGGAAACCTTACACTCGGCGAGGGAAGGCTCGCAAATATCCACTACATTCCGCGCTTCGCATGCCATGCTCCATAAACAACGGGGGGGTGGGGGTGTCGAAGCATCCCGACCATCCTTACCGTCAGTCGTCCAGCGTCGCGATAGGATAATATTAAAAACACGAGAACGAAAAAAAACAAAACAATCATAATACCGGGGCTGCACTAAGCAACTTAAGGATCGACCGGGTGTCCGGGTGGGTGGAAATTATTCAACCAAACCTCCCTCTCAAAAGCCGCACTTTTCAATTCACATGTTGTCGTTGTGTGTGTTTTTTTTTATTCCCTCACGTGCATAAGCGAATTTCATCGTTTTTATTACACCAAACAAACTAGCGGAAACACCATTGTGACGATATGACGAAATAACAGAACGCAACGCAATGAATGGAAAACAAGCACACGAATCGCTCAACAACAGTTTTGGCAGTCTGATGCCGTGGCATTTGGGGGACACACCGCATGGAACTTGCGCGACTTGCGTTCTCGAGATGGAGCCACCGGTTTGTCCTTTGTTGCGAGAGCCACCTCAAGCACACCGACAATCATTCGGTTGACGATGACGCTGCTTTGATGACAGCACAGCGAGCTAATGATGGTTATCAAACGCACGAAAATCCATGACCATCACAAGGAGCTAAATTACTGTTACGATGATTATTTGGGGAAATTCGAGTTGATTATACACTGATTTTAATATGACAAAAAAGATCGTCACACAGTAATTACTTGGGAAAACCCTGATTCAAGTTCTTGACACTCCACTTTAAACGATTGGTGAAGCCAACTGATCTGACGAATGTGCAACTCTTTACCACGTTTATCGATTTTTCTTGCGAAAATGAGCGGGATGTTAAGAAGTTTAGCACAATTCAACCTTTTCCTTGGGAAATTTCCTTCTTCAAAACCCGCACTTTGGAAAATTCATATTTTGTCCCATTATTACAATCCAATTTTCCCATAGTGCCGTGCATCATTGTTGCTTTCCCACTTATGGGAATGATTCCACACACAACTTTGCTCTTTACCAACCGACGAAATTATGTCGGTTTCTCACTCCTCCAGGCCGCGGCCGTCCCCACGCAGCCCGGCATGGTGTGGCGGAAAAACCGAAGGGTGGAAAATTTTATATATGATCACCTTGTCAGTCTTCCCAGCCGCGCATACCATTATCCAGCGCAGCGTGGCTCGCGTACTCCGGGGTTGACGGGATAGGGGGCGAGAATCCTTTTGGAGTCACTTGTTTACCAGTCGGTTCATTGGAATCCCACCGGTCGTTTCTGCTGCCGCCGACGGGCACAGACAGGCATTATGCTTGCGCATAATTCCTTACAATCTTCATTACCCCAGGAGACAGCTTGCCAGCAGTGCTCTCTCCACAGTGCCACGCTGCCGGGACACGCAGGGCATGGGAGCTGGGTGCGAAAAGGATGAGATATTCTTCACACCTTCACACCTGCCCACACTACCCGCCCATCCACCCCCAGTGGTGGGGTTCCGCTCTGTAAGGCAAAGTACAGCGCAGGACACAGGCGTCTGCCAGTGCCTAAGTGGCGCAACGGGACGGAGAATAAAATGTGCACAAACAAACAAAGCAGCAACAAAATACACAACCATCACTTACACCTACACATCACCCACAAGGCAACAAACAACAAAACCATGTCTTTCTTTGGAACCTGATGCTGGATGTAGTGATGAGAAAAAAAACATAAAAATGATGCCATTAAAAACAGGGAGGAAACTCCACTGGAAGTCCAGGCACAATAGAGCAGTGTGAAGAGGAGCGGAGACACAACAAAAAAACCATCGGAACAAATGAGGTTGAAGGGGTTTAAAATTTTGCCGTCCGTTTGGAGGGAGGACGAATAATCATGCTCGCTATTATGCCACCCATAGTCGATGACGTTCCCGTGGAGGGTTACTCCAGAAAATGATGGAATCACTACGTTGTTAATACACGACGACAGACACGATAGAATCGCAGTCCACGGCACCAAGTAGGCCATGAAACGCGGTGGAAAAATAAACACCCGTAACGGGAGCTTGTAAACACACTAGCTTGGTGATGTTATCGTGCCGAAGTTACCGACGGCCACCGAATGTCCGACAAACCGCTGGCGAGATTCAGCTCCCCTCCGCCATTAAAGACTGTGGCGTCCCAGAACACTCGAAGCCGTTGGTCAACAGCGAAGCGTTAAACCGACGTGCTGCTGCTGCTGCGTGGGCCGGACACACCGGTGGGAGGAACAACGGTTGGAGTTCTCTAATTATGTCATGATTATTTTACCACATTTCCGAGCATTATTTGTCGGTTTAGGTCCGGTTGTGGGTTTGCGCCTACGTGACAAACGTCCCATTCCCGGCGCGATGTGTTTCCCGCGGGAGGACAGCATAAAAGAGAAAATACTCGCACACAACCACACTCCGACCGTGAAGTGGCCCCTCGAACCCGTAACATACACAAAGAGAGAAAGAGAGAGAGAGAGACATTCCGGAAGTGGAAATGGAGCATGTCATCCTCCCCCCCCGCCCAGAACTCCGGGCCAGCAATCGACCGGCACCGAGCCTCTGATACGTTCGAATGATAACGAGCGTCGCGTTCAATGGTGGTGCAAAAATAAATGATGCGATAAAGTTGAATTAGATTCCGTTGTTCCGCCATTGGGTTGGCTTGCCACAACCAGCACTGGGTGTCGGGAGAAAATGAGTCCCTCGCCGCTACGCGAGCTACCTGTGCGGGGAGGTGAGGGCAAACAAATTTCGGACCTCGGCATTCCGTTCCTTCCGGTTCCGCTTGAAGTGAAGTTCGGTGCAGTGTAAACCCCCACCCCCTAAGAGCTAACCAGTGTGCGTTGAGGAGGGGTTCAATTTTATAAATAATGCTGCTATCAACCATTTGAATTTTTGGTTTTCCTGCCCCGCATAAAAAGGTTCGCAAAAACCCAAAAGCACGGACACAGCGGGGCCGAGTGCCGAGTGTGTTTTGCTGTGTAATTGAATTCCGCTAATGCGGAGGAAAATTGGCATTGCGGTTAAGTGGATTGATAGCGCCGCCGCGGGTTTTTCAGGCACGTCGTGATGGAAAGTAATTTATTCGCCGGTTGTTTGTGGGAAAAAGGCGAAGCGTCGAAGGGAGCTGGTTAGTTTGCCGAGTGATTAAAATGATCACCCAATATCCGATGCAATAAGTTTTGGGCCAAGTGGGCTTTGTAGAGTTATGCAAAGAGACACCATTAAAGGTTGTGTCTGGGGAACTGGGCATCAGTTTCGAAACTAATTTATACAGCTGCCAGATAATGAACGTTGGAATTTAAATCATGCTCACGAGGTGCTTAAGAAGAGATATGCAGTGAGCGTGTTTCCTTAAGACTTAAAGACTCATCAACTCAACAACTCACTCAGTACGAATCATTCCTTTGCGAAAATAAGCACCTCTCACGTGTAAGCCTTTCTTTCGAAAATTTTTTGAAAATCAGTTTTAATTTTTGTAGTTTTTTTAAAGTTTTGAAGTTTTGAAGGTTTTTTTTTTACTTTTGAAAGGTTTGATTGACGGTGGTGATTTTTTGAAGGTTTGAAGTTTTGAAAATCAGTACCTTAATTTTTGTAATTACAGCATGAACAAAGCTTGACTATATTGACATTTTGACAAGATTTTTCAAGAATGTGTTTTGTGCAATGTACATTCATAATAAAAAAAATATATTCGTGCTGCAGGGTTCACCTTCCGCTTCCCATTATCAGCTTAAAGAAAAAAACCAAAATCTCGTTAACCGTTAGCCGTCTTTAAACGATTTGCAAATCGGCATGGCTCAAACCATTCAGTAAGTTGGCATTTCCAAATAAGGAATCTTCCTTCACGCTTCATTCGACATCAAACGAACGTTTCAACGCCATTCAGCAGCGCTGTTCGGCGATAAGCTGCCGCCATTCTCGCGCTGCCTAAATACTGTCGAAGGAGTTAGATCACGCCGGGGAACTATCATTTTCCCTGATACCTTGAGGCGCTAACAAGATTGTGCTAAACACTGCGAGGCTCGGGCCCAGGTCGGCTGGTGGCACGGTACGCTGGAGCGTAGTGGAAATGTTGCGCAATAATGCCCCACGGATTCCTTCTTTCATGACACATTAATTAAATTCCGAATTCAATTTCATCGTATTTCGCAATACCTGCCCGGTGCCTACCGACTCCAACCATAAGTTTGCGAAATCTACGGGTAAACCAATACATGCTTCATTGAATGTTAGAAGAAAAAAACAACGGGAAGGAATATTGTGCTATAATTACTTATTCAGCATACATAAAAATCTAGAGTACGATAATTAAGGATTAACGATCCAAGCAACCAATGCCATTGTGTCTAGAAACACCTGCGAACTATCGAGGCGTTCAATTGTGGTTTGCATTATGGATTGCGATGGAATATCTATCGCAAATATTCACACATTGTGCAACGGTCTACAGTAGAGTTCCATCGATCAATTTAAAGATCATTAGTGCGAGAGGTATTTTTATTTAATAAATTTAGCATGACCTACAAACCGAGCGCTGGGAGCCGGATCTACCTCATCGCGCGCTGCTTATAGTTCAAGGGGTCCCGAGACCCGAACATAACCTCTCGGGCAGACGACGAACGAACCGTATCGACCGGAAGCCCCTTCTGTCCTGGGCAGCATCGGAGCATAAAAACAGGGGGTAGTAAAAATAATAAACCACCCAGAGAAACAAACAACCGTTGCTCAAGCTCTATGAGGGCCGCTCGAGTGCCGGGCCAGTGGTGGGACGCGGTTTGGTTTTCTTCTCATCCCGCCAAGCAAGTTGAGGCGCTTTCGAGCACATTCGACGACGACGACAACAACATCGACAACGCAAGGGTGGCGAAGCGAACGTTCGCGCCAAAGCCCTTCTTACTTGGGTCGTACTGGTCGAGGCGGGGAAATTAATTAACGATTCAATTTTCTTCCAACCCACCACCCTGTACAATGGTCCACAGGGTAGCACGAGAACGCTATGCGCCACACTCTCGGTGCGGGGTACAATCCGCGCGGCGACAGGTTGATCAAGGATTAATGCAGCATTTTGCCAGAATTTTGCCAGAACCACACGCTCCCCTTGCTGTGGCGACCCTAAGCTAACTGGCAGTTATTTGCTGTTATTCGGTCGCTTTTTGTAATGCTTGTTGTAGTTGATTTCCTAACAACATCAATCAAGCGACATTGTTAGCAAAAACATGAGAAAGGTGAGAAAAATACTTCACAACTGAAATGCGGCATTTATTAATCTTACAGAACAATTATTAAATCATCCCACTTAAGGGTGAGAATTTTCCACTCCATTTGTACGGTCTTTAGAAAGAAATACGAAAAAACTCATTTGGGTAATGCGATTAAAATAATTTACTTCTAGTCCTATGATAAATAGGTCTTTAAGTAAAAAAAATTCAAATGAAACGCCAAGCCACTGAGCGGACTAAGTTCGGTTGTGTAGAACTTTAGCAAACTTTGCAAAAAGCACAGGAATAGATACTGTGTTTGAGGAATGCCCTGAAAATATTTTATTATCTTAGAAGAGTGTTGGTGGTCTTTGGTAAAGAACTGTTTTTCATCAGCCCATCGCCCATGCTGGAAGAAGTAAAAGTTCTACTGCAGCTTGAGGACATATGCTGTCTACAGCGAGTGGCATTGGGTTTCTATTGGACACCCTGACCTTTCTTCAGAAGTGATAAAGTTATTGTAAATGTTGGGGTAAATTTTCTTGGAGTGCAAAATTTAAGTAAAAGTGTCATTCCCGTACGAAGAAAAATCATCGAAATTGCTTGACTGTTTTTGAAAAGGTTGTTAGAAATCAAAAGCTAAACGAAACGGTTAATTGAAAAGCCAACGCATTAGGTAATGAGGAACTTGTAGGTAAAATCTCTAATATCCCCCCGCTAATCAAATGCATGAGTAAATTGAAACGAAGTGTTTTAAAATTGAAATTAAAAGCGTATTTTTTGCCAAACCAACATAAAAAAACACACACTCTCATTGGTTTCACATCAATCGAACGCGCTCAGAAAACTGGCAGCCGAACTGTCTCGGTTTTAAATTGCAAATCAACTAATTGCCATCGAACGACGCACATTCGTGCAAGGTATCGTTTTCCTCCGCTTCGTAAACCGGAGTGATTTTAGTCAGCTTTCGGCGAGACGAAGCGATATCGCATCTACGCACCAAAATCAAATTTTGCTGTAATGGCAGACAAATGGGTTCCGTGGCGTTGAACATGGCGCAAATAGACTCTCGAATTACACGCACTTTTGCATTTCGTTTTCTTTCTTTTTTTCTGGCTGCATACTTAATGATTTTATCTCTGCACTGTTTATCCAAACGGTCGGAAGCAATTCAATTAAATGATCAAATTTCGTCCAAAGGTGGAATATTTAATTGGCTGGAAATCTTTATGTTTAATTAACGCAAGTCCCATTACTTCGACGGCAAATGAAACGATCTCGAACGCGGCCGCAAGATTCAGGGAGATGTGAAAAATCTCCTACGTTAAGGTATGGAACGAAGATTCATTTGCATGTTCGTGTGTGTATTAGAAAATCGTAATAATCAAACAGGAAATAAAGGTATGATTAGATGCCGATTTTATATCTTTTTCCATGCCATTGTAATTAGTGGGTAATTTATTGACTAATACTTCCTTTCAAACACCTATACTTGCAACTTATTTCTACACTACCGGGTATTACTTTATCTCCATGTCCAACGAACAATTCCATACCGCGCATGAAGCAACGATGGAGCCGCCTGGTACTTCACTTCAAACGGTCAGTTTGGACCATTTTTCCTTGTTCAAAATTCATGAAGTCCATCCACGTGTAATGGGCAATGGCAGTGGCCCCTTCATTCGAGCAGGCACGGCTAAAGCAACCAAAGCAGGTACCACGCGCGCTCACGAGCAGTCTCACGAGCATCGCAAAGCCATTAATGGTGAAGTTTGTTGCTCGAGCTAGTAGGAGTAGCGACTCCGCCGGTAATGACCATCCACCGTCACCCCGTTACACGCCCTTTCATCCCCATAGAATCATTATGTACGCGTGGTTTGCCGTCGGTGAAACGCAATCTCGCAAATGCGTATGCTTTATGCGGACTGGTTAATGGGCGGAATGTGTTTCTTATGTTTACATCCCACGGCGCGTGGGCGCTGCGGCTGGTGCGGCGACTGAGACGCGCAACAAAATGCAATAAAAACAGTGGAAAAAGTAAAGCACAACATGGGGAGTGAAAGCTTACCAAAGCTAGCAGGGACTTGCGATGCTTCTGCACATGCGAAAGGCGTCGGCTAGAGGATACTTTCGCCGCCCTTTCGGCCCGCTACACACACACTTCCATACGGGCGGAGGGCGTTTTTTTCCGTTGAATCTGGAAGGTGGAATTCCTTGCCCTTTGGCCCCGCACCACACGGTTCACAGTTTGTGGCCCACTGCAGAAATCACCTTTTCCAGCCACTTTTCAGCTGTTTGTTCAAAACATTTGTGTGTAAGAGTGTGTTTTTACGGGATCAAAGCACGATTCAGCTTTAAAGTTGGGGAACTAAAGCTTTTTTGTTTGCCCTCCCCAAAGGCCGACGCGAACCAGGGCACCACCAATTTCCAGGAAGAATTTTTATTTCACACTCCACACCACCACCAAAACGCACCAGGCTTCGTTCAAACCAGCCGATTTGATATGTTTTGCACGCACACACGCACACACACACTGATAAATCTTCTCCCTATGTCACCTCCCCGTCACAAGTACGTCACACGATCACGACCCCGTTTATTTACGCAAACACTCATACGCACACCAACACCGAATCTCACACTTTTGATTACCTTTGATGTCTTCATCTACAGCGGCAAACTTTCAGCCAACCCTGGAAGAGTGGACAAATCTGCACTCATCGCTTCACTGCTTCACAGCCCTTGTTGCTGTTTGCTGGTGCCCATTTTTGGCCGTCGAAATTTGCCTGCGCAATTGGGAAAACGGGGAAATGGGGAAAAATCGGAAAACTTAAAGCTAGCACGAACAGATCGGCCCAGCAGCCATCGGAAGCAGTTTGCGTTGGGTACCATATGTCATCGACCATGGCACACTCTGATAGAATTCACACACAAACACACACATACACAAGTACCAGTGGCTGTCAAAGTAATTGCCATCAACGGAGGATTAAATCTTCCATCTGATCCATCACATCGGGGGCCGCGTTGCGTTGAATCGTTCCGGTTTTGCACGCCGTGCTTCCGTACATACACAGGGACGTGTGTTTTATGCTGGATGTTGACTTAAGCCCATCAACAAATTCATCAACCAGCACCATCGCTAAAAGGGATCAGCCATTCTGCCGTAGTACGCTGTTTCGCTCGCTTCGCTGTTGATGTGCGTGAATTTCTTTCCCACTGTTTTTCTTTTGCTGTTTCGTGTGAGGCTTTATCAATGTACTAAATAACCCAATCCATGCCCAAAAAGGTCGTCGTTTTGTTTCGTTTCGTACACAGAATCCAGCAAATATATCCTAACGCGCATTCGTCTCGCAAATGGTATCCATTTGTTGTGCTTTTTTTTTTGTCACCCGCCAAACAAGCCTTCTGAGCTAACGCGCCGGATAACACGTAATACAGAGAGCGTGAAAAGAAGATCACTTTTTATTTAACCTATCGTGCAGCTGTAAGCCAAGCTTCATCCCGGACAGCGATACACCGAGCGAGGTGTAACAAAACCCTTCCCGGTGAGCCTTCGTCAGCAGGCCTCGTCAACGTGGATTAATTTTTCATTTCATCCATCACTTCAAGCCGACGCGCGCACACGATGTGCCCTTAACACGCGCGTATGTGTGTGTGACAATATTAACCGCACAAAAACGATCCCCAAACGGTTTTGGTTTTATTTGGGTGCATTTTTGCCCAAAACGAAAAAACAAAACACATTCCAGATTCAACAAAAACAAATCTGCTGCACAGAGTGATTTTTGGTTAAGCCCAATGGATGCGCGTCACACCCTTTTTCGCGATCCCGATCCTTCTAGGTCTGCTAAAACTGGTTATTTACGAAGGGAGGCTTAATCTTCTCTTCGGCGCATAAGTTAGGCGAATAATTGAGAAAACTTAATGCAGTTCACCGTTTTGGGGCGAAAAGCACACCGGTGTGAAGATAATATCATTGCAAAGTTCTTTCTCGACGGTTTTTTTTTTTGAGCTGTGCCAAAGGGATCAGTTGTGGGAAAAAGGGCAGCAGAAGAAACAACAACAAAAAGCATTACGCTAACCTCATTGTTGCCAATTATGGGCTCGTCGTCGTCGTTTTTTTTTTTTTGTTTTCCTCTACCTCTTCTACTTACTTTGTTTGGTTCGGGGTGTTATATTTCACCCATTGTTTTCTTTTCTACGTGACTGAATTGTTTTTAGATTCACTGTGTGGGTTTTTTTGCTTCTATCGCGCTCCATGTTAAGGTCAGTTTTCCCACGCCGTCGGCCCAGAGACAGAGAGGATCAGCAACATTTCGACAAGAACACAATTAAGCCACGCACCATGCTGGCCCAGGTTGATCTGTTTTGGATGTTGGCGGGAATTAATGGATTCTTTTTGCTTGGGCCCGAATTTTGCTGCTCTTCATTTGTTTCCGTTTGCTGTTTTTTTTTGTTGGCCTCTTTTTTTTCGCCTTTTTTTCCACCATCCTTGCACACCCGGATGGCGGCGGATGAGGAAAGTGTGTCCTAGCTTTTTCACAACCATGTCACAAACATGTCAAAGGCACCAGGCCGTAATCTCTTGCCCATGTTTATCAAGAAGCGGCAAAAAGAATTTGCTGACATGCAGCAGAGAGAAACAAAAAACATCCAGCACTTTCGGCTGGCTCGCGAAAAAACAAAAAAACACGGCCCAAAACAGATGAATTGAGTCTCCACGTTAAGGTGGCTTATGCTTAAGCATGAGTGGCGCAAAGAAAGCGACAAAAAAAAAGTTGCCCAAGTTGATGCTGATGATATCCTTCGCTTTTGGTAGAGGGACACCGTAACGAAACACAGACCGTTGGAGGGGGGGGGGGGGGGAGGGGGGGGGAGTGGGGTGGTTTTTTTTCTTCGTCACTCCATTTTGTGCTCCCCGTGAGTCGTTAGCGTTAACCCTGTTCCAACACCTGTTTTGTGCCTTTTTTTTCCTCCAGCTCTGTACACGTGAAGGATTATGGGACACCCATCGTTATGCGGATCGATTATTCAATCAGTAAGTGTTTGGTATAATGGGAACACGAAAAAAAACAGCAACACACACACATGTCCGGTGAGAGCATCACAAAAACTTCCCACACGGACACACACACAAAAAGGCTTGAAACGGATTAAGCAAACTCATGTTTGCAACAGCTAAACAAAAACACCTAAACCTAAGCAAACTTTTTTTTCATCTTCTCACCCCGTGGCACGCCGGCTCGGAATGAGGCCAGTTCACCTCGCCAGTTACAGTGCTGCAAATCTGCAAATTGAAATCAAAACCCAGGTGGTGCCGCAAGCATTGGCGAATGAACGTTGATGCACAAAACAAGTGGAGGAGATATTTCAATTTTCACCATCCAACGGGGCTCACCGATGTTCGATAGCGAACTGCTTATCCGCCTATTTCGTCCGTATGGAAATAACACCCCATCAAAACTGGGTGAACCAAAATTTGACGCATCTCACTTACGCACGTGGACGTGCGCCTAAAAACCAACCAACCGGTGGGCGGTGGAAAGGAAACATAACAACCCCCCCCCAAAAAAAAAAAGAAAAGTCCATCCAACAGCGAAACACACACGCACACCCTGTGGATGCGTTTTGCATGGTTTTGTCGTGTGTTTTGTTTTATGCCCAGGCTAGGCTCTCTCGCGCTAGCCGCTAGTGGCATCTAGAATGTCGTCGGGTGTGGAAAGATGCTGACGAAATTTATTGTAATTTATTCAAAAGCATTTCCAGCATAATTGAATCACTTTTCGGGATCGCAACTTCCAGCGGACACGGTAGCGTCTGTCGGTGTTGGCGTCTTGCTGTTACGTCCAAGATCATTCTTGGCTTTTTTCTCATCATCTTCTCCTCAACATTCTGCCACTAGGAAACACTACCGGCTTGTTAAAAAATCTGCTTCTGGTGACATGTTTGTAAATTACGCGTAAAAACGCATGCTGGCCACTATCAATAATAACCTCATTTTTTTTGGTAACGGTTCACACGATCAATTTTCAAAAGGCTTTTCAGAAGATTTCCACCATCAATAACGCTGTCCCATCGCAGATGTTCATCCCCCGGGGACATCCGGTTTTTTTTGCATCGCATCACTTGCATCGGTGAAGGCCACCGGAACGCGAAGTCAATGCATGCAACTCCAAATTTTCAGCTGCACGCGCCCTGGCCCCGCGCGCATACGTTGGCGGTGGCGAGTAAAATTCGCTAACGCTTTTGGGTCAACTCTCTGCACACGCGGTTTTCGCATCCTTTCGCATCACCATCGCTCGCTGGCTCGGGTCGGTCGGTAACCGTTTCACCATTGGGCACATGGTGGGCTTTGCTCGCCCGGACCCCATTTCTCAAACTCTCACTAAGCCGCTCTCGAAGGGGGATGATGAGCAGGTGGGTCGAAATCTCACCGTGACTTCTTGCGTACGATTGAACCTGCTACCTACAAGCACGGCACGGTACACTACTGGAGCTCCATCCACCACCGCTATACACTGCCAAAAAGGTGGTGAAATGGGGAAAAAGTGCCAGCACTGTTTCCATTCCGTCCACACCCCGGGGCGAGCGTCTTGGTGGCGCGCTTGGCACGGTTGAACCGGAGTGAATAGTTAATTATTCATTAGCATCGATTTTTCAACAACACTCACTCACAACACACGGTCGGGCAGGCAGCCGGAGCCCAAACCACACAGCACAGCATACGTTTTCGTATTCATCGACACCTTCATCACTATGTTTCGCGTACGGCGACAGTACCGACGGGGCACCAGGGCAGGGCGAGATGGGAACGGAATTAAGGACATCCACGTGGGAGCGTGAAAAGCCGTAGGCTCCACATCATTTCAGCAGCAATTCAATGAACCGTGTACCGTTGATTGAAAATAAACTAGTCCCCCGTGCCCTGTGACGAAGCGACCGGTGACGAGCGTGTGTGTGTGTGTTTGTGTGTGTGTATCCGGTTTCAAAAGAATCCTTTCACTGGGGGAGATCTTCACACCTATTGCCAGACTGATTAGACACAGACAACCGAGCTCCAGCCATTGCTCCTGCATGTAGTACTCGTGCAGTACTCCCCCGGTGTCGCTGGGACTCGTGAAACTCGAGAAATAGTGGTCGAGGTCCTTGCAGTTTACTTCACGTGTGTGTGTGTGGGTATGTGTTCGTGCAGGCACGTTGGTATGAGTGCTGCCTCATTCTCCTCACAAACACTCAAGCTCGCAACGAACGATTTTTCGTGGAGGCCACCCCAACACCCGCCCCAAACTCACTCATACGCATCTACACACATTCACATGCCAAATAGCATCAACTTAACACAGCCCGAGAAGAAACAACAACTATTTGCAGCCGAATGCACGAAAATCACCTACATACGCACACAACCACTGGCGCTGTGCTACCCCAAGAGGATATGCGTTGGGAGGCGCCCAGGTGTCTTCCCGTTCCCGGATACTCTCGGTATGTTCGATTTTTCCTTCCGTTTTGTTTTGCTCCTTTCGTTCGGAACGAAAGGGAACGAGAGAGAGAGAGAGATTGAGATTCGCGAGAGTGGGAGCGAGCGAGAGAGAGAAAGAGAGAGGGCTCTCAGCTTCACCAACAGATTCACTAACAACAGTAGTAGTTCGTGTTCGATCTGTACGACTACGCATTCACTAATTTCTTTCGATAACTCCATCCCGATAGCTGACCAGTGGTCAGAATTTGCATTCCAAACATTTCACTTTCGCTAAACTTAAACTAACTTAACGGTTAAATACACATAAGCTTGGTGCCGCACTGCAGCAGCCGTTCGTGGGGTCACCGTTTCCCCCGGTGCGGTGCGGGTGCAGAAACGGGTCACCAATCGAGGCACCAACAACGTCAAATGCTTACCAACAGCACCACAAGGACCCGTCGTTACTACGGTACACGCACCAGCACGAACGAACGCGACGGTTGTCAATTTCCAACTGATTCCCCAAACCGACTGGACCGGTGCCCCAAAACTCACGCGTGACGGGAAAATTCCGACCCGAACCGTATGCTAACCCGACCCGAACCATACCAAAGCTGTTCGACCGGGGAAAAAGGGGGTGGGGGGACCCATCACTCACGGGGAACTTCGCCGTTCGTGCTGGCGCGGGTTACCACTTCCAATGCGCAAGCGCTTTCCCATCGCACCCAACTGTCATTTTCCGGCCGTGCTCGGTGTACGCTCGGGTACTCGGCCACTCAAAACAGAGCGCGTACGGTGAGGATTGCTGGAACAAACCTTTGAATCGGCGGCCTGGCGATGAGCGAAACTTCATATTTTGAAAGCAATTCAGGCAGGAGTGCGTTCACTGAGAATGCTTCCAAATTCGTGGCTAGTTTGCTGGCTTGTTTTGGTGGAATTGTGCATACAGGTACGAGCCAAGAGTATTATGCTGAGTGCACTTTAATGCTCCCCTGCATATAAAACCCCACCCAAACTTAACAAAACTATTGAAAGGAATGCATAAAAACAACATCCACGCATGGTGAACTACTAGTCCTGTGCAATAGTAGGCATTTGCAGGAACGTTACAGCTCGTTCATCGTGTCCTGTGAGTGACCGCTGTCACTCACCGCCTCAGAGTGAGTGAAAGTCTCCACGGAGGAAATTGTAACGCAGAACAAGCACCGACCGGGAGTTCATCGACGGACCAGCTGGAGCTGGAACTGACCATCGACCAACATGGATGCATTAATCCTGATCTGGGAGAACGTGTTCTTTTTTTCACACTCTCGTCCAATTCGCCTCTCTTCACCTGTCTCACTCGCTCCCCGAAATAGCTCACATTTTCCTGTCAATTCCTCTGTTTTTCTCACAACATCGCATCATCTCACCTAACGGTGGCTGACTGCTTTTCAGCCGGTCTCTTGCATTGCTACTCTTTTATCTGTGCGGGCCTCGAAATCGAGCAGCGAACATCGAGATCCTACGCGCGTGGAGAGTACAAGTGCTCACGCAATTAAACACCCCTAAAAACAAAACGTATGACGATGAGCTTCGCGCGATTTTTCACATTTTCGTATGCATCGTTTCGGAAGGGGTTTTGCGAATGGTACGGTCCAATTCCAAAACATACTCTCTCTCTCTCTCTCTCAGCTTGGGCAAACGAATCGATTGGGAGCGAATTGTGCTCGCAACATAACCGGACCATTGCTCCCGCAAAAGTTCTACTTAGCGGACCGAATCAACCCTATGACGGTGTTAGACGGTATGCACGACACGCTCGGGATTTGTTTTGCACGTCCTTCGAAATCTCACGCCACACGGACAGATCTGGGATCCTCCCAGTGAGCATGGCGGAGAGCATAAAAATCGATTGTTAGCCAGAGTAGCAGCAGCAGCAGCACCAGCTTTTGCTTAGAACGTGTGGTTGGCGTTTGTAGAGATTTGCGAAACCGGACCGACTGGAGAAAATGGGCCCCAGTTCTGGTGAATATTTTATGTCTAGGCTCACACCGCTTTCCGGCTGGCACAGCATCGGCATTCTCCATTCGTAGGTGGGCGATGACGCAAGCTGCCTTGCTGTGCTACCGAATATGAGAAACGGTTACGGTAGAGTTATGAAATATATATAACAACATATTTTCATCCCTTTGCTCTATATTTCGAACAAAAAAAAATAAGAACAAAGCCAAAAGACCTTTGCTCTATGTTTAAATAAACATCTCTCCGGAATACAACTACGACAATGGAGAAAAATAAAAATATGACTACAAATACGACCCAAAATTTGGAAAGCTTCACCAATTTCTTTCAATACTTTCAGTTACTGGATGAAGTTTTTTGGGCAAATGGTTCTCCACGAGACTGGCAAACGTGAACGTCAAAGTTGATCGTACCATTAAAAGGTCAACTGTTTGCATAAACTCGTGTATTACGATGTACCACACTGCTCGCCAAGTACGGCAACTCACGCAGCTTTACTCACGGTATGAGGGCGCGCACCAAGCAGCTATGTGAACTCTTTCTGCCCGTAACGCCCGCAGTTATGGCAAACAGTGACGTTTGTTGTGAAGTTCAAACCGGAAAGTGAATAAGAAATGCTTTCTGCGAATCATACCCCATACCCGAAAAATTTGCCAGCATCCATTTCAGCTGGCAGCAGCTCCCGCGGCGACAATCCACGAGATCCATCTTAGGCGCGCAAAGCCATCGTACTGCTGCAATGCTGAAGGGCGCAAACAGGGAACTCAAAGGACAAAAGCTTGACTTTTCACCGCGTTTATGTCGCGCACAGTATTCTTTTTCTGTTCGGGAGTTTTTTTTGTGTTGCTTTTGCTTTTCCCAACATCCTAAGTGGCTCTTAACTTGGGGAGCCGAATCGGCAGGAGGGTAAGCAAGTAAGTAAGCCAACCAACGATGGAGACGCTGTACCCACACCTTTGGCACCCACGACTTGGCAGGCTAAACTAAGTCCTAAATGCTGCACGAATTGGATGGCGTTTAAAGTCTCGTTACGTCGAGTTGCCAGATGAACTTTTAATGGAAAAGCGTCACCAGAATTTTCCGCTCAGCCGTTCGCCGGTAAGCCTTTCGGCGGATCGTTCTGCTTCGGCCGTAGCCAACTTCTTTACCTCAGAAATCATAACCCACCGTCCGAAACCATCGATGGATGGTGGTGACTTAAAGCAGAAATCCACTTCTTGAAAGATGGCCAACGATGGCCGGAGAAACTTTCACATTCTGCTGGAACCAACCCCTTTGCTTCATTTCGTTCCACGAGCAATGAGCTGCTGCGAGTGTTAACATGCTTAATCGATCGGTTCCGATTGTTTGGCAAACCCATTTCAATTATGCCTCCTTTAGGCAGACAGTCGTTGTAAGGCGTTACAGTGATTTTCAAGTAAAATATGGAACGCAAATCGAATCTGAGTATGAATGTATTTTATCGACACAATGGACAATCTCTTTCTCTGCAAATGCAAAAATCTCAGCTCCAAACCCGTTTTTTTCCATTTGGTAGTAAAGCTAACAAATGTGAGTGTGTGTCTTCAATTGAAACCGTGTAGGAATGCGTTAGCTAGAACGTGGCTGAATTTACGATCCATTACACAGCCACAGCCGGGGAACGCAGCGGAGAAACCAAACGTTTATGTATGCTGCCTGCGTAGCGGTTCTTATGGCTGGGTGGCATAGAACGTTCATTTGGCAATATTTAAGTAACTAAATTAGGACGTGCAGCTGATTGGTATTGGCTGAATATTAATGTGCATCTAAATTGAATACGCCATTTGCTCGTGCAGAACCCGCAAAACCTGCAGCGGTACAAATGCGCCGCGCATTAGCAGGAATTCCAGAGCGACTTAATGTATCCGATTTATTTATACTCACTTCCTGTGTACGAATTTACTGTACGTTGATGAAGTGCCGATATAAAAGAATAATATTCCCGATAATGATCATATGAAAGATTCCTTCAGTATTGACAAATTGTCCTCTGATATGGGTGTTATTATTCGTATAAATGTCAAGATATTAAGTGAGGTATTTTGATTGTTCCACGTCATAGTTTTAAATCAAGTACAAAATAAAATATTACAATACAATTACAGTTGCATAGACTAGAAGTACACGGACGTAACAATTTAACGTCGATGGTTTTGAGGAACCAAAATGTGTCTTGGGAAGCATTCAGGGTGTCGGAAGTAGCAGAAAATCAATCGCTGAATCTTTAGGAACTCTCAAAATGGTGGAACTCTTACAGCAGACGACGCAACTAACACCTGAATATAGATTACATCCTGCCAAACATTGCTAAAGATGTCTACTACGAATAAACTATAGACTATTGATCACATGGCATTTACTTCCAACGCAATGTTCAACTATTACTCAACAATCCTCAGTATTATAATCAAATTCTTTTCAAATGATGTTACTCGTCGTAAGTACATCACAGTATTCAGTCAAGTCAATTACTTGCTTACAACTGCTTCGTGGTCTTGACATGCTGCAGGACCGCCCTAAAAAACGCTTAGATCGGAGCGCCATGTATGCAGCAGGATAATAAAGAAAGTGTTCTAATAACTTTCTTTATTCTAACGACTTTCTCTAATAATAATAAGCTCAAGCTATTGACGAGCGGATGATGAACTTATCAACGCAGAGTGAACTAGATTCACCAAATAATGGAGGGTTGCTCATGTCATTATCATGACATCCTACAACCCAACTCTTAAAATATTATCATGTGGTCCACAAGCACAGAGGACGAATAGGACGAAATTGAGATGGAGTTAATGTGTCTACTAAATAGGTCTACTAAATAATTGATTGGTTAGTAGATATTAATGGAGGTGAAATTTGGATTTACAATAAAAATAATCCTACTTTGAGAGCTAAGATATTCCAGTTTCAAAACAAATAGTCGGAAAGTAATCCGACGTAAGATTACAGTATTGTCCAAACCAAATAATAAACTATGATAATTGTTAATTTATAGTAAATATATAACAAAGATACTTATTAGTACTATATTTCATTCTGAATTTAAAGACTATTTATATTTTCAAAATTAAGTCCAATGCTATAGTACTAAAAATGTACTCAATTACCCACAAAATGCATAGGCACTACATATTCATTCCAAACAAAAAAATCACATACTCCAACTGTGACAACACTAACAACGTTCAATACGTGCGCCATGTTGCACATCAAACACGTAATTCAAATGCACGAAGTACCATGCCGCAAAGTGGAAAATCCCCTTACATGGGCATTCATGCAAGTGGTTAGTGAAATGATTAAAACTAGTGATGGAAACCAGTTATTTTCCTTTCGTAATTCATTTCCATCCCGAAACATGGTACCACCCCCGTCCCATTCTCCGCCCCGTTCGCCCATAGTCCATGTCCAAGTGGACATTGTGTAAACCTGTGTTTTACGTGACCAAACATTTTACAGAGACTGCCAATTTTTCCGTCAAACTCCATCAAACCTCCTCCATCCAGTCGGTTCTCGGTCGGCTCCATCTACCCTGGGCATGGTTACCTATTGGACTGGGTCTTTGCTTTCGTTTGGCCGTCACGAAAACCCTTCGCTTTGGCACACCAGCAGAAGAAGGATACGTACACACCGAACAGCAACAGAAAGGAGAGTGAGAGAGAGGGAGAGAGAGAAAAAACAACAAATCCTTCATCACGTTATGTTTTACCCGTGTGCCGGGCGCTTGTCGGTTTTCGGAAGCCAACAGAGCTTCCAACTTCCAACATCCTTACGCCGGCCTTTTGTTGACCAATCAGCAGTACCCGTAGGAGCGGGGGCAGGGAACAGGTGGTAGGGCGAATCCCACCGATGGTCGGTTGCTTTCGGAGCGGAACTCTGAACCGAACCACCAAGAAAGGAACTGCTGCATGTGTCCGGTACTGGTTTCCTGACCGAGGGCAAGAAAATGTGTCCTGTTGAATATTCATGAGTCTCGCACTGGTTTTTATGTTTGAAGGTGGTGGAAAAACTCCTACCCACTGCTATGCCCCACATGCACACATACACACACACTGGCCCCAAACGCACACCGCCATGGACATTGTTGTCCTCGTCATCGTTGGGGTTGTATAGTGAATTTCATGGTGCTTAGGTTTTCGGTTCTTGGTCCCGTAGTCCGTCCAAGGTTGGCTGAGTTCTTACCTTCCACTCGTCGGAGCTCTCACCATTTCCGCCTGCCTCGCCCATAAAGCAACAGGCAACCTAATGTGGAAGGCGTGTTAGCGGGGGGGGTTCTCGACCCCACGAGACCCCGGTTAAGCCGTCCACGAGACCAGCGCATTCATCGACGACATCCCTCGGGGCGATGCAAAATGCGCCACTCTCTAATTAGATCGGTAAATGTTCACCAAAATAATTTCGTTCCCAGTCAAACTGCATGTACCTGCGAAATCGTACCGGTTCCGTTTCGAATCCGGGTGTGTGGTGCGGGTCCAAACGGTGGTGATCGGAACGGCAAGGTCAGTAATTAAGATGAATCGAAAATGCTCTAAATGGTGCTCCATTTCAGAAGGCAATTTAGATAGATGCATATAATTTGCGTTTTGCGTGAGCTATGTGCCGCAAACGAGGAAGGAATGAAAGGAAACAGGCTGGAAGGGCGGATATGGAGGGGAATGGTAGAAAATGAGAGACAAAATGACATTGCTACCTGCATCCTCCCCCTATCCCCTCCCTGCACAGTGCCATCAATATTCATCAATAACACTCATCGGTCGAACGGAATGTGCAGTTGTATGCACGGTGTGCAGTACGGTACACTGCAAAACGGGCAGTGCATTTCAATGATTTTCGGCACGAATCGATTCCGCCCCGGCAAAGTTTAACGTTGCACGGTTAGCGAGCTATATTAATGGTAGTTGTTTGTCGATTATTTGGTCCCGAAATTGATGGCCTGTCCACCTTCCCCGCCATCCATCTCTCTCTCTCCCTGCCCGTGCGCCAAACCACGTAAATGTGGAGCACATTTTCAAGCACCGTTCGGTTTGCAGTGCCAGTGGGTTTTTGGTAAGTGGTTTAAAATCAGCGGAATATTTTAAATACGATGTAGTGCGTGAAGTTAGATCATAGAATTAGGAGAATTGCAAAAATTGCAACCGGTGCAATCGGTGAAATAACTAGCAAATGTGAATTTATGTTACAAGCAGACTCCACTCACATACGACTCGATGTCTAGACTAAATCACACCCAATGACTTCTGCTGGAAATTCAGGAAATTAAATTATTACTTCGAGAGCTCAGTTCCTGCTGTTGAGACAGGTTTTACTGATGCACTATTCTCCGTCCACGACTCCCAAGGACTCAATTATTACTGCTCAATTTAATCTTGTAAGTATTAACACAGGTTTAAGACGTGATTCACTTATATAAATGTCAATTAATCCGCTGTTCGTGAATATTGAAGCAAATATCCTTTCTGGTCTAACTGCCGTTAAGATTCGAAACCACTGGTTCATCAAGATAGTCGAATAAATCAGCAGCACGATTAGTAACCATTAGATTTTTACTTATATGTAATTCCTGACCTTGAAGTTTCATTCTAATTTTAAATGTAAATTGATAAACACAAACTTTCTCTTCTTGGCGTAACGATCTTCTAAGCCATGCCGGCCATTTTTGGCTTTCTAGACTTAATTAATCCTCGCTGCAAAGGGGTCCGGACGGGCTTTTGGAGCGGTCTTGTCGTGTGAAGACTAGCGCTGCCACCAATACACCACCGGATCGCGCTCAAAAACAGAAAAATTATACTTATATATCTTATTACAATTTAGTGATGATTGATTGCCATCCTTAACTTGCAATTCTTCAGCATTCGAAGTTTGTTTGTTTACTAGCTAATCGGCCCGGTTACAGGGCTATGCAACAGAATTCCGTTCTGCACGTAAACTCAAAGATGTTTAAAAAGAGGTTTTCTTCCCAATTGGTGGACGTTGTTAATTTTATTTCATTTAGTTTAATAATTTGTCAAATTTCACATCGCCCGAGATGCGTTGGCTCTCATAAAAAAACTATTCGGCAAAACATATTCCAAGTCACATAGAGCTATTGTTGTTATTTTAGGTTTTTACAGTCATTGAGCCTTAACGGCTTTGTCTCTTAGTCTGAGATAGCCATTTATCTGATCAGGACATCTTGCATCGTGTTTTAGATATTTGGCCATTGTAGTTTATTAGTCCCGAATTTTGGTCAGTTATCACGAATGAAATGTATCGCAAAAATATACGACACGTCCTGTTTGCGTTCAGCTTCCACCTGGACTGTGATGCTCATATGCGACATATCATTTTAACATGAGTACTCCAAATTACCCTCAAGCAGTTCTTAAGAATCTTGCGTCACATTATACCCTATCCCTTATCCTGCTTTTCGTACGCACTGCACATAATTTCGTCGAATGTCGACGTCTTTCACAATTGGAAAACTGCAACTGATTGCATATGTCTAAGGTCAAGTAGGTATTCCCATTCAGGTACCACTGGTTACACATGAGTTTTTCATTCGAGAGGACAGGACAAATTTAGATCCAAACCAATCCCTCGTTGCCAGGAGCAACTATCCAGGTTATGGGTAAATACAATTAAAAAATGCCCAGAATTAGCAGGCCTAGATCTTTTGATTTTCCGCTCAGAATGTGTAATGGATTATTCAAGCACAGGCGATCTGCAAAAAAAAATTTACCCTACAAAAATCTTTTCCTCTCGTAAAACCTCCATACATTGACGGCAACAATTCTGCAATTACAAACCCGAAATATCCGATGAAGTACAATGATCAAGAATATGAGGGCTGCCAGCTGGTTTGATTTGAACTGACGATTGTTGACTATGTTTCAACCGAGCTTTTCATTGAAAAGATGTTTTCCGGAAGATTATGGCAATATTACGTATTTTGCCTATTAGCATTTGATGGCATCTTGACCATTGGGACTTGACTCTACAAAATTCTGCAAATGTTCACAAAAAACATTCTCTAATTGAGCGTCTGTAGACGTCGATACGTGTAAAAAACTTGCATTTGGTAAAACCATAGTACCATAGTACATGCAAAAATAAATTGTTGACGAGGGGATCATAGAAGGCCTAGCGAAAGAAAGCAGTTTAAAGAAGAGATGTGAAATCAAAAATTCTTCACGCACAAAAAAAAATGATCCATGGATGTGGGAAATAATGTTACCATGGAAACGTTATGCGTCGCCTCCAACTAAAATTTGTATAGCGATCAGCTTAACGTTACTACCACGAGCTTCATTTGCACTCTTCGCAATGCAACTACCCGATGTATAAACTCTTATCAGCAATGGTGGTCGTCTGAGATTTATTTCCTCTAAATTTGGCTCCACCCAGCGCTGGTTACCATGGTGCAGGACAATTGAACAATTGGCTCAACCTTACGATCGAATGTAAACTTTCAGTAATTAAATCCACGAAATGGATGGTACAGCTGCACGTGCCAGGCGTACATAGCGTAGCATCGGGTTGTAAAGTTTTTCGCCCAAGCATCGGGATGGTACGCTAATTAATGAATCTATGAAAATCATTCATTATGCACTGCAGCCATTGCGATTTGTGGAAACGATCGTCAGTGTTGCATGCTGCGTTCACCATATGCAGTACGTGAGCCATTGATCTAGCATCCATGGCACACTGTAGAGATGTGGTCCCATCTCTCAATTTTCAACTCTTCGTATCGAACATGAATGCTGTTCGAGCAGAAGCAGAGTAACTTTACCGAGATGAAAAGTATCTACAATAGTTGGCATTACGTACGGTACCCAGTAACAGATAGATCTTGTAACAAGAGAACTTTCGTGAGGTTCCGGTACTGGTTGAATAATGTTATTACTAAAACGCATTACCAGGTTCGTTTTTAATCTGATACGACTGTTGTCCCCCATCAAGACCTTTCGATCTGCCACAACATTTTACACTACAACTCCTTCAGCAGCCGTTCGGTTTTCGGTCAGACGGATGGTGTTTTCACTTTACCCGACCGTTGGTTGGTGGCGCAACTCATCGGACGCAGTATAATTGGCTCTGTTTGGCTAGCACATTTAATTTCCTCCCAGTGCCTTCGTGTCGGCTCACGCTTCTAATTCGAGGACTGCTTGGAGCAAACCCAACTCGGATGACTTTCGGATTTCCTGTACAATTCCCCCGCTTCCTTCAAATGCAACGAGCCTAGATGCCCTAACGACGAACTATGCAGCCACCGTTACGACAGGAGCGCAGAAATTGGCAAGCACGAGTTTTGCGAAATGGTTACTTCCCACCATTTCATCCCCATTCGCGTGTGCCCGCTTGCTTTGATTCGATCGGCGAAAAAGTGAAACATTTCCACCCGCCCTGAAACATGACTGGCACAGGCCGCGAGCAGATACACACGTGCATAGACAGACAGAACGCAACTGCTGGACGTCTGACGCCCGCGGGTCAGTACGCTAGTCGTGGCGGAATTAAATTATTCTTTGATTTCAAACCTGGCACTGCTACAGGACGGTTCCGAAGAGAAGCTGACACAAGCAGGGCGAAACAAGAAACTCGTGCTCGGAACATTCCCATCTCATTACGCTTGCACCGCGTGGTACCATTTCTACCGAGCCCGACCACCAGTACACACAGATGTTATCCTCGTCGTCTCTCGCTATCATTAAGCCCGGCTCGGGGTGGGTTTTGGGTGACCGTGTTAGTCACCACCGCTGGCCATCATTTGCCGCCGGCTGTAGTGGAAAGCAACCACTGGGTTTTAGCAAATGTATGCAACGGGTTCCCCGTTACGAGCACGATCGTTTCACTCCGGTCGTTCAGGCGCTTAGCGCTCGGTAGGCGTCAACGTATGGGCTAAGTTGTGGACATCGATTTGGGCTCCGGCAACATTCAAGCCCGGTGCATTCGGCCACGGCTGAGTGGGAAAGATGGTCGGTAAATCGTTTCTCGAAATCATTCACCCCCACGGTTTGTTCCCACGTTTGGCTTTATGTTTGTCCGGATTACTCCAAACAGTGCTGTGGGTTATAAAGTTTGAACCCGTGTGTATCAATATGACGGAGTGACTGTGTTTGGACGACCGTTTTCAATTTAGTGTGGGTGCCCGCATACCTTCACCGAAACGATCGTATTTCGCTTGGGATGGGACAGTAAGGATACAAATTCTACCGAAGTATTGATTATGGGTTTAACCAAAACATTATTTACAAACCATCCTAATCATCAGGCTACTTTTCGTATGCATTATTTGGATATCTAGTATCGTATGCAGTTGGAGGAAAAGATATTCACGGGAAATTCAAGGCTTTATGTAACATATTTTTCATTGTTGGAGTATTGGGGTGAAGCATGCACCTATTTTTTGTATATTTTATTTCTCACCACTAAGGAAGCTATGGAATGTCAGAAAATGGTGCTGTCAAAGCTAATTGACATCCCAGCACGTCAGGGAAGTAGCGCCTTATTCCGCTAGAGGGCGGTAGCGATCGCGTCTATCGAAGTGGCAATAAATTTGAACTGCGCTACACGAAAATTGTAACGAGTTGAAATAGTACCCATGCATTATCCGAAAATCCATACTGGTGATAATCGCTTGATGCCAGGGGGCCAATATCATACTTTCTGGATATTGATGATGGAGACAGACTTACCCAACCAATCCAGTTGTTGCAGCTAGTTATTGATTGACCGGAATATTTTTGGGTTTTTATCGACATCTACGTCAAAGTGTGAATTTCTTTTTCTTCAGCCGAATATTAAGTTAATTGAGTTCTCTCTGTTTTACACAAAAGTACAGAAATAAATACTTTTCGATCTGATCTAATATATGTTGTAATTTAAATATGTATTATAAATATTAACGTATAAAAATATAGCACATTAAGCTGTAAGATACTGATGCAATAAATGTAACCAAAGTGCATAGTAGAAGCTTTAGTTGCTTATCCATCCAACTCTAAACATCTATCTTTAACTACAGCAGAAACATTTCCCCTGTTTGCACCAACAATTTCGATGCCATAACTCGAAATAATTGCCAACCCGTTGAATGGTTTTCCATCTGGTGAAAAACTTTAATTTCAGCTACACATCTTGCCATATTGCAGAAAGACGGAGCGAAAGCTGCTGCTTCTATTATTTTTTTTTTCTTCTCAGGAATTGTACCAACTAATCCTGCTGCAGAAGCAAAACTAGCAAGTAAATCATAACTTCCAGTATCGAACTTTTCCAATTAATTATTGCAAAATAATAAATACCATCCCTGCGCTGTCCAGCCATCATGGCGTCGATGCCCGAGTGTGTATGTGTGCAGTGTTCCGATTTCTTTTCTATTAAGAAATTCGCATTCGTTTCTAGCTAAAGGCGAACGAGAATGTATTTCAAGCCTTTTCTTTTAACTAGAAATAATAACACATAGAATTCAACATCATTATCCTGCAATAAGAGCTCGATAATGTTCATAAATCGTTTTACCTTTGCAAACGAACGGCCCTATTTTCTCTACATACACTTTGCCCTACACTCATGTCCGACATCACATGTCGAACAGCGAAAACTCACTCTCACCAGCGCGACTCACCCAAGTAAAGGTGGGCTGATGGCACCTGTCGGCGAATAATTACTGCATAAAAGGAGTCAAACAGTCGACGGCAGCACAAACATGCACACGGCGTGATTATGGAAGCTGTAGCTCATCCGGCCTGGCCAAAGGATCCCCTCATCTTACCCTCCCGGTGGCGTCCATCCCTTCCGACAGCCCCTCCCAGCCTCAACATCAATGTAGGCAGAAGAATCATGAAGAAAGCGAGAAGAGCAGCTGATGCAACCGGCCGAAAGGAAGGCATAAATGGGGAACGATGGTTTCCTCGCGTAGAAAATCGTTCGGTACGCTTGAAGGCAACATGAGCATCCGCTTTTCCGGATATTTTCCGGCCCCTTCCCTCGGTTCCCGTTTCGCACTCCCGGCGCTCCCAGTGTGCGTTTGCGTGTGCAGGACGGAAACGCACCTACTGCGGAAAGGTTAAACTTCGCACTGGCTTACGGTTGGTGGCCATTATGAGCAGCGCCGTTTTGCCGTTTTGCCGTAGACAAGCGGCGATGCATTCAATGAATGGGAGATAGAAACCACCGGGCCAACTTTAGCAGTGCGGAACGGTGGGGCGGGCGGGTGGCAAATTGCAGCAAGAGAAGAGCACGTTGAACTGCATTTGTTTTTTGTTGCACTCGCCGGAACGCATTTCACTCTCTTCGGCTAGCGAATGCATCGAAGAACGGCAGGAAACATGGCGCACGGAACGCTTCTCCTCGGGCAGAAACTTTTGCTCACTTGTACATTGTACGCGAGCGGACATTTACCGACACCGGCAGCACTACATGAAGTCATTAGAACTTTCGTCGGACGACAGCAAATGGCGACGGTTCGTGGTACCAAAGACGGAACACATCGTGGAGGAACAGTGCGCGACGCGCCCTGTGAGCAAAAAAAAAAAAGCGATCAAAGAGTGCGAACACAAATGATTGTGAGATGCAAAACAGGGACAAAGAGGCGCTCGGGCAAAGCGCAACAGGGTTGACAAGGTGGTCCAAAGTGCAACAGTTCACATCCTGCAAGGTACGGTCACCTAACGCTCCCCACGACACCACACGAAGCTTGGAAACGACCATTTTCCTGTGACTGGGACGTTTTTCCTGCCTTTCACTTTTGCGCTGCTGCGCTTGAGAAACGCCTCGGGCCGGGCTGGCAGGATGTTTCGTCCACGTGCAGTACGCTGGGAAACAGGAAAACGTCACAAAATTGTATCGCTTTCCCACGTCCGCTCTTCATGCGCAAACATGCACGGAAACAGCAAGTGAGATTACAGGAAGCGCACACAGTGCTGGGCTGACAATAAGGCGAGCGGATAAACAGTACTGGCAAAAGGGCAAAATGTATTTTTTTTTCTTCAGAATTGATGCTGCGGAACACGCTTGCATGGTGGCGCTTTGGTGACGACATGCCAGGGCGAAACATGCAATTGATTTGATTTGAAGTATTAACCTACCGGTGCAATAAAGTATTTGCAGTTCGAACAAGGTGCAGGTGGGGGACAGGCAAAACGGAATGCTTCCAAGGAATTGCTTTTGCTAATGATTATGTAGCCCATATTTGTACGGTGCAGCAGCAATGGTTTTACTTTATCGAACACAAGCACAACATGACGTCTGAAATGTACACGTTGTAAAGATCGCTTCCTTTCGAGATGCTTACATGGGGTCCCTTCTTTCAACTTGGTCATGTCTGACATGTGATGACATGTGCAGCATATTGTGAAGTAGTGATATCATTTGCTTTATGAATTTCATGCTAAATCGGAGCATAGTACCGAATACATCAAGCTCTATTCCAATAGACCTCAATATTTCTAACGTAAACAGCAGAAAATTTGTAATTGAATAATATTGCAGAAATGTTTTTTTTCTGTCTCTCATTTGTTTATCGTTTACTTTCTTTAGTGACTTTAAATTAACCCTCAACATCCAGCGTGTAGTTCAATTTAGCTTTTAACATCTCAATACAATTCGTTTTTTTCATAAACTGGCATAATCGAAGTGGAACTTTCAAGAAAAAATCAACAACTTTCACATTCTAAGTATCACATTTACCCAGAGGAGTTCATTATTGCAGTGTAGTACATATTTATGTAAGCTCCAGCTTATTGATGAGACAATAGCAGGCAATAAGTTAAGATGCCAAATGGAAAATATGTAATATAATCGGTGAAGTAGAGAGCATAAAGATTTGGTTTAGATGTAAAAAAGAGCTTCTCTATTAAGCAGTAGTTGGTGTTCTCAGTTACTTAGACAGCATTAGGATTTTGATGAACAATTTTAAAGAACTCGTACTAACAACACTGTTGGCGAGTCTTTCACACTTTTTTACTTGATATTAAAGTTGATTATTTAGCAATTTTTTTTGAAGATTGCAGAGAACTATAAATAAACTGTCAAACTCCCAATTATTATTAAGTCATCCTTTCATCTTTGACTCTTGCTCAACAATCGCTTCATTAGTCGCCTTTTGTTAAAATCCTTGTTTTCTAACTCTCTGAAGCAACTAAAACTAAACTCTAAACAACATTTGAATAAATTTACGATTTACGGAAAAAAAATTGTTCTTCCCAACTACCGATAGGATCGCAATCAAATCCCCATTCTTGCAGCTTAATCCCCATCCCGTGATGCTTAAATGGAAAAGTTATCACAAAGTTTAGTTTTCTAATCAGTGATTTACCGGTGCCACTTCGGCGATGTGCTCTAAACCTTGTCCCCCTGCAAAACTTCAGGTGCGCCATGCGTAACAACCTATTCGCTCACCTTTTGCACCTAATAAACTTTGCAGTATACGATTATGGCCATGGTGACATGTTTTGTACACGGAGACACTTCTAGACAGGCCCACCACCGGCAGTGTCTACAGTGCCACAATGTGCTGAATAGCTGTACAAATAGCAAAACAAAGGAGGAAGAAAATACGAGTGACACCGACCCATACCGGTGTGTCAATTTCCCCGTTAACAACTATCGACAGGCAGGGGTTTTCCCTCCTCCGTGGAAAAAAAAACTCAGAACACCTCCGCCCATTTGCGCGAGACAAATGAAAAAAAAAGCAACGCCATACCTGTGCTGCTCACGGTCATGGTCCCTTCCATCTGAGTGCACCATCAGCCAGCTCAAGATGAAGCCGTTACCCGGAACTGGTTGGTTGGAGGATGCTGTTTTTTTTGTTTTGTTTTGATTTTGCTCCATAATTTCACAAACCTCCACCGTATCGTCTCCGCCCCACAGTGGGCCGGTCCGTGTTCTAATGATTAAAATGCAGCAGTCTCTGCCGCAATGACACGATGAAGCCCGGGTACGGGTCGGGACGGTCAACACGGTTCCGGCACCGGGCAACGGGTATGGTATGGGCAGGCTTGCGGAAAACAAAGCGCCAAACGAAACCATCCTTCATCCGCCCAGTATTCCCGCCGTTGCGTACAGGTTTCGTACAGTTGCAGGAGCGGGCACGAACAGCGCCATTGGGACAAGTAATTTATTTCTTATTTATTCCACGCTTTCCGAAGTAGCCTGTCGGGGGTTTTTTTTTTTTTTTTTTGCTGCGTCCATTCTACCATTCGGCAATCGTTTTTCGGCCGTATTTCTTCCCATCCCACTGCTTACTGTTAGCCCTAATCGCCCTAACGCAGCAGGGCACTAAACCCCTGTCTCAATATATTTCTTTCACCAGATTCCTCCGGTCCCCTACCAAGGGGGGGTGGGAAAAAGCGGCTCGCAAATATCTTCGGAACTAGCCTGTCGAAATCGAGACTAACTCGCGCCGAGGTCGTGGCCGGTATCGTTGCTGCGAGTCAGCCCTTCGAAACGAAGATGTAGCAAACCGAAACAAACGCACAATTGCTGCGTAGAATTCCCCAATTTTTGCAAACTACCAAACGCCGCCACTGGCCAACGGGAGCCACTTCTGGCCCCACAGTGCTAATTTATCACGCAGGGACACAGTTAAAGCTCTTATTATCATGTTAATTAAATTGTCCGCTTCGCGTGATCGAAGCACGGTGCGGTTGGAATTGGTCCAGAAATGAATCATTCCAAAATTCGGACCGGAACTCGGCTGTGTTTCGGAGGGCCGATTAAAGATAAAGAGTTTTGTCTGGTGGCGCTGTCCAATTAGTGTGGTGCAGGACAACAGGAAATAAGACGAAGCGGATGGTAGGAAGGTCCGCTCAGACACCGAGCACGCGCTACGCGGGGAACGCTTTAAATGGTGCCGAACCTGGACAAACTCGTCCCGCGTAACTTTTGCTGCATTCTGGGCACGCTCTGCAACGCGCGGTTTCCAGCTTGAAGAATTGCCCCGGCTCGTGAGCGCAACTTCAAAACTCGTACTTCATCTCGCTGCTCGCAACGCGACCAAAACACACTTCGACAACACGCCCAGACAACCCAAAGCATGGCCAGCAAAGTACTGCTGCTGGGTGGCTCTTGTGCACAGCAACTTTTCCCCGAAGTTGCAATGCCAACCTCGAGCCAAGGATGCACAGGGTGTGGTGAAGAACAAATTCCACCATGCCACCAATCTGCCTGCGGGATTTATTGTCTCTTCTGCTGCTCGTGTGTTGGGATAATCCTTGCCTGCCACCTTCAATACGGCAATCGAATAAAACAAAAACACGAAAGGCGAAAGGAAAGCAACCAAAATAGATCATCCTTTGCACGTGACCAATGGCCGAATGGGTACGCCGGCGCTAGGAACTCACCAGGTGTGATGGAGGGATTTATGTGTACGTGTATCATACCGGCAGCTGGAACAGTCCCGGCCGCGCTGCCTCTGTTGGCGTATAACTCCGCCGTAGCGATTCCCATGTTGATCATGTTCCTTTGGAGGATATATCGAGTGTCGGTGGATAGAGTTTGTTTCTCCCTAAACACAAACTGTATCTCCGTTTTCCTTCATCTTGTGCGATCGATTGCATCGGAAACTGAAGACAAATAGAATTGGGACCCAACTTTTACAGACGCTGAAGGATGTAGCTTGCATTTCAAAGCGACAGGGAGAGAGAGAGAGAGAGAGAGAGAGAGAGAGAGAGAGAGAGAGAGACAACTTATGCAATACGTCCGGCGAATGCACTTTAGTAGTAAATTATTTCTTATTTCAACACGTGTTCAGACGAAACTTTCCTTCCATCCATCCGTACATCGTAACATGATGCACAACACACACACACAAACACGCACAGAAACTCAAAGTTTCGAATTTATTTTATCCGTGGTTTTTTTTTCACTTGCTTTCGAAGATTATCTTTTCAAGAGAACATTGTCGGACCTGTTTCAACATTGGTTTATGTGAATTTCTATACATCTTATAATCGTATCAAAGTTGTTAGATGTACAAGTTATTCAAGTGAACTTCAAGTAAGCTAAAGCATACCGTAATACATTAGTTTATTCAGGCTGCGGTGGACTGGACATGCCATTAGAATAACACCAAACAATTCAGTCCGTAATTTATGTTTAAAAAGGCTCAGGACAATTGATCACCCAATTACAGTGCTTGACAATGGATGGTTCGAAGGATTCCTGCAGCAGGTAAATTTTAATTAGTTTAAACTATTAGCAACGATTTAAAATTTAAACTTTTTAATGTACATATAGCAATATTGATATAAATAAACAGACCTCTCGTGTCCTTGCATTGATTGTAGCGATTACGGGGCTTAAAAGACATTAAAAAATTAGGTCTCTATAACATAATGGTGAGCTAGTAACTGTGAAGGGGAACTTAATGCTTAAACTTAATTGGATTTAATGCTAAACTTACTTGTTTTTGGTGATGTAGGGAACTGCTCACACACACACGACGAACACAAAGAACATTTCAAGACCGTATATGACCGTATACGCCATATACGAAACAACGCGATATTTCACAGACCTCCTAGAGGCACGCGACACATATACACTGCGAATTCACAACAGAACAAAAGCGCAGAACATGTTAAGCAGGGTCAATGCTTTTAACACTGATGCGATACATTATGAGCGCATTGTGAAGCTGCAACGCACCGACACCGAAACACAGCACTACCTACAAAAGACACCGGCTAATTCACATCACATCCGGGAGTACGATCAACACGATCACACACTTAATTTGCGAAATATTCTTTAGCCTTCTGTACGAAAAGATTGCTAACACTTTCTAGTATGCCAAAAAACAATTCAATTCTCTGATACAGCACATCACTGAACTAGATCATAGCTTTCACCACGTGCACATGGACTTCATAATCCCACTTCCACCATCGGAAAGAAACCACTATTGTCTCCACTCGTTGGCCAGAGGCAATTCCTTTACCCAAAATGGCCGCAGAAACCGTAACAGAAGCGTTCGATACACTCGCTCGCGATACGCACGCAGGGCACGCGATTCGGCGTGCCCTCAAAAGTAACAACAGATCAGGGCAGCCGCATGTTCGAATCAAAACTTTTTAAACGCATTTTCGAATTTACAACACCATTTACCATTTACAACACCATACTATCAGCAATAATATGCCACAACCGCGCGAAATGAACTGACGCACTACCGATCGTATTGTTACGATTAAGATCAACCGGTGACCGTGACAGATGGCGCAACACTGCGTTTACGCAGCACCAGAATGCGTCGATAACGTAAAACGAATGATGAACTCGATCAGATCAACACACACACAGCACCAAAACAAAAGCCTGTCGTACGTACAAGCGCAATCAGGATCATGCACGCTGCGTATCGATGCCGTTCGTCCCGCACTAGCACGACGACACGTACGAGGGCCCGTTCTCGATAATAACAAAAAAAAGCAAAAACCGCTCGTATTGACCGATTAAAAGCCGCACGCATCGGATCATACCCGAACGATATTGTTACTAAAGGGGGGAGTGATGTAGGGATGCTGCTCGAAAGCAGTAAACCGCGAACTGCTCGATAGCAGCAATCAAGTAACTGCTCGACGCAGCATTAATCGAATCACCCGACGTATGAGTGTAAACCGAGCGCATAAGGGAATTGTCCTTATGCGTCAATAAACAATGGAAACAGCTGCTTTATTTATGTTGTTTATTTTATTTATTTCCCTATGCAAAACGTACTAAATATAACGTCTAGTATTTCCTCCGTCTCGACCGTACCAGTTATTTTCCCTATACAGCGCACGGCATGGCGCAAATGATGCGTAACGATGGCGAGATCGCGATCCGTTACTGAAGTTTCTTTGAAACAGTCCCGAAACCGTTCAAGATACGTTAAACACTGCTTAAGATGCGAGCGATGACGCTCGTGGCTAATAGTAGGACTTTCCACTGCAGGATTGCCGCACAGTTGCTCTAGCCGTGTTTTGATACGCTCCATGAGTTCCGCTAGGCCGACCTTGCTTTCGCAGGACAAACAACTGAAAGTGGAATTGTTTTTCAAACGTTCTAGCGTATCATCGTCCACCAAATCACATTTGTTGAGAATTATCAACGCATGGGACGTCATACTCTTGTCTATGCCGAGCGTTGCTCTGTATTTTTCTATGAAATCATCCATTCTGTCGACTCTGTCGATGCGAGAAGCATCCACCACGAGCAATAGTAAATCGGCACATTCTACGTACGTTCGAGCGCGGGCAATGCCTTCCAACTCTACCAAATCGTCAGTGTTTGCCCGCAACCCGGCAGTGTCGGCTAGAATTACTGGATATCCGCCAATATCGTAGTGCGATTCCACTATATCCCTTGTAGTGCCGGGAATACTCGTTACGATCGAAACATTGCGCTGGCTGAGCAGATTGATTAAGCTACTTTTGCCCACATTTGGTGCCCCAACGATTGCCGTTCGAACACCGTTTCGTAGTCGTTCGCCACGTCTGTTGTCGTTAAGATGCATCTTCAAATCCTCGATAACGGCTTCAATCCTCTGCACGGCCACGTTCAGTACTTCGTCATCGACATCTTGATCCTCGGAGAAATCAATGTAAGCTTCAATGCTGGCAATGGCATTCACCAGTCGAGTACGCATATCGTTGTAAAAGCATGAAAGTTGACCATTGGCTTGTAGCAGTGCCTGCTTTCGTTGCGCTTCCGTTTCGGCGTGTATTAAATCCGCCAATCCTTCCACCTCCGTCAGGTCCATTTTGCCAGCGAAGAATGCACGCTTTGTAAATTCCCCCGCTTCGGCTACTCTAGTATCGGGGAACGTAGCTAAGCTGTCGTACATGGCGGAAACTATTGCCGAACCGCCGTGCACATGGAACTCGACCGTATCCTCGCCAGTAAAGCTGTTCGGACCTGTAAGGAAATAAATGTTTTAAATCATGTTTTTAAACGAGGCATGCGACATCTGTGATGGCGATAATAATTACCAGGAAACCACAGCAAAAGCCCTCGGTCTATCATCTCATTCGTTTGGCCATGGAAAATTTTTGTTAACAAAGCCCGTCGAGGATCTGGACACTGTTTTAGCCGGGTCTTTTTACGAATGATGGTCTGTGACGCTGAGCCAGACACACGTATTACTGCTACTCCACATTTTCCAAATCCTAAAAAGATACACAGAAAAAATCGCAAGTTGAAAATATTTTTAATTTTCCTAAGGATTTCATTAAGGAGAACTAATCACATGTAATGTATTATAATCGATCTTAATTTTAATGTGTGTTTAGTTTAGTTTCATAATTAACAGCTTCCCCGGGCTCACAACATTCAATTTTAAATTTGACAACAGAAAGAACTATTGTCAAAACTAAAATTTGTTCGCTGGGGAACAGCTGATGGGCATGTAAACAAATACCGGCACCGGCAATACACCGGCAAGTATCACAAATTTGATATCATGCAAATTTTACACTAACTTAACAAAACGTTTTTAAAGTTTCGTACACGTTTGCTCACGAAAAGGTGCTTACCGGACGATAATCCAAAGATTGTAGAATTGCTTCTGCATGCCTGCCTCATCGCAACATCGTTCAGTTGTTTAGCTAACAATGCGGAGCATAGTTGGGCACGCAGCATTATGCGTGATTAAACACACTAAAGTAACTTTACGATAGCTTAAAACTATACTGTGGTAAAATATTCGTCTATCGCAAGTGCACAAACAGTTTACGCTTTTGTACAAAACACTAAAATGAACAATGAATGAAGGAGAGGTGTGCTCAACTTGTTGACATGCGCTTATCAAGTGAGTTGTGGATGTGACAGTGGTAAAGAGTTGGGCATAATTTCAATTTTTTTGCAATTTGGTGATTTTATTACTCGATACTTCTATTGTAAAGCTTTTCTACAGCTATTCTCGTTCAAAATGTAAGTAAAAATATTCTGAACATGATGTGTCTTGTCGTAAATGTTTAAAAATATTTGACCACCACCTAAATGCCGACAAATGTTAGTGCAGAGTTCGACGTGCAGAGGGCGCTAGCGTTCTATTTGAAATGCCGACATTTCATCGCGACACACCAGGCTTCGATGTTTTAACGGTTTCTGGTGACTAATTGTTAAATAAATTCACTAATTTAAATGATGTTACCGGCTAAAAGCCTATTAAAAATATTTGTCGATAATAACGCAGTGAGAAAAAAAGATTGAATCTTTTACACTCCAAAATTAATCATAAATTAAATAATGTTTACGAATCGATGTTATTGATTTGCGTTTCATCTCACGCATGAAATTTCCTTATTGAGTTGTTAACATTAAGATGATAGATTTCGTTTTAATTTTCGTCTCAAATTGCTGCCTGAATCACAAAAACTGGTCGAATCAATTGCTCTATTTGCTTCTTCCCGCTTGTCACCATATTGTCCCCTTCGCAATAAATGGGGACTTTGGTCCAATCAAACAACTGCTAATTTCCACACGTTTCCGGGCGAATGGTTGAATGGTTTGTACGTGACAGCAACAAACGACCCATTCGCCTTTCCCCGCGAGTCTCGCGAGCAGGGAATGTCTTTGGCACACTTTCGTCGAATATGTCCCAGTAGTGCTTGTTCCGCGATCTGGAACCGCCGAAACCCGAAATGCGTTGGCTATCGATTCTGTGTGTTTGTCTGCTGCTAGCGGTATGTGTGGCGCACGATCGTGAAGATCAGTTGGCAGGCAATAGTTCCCTGAGGACACTCTCAAGACAGGAACGGAAAGTGCTTCTCTTCCCGATCACAACCACATTGCAGGTACGTTAGCTCACGGTGCACTCGTACGATGCGTTACTGACATTGGATCTTCTCCACCAGGTCAGCATGTTAACCGCCACCGATGGACGTCTGTTTGCGCCGAAGAAGAAGTACCCGGCCCGTAAGCTGGGCATCAATCTTGGATTTCAGCAAAACTTTAACCTACCGTTTCGGTTGCTCGAGTTCTACAAACCACCCACGTGGGCCCGTGCAATCGCCGGCATCATCCGTGGCCAGTTCCCGTCCACGTCCGTGGTGACGGCCCGCAGCTGGAAGCGTTCCACCGAACACCAATCACCAATCGGTCTCAGTGCCGGGCAGCTGTACTCGTCGGTGGAAGACTTCCTGCATGTGTTTGGATACGAAAAGGACTGTCTGCTGAAGAGTGTCTGTGAGCTGGCGCACAGCCCGTTCGAACGTACCGAGCAGCCGGAGCAGCAGGACTTCATGACCGAGGTGGTACACCTGTTGCTGAGGTGAGTCCGATGCTGTTTGAGTTTGAGTTTTGCAGAGCTAACGCTAACGATCGTTCGGTGTTTTCGCCTTTTGCAGCCCGTCGGTACACGAATCGTTTGCCGCGGAGGAAACGGAACAGAAGCGTGCGTACGAAATGGCCGAACGACTCGGCGCTAGTGGCGCTAACTGTGATCTAATCTACGATCGATGCCATCGGTCGGTTTTGAGTGACTTTTCGAATCTGCTGGACGTTGACACTGCTTAAGGTTGACGCTCGTGTCGGTTCACTTAGGAGCTAGTTTAACGATAAGTATTTTTCTATCCTATTTATAAAGCCCGAAACTCGCCGTAAAATTTTGTTGATCTTCTGTTGATTCTGTTGATCTGTAAATAAATATTTATTTTGTTATTTGCGCATAAAAAACACCTCACCATTTGTCTCACCCAGCTCTGGGTTATTGTTCCAAACAAGACGAACAGAAGCAAGGTTTGGCTAGTGATGCTAAAAAACACTGTAAATAATGTTCAAAATATGATCAGTCTCTTCGAACACTTCCACATTGCATGGCTAGTGTCTCCAAGAAGCTCGTTCTGGCAAGAATTGTCGAAGACAGAGATAAATATCCAACCTCCTCAGCATGTATCGTAACGGACCGATTTACTTTGACGCTCCTATCCTTCTTCGTGCAGCAGCGTTCATTTGTGCTCTAGTGCTGCTAGTTAGTAGCGCCGTTAATGCATCGCAATGCACACAACCGACCGCCGAACGGTCCAACAGCACTACCCCATTAGAGGTGCATCATAACCGCGATCGACGGTACGTGCTCAGCTTCCCGGTGAACGGCGGTGTGGCGAAAGTGATTTTCGGTTTCGTCGCACCCGTCCGCTTTCATCACATGCTCAAGCGCGTCCTCAACTTGGGCATTAACCTGCAGGCCAACTATCGCATCCTGCCAAACATTATCTTCCCGCATCCGGACTCGGTGTGGAAGAACCGCTACAGCGCAGATACGTACGTCGACACGGGACGCAGGCAGCTGTACGCGCTGCTGGAACAATTTCTCGGCACTGCCGGTGACCGGCGCAGCCGAAGCGAAAGTGCACGTGCCTGTCTGCTGCGAACGATCTGCGAGGTGGCCGACACACCGCTGACCCACAACGGGATGGTCGGCGAAATACTGGACGTTGTTTTCACGTAAGCACTAAACGACCACCGGCTTGGGGTGCGGGTGCGGCCATGAATGGGGAGCTAAACTGGCCAAACCGTTGGGGTTTTCTCTTTCTTGCTTGCAGACCCGGCGATACGGATGACCTGGCGGATGAGTACAAAATGGCACGACGGTACGGTGCTAACGGGGTTGATTGCGCCCGCCTGTATGAGCAGTGTCCCTATGGGCATGGGCTTTTGGACACTGTAACGGCGATGCATTGGTGAATTACTATTTTATCGACTCGTACAAATGGTGAGATAAAAAGATGTTTTGTGAAATAAACAACATCGTTTTTGTGTTTATAAATCCATGTTTTGCATTAATTGGGAGCACTGAACTGGGTGAAATGTTAGGTGGAATCTTATGCCATCTTATGATGTTATCTGGTCGAGTGTTCTGAACTGATGCAGAAATTACAGAGCTTCATTACAAACGGGAGTTCTCAATTATTGAAAAAAATACATAGAATTCCTCTCAATTTGCTATTTTTGGACCCATTAGTGAGTTCTGGAGTATCTAATGCTAACATTACATATGGTAATCGGAATGATATAAATTTAACAAAGTCAAAGAAAAAATTTAACTTTGTTAATAAATTAAACAAAGAAATTTTATTTTTTAGTATTATTTATCTGCTTCTGATATAATTAACACATCTAGGTGACTCCTCTTGGCGTGACGAAGTACTAGGCCATGCATGCCATTTCTGGCTTACAAGCCTTATTATACCACGTAGTCGGATGGTCAGTCCTTGCTACGAGGAGGTTTGGTCCTGATGGGATTTTGGACCGGTTTTGTAGAGTCGTCATACACCATCCGGCCGCTCAATAGGTGACTATGTACTAATTCTTCAGGGACTAATTGTTGGCAAGTTGATATGTCAAAAATATACAGAATTTGGACAACTAATTAGTAATTTGGGACTTCAAGTACGGACGACATCCCGTTGGGATTAGAGAAGGCGCTACGTCCAATTCAAGGTCTTGGCCAGCTACATGAGACCTCAAGAACACTCATGATCAAGTGCCATCGTCTGTCAATACATTTTTCCGACCTTTCTGGCAGAGTTATTAACACCATCAGTCCAGCGTCCAGGTCAACTAGGACCTATCACGACTCTCCTGTCCATCTGGAGGGCTATAAAGGACTTTCACGAATACATCGTCATGTCATACATACAGGACCGAACTAACCTTTGATAAAGAGCGTCCTCAGGATGAGGGAAGGAAATGTCCCTCATCAACATAACTACAAGTTGTACAGTTGAACAATGTAAGATAAGGATTGGATCCGTGATTAAAAAAATTCTCAGGAGCTTCAAGCTAAAGCAGTAGCTAATCTTTAGATCAAAGACTAGCTGAAACACTCATTGAATTATTTCGCGTAGCATTATAATAATTTCTGGAAGATGTTTTAATGAGAATGCAATTCCTGACCTGTTTGAATTGAGAATCATATCAACACCACCATAAACAAACCGCTCAGCTTGCTATAACAATACTAATAAAACTGGACAACTATAGTACCCTTTTCATGTTCATTTTGCTCATAAAAGAAGTTACTAAAAGAGTTGCACGATAGCTTTTCATCAACGTTAGTGCACGGAAAGAATGTCCAACGAGCAAACGAAACCGAAAAAAACAACAAATTACAACCAGAACCGTTTCTGAGCTCATTTCGAACAAGATCTATCACGACAGTCGCCGCTGACACACATTTGCCTAACGCGTTAATCACGTCCACAAACAAACGGACGGCAAGTGAAAGCTAGAACGGTGCTGTCAGACGGATGGAAAGTTGATCCAGATCGATCAAGACGTTCGGTTTTAAACGTTTACCTATGCTTAACATCTTCACTAGTTTGGTGGCAAAGTTAGCGCGTGGACAATTACGCACCGGTAGCGATCGGTGCCAGCGGGTAGATGCATTGATTGCCCACAGTAACGCAGCAACCGCATGCAGAGAGGATGGATTCGTTTCGGTGGGTTTCCATGGTGACACTGGTGACGTTGGTGGTGGTTGGAGTCTTTGTTGAATGTGACAGCAGTTTCTATTCGAACTCCACACAAACACTTGCCCGACGGAAAAGGACACTCATTTTTCATCCCATTTCGAGAGGGATTGTAAGTGACGGTTACTTTGCTACCTCAGCGCACATGGAAATAGCGTCCTTTCGTATCGTTTTAGTTTCGTGTTAACATTAAGGACGGGGTGGCAGATAACTCCACGATCTGGGCACATGGTATCGGGTTTCGTATGAACATTGAGTTCTTCAATCCACCCGGGCTAAAGATTACGCGGCGAGATGTGCATCAATCGCTGGAGAGCATGATAATGGCGTAAGCGCACCGTAACCGTAGCGTGGTATTGAGTAACACCTTCACGAGTATGCCCATTCCTTGTTACAGCCATGGATTCGATGGCCGTGCCTGCATCCTGCGCACCTTCTGCGAGGTCTCGAAGGTCATGACACCAAAGAGTGGCATTCTGTTCAAGCTGTTCAAGCTAGTCTTCCGGTAAGTGACGAAAACAGAACGAGTGCATCGTACCATACCGTACCAACCGTACAGTCTCTTACATGCTAATTGTGTTGGGGGAAAAACATCGGCCCGTTTCCCTCCGTCTCGTTCGTTTTCCGTTTCAACTTCCGACCACAGATCCAATGCCTCCGGCGCTGATGACAGTTCCATCGGTTCTTCAAACAGTTTACCGGAGGGTGACGATGAGTACTTCCCGTACCTGACTGCCAACGACTGCAAGGAGCTCGATCGTCACTGCCCTATTACGCAGCTCGACATGGATGGAGTGACCACAGCTCCAACGGAAGAGGTCACTGAGGTGGGTCGAACGAATTACTATTAAGGTAGGTGGCACTAGCGCCGAAGGAAAGCAACCAGGAGAGGTGATCGCAAATAATATTCCGTAAACACTAAGTTAAATAATAAAGCTATGTTTAAAAATTATTGTATATTTGCGATTATGGTACTGAATAGTAGTATTACAAAAGCGGGACGAGTTTATAGAGTTTTCAGTTTGATATAAAAGCTTTTAAAGTAGTTGTTCCACCTCTGTTGTGCCCGAATGGACCGAAGAAATAGCATGTCCACAGTTTCAACTGAGCTCTGACAGTCTCAGCTCCACTAAATCCCAACCTATCATAACCTCCTTTGGAACTCCCAGTAGCAATTTTAGACTTGTTGCGATTCGAGACGCGGCAAGAGTATGGATTATTCAATTCTCAACATTTAGACATTGGAAATGTAGCTCTTCTACTGAACAACTCGGGAACCTCTATGTCTAGCTTGATCATCCGCATGTTCATACAGCTACAAAGAGAATTTTTATGATATGATACCTCAGATATGTTTGAACTGATGCGAGGTCCAATCTTGTTGGAATTCTCCAGATCCCTCATTCTAAAAGAGGGTCTAATGATCAGTGGAGGATCAATCCCCTTGGAGGCCCAGGGCGGAATTATAATTTGGGCCTCTAATTTTAAAAACGATGCAGGAGAGAAGGGGAACATTGAGGGGACTTGAAATGAAACAAGGCGAAAAGCGCAGTAAAAAGGGCCTACTCCGCCTACCGTTTGATCCGCCGCTGGGCCACCCCTAATCATCTTCTTCAAATGGTCCGCCAGGGCCATCACCATCTTCGAATACAATAACGGAACCGGCTATATCACCACCAACACCAGTTACCACTGTATCTCTTCTAAATGGATACAATCATACGTGCGCCAATTTCGAGAAGCAGCACGTGGTGGAATTTACAACTACAGCATCCAAGGAACACTTTGCCATCGAATTGGTTTGCTCGCAGTGCTTCCGGGATATTCGCCATGCAACACTCAGTTGCAGCGGATACATGAGGGCACAGTATCAAAATTCAAATCATTGTTTGTGCTTTTGGGCAAACCAGATCTGTTCATCACCGTGACTTGTAATTCGAGTCTGGATAACAGGAATATAGTCCAGTACGATTTGCAATACAGAATGAACGAGTTACTAAGTTGTGAATTTCGATTCTTTTATTTATCTGTTATTTAGTGGATTGTATAACATTGTGTCCCATTAAGCAAACAACGCAAATTTTATTTAATAATCTCCCTCCGTCCTCGCCCTCTTTTAAATACCCCCACATTGCGAACTCCTGTTGGCCGCAAAAACCCTCTGTTGCGAGCAATGCATTTGTTTAACTTCTCCTGTCACCTGTTTGAGTTTCACCAATCTCTTTCTTCCTATCGTGCACGTCTCCTTTCCTCTCTTTGATACCTTCATCCCTCCTTTCCCTTGTCTTAGTAGCCTTAATTTAAATTTATTTCTAGTCTAGACCTTTATTCTTAGTAAGTACTTATCATATCTTTGCCTCTATGTTAGTTTTTAATTAAGGCGCTTAGTTATAAGTTATGTTTGTGAAGCTTGTGCGGACAAACTAATAAATAATAATAATAATAATAATATTAATAACAATATTAATAATATTAATAATTTGTGTTATGCACAGCCGGTTAGATTTGCATAGCTTTTAGCATTTGAAAACTAAAATCAAGTCAAGTTTTTGTGTTGAAAGACTACCTCCATGATCAAACAAACATGAGCAAAGTATCGAAAACAAAGTTCCCTTGCATACAACTCAGAGTTCTATTGCGTAGCCCTGAAACCGGGCCGTTAAGCTAGACTATATATAAACGTTTGTATGAGCTAAGGAGAACCATAATGCCACTACTTGGATCACATTTTCTACGATTTACGTTCATTTATGATTCCTGATTAGTCCAACGCCTTCTACGATTTTTTCGCCCAGGGTACAGTTTCCAACTGGTTTACTTTTTCGGTAACAATCAGCGAAATTTCTTAGCAACCTGTTCCGTTCATGTAGATGTTTTAGGCGATGAACAAAAATTAACAGTTGATTTCTGTGGTGAGCTACTACTAACTGAATTTTTCAACAATTGATCATGTTTTATAGCATTCTTTGATCCATTAGGTGCAGGGCCACGAGGGTTACCAAAATGCTGACAAATTTGTCCAATGACCAAATCAGTTGGTCAACTGTGAAAACCACTGTACCGTTGCCGCGCACACAATTGTTTTCAGATTTCCGATACCAGGAGAGTATGTTTTTCAAGTGGTGGAATAAATTTGCGCTGCAGGTGAAATAACCTGCAACGTGGAAAAAATTTGCCCATCACTATTGCATTGCATATTATCAAACCCGTGAGAGCGTTCACTAGTTTAAGGAAGATGGATGAAACGGAGAGCATCCTTCATTTCGCTCAAACTTTCCGTCGGCTGATACGAAATTCCATACAAAACCAGCTGTTTTCAGATTTCCGATACCAGGAGAGCATCCACGGAAGAGCACCTAGTACAGCAATTTTGCTCGAAACCGCCGAAAGGTATGCAATGTTTAAACGCTAACTTTCTCGTTGGTCGTGAACAATTTCTTCGAAAACTCCAGTTTCCGAGTGTATAGTACCAGGAGAGCATCCACGGAAGAGGTAGCACCTAGTACAGCAAATTTGCTCGAAAACCGCCGAAAGGTATGCAATTTTTAAACACTAACTTTCCCGTTGGTCGTGAAAATTTTTTGTCCCCAATTGTCCGCCATCTTGTCCGCCATCGTGGCCGCCATCTTGTCCGCCATCTTGTCCACCATCTTGTACACCATCTTGTCCGCCATCTTGTCCACCATGTTGTCCACCATCTTGGCCGCCATCTTGTCCGCCATCTTGGCCGCCATCTTGTCCGCCGTCTTGTCCGCCATCTTGGCCGCCATCTTGTCGGCCATGTTGGCCGCCATCTTGGCCACCATCTTGTCCGCCATTTTGGCCGCCATCTTGTCCGCCATCTTGTGTCCGCCATCTTGTCCGCCATCTTGTCCGCCATCTTGTCCGCCATATTGTGTCCGCCATCTTGTCCGCCATCTTGGCCGCCATCTTGTGTCCGCCATCTTGTCCGACATCTTGGCCGCCATCTTGTCCGCCATCTTGTGTCAGCCATCTTGTCCGCCATCTTGTCCGCCATCTTGTCCACCATGTTGTCCGCCATCTTGTCCGCCATCTTGTCCGCCATCTTGTCCGCCATCTGGGCCGCCATCTTGTCGGCCATCTTGTTCGCCATCTTGTCCGCCATCTTGGCCGCCATTTTGTCCGCCATCTTGGCCGCCATTTTGTCCGCCATCTTGGCCGCCATCTTGGCCGCCATCTTGTCCGCCATCTTGTCCGCCATCTTGGCCGCCATCTTGTCCGCCATCTTGGTCCGCCATCTTGTCCGCCATCTTGTCCGCCATCTTGGCAGCCAACTTGTCCGCCATCTTGTCCGCCATCTTGTCCGCCATCTTTTCCGCTATTTTGTGTCCGCCATCTTGTGTCTGCCATCTTGTCCGCCATCTTGTGTCCGCCATCTTATCCGCCATTTTGGCCGCCATCTTGTCCGCCATCTTGTCCGCCATCTTGTCCGCCATTTTGTGTCCGCCATCTTGTCCGCCATCTTGGCCGCCATCTTGTGTCCGCCATCTTGTCCGCCATCTTGTGTCCGCCATCTTGTCCGCCATCTTGTGTCCGCCATCTTGTGTCCGCCATCTTGTCCGCCATCTTGGCCGCCATCTTGTCCGCCATCTTGTGTCCGCCATCTTGTCCGCCATCTTGTCCGCCATCTTGTCCGCCATCTTGTCCGCCATCTTGTCCGCCATCTTATCCGCCATCTTGTGTCCGCCATCTTGTCCGCCATCTTGTCTGCCATCTTGTCCGCCATCTTGTCCGCCATCTTGTGTCCGCCATCTTGTCCGCCATTTTGTGTCCGCCATCTTGTCCGCCATCTTGTCCGCCATCTTGTGTCAGCCATCTTGTCCGCCATCTTGCGTCCGCCATCTTGTCCGCCATCTTGTCCGCCATCTTGGCCGCCATCTTGTCCGCCATTTTGTGTCCGCCATCTTGTCCGCCATCTTGTCTGCCATCTTGTCCGCCATCTTGTCCGCCATCTTGTGTCCGCCATCTTGTCCGCCATTTTGTGTCCGCCATCTTGTCCGCCATCTTGTGTCCGCCATCTTGTCCGCCATCTTGTGTCCGCCATCTTGTCCGCCATCTTGTGTCCGCCATCTTGTCCGCCATCTTGTCCGCCATCTTGTGTCCGCCATCTTGTCCGCCATCTTGTCCGCCATCTTGTGTCCGCCATCTTGGCCGCCATCTTGTGTCCGCCATCTTGTCCGCCATCTTGTCCGCCATCTTGTCCGCCATCTTGGCCGCCATCTTGTCCGCCATCTTGTGTCCGCCATCTTGTCCGCCATCTTGTCTGCCATCTTGGCCGCCATTTTGTCCGCCATCTTGTCCGCCATCTTGTGTCCGCCATCTTGTCCGCCATCTTGTGTCCGCCATCTTGGCCGCCATCTTGTGTCCGCCATCTTGTCCGCCATCTTGGCCGCCATCTTGTCCGCCATCTTGTCCGCCATCTTGGCCGCCATCTTGTCCGCCATCTTGTCCGCCATCTTGTGTCCGCCATCTTGGCCGCCATCTTGTCCGCCATCTTGTCCGCCATCTTGTCCGCCATCTTGTCCGCCATCTTGGCCGCCATCTTGTCCGCCATCTTGTGTCCGCCATCTTGTCCGCCATCTTGTCCGCCATCTTGTGTCCGCCATCTTGGCCGCCATCTTGTGTCCGCCATCTTGTCCGCCATCTTGTGTCCGCCATCTTGTCCGCCATCTTGTCCGCCATCTTGTGTCCGCCATCTTGTCCGCCATCTTGTCCGCCATCTTGTGTCCGCCATCTTGGCCGCCATCTTGTGTCCGCCATCTTGTCCGCCATCTTGTCCGCCATCTTGTCCGCCATCTTGGCCGCCATCTTGTCCGCCATCTTGTGTCCGCCATCTTGTCCGCCATCTTGTCCGCCATCTTGTGTCCGCTATCTTGTCCGCCATCTTGTCCGCCATCTTATCCGCCATCTTGTGTCCGCCATCTTGTCCGCCATCTTGTCTGCCATCTTGTCCGCCATCTTGGCCGCCATCTTGGCCGCCATATTTTCCGCCATTTTGTGTCCGCCATCTTGTCCGCCATCTTGTCTGCCATCTTGTCCGCCATCTTGTCGGCCATCTTGTCCGCCATCTTATCCGCCATCTTGTCCGCCATCTTGTCCGCCATCTTGCGTCCGCCATCTTGTCCGCCATCTTGTCCGCCATCTTGGCCGCCATATTTTCCGCCATTTTGTGTCCGCCATCTTGTCCGCCATCTTGTCTGCCATCTTGTCCGCCATCTTGGCCGCCATTTTGTCCGCCATCTTGTCCGCCATCTTGTGTCCGCCATCTTGTCCGCCATCTTGTGTCCGCCATCTTGGCCGCCATCTTGTGTCCGCCATCTTGTCCGCCATCTTGGCCGCCATATTTTCCGCCATTTTGTGTCCGCCATCTTGTCCGCCATCTTGTCTGCCATCTTGTCCGCCATCTTGGCCGCCATCTTGTGTCCGCCATCTTGTCCGCCATCTTGTGTCCGCCATCTTGTCCGCCATCTTGTCCGCCATCTTGTCCGCCATCTTGTGTCCGCCATCTTGGCCGCCATCTTGTCCGCCATTTTGTGTCCGCCATCTTGTCCGCCATCTTGTCCGCCATCTTGTCCGCCATCCTTCCGCCATCTTGGCCGCCATATTGTCCGCCATTTTGTGTCCGCCATCTTGTCCGCCATCTTGTCTGCCATCTTGTCCGCCATCATTTCCGCCATCTTGTGTCCGCCATCTTGTCCGCCATTTTGTGTCCGCCATCTTGTCCGCCATCTTGTCCGCCATCTTGTGTCAGCCATCTTGTCCGCCATCTTGCGTCCGCCATCTTGTCCGCCATCTTGTCCGCCATCTTGGCCGCCATATTTTCCGCCATTTTGTGTCCGCCATCTTGTCCGCCATCTTGTCTGCCATCTTGTCCGCCATCTTGGCCGCCATTTTTTGTCCGCCATCTTGTCCGCCATCTTGTGTCCGCCATCTTGTCCGCCATCTTGGCCGCCATCTTGTCCGCCATCTTGTCCGCCATCTTGTCCGCCATCTTGTCCGCCATCTTGTGTCCGCCATCTTGTCCGCCATCTTGTCCGCCATCTTGTCCGCCATCTTATCCGCCATCTTGTGTCCGGCATCTTGTCCGCCATCTTGGCCGCCATCTTGTCCGCCATCTTGGCCGCTATCTTGTCCGCCATCTTGTCCGCCATCTTGTCCGCCATCTTGGCCGCCATTTTGGCCGCCATCTTGTCCGCCATCTTGGCCGCCATTTTGTGTCCGCCATCTTGTCCGCCATCTTGTCCGCCATCTTGGCCGCCATTTTGTCCGCCATCTTGTCTGCCATTTTGTGTCCGCCATCTTGTCCGTCATCTTGTCCGCCATCTTGGCCGCCATCTTGTCCGCCATCTTGTCCGCCATCTTGTCCGCCATCTTGGCCGCCATATTTTCCGCCATTTTGTGTCCGCCATCTTGTCCGCCATCTTGTCTGCCATCTTGTCCGCCATCTTGGCCGCCATTTTTTGTCCGCCATCTTGTCCGCCATCTTGTGTCCGCCATCTTGTCCGCCATCTTGGCCGCCATCTTGTCCGCCATCTTGTCCGCCATCTTGTCCGCCATCTTGTGTCCGCTATCTTGTCCGCCATCTTGTACGCCATCTTGTGTCCGCCATCTTGTCCGCCATTTTCTGTCCGCCATCTTGTCCGCCATCTTGTCCGCCATCTTGTGTCAGCCATCTTGTCCGCCATCTTGCGTCCGTCATCTTGTCCGCCATCTTGGCCGCCATCTTGTCCGCCATCTTGTCCGCCATCTTGTCCGCCATCTTGGCCGCCATCTTGTCCGCCATCTTGTCCGCCATCTTGGCCGCCATCTTGTGTCCGCCATCTTGTCTGCCATCTTGTCCGCCATCTTGGCCGCCATTTTTTCCGCCATCTTGTCTGCCATTTTGTGTCCGCCATCTTGTCCGTCATCTTGTCCGCCATCTTGGCCGCCATCTTGTCCGCCATCTTGTCCGCCATCTTGTCCGCCATCTTGGCCGCCATTTTGGCCGCCATCTTGTCCGCCATCTTGTCTGCCATCTTGTCCGCCATCTTGTGTCCGCCATCTTGTCCGCCATCTTGTCCGCCATTTTGTGTCCGCCATATTGTCCCCAATTGTACGCCATCTTGTCCGCCATCTTGTGTCAGCCATCTTGTCCGCCATCTTGCGTCCGCCATCTTGCGTCCGCCATCTTGTCCGCCATCTTGTCCGCCATCTTGGCCGCCATATTGTCCGCCATTTTGTGTCCGCCATCTTGTCCGCCATCTTGTGTCCGCCATCTTGGCCGCCATCTTGTCCGCCATCTTGGCCGCCATCTTGTCCGCCATCTTGTCCGCCATCTTGTCCGCCATCTTGGCCGCCATCTTGTCCACCATCTTAGCCGTCATCTTGTCCGCCATCTTGTCCGCCATCTTGTGTCAGCCATCTTGTCCGCCATCTTGCGTCCGCCATCTTGTGTCAGCCATCTTGTCCGCCATCTTGCGTCCGCCATCTTGTTCGCCATCTTGTCCGCCATCTTGTCCGCCATCTTGGCCGCCATTTTGTGTCCGCCATCTTGTCCGCCATCTTGTCCGCCATCTTGTCCGCCATCTTGTCCGCCATCTTGTCCGCCATCTTGTCCGCCATCTTGGCCGCCATCTTGTCCGCCATCTTGGCCGCCATCTTGTCCGCCATCTTGGCTGCCATTTTGTCCGCCATTTTGTGTCCGCCATCTTGTCCGCCATCTTGTGTCCGCCATCTTGGCCGCCATCTTGTCCGCCATCTTGTCCGCCATCTTGTCCGCCATCTTGTCCGTCATCTTTTCCGCCATCTTGTGTCCGCCATCTTGTGTCCGCCATCTTGGCCGCCATCTTGTCCGCCATTTTGTCCGCCATCTTGGCCGCCATTTTGTGTCCGCCATCTTATCCGCCATCTTGTGTCCGCCATCTTGGCCGCCATCTTGTCCGCCATCTTGTCCGCTATCTTGTCCGCCATCTTGTCCGCCATCTTGTCCGCCATCTTGTCCGCCATCTTGGCTGCCATTTTGTCCGCCATCTTGTCCGCCATTTTGTGTCCGCCATCTTGTCCGCCATCTTGTGTCCGCCATCTTGGCCGCCATCTTGTCCGCCATCTTGTCCGCCATCTTGGCCGCCATCTTGTCCGCCATCTTGGCCGCCATCTTGTCCGCCATCTTGTCCGCCATCTTGGCCGCCATCTTAGCCGCCATCTTGACCGCCATCTTGACCCCCTTTTTTTAGGTGAAGGGGGGAGGGGGACGGAAGATGTTACCTCTTGAACATCATGCTCTCCTGGTATCGGAAATCTGAAAACAGCTGGTTTGTATGAAAAGTTAGTGTATAAACATTGCATACCTTACGGCGGAAAATTGGTTGCATAGTTAGTGTATAAACATTGCATACCTTACGGCGGAAAATTGGTTGCACAGTTAGTGTATACACATTGCATACCTTACGGCGCAGTACCAGGAGCTACCTCTTCCGTGGATGCTCTCCTGGTACTATACATTCAAAAACTGGTAGTTTTCGAAGAAATTTTTCACGACCAACGGGAAAGTTAGTGTTGCAAACATTGCATAACTTTCGGCGGTTTTTGATCAAAATTGCTGCAAAATTTTACTCGACCAACGGAAAATGTTAGTGTTTAAACATTGCTTAACTTTGGGCGGTTTTTGAGCAAAATTGCTGTACAAGGTGCTACCTATTCCGTGGATGCTTTCCTGGTATCGGAAATCGGAAAACGGCTGGTTTTGTATGGAATTTCGTACCAGCCGACGGGAAGTTTGAGCGAGATGAAGGATGCTTTCCGTTTCATGCTATAAATGCTAGCTATTTCGTAGTACACTGACAGATTGTGTCGGTTATAACATCATTACCGGCTTGCAAACTTGCAGAAATTGTGACAATCGAAATACTAAACACAACACTCCACCACAATACTGTTTCGAAACACGTAGGCTGGACATTTTCTCGGTTCAATCGGGGAGAGAAAACAATACCACACCACGAGTATCGCAATGGCAATAGCTTGCAAATATTGCGAAAGTGAAAACAAGTATGGTTTCTATTCTAGCATCTAACGGTAGGATCATTTACGAACAGATGAAAAAATCCCGTTCAAGAAATAGAATACATGAATAGGTTGAAGTAAAAGGGCATATAAGGGTTCACGGGGCGGCCAGATGGTGTATTGGTAGCGCAGTCGGTCTGTACAAGACAGGACCACGGAAAATTTTCATTTGGGCCACCAAACCTCCGTACGCAGCACTGGCTATCCTGCGGATAAATAAAGTAAAAAAAAATTAGAAATGGTAGGCTTAAACATCCTGAAGATGTCGTGCCGATAAAGAAGAAGGAGTTTGAATACACTGCATACTTCTCTTGCGTAGCCGTGTAACCGGGCCGATATAGCTAATCAAATAAAAAAAAATATCTAACCAAGGATAACCAATTTTCCACCTTTTTAATTCGATTTTGTGCTATAAATTATCTCTGCTGCTAAATTTCCAAAAATCGCACAATCGGCACAAGTTGTTTGGAGCCCCCAACACGGCGAGGCCCTAGGCGACCGCCTACTCCGCCGCTGCTAATGATTGTCAACATGGTCCGCCAAATGACACAGGTTTCTTGAAAACCTACCAAGAATATATTCAAAGCATACTGAGATATTCAAACTCCAGACAATGAGAACTTCTTTAGAACTACGTCTAATCATATCTAGCATCTCCTTGGCTGTCCAATATTACACAAGTATATTGCCTTGGGCATGTTTCTCAAAGGTTAACATTATTTTGTATCACCAACTTGCTACATGTTCTCCCGAAATATGTTAGTATAAGAATATTTAATAATTTTATTTAATCAAATTCAATAAATAAGCATAAATACTGACAAAATATCTTCACATTTCAAATACATTATATCTATTTAGGGTCATCAATTAGAAATACAACACACATTTTATACACTTTGGCAGCATTAGTTCATAATATAAGATCGTTGCACTTACCTGGTTTTTTGTGATATAAATACAAAATAATGCATACTAAAGGCAGAAACACCACAGGGTTATCATACATTGAGTTACGACTTGTTTAACTTGCTAAATTGTCATTTTAGCTGTTTACGGGCTGGTACGGTGATGGTGTGCTACAGATTGTTACTTATTCTTATTAGAAGAGAGCACGATAGTACAGAGCGGATGGAACGATTCTTGCAAAGTTAAGTTAATCGTTGCTTCTATACGGTGCTCCCACCGTTACGCGCTACGCTATGGTAATTTTTCTTTACATCGATACCACGATGCCAGTAGGTTCGCCGGTGCTTCCGATGCACGAGGGGACCGTATCGTCACATCGTTACGTTCATTTACTCCATTGAGTCCTGGAGTACATACAGGTGGAGATGCTTGTGTCGAGGATGTATCTGCAGCGATTGCATGATTGTGGAACTGGAATGGATTTGAATTGCATGCTACAAGAGCTCTTAGAATTATGGCGCACCATTGCACGCACTCCACCATGGCTCCACATACATCGACAAAAAGAAATATTTCCATCAATAATGTTCCTCGCCTACGCGTTACAAATCCACTTAACCACTCCGATGGTTCAACGGATCAACGGAATACTTTAAAAGCTAATGTGCGTAAAGGGTAGCGCCACAAATTTCGCTAGCTGTGATGATTGTGTTAGAACACAAAATTCGACGACCAAAAGCTGTCCTCACAGTACGAGTAGGTTTCCGTACAGTTCCCGGCATGGGCGTGAGCTTCATCGTACACTCGATGCTTCTGGTGAGTTGGTGATTCATGCGTGGCTGGAAGACTGAAGGACGGCAGTGCCTTATTAGTGCAAAATACAGGAAAAAGTCTGTTAATGACGTTCACGTACCTAAATATGGCACGAAGAATTTCCTTTAAAAATGTATCCGGTTCGCTGTCATTGCTGCGCTGTCCACTTTCACACAGCGCTCGCAGCACGCAGTGATGCCCATGTTTTCCCTTTCTGTGGAAATTTGGAACACGTTAGCAGGGAGAAAATACTTGGTTCTGGCAATCAATTGGAACCTCAATCAGCTACTTACGCCGTTAGGAACTGTTCTATCCGCTCGTACAGTGCGTGACGCGTTGCACGATGTTGATGGAGAAAATGCCGATCCAGTGGTGCGGTATCCTCGCGTATACTGCGCTTACCAAACACCGGGTAGAATCGCTTTTTGCCCATCGGATAGTTCGGTGGATGGCGACGTATCCAACCTTGGAGGTATCTGTAAGAGAAATCATATGTTTAAAGCTTACACAAGCCTACTCAGATGTCGCTGTCCACGTGGAAATGGCTCATCTATCCGATGTAGTTTCCGCTGCTAAAATTAACGCGGTCAAATGGCAAACAGCACCATAATAAACCTGCTTTTCCCGGTGCTTTTCATCCAATGATGGCACCTAACCACCGCACAGGGAATAATTAAAAATGGAGCCGTTCCGTTGGTGGTTTGGTGCAAACTACTCATCAGCAATTCATTCGAAAGCGCGCACGGTTTGCATCACAACAAAACAAGTCCGGCGTGGAACCACAATTGTATCATGCGTGTTACGAGATTAATTTGATTCTAGGATAGCACCACCGCGCTGCTTCATTGTGGTTACCGTCGCGGCCAGATGCAACCGGTGGCGGATACACAACGCATCGCATCACGCTACCACTCACCTGTTAACGATGCTTCCAAAATCATTGCGCGACGGATCGGCGTACGGTGGCCGGGGCAACCGGTTCGCCAGGTACTGATTCCACAAGGGAAGACGTTGACCGTATCGATCAAACTTATCGTAACGTCGATCGGGTGCGGTGTAGTAATTGATGTGGCTACCCCCAGTGCCCACACCGCCGCCGCCCGGTTGTGCCGGTGTTTGGTAGTAGTAGCTGAAAATGTTTTTCCTGGCCGGTGTGACGGAGTCCTTGCTGTCGACGAGGATGGTATTGTTGGCGTTTTCATCCATCTTGGGAAAGATGTAACCTTCGGCCGCATTTTCTTGCAGCATCTGCTCGATCTGGTTGAGGGTGATGCTGGGTAGCTCGTAGGCAAGCGCCACCGTAATGCCAATCGTAATGAGCCGCTCGATACCAATCATCGGGATGGTTTGATCGTAAACTATGTGTGTAACGAAAAGTAGGGAAAGCAAGTGTAATTAAATTCGTTTTTATAACAAAGGAACAAAATAAAAATACCCACAACCGGACATGCCTCGGGATAAGGCAAGTGACAAGGAGATAATGTCTTGTGAATATCGTAAACTCTTCAACGCATATGCGGCTAACACTATGGCCTAACAATAAAGGCTGTAATCCTCAATTATAAAATAAAATAATTAAGTATTTATTTTCACTACAAGCGCTTCAAATGGACTGATTTTGAAGTGATAATTAGAATCTAAATTAAAATGAAACATGTGACATATTTGAAAAAAAAAACTAAAATAAATTCCTAGGATTTTTTAAAACCCTTAACGAAAACAAGTATTAAATAAATATTAATTGTAGAAAAATAAAAAAATAAAACATATAAGTGAACATATAAATAAGAACAATCCGGCGTTAAAGAAAAGAGCATAGAAAAGAACGAATATCAAATTACCGAAAATTATAAGATGGAAACCGAGAAGAGTCTTAAAAAAACAATCTATAAGACATGCAGATACGTAAAAATATGTAAACTGATCAAAACAAAAATGAGCTTAGTGAGAAAATAAAACTATAACATAAAAAAATTATTACCAAAAAAAATATATATACAACAGCATTTCCTAAATTGATTGTAATAAAATGAAACGAACAGGTGTTTGAATAAAAAATAAACTCTTCTTTTTGGGATGCTTGAGGCTAAATTCTATAAACACAACTGAGTAGAATGTACACTTATGTTAGTATGTTCTATCACTGAAGGCAAAGTCCAACAATCAATCTAACTGCACTGTCACTTTGTGCAACGTAATTCCACAATTAAAAAGGGCGATTATAGCACTTGGTTTAACACGTTCAATGAGGAAATGTTTTAATTGCAGAAAAGAACACTGTCAACACTCATGACTAGAACTCATCGGGCATGTACATCACATAACATTTCACATTCATTTACCACTGCAACGATACTTACCCACTTGAAAGGAACTTCCCTCAGGAAACGTCAAGAACCGTCGCTTTCTCGACAGCACCTTCTGCGGCGTGGAGGCGAATCCTCCATCCGCTTGGTCCTGCCATTGCACCGAACCACCCTCGCTGTAAATCGTTGCATTGGAACATTTAAAACACAGCACCGCACATAAACTCCACAGCAGCAGCGCGGGTAGATCTGTTCGCTGCCGGTAGCACCATTTCTTCGAACCGGGCGTGAGCAGCATCTTGCGAATGGTTAATGGTAAATTGGTTTTGCTTAGACACCGTTCCGAAATCACACCATCATCCACCTAGCCACCCGGGAGGGAAATAAACTTTAACAACCGCTTTGATGTGCGCGTGTGTGGGAAAACCCTGGGTTCGTTATACGCGATACACACGTGTGTGGGATGGCGCAGCACTCATTAAGCGCCACCGCGCGTTTGGCACTGGAAGCGCTGGATTTCAAACGTTTTAGTTGCACCGACGACTCAGTGCGGGAGCTTCCTGCGGGAAACGTTTCGCACCATCTGACGCGACCATCCTTCGGGGACGGTGGGCGAACCGACCATTCTCGTGACGTTTGGTAACATCGCAGCAACCGGCGAGATAGCTCCACTTTCTCACCGGCTAGTAACGGATACATAACTCTACCGAGAATAACACCACCCGAGCCGTGCGGCGGTGTAACGGTAGTCAATGCAAAAGAGGTCGCATTCATTAGTAATGGTATGTTACTTTTAGAAAATTCCCCCGGGCGACCCGTTCGACGGACCAGGTTGCCTTGTTCCATCGGGCAGACGGGAAAAAATCTTGGCAGCTGCCCTAGTGGCCCCGATTTTTCGTCACATTAGTGCACGGAACGGGGTTGTCCCAGGTCGATTGCATTATTTACGACATAAGCTGCCTGGTAGTAAAGGGGTGGGGGGCTGAGTGGGGGGTTGAGGGAGAGAATTCATAAATTTCTTCCCAATCAGCAAGCGAGATTCCGGCCGAGATCGACACCGCCCCCCCCAACCGGTCAGTGCACCCAATTCCCAGCGCACCACAAAACAATCCGGACGGTGCTTCTTGCAATCTTGCGACGAAGCTGCCGCTGGTTCCAGTTTTCCCCTGGACGCTTTCCCCGGGAAATCGATGCTGTCACTGCTTTCTCGCAACTTAACTCAATTAGGACACGGCTCAACTTTGGGGACTTTCGGCGTTTTCGGCACGGGATAAAAGTTTTTCTGCTGCCGTTGTGTTTTTTTTTCTTCCTTCTCTCTTGCTTCTTTCGGTTTTTTATTCCCTCATTCATGCCGTCCCACCGCGGTGGCACGTGTAGGAGTGCGCCTTTGTGCGTTGTGCGGGCTTTGATGTGGGACACGGACACCGGGAGATGGAACGATTTTTGATGGTGATTCTGGGTAGTGGGCTTGGGTGTTCTCCAGGGGCATGGCGTTTCATGTCTTGCTTTTGTTTCGCCGCAACCTGTGTGTTGCCGCTGTCACACGCACGCTATGGCACGACCCTCGGTGGCCGCAAAAAAAAGGCAAGCCAATGGAGAATGCTTTTTAACCTAGGGCTCATTCAATTATTACGTAACGCAAAAATTGTCAATTTTCGACCCCCTCCCCCCCTATTGTAACAAAACGTAACACTGGACGTAACCCCCCTCCATTGATTACGTAACATTTCGTTGACCCCCCCCCCCCCCCCTTGTTTGAAAAACATGAAATTTTCAAAAGTAACCTATGTAATCCCATCGTATTTCGACTAATGCATAAAGAAACAAACATACTGCCTAATAAATTTACTACTCACGCCAGAACAACTTGCTCATAATTCATTGCTCATTGCTAATCATTTGAAGCGGTTTTAGAACCTACTTCTATCTATACAGCTACGATTCTGCATACGATACTTCATTAACCATGTTTGTTTTCAGGCTGTCCGTATCTTTCATCAATATAATTCATCATTGGCATGTACAAAGTGAACTAAGCCTAGGCTGGATAGGTTCTGGATAAAGATAGTAATTTCTGGAAGACGCTTCGTAAAAAAGTCTTTGACACCACAGATCCCAAACGAAGGATTCATTCGCTAATCGTCCACTGAGAAAAGCCTAAGAAGCTCGTTTTAAAGTTTACATTACATGACGAATCGATGTAATCTATTAAGAACAAGAATTCGCACGTAAATTATTTATCAGTACTATTCCTTTCTTATTTCTCCAGCAACCTTTCTTTAGCGTAGTTGTCTTCTGTTAATTCTCATTATCCATTTTCGTTTTTAACTATCTTGTTTTTTGATAAATTACAGATTTAAAGGATCTAAAAAATAACGAAAGTATAAATACATTTGTTGATAAAGTAGATTTAGTGAATAATTTTCAGTAGTACGAAGCTGGGAGCATATAGAACTTAAATAGCTCTAATACTTACATACGCCAGTGAGATATGGACTTTGTCCAAAACTGACTTAGCCGAGTTCGAGAGGAAGATGCTCAGAGGGTTTTTTGGCCCCGTATGTGTGGAAGGACAATGGAGCCGCTACAATGATGAACTCTATGAGTTGTACGGCGAACCTACAGTCGTACAGCAGAATAGACGACCCAACAATTTTAGCCGGTATGCTGACTTCAAACACGGCCATACAAGCACCGAGCACGATGTTGCACGTTATAGTTGTTGAAAGTTATTCATTGTACCCTGAATCAGCTTCCGAGCACTAAATGATATCGAATAATTAACTGATGTATGGTTAATGATTGATGTATGATTGTATGAAGCTCTTTACGATAGTGGATAACTTGAATGCATCATTCTGAGTCTTTTAGAGCTCTTCAAGCTCAATGAAAATTTTGAGAGTCGGCGAAGCTTGTTATGTGACAGTGGATGCAAACTGCATCCACTACAACACACAGGATTCCAAACTCACCATCTGAGTGGACATCAGAAGTCATCAATGAGTGGTTATCAAAAGATACCAAGAAACTTGACCTTTAAATAATTGAAAAGTAGATAGCTAATATGGAATTTGTATAAAAATCCCTTAAATAAGTTAAGTTTTCTTGCATAGACTGTGAAGCGGGAATCTAAGTTTAATCTTATTGTATGTTACGTAACAAAAAGTTAAACCCCCCCTCCCCCCTATGTAACAAATCGTAACGCTGGTACTGACCCCCTCCCCCCCCTATCAGCGTTACGTAATAATTGAATGAGCCCCTACGCACAAAAAATCAACAACAACAACACCGTTGCGTGCAGCGTGCTGTTGCGGTTTGCTTTTTTCGCCCTCCCATTTTGGCAAGATTTTACCTTCTCATGCTTCCTCAGATTCCTTCGGGCAAAGCTAGAAGAGTGGTCCCCTAAAAATGGATTCACAACGCACAGGTAAAGGGAGACTTAAAGTTTGCCCCACAGAAGGAAGCTGTGGAGCGGAATTGTATCTAAACGATGCCAAAAAAGCCACAGGACTGATCGAGAAAACTGACTGATAAAAACAGTAAACCGAAAGCCTCTTTTGAATGTATAATTGATTGAAAAACGCAACTCGAGCACCAGTCTGTTTGAGCTTTGTTTGATGAGTCGGTCGACTTTTTTCACTCTCTCTTTTCTACTGGCTGCCCTAAACCCTAGAGCCTGGAGCGCACATGGACACGGTATGTTAATTGGATCCATTCCCATACCCCCGGCCACGGTGTGATACGAATCGGAACTCGTTCGATTTGAAAAGAAAAAAGAAAACGCCGGACAGCTGTTAAAATAAATCGACATTTTACTAATGGAAAATGGAAATAATCCAATGATGTGTCCACTTACGGACACACAGTTGTGTGTGTGTGTCGATTCGTTCAATCACCGGTTGGTGGTGAAAGGTGTTGATTTTACTAATGAAATTGACATATTTCTAATGTAGAACCTTAATTACTGGCCGTTGGCGTACTGTGCTCTATACGTGTACAGGTTGATTGGGAGCTGAGAGAGCTGGAGAGAGCAGTACATTTAATTTATCAATAAATAAAAATGTATGTGGACGTTCAATCGACTAAAACACAAAATTGGAAGAGAAATAAACAAAGCGAACCTTTCGGCAATTTATAACCACAAATTAATGTACACTTTCGATCAAACATACCCCTTTAGTTCTATACAAAACATTTAAAAATCCCAAAAGTCAATATTCATATTATTTGTTCTTAACTAGCTAATCGGCCCGGTTACAGGGCTATGCAACAGAATTTTGTTCTGTACGCAAACTCAAAGATGTTTTAAAAAGAGGTTTTCTTTCCAATTGGAGGAAGTTGTGCCATTTAATCAGATTTAGCGACGCCTGTCTTCTTTAGACAGGACCGGTGCAAAATTACTACAGAACCAATCCCTCGTTCCCAGGAACAACTATCCAGGTTGCGGGTAAATAAAGTTAAAAGGCCCAGAATTTGCTGGCCAATATCTATTGATGTTGTGCTTGTGTCATGGGTTATTGAAATACAGAGGATTTGAAAAAAAATATTGACCCTACTAAAAATCTTCTCGGTTACCTGGTTTGATAAAAATTTCTTTATTTAAACTGAGAAGTAAACAACATAGCACAACAACAACAATTACTCCTGAAACAATCTCGCATTTCTTTTAGTGAAAAATAAAACATGAAAAATTGCAGCGAATCAAGCAGTAAACAATTTTAAAATATTTATAAGCTACTGTAAAGCATGGTATTATTTTAGAAAATAATGCTGCTATTTTCGTGGATTCAACGACCATTTCTGGTCTTCCTTGATTTGTATTAATCAGGATAATGAGTCGCTCACTTGGCACTTGGAAGCGTTGGAGCGGCCCGGTGGTTTGATGGTAGCGACGCCGGTCTTCACACGATCGGACCTGACCAAAATCCCATCCGAATCAATCACCCGTACGCAGGACTGACTATCCAGCTTCGGGTAAATAAAGATACAGAAAGCCAGAAGTGGCAGGTTCAGACCTCTTAGAAGAAGTGAGTGCTGCGTACGGGGGTACGGCTCGAATAGGTCGTTTAAGAAACCGTTCACACTGTATCACCAAATAAAGTTAAAAGCTTTTTGAAAATCTTGTAAAGGATCCGACTGAAAATGCAAGAAAACGCATACCGGCTATTCGCATACCCAAGGACAACACATAAAAACATTCACAAATTGCGCGTCTGTGGATAAATGTAAAAACCATTTTCTAAAACCATAGTATACATGGAAAAGTAAATTGTTGGCGAGAGGATCATAGAAGGCATAGCGAAAGAAAGGATTTTAAAGAAGAGCAGTGAAATCAAAAATGCTCCGCACAAAAAATTGATCCATGGATGTGGGAAATAATGTTACCATGGAAACGTTATGCGTTGCCTCCAACTAAAATTTGTATAGCGATTTCAATCTTTTTAATTTCTGACTCAGTGTCTATGGATTAAGAATTTCACGCAAGTAATCGTACCTCTTATTCGCAAACAGATCTTGACCAACTAATCACAAATTCCGGACCCTATTTTTCAAAAAAAAAAACCAATGGCACACTTCTAGCACACACCCCACACAGCGACAAATTGAGAGCGCGACGCACAAATAGACGCATTAATAAACAGCTTTATGGACCACCACACCCGAATGCACTGTTAGCACCTGTTCGTTAATCTGGTCCCATTCTCACCGGACAAACCGGAATAAGACCGCCAGCTTCCACGGGCCAGCAAAGGGATTGTATTGCCGCGTGCTAGATTGGGTCACCGTCACTCATCAGCTGGTCGCTCACCGGTGACGTTGATGACCGGTATTTGGATGCTTTTGCTGCTGTGAGCCGTGCTGGGACCGGTGATAATGGAGCTGAAAACGCTTTTACTTGCGCTAACGCTTAGCAGTGGTGTGCTTTGCACGGTGTACAATCAATCCGAGAGTGGCGAGTTGAAGCATCTCACGCGGAAGAAGCGATTCCTTTTATTTCCACCCGGTGCTAACATTCTGGTATGGTATGATCGCGATCGAGAGGAAGGAGCAATTAAATTATGGGGTTTCTCTCTCTCTCTTTTTGCAGCTAACATCCTCATTTGGCAAAGGGATGGTATTTCGTGGTCCTGCTGGGTACGTTGCGATTGGTGAGCTTGATTTGTACTATCCGCTGCCGGACTATAAGTACCACGCGAGTGCTTTAAGACTGGGCGGCATTGCGATGTATCCACCGGAACCGAAAAAACCAGCTCCACCACCACCACCTCCAGCTATGCCAAACCCCAAAAAGGAAGAAGATCATCACCACGATGGGGGTGAGTTGTCACCTGCTGAGGTGGAACAGTATCTTAAAGATCATCCCGGAACCTGGGTACCACCGGGATGGGGCAAGGAACGGGCTGATTGGAACGCGAACAACCTCCAGTACCAGTCAGCGCCGTATTGGGCTCAGGACCGTACCCAGGCGCAGTACCAATACTCAAACACGCTAGATCGCTATCTGGGTCGCAATCCGGACGGTTCCTCCGGGTACTACGGATGGAACGAAAGGCCCTACGATCGCTATCGAAGATCCCTGCTCGAGCAGACGTTTGCCGAGGAACGGTCGGAAGAGGACGAACGTAGCAAGTGGTTGAGTGGGGAAGCGTTCAACATAAGCCATCACAGTAGCTGGGAACACTTTCACCATTATCGGGATCGAAGGGCACTGTTCAGCCATCTGGAGGAAACCATCGGCGCAATGTAAGTAACGGATTGATACGATGATTTACGCCAGTGATTTTGAATCTTTCCCCTTGAAAAACGTTTCAGCACCGGTATGCACATGAAGGAGTGCATTCTTCGGAGCATATGCGAGGCAAAGAACATGCTGCCACCACCGGGCCGGTCGATGGCAATGGACATCTTTCGTGTGCTGTTTAGCTACCCGCTCAACGAGGCGCTTAGCGACGATTACAGCAATGCGATGCGCGATGACAACATCGATTGCCGGGGACGATACGGCAAAGCGTGCCCGATGAGTCTGCTGGAGTTGCTTCTGTTCGGAAAGTTTCAAACATAACGCGCACTGTAGCATTTTATGGTTTTTTTTTATTAAAATAAATGTACTTTATTCGAGCTGACCCCTATCACATAAACCCGTACGGTGTCGAATATTTACCGAGCGCGAGCTCCAGCAACGAGAACCGACAGTTACCGTACAGCGATTGGCACGGTGCCATGTTGCGGCCCTTGCGGTGCGCCTCATCGTACACCCGGTGGTCGGCGTGCTCGAACGAAAGCACCTTCTGCTTGGGATAGCTGAACAGCGTCCGTAACATTTCCGCCACCATGTTGCTGCCCTTGCCACCGAAGTACTGCGAGCTTTCGCAGAGCGCCCTCAGAATGCAATCCCGCCCATCGTACCCCATGCTGTCCATGATCACCTCCAGCTTCTGGTAGAGATCACGCCGAAAGCGGCGCTGCACCATCGGTTTCGGTTCGGCCATTTCCTTCTGAAAGCTGACGGTTTGATTCGGCAGATTGTACGCAATGCCCCAGTTGAGGGCCCAGCTGACGAACTGGTAGTTGGGATTACCGTACAAACCGATCGTCATGCACACGGCCACCTGTCGATGATGATTCGGCACGAATTAGACGTCAAGCGTCTCTCGCAAGGGGTTGTAATACGTACGGAAAAGCTGGAACCCTCGGGAAAGACGATAAATCGCTTCCTTCTCGACAGCACCTTGCCATGCTCGGTGTCCCTCCACAGTGGTCCGGTCGGTGGTCGGTTCTGTAGCGCGTCCTGCTGATCCAGCGCGCTGCTCTGGTTAAAGCCATCGGATGCGCTCAGTGTCGTCTCGCCGACGGTCACCATCATAAAAATGCCAACAAACTGTTCCAACCTCATCTGTCACGGTAAAAGTAAACACTCACAAACGCCACCACGAGGGAGGAATCCAAAGACACAGCCCTGCCAGCCAGCCGGTGGGACAAATGGGCACGTTTACCATGCAAATATTATTGCCCTCTTCGCAACTGATCGGCCCACGGATAGTACGGCCCGTGTGTACGATGATATAATTCACGACCGCAAACAGAACCAGCAAGCAAAACCGAGGCCGCCCCCCGTGCAAAGCCGAGAAATCAACGGCAAGATGTACCGTGCCGCTCGCAGCGTAACTTTGATCCGACGAACCGGGCCACTTAGTCGGCTAATGAAATATTCAACAAAGACCCGGGTCCGTTCCAACTGTGGCAACGGCGAGCTGCGAATATGCTTTGACTGACCCGAACACCAAACAAGCGTCGTAAGCGTTGCTGGCCACAAACGGTCCGCGTAAAACGGATAGCCCAATCTAAAACAATTTTACGGTAGTTTTTCTATCTTGCTTTTCGTTTTCCGTGTGGCCGTTAGACGCCCGACGTCCAACGGTACCCGCCCGGAAGGTGCTAATTGTGGTTTATTTGTACAACTTCGATTGTTACAGTTCCTCCACTCCGGCTCCGACCAGCTCCCAGCACCAAGCGGTGAAAAGTGACAAGCGTGCGCTATTCTATAACGGTTCCCCCGTGGCCACCGTACGGCGCAATGCTTTCGTTCTTTCTGGAGCAATTAACATGTCGCGTGTGATGCAAAAGAGGTGTTGGACTAAAGGCCCCCCCGTTTTTTTTTTTTTTTTTTTCATAGGCCATGCTATATTTTTATTCTCAGTTGTTTCGGCAAAAAAAAGGGTGCGGGCCATTTCCCCCAAAACTATTACACCTAATAGCGGGACCTGATGGACGGGGGGCTGGATGAAATATGCAAGCGTTGGCAATGAAAAATGGCCGAAATAAAATCCGAGGAAAGTGTGCCACTGTGGACGGTGGCTGGCAATGGCGTTAATTTGTATGATGGTTATATGTCCGTTGATGGAAACTAATTCAATGCAATCAGAACAAGCACGTTATTGGGGCTAGGTACCCGGGAAAGCGGTTACTAAAATTAAATAAAAATGATTGTTTACACTTCATTAAATGCAAATTTGACAGCTGTTAAAGAATTTAGATAAAATAATTACAATATGCCTACCAATTATTTTCGTTAGAGTTGTAAAGGACACATTATTAAAGTACAGCAAGTAGCCCCACAGTACTCCATACTCCATATACGTCATTTCGCAATATGCCACTTTTTGGAAAAATGACAGTTCAATGACAATCAAAGGAATTCTGCGAACGGCTGTCTTTGAAAATTTGAAATGTTAATGCATTCATAATACAAAAACATAATTTATGGAAATTGTATTAGTTAGTTGGATAGAAGGAATGAAAAATAAGCTAATTCCTTTTAGTTCAGCTTAGTTTAATTGCGAAATTTTCTCTCACTCCTTAACCTTGGTTATATTTCAACTCTTCAATATGAAGTGTAAACGGTATGGCCAAGGAAATTCGAGAAAACTCGATATAAGCCAAAACGTTCGACTCCGAACATTATCGTAAAGCGGGGAGGTGCTGTACTGCTCTTTAGCACGTCATAATAGTGGTTAACACATGGTACTTAATATATAACTATAGGAATATCTGCGTCAAACAAAACACAAAAGGTTAGAGTCTGGATGGATATTAGATGGAGTTCATAGATATATAATTCCAAGTTTCTCTTGATTCTTCTCATAAATCAAGGTGGCTCCGTAATGAATTGGTAGCGGTGCGAGGTCTTCATATGTCAGTAAATGTAAAATAAAATAAAAGCATAGAAGGCCTTAGACCTCTTGATATTATTATGTCGATAAAGAACAAATTCTTAAATCACCTAGATTTATACAAAATACAGTTGCAAAACGAACATAGGAACAATTTTATTTTCATATACGGCCTTTTGGTTGCAACAAAGTGCTCTTCATGCCTATAAAATACTTACTACAAGATAAGCGATAGTAAAGTAAATTTGGTCGAAAAGAGGGTATTTATTTGTGGAAATTTGGTATTTGCAAAAAATTGTACGTGGACTTTTTGGGAGTACTTCCATGACTTTGCCTTATTCAAGTGTTCTTTGATATTATCCGTTACCCACTTTACCGCTTTAGTCTCCGGCCTCAGTCTCAGGCTAAAGAGGAGAGTCAAAAATAAATGATGTTTCTATCGTCAGCCTCCATACGTCTAGGTACGCATACAAGATGGCTCATTGAAAATCCTTGAGACTCTTCAACCAAGTGAAGGTGGGTGAACCCCTGCAGCAGAACGTTGTACAACAGGCAATCGAGCGAATCTCTTGGCGACGAGACCTTCGAGATCTGAATAGACTTTCATCCATCTTAATCTTCTTTATGTAATTCGGATATGATTTCCCATATTGCAAAGGGAGCCTATCGAATTGCCAACAAGCTAATGAATCTGTTTGTTATGGGTAAAAATAACGACGTCGTCATGAACGATTGTGAAAATTCGACGTATCGTCTAGCTGCGTTCGACAGGTGGATGCAAAACAATAATATAATGTCTATATCTCCCGTTTTATTAATAAAACAAAGAAGGCTAAACTCCGACAAAAATGGAAAATCCCGAAAATTCAAAATCCATCCAAGGACTCCTTGGACCAAATTGAGTAAGGAACGTCTACTGTATAAGGGATACTAGTCAGCACACGGTTTCGTAAGAAGTCAAACTACCTCAAAATTGATGAACTAACATTAAAATAACGCTGCATACTACTTACCTAAATGAATGAACAATTCCCAAAGACCAAATGCAAACACCAAGATTCCTTCACATACCCAAAACCGCAACCATGCAAAACACACCCAAACAACGGTGGGATATATTTTTTTATAATTTATTAATAACGCGTAACATTTATTTATATATGTATATATTAATAAATTTCTATAATATACAATCTAATACCTTCTTATCATGTGTTTTTTTTTTGCTTCGTTTTTTTTTCTCGTAAGACTGCATTTTTTCCCCCGATTAATTCTTTCACGCCCGGTTCCTCCAGGCCCGGGTAAATTTTACATCCTACACACACACACTCTGTTTGCTTCGCTTTTTTTTTTGACCCCGCACACTCACACACCTCCTTTCCGGCTCCTTTTGTTTCCTTCCCATACCATGCAGCCTTTTCTGTAGTTTTGTTTTCTTTTTAGTTTGGGCAAGAGTTTGGGACCTTTGGCTGGGATTTGTTCTGTTGGCTTCTGTTGCGCTTTGTCCTGTGTGTCATGCTCATTAGCAAAACGACCGATTCTTTACAAACACACACACACACGCGCGCACACACACACACTCGTCCACTGCATAGCGCGACCGCTAGATGGCGTGACCGGATGGGCGTGAAAGTTTGACAAAAGTTGAAAGAGTGTCACACCCCACCGTTTGCCGCCATTTGCCAGCACTCATTTGGCAGGCAACAGACACACGCACACACCTGATTGAGCATATCGCCTGGTGCTGTGTTGCTGTGTAAGAGTATTACTATCCTACGATCATTACCAGCTTCCCATTTTCACCGCCCCATCCGCCCATCGCTTCCCAGCGCAAATGATTCCCATTTTGCTTGCGAAGTAATTACTTCCGCGCGCATTACGCGCGTAGCTCTCTATCATTTATGTATTCACCGGTACACCGGTAATTGTATGTGTTTGCGATGGGCCGCGATGCGATGCTACGTGTTGCTTTTATGGGTGTGCATGTGTGTGTGTGTTTTTGTTTTGTTTTAAACAACAATCGTGTCGATCAACATATATGCCTCGGTCTCGCGTAGGTTGTTGGGTGCAGCATGAAGAATCGACACATTCGAGTCATTTGGGAATTTTTGCTCACTCGCTCTACCGAACTCCCCGTCCATCGGGTCTCATATCATATTCCCCTCCCCCCCTCCTCCCCAAGTTCACCGTGACAGTAACATTAAGTATGAGTATTTTGATCACAACGTGTTTTCCATCCAATTGGGTGCGAACATCTGCCGTGAGTTTGGTGTGGGGAAGGGGTTTGTCCTGTTTTCGAATGCATATCTTACATTGTTTGCAAGAATTTCCCACCACCCACCGTCAGTGGTAGCGTTCGTTGGGAGTGCGCTTATACGTTATCAATTGCAATATGAGAGTGTGGTTATGGTTAGCCCCGTTTGCTGGCTAATGTTTGGCAAATCTCTCACCGGCCACCAGATGGCGCACGAGTCCCCAACCAGTCTAGGACCTTGCGTTGTGAACTTGGTGCGTCTCGATTGTGTTTGATTTTCACATGTTCCCTCCCACCCCTCCCCCCTCGTCCCTCTACCTCTCCCCATCCCCTATCATTGTTTGGTATTTTATCTTGTTAAATTCCGTTTGGCAGCACATTGAGAACACATCCGAGGACGTCCGTGTGTTTGAATGCAAAACTTACATCACCCACCCGGCCTATTGCCCCGCCTCCCAAATCCCCGACCGCCCAGTGACAGCACCTTCTGTCATCTACTGTCACGCGTCCTGTCAATTTTGGCTTATAGACTAAAATCAATTTCATCCAACACTCGGGGGGGGGGGGGGGGGAGGTGGAGTAGCGTAATTGTCGGGTTTACGTTTTACGAATTTGCCAATGCTGTGCGTAATTATAAATTAGTGGAATTTCATGTTAATGTTATCTGTTGTTTAGTTGTTTGTTTTTTTTTTGTTTTCGTTTTCCTTACATCATCGTTTCGACAATCCGTCCATCTGCTTATTTTCACTTTCAGCTCATTTTCTGTCCCGTTTTTAGTAAAAAGTGTGTATTTTCTTTTTTTTTTGCTTACTGTTAAATATATCTATATATATCTATATTTATATATATATGCTAGTTCCTTCTGTTCTTCTTTCCTTTGCTCTTCTCGTCTTCTAGCACTTTTGCTGTTACCGTCATTAGTTTATTTTTGTCTATAAATAATTAACTTTTATCCTGCTGCCTGTACACACCACCATGCGCCTCCATCAGTACGCGCACCTATTTGACCGAATTGTGTTAGTGTGTTAGTGTGTGTGCTTATCAATTCCGCCTTCAACCGTTGTATGCTCGTGGCGTGGTTTTGCATTAGTTCTACGCTACTACGCCACGTGGTTTGTTGTGTCTTCGTATGTTAGTGTGTGTGTGTATTTCACCTGCATCAAATTATTCACTAAACGGTCCGGTCGCGCGCGGAACGATCACACCCACGACCCACACCCCCCCCCCCCCCCTCACCCCTCGCCCCGGTCACCACTACCCTTTTGACCGGTTGGCGCGGTTTTTGGGGTGCCGTTTGCGTTTATTAGTTATTAATTTTCTTCCCTTACCGCGCTATAAATAATGTTATGTTGTTGTTTTGTTTTTTGCTTTGTTTTGGGAAACAATTATAAAAATTTATTTACGTTGCATTTTTTTTTTTGTTTCTCGTTAAAAAATATATTTACATTACTCTCTATGTTCAAGAATCCAATGAGATGTTTCGTGAACCCGTTCGCACACACCGCCCCCTATCTCGTCGCCCAGAATCGTCCGCGGCCAGAAAACCCCCCGTCCTGGCCCGATGTCACGATCGCTTCCGGGCCGGACGGTTCGGTTCGGCAGATGCGTGTCGGGCGGCTCCATGGGGACAGGGCGCTTGGGGTGGTTTTTCTTCAAAACCATCAACACCATCGATTAAGATTCACAGCTCTGGTTTATGTTTTGTTTCCATTTTCAATTAATTTCGTTTGATCAATTTAATTGAAAAGTACGAAATGGTTTTTTTTTTTCACAAAACAAAATTATTACAATACAACGAAAAGTTTTTTTTTGTTTGTTTGTTTGTTGTTTGCCTTACACATTAGTTGAGATGAGTGGATGAGATGCGTTGATTAGCGATTGTGTTGTTGTTTCGGGAGTGAGGGTGAGCGGTTAGTTTTTTTTTTATTCACTTCTCACCCGCTCCGATGGAATGCGAAGGAGACCGAAACAATGGAGTCCCTGGCCCAGGTGGAGGGTTTGCGGCTAAACGGTACGGGGCATGAAAGGTTTACAGCGGGTAAGGTAGGCAAGCGTTATGGGTTTTGCTTATGCTATGAATGCAGTGGATGCGCCATGAGTAATTTACATGCAATGGACTAGCTTTGCAATGTGGTAGCGGCGATACAGGGTGTTTCGTTTGTTATTTGTTTAAGGTTTAAGATTTACCATTACATAACTACACTTCGAGTATCACTAAGGTTAGGTTTTTTTGTATTTGTTTGTTGTGTTCTTCGATTTTAGTTTCTTTTAACTTTTGTTTCTTATGTCTCTTTCGTTTTCGCACTCTATTTTTCATAGTGAGTGTATTGCACCCCTCCCAATTAGTTAAGGTTGAAGGTTTTGTTGAAGTGTGTTCTGTGTTTTAAGTTTTGGTTTTCCGTTGGTTTGGTTTTGGTTTGGTTGCCGCATGTGGTGGTTAGGTTGTGTGTCGTGTTTCTACAATTTTATCGCTTTAGGCAAACTATTTTTGCAAACCTCCCCCTCCCCTCTATCCTTCGACGTGCTTATTAGTTGTGTATATTTTTTGGTAGTTTTACTTAGTTTTTATACTTTTCTTACAAAAAGATTTAGCTATACGTATAAAAAAACCCCACCCGATCATGAGTACAGTGTATCGCTTTGCACATGCTCCCTTTCTCTCTCTCTCTCGCTCTCTTTCTATCTCTTTCTCGTACTGGCTTCCGGGATGTACTATGAACGTGATTATTTGGGAAAAGTATTGAATTGAACTTATTTCTAGCAGCACACGCTCTCATTGTTGGCACTGAAGAAGAATACCATCAATCATGTTCATGCTTACTTTATCAATGTCCATTGGCATTCGGCTGCAGATGGCGGGGGGCCGACCGCACCCGTTGCTGTTTCAAACCCGGCTGTGTCTAAGCCCGGCTGTTTTGAATTTTCGTTAATAAAATTAGCATTCTGCGCTACCGATCTGACACGGCCATTTTCTTTTTGCATTGCTCAGGAATTACGGACTCATTTCTTTTAAGTGTTGTGTCAGCTTTGCGAAAAAACGGCGTTCGCTTTAGGTGACGATTTTTATCTTCCACAGAACATGATTTTGTACAACGTTTCTGCTGCGTAATGTTCATCCTTCGGCAGCTGTTCGAAAGTGGAGCAAGCAGCATCGGAACAGGGTGCAACACAAGAACGGCGTGCATGAGCTTTCGTGTGTGTGTGTGTGGTGTTTGGGGTTATGGTGGTGGTGGCTTGTATTTCCCTTTTCCCGCAGTGACCGCATCGTGACGCGAACCCGAGATGGCAGGTTTACTTTCTAAGCGATTGTCTAATCAACAGGCAGGCCCAAGAAGTGTGCTTTGCGGCGTGCGTTGGCAAACGTGCAGTGAACGTGGAACGTAACAAAAAAAAACCCGTCATAAGCCAACCCAGACGCCTAAATAGGGTGGTCACGGCGGAGGAAAAGGCAGCCACCCCTGTCTGTCTGTCTGTCTGTGTGATGGTGCGTGTGTGGCGGTGCTGGCTAACGTAAAATTCGCATTCCTAATGATTATTTGTCATGAGTTGATTGTTGATGCAGTAAACGATTTGTTGATTTTTTGTTTTTTGTTTTAGTTTGCTTCGAGATTTTCCTTCCGCACCATCACAAAAGGAGGTTTTTTTAGCGCAGCCGAATGAATTTCGCTTCACCCACACTAAAACACCGGCTAGAGATACTCAATATGTACAACTGTGTTTTCTGCTTCTTGCTTTTGCTCTTTTTCGTTCATTTTTTTTATTTGCTTTGCTGGGAATTCCTGCCTTACGATGAGAAATTTACACACATTTCTGAATACGGTGCACACGCTATAATGGACATTAACATTCGTCTATAGACTCTTAGCTCGTACTCCTTATTTGCCTTGTATGCCTTGTAAGCAGCATCGTTTTGTTTGTTAAACAGTACTAGTTGAAACAACCTTCGAATTTCAGAATTATTATTTGCTTTTGTTTCGTTAAATGTATGTGCCTTATGCTGACGCGTTCAGCGCAACGCACCGCTCACCCGGAATGCGCAATCAAAACTCGTGGAGGCTTGCGAATGGATGCTGTGCGGTGGAAAGTTGCTTTGGGGCCCTGCCGGCGGTTCGAACGGTACGACACGGAGGATAGTCGCTGAGTTATGGTACGATTTCTATACGCGGAATGGAAACGAACGACGGCTTTGGCTTCTGCCGTCTGGGTAGAACGGTGCGATAGCCTCTCCAGTAGTCACGAGTGCATGCAAATGGAATGGTTCGACAATCATAGCGTAGATAAGCTAACCAGAAGGGCTAACCAGAATTCAAAGCAGGATTTTTATGCAACTTGATTCTAAATCTACCCAAAATTGCAGATTGAATCCAGACCAAAACATTTTTGAGCAAACAAACTCAGAACTCAGTATGAATAATACCTCTCAGAAGAACAAAGAATTTAAATAAAATTCCAAGAATCATTCACCACAAATTACAGCACAAGTAGCGTTATGAAATCATAATTGTAACTAAAACTACACCAAAACATTGATATTTCAGTTTAAAAAAAAATAATAAGCGAGTTAAATAAAATCAATTAAACTTACAAAACTCGATTGAGCACAAAAACCTTTTTCCTGATTTTAATTTTGCAAATCATATTTCCAAACAGCGATCATCGATTCATCATAATCTCAGTACTTCTCAACGCACGGTTAATGATGAATTTCCACATTCATCAAACGCTTTCAATCTTCGAAGTGAGTTGCTCATTTCCGTGTTGTGCTATACACCAAAAAAAAAAACCCCAGCCTCCTGCGACCGTTGAAACGTAGTTGAGCAAAGGAAAACCCTCCGTCCCGCTTAATTAACCTCAATTTTGACACGGTACACCGAACCCGAGGCCCTTCTGCCGTCGCCGCCGACGACCGGTGCCATTTCTATACGGATACGGAATATTCCATTCAATTGACGAAGTGCCCATTTTCCGGGTCCGAGAATATGAACGAAATCGTTCGGAAAACGGTTACCGAACGCTGGGAAACGGTGGAAGGTTTTCTGGATTGTTTGAGCATAAAATTGCATCCCGCACCAACCTCCCTACGAAACCGTTCGGTCAATGGGTTTCAATGGGTCAAAAGGGCTGAAGCGCAATGAGGGCGGAAACGAGTGTCGGAAAACCCAACGTCCGGTGGTCCACAACGGTTCGGCGTGGTGGAGCTCACAGTGGAGCTACGGCAAATTGGATTGCAAAGATTGAAGTGACCACCGGCAGCAGTAAGCAAATAAATACGATCGTACAAATAGGAATCTGTTTCCTTCCTCCCACTCCCGTACCGCCCCCGCCCCTCCAGACCGATAAAGATGAAAGAGGCCGAATGAGCAGTAAAGATAAAAATCGTACAACTTATCGCGGTGCTTTAATCTATATCGTACGTCTTGATGTACGCTTTGGCCATTCTGGTTTTTTTTTCTGGGTTTGCGTTTCATTAAGCAATGCGAATAGCGTGGACAATCACAATGGTTCGGTTTTGTGATAACATTAGCCCGTGTCAGTAGTTTGCCTCAGGCTTTACGAGTATGGCACACGTCCGGAAGGAATGGAACGCAATGGCTCTGGCAAGCTTCAAGTACCCATCCATTTCATTTCCAATCCACCAGAAGCATCCGCTGGCATCTATTGAGCTATCGCGTGAAAACGCGTACGCGATTTTTACTATGTGTGATTGAATTTGGTTCACTTTCGTGGGGCGCAGATGTATCCAGCAGATGGATGTGGCGATGAATTCGAACATCACACCCACAGCCCACCTCAGCAAGCGCAGCATCACGTCACCGAACGACGGTGGAAGAAAAGCTCGCCTGTGTCGGTAAACATAATTGTCGAACACATAACCCAACGCCACCGGAAATGGATGTTGTACCGTGGCCTGTGCCTGACAGCGGCTGAAAACTTCCCAATCCCATACGTCGATAGTTGCAGTTGGCCTTGTTTTTTTTATCTGTTCGCCCTCCATTGAATTGGCAAATGGTGGGTATTCGGGTATTGTTGATGGTTTGAGCGATCGGGTGCTTGGATCGCAGTAGGCAGAGTGTAACGGTTGCGTTCGTGTGTTTGCTGCCATTGCCCGTTCGTCGGCATGTCACGTTTCACTTCCAAGATGGAAAAGCAATAAATTCGGTGGAAAATACTTCCGGGCTTTCTTGCTGCCTGCCTGATGGGGAAGCGAATTTGTCCGAAGCGAAGCAATGGGAAATCAGTAACAAACAACAAAAAACGGCTGTACCAAGGCATGCCTCTATTGTGTGGTTTCGAGCAGATTGCTTGGATGCTGCTTGAAGTTTTCCTTCCCCAAAAATTGAAGGTTTGTTGATGCAATCATTTCGACCGTATTTCGACCCACGGGATTGAAGTGGAGCTGAATTGAATTGGGTCAATTTGGAGGTTGAATGAACAGGGTTAATGGAACTGCTGTAAGTTAATGTAACTGTTAACAAAATAAACGTTAGTAAACTGCTCTCTTCGTAGGACAGTATGCTCATACTATCACCAGAGATAAATATCTACCTTATAAAAATGTTCCATGCAGTGTAGCTGGAAGATTATTCCTATACCGAAAGGATAATCGGCTACATCCTGTAAGCTGTACCGGATGCAGTGCCTTCTCGATTGCCATCGTCCATTCCGGTGCTGTTGAAAACCACCGACGACAGACGCGTTGACCACACACACACTCAGGCACACACAAAACCATCACATCAGATTATGCTGATTCTGCATGGACAAATGGGTAGATAGCAGAGCGAAAAGTGGAGACAGCGTGGATAAAAAAAACCCCGACCAGGTATTTATCCAGGAAGTATCTTTCCGGCTTTCCGGACATGCTACGATGCTAAGGGGGCGGCGGGTGTCGGAAATTAAAATCGACGACGATTCGCTTCGTTTTCCAATTTCCCTTTGCTCCCCGGTACGCTATTAGTTCGTCCCATGCACGCTGGAGCTGCTGGAAAAATCTCATTTTGCGGGAAAAAGGTTTTGTGCTGATCGAATTGCTTTCGCTTCTTTTAAATATTCCGCATTGTTCCAGTGCGATAACATAAGAAGCGATCTTTACGACCATGGTCGAGTGTTCGTACCGATAGGAGTCCCGAAACGTACCGAAAACAAAAACTCCTACTGTCATTTCTCTGTTCGCTTCAGCACTGAGTGCACCTCCTTCAAGCGAAGGATTAATTGAAGTCAAATCTAATCAACTCGCTAAAAACGGATGACTTTTTGGGTTCGATTGACACGAAAAGCACGTACAATGAAAACTCTTCTCCATACACACCGATGAAGCCTTATATTAATAAGTGTTAGTGTTTTACAACAACTTTGTCGCTTCTGTTAGCCGGCGTTACCGGTAAAACAATTGAGAAATGAAATAACAATTGGTAATAAAACAATTGAGAAAAAAACCCCGCCATTCTTAACAAACCATTTTTGCATGCGCTCGTGTGAAGAGGGTTTTGAAGGGTTTAATGTTTTTGAAGGGGCCTTTTTCCGGTTCTCGACTCATTCACCACCCCGCTGGACACCTGGTTTTGTGCAAAGTTCTGCCCCTACTACCTTAGCTGACGTAGGCTCCTCTACCTCTCTACCAGCCTTATCCTTCCTCATTTCTGCCCTGCGCCTGATCATTCTTGCCGCTGCATTTCACAACTTACGCGCCTACTCGATTAAACGGTTCCCACACGCGCTCTCTCTCTCTCTCTCAACGCTGTATTTCACTCACAATTTCCCTTACACGGATAATAGCCAAAAATGCACGACATGTGACTGGAAGACACTCGATTTGAAATCAGGGTCATGCCATAATGTTCAAAAGTTTACGGTTTTCGCTTATGCAATTACACTGGAATCACGATTAGAGATTATCATTGTGGGTGTTCTTATTTGTTTTTCTTCTTAATTTTGCTTCGCTACACAACGGTTTCGTGTTTGTTTAGTTGCATGCTGTTGCTGTTGTTGCAAAAGGGGACATCTAGGATGTGCAGTGGCTCGTAATGGATGATTTGAGATGTCTTTATTACATTATGCTGCAGGTTTACACCATTACACCATTGCTATGATTTGCGATTAATTATCCTTGTCGGATGCAACCGAACGCTGTTATTTTATTACTCGAGGCCTTTTTTCACATTGAGCGAAGTGGGTAGTGGGTTTCACGGTTCAGTTACAGCAACAATTTACAGTAGAAATGGCACACTGTGCTTTTCCAATGTGCTTCACGTTGCAAGTTAGCTACTCAAGTAAACGATTTGTCTAAGAATGTAAGAGATTAACGCATCAAAGTAGCCCAATCAAATCGGATTTGAAATATAGAACATTTATTTTGGCACCAAATGTTCTGAATTTTAAAGTTAAAGAAAAAGTTCTGAAACAAACTTCGCCGGGATTTTCGAGTTTAATTGACATTGCCGGAGCCATCTCTGGTATTTGTTCAAGTTTAACGAGACTGGGTCGAAATCAATATGGAATCCTTTTCATGCCCTTTCGAGAAACAACTTTAAACTTTATCAAATTTGTTCTGAAAGCCGTGCAACAGTTGCAACATGAAGGCACCCACAACAAGTTCAACCTCAACAAAACACTGCAATGGCTCCAAGTGTGCAAGTTCAACTCAAGAAACCCACGGCCTTTATCTATATCATTCACCATATAAAGGATGCTCTATCGTTTCAATAATAATCCACTTCAAGTAGCAACTTAGTACAACAACACAAAAACTAAACATCTTCGATGGCGTAACTGTGACTAAACCCATTGAAAGTTAACGAGTAAAACATCAACAACAAACTTCCCAACAACAATAGTAAACAAAAGCACCGCCTTTAAACAATGTCTACTCAATGGCTCTTACAACATCGCCGAAGGTTGGGGACGATGTACTATTCTGCCCGTCCCGCCACATCGTATCCGTTTTGATAGAAAATTAGACAACTTTTGTAACACCATTAGTTTGCATGTTTGATTTTTTGTTTTTGTTTTGTTTTGCTAGATTCTATCTATTGGCCTTAGGAATGGCCATCGTTCACTGCGTCTTGTATTTTTTTGTTTGTTTTTATTTTCACTATCTTATGCACATTACTCATTATCATTCCTAGCTGTTTTCATGTAATTTTTTGTTTGGTTTTTAGTTTATCATTATTTTAAATGCTTTACTTTGTTTTTTTCTTTTATTATACATGTTAACTTTGAGCACATTTTAATGTTTCGGTGTTGTGTTAATGTGTGTATGTGTGTGAGAGCTTTTCTTTTGCTTCTTCCCTTCCATCGACGGCCAATTGTTTCATGTGTACTGTGAAGTCAATTCGCGTTTAGTTGCAGTTGAGTTCGTTTGATGTTAAAGTATTTGCTAAGTGTTTGCTGTTCCATTTTCTCGTTTAATTTTGTTCACTTTTATTTACGTTTCACCGCGTTAGTTAGTTAGGATTAGTGAGATTGTTTGTATTTTTGTTTTGCTTGTTTTTTTTTTTGGTTGTTGTTTTAAATAGTGATTACTTGTTAAATAGCACGGGCAACTACAACAGTCTGGCATTTATTTGAAAGGTCATGTTATCTTGTTTTGCTTAGTTTCACACGTTTCGTTAGCGCTTTCACTCACCGGTAGTAGTTTGGCCTTGTGGGGCAGGATTTTGTATGCTTTAGCTTAGTAGGATGAAGGAAATATTTCGGTTTTCGGTTTGTTTGTTTCTTCCTTTTGTTTTGAAAGTTTGTGCGCATTGGGGTTGTGTGTATGTTTGTGGTTTGTTTGTTTTTTTTTCTCTTCTGCTAATTAGTGTCTGCATGGGTAACGGAATAGCTGTAAATTTGCTTTCATATCAAAATCATGTACATTAGTTTGGGTTTTGTAATATAAAAACGGTATTGGTTTTACTTCAGTTAGTGTAATTACGTGTTTGTTTATTCTCAAAAATGTCATGATAACACACTATGTACAGAGAGTGGATGATGTTAGATGGTGATAAAAACATGACCTACCGCTTGTTTGTATACTTTACACCGTAAGTTTGTAATAGGAAGAAGATATTTGAAAAAAAAAACTACAAAAAGACAACAAAAATCTTTAAAAAAAAACCTAACATTGTTTAAAACTATTTCCCCTATGAGAGAAAATCATAAAACATTTAATTAAACAAGCAAATTATGAAAATAATGAAGAAAATTACGAACAACAAACGTAAATGATTTTTAATTTGAAAGCAATTCAACATACCTATAGTTCTGTTTACTTTTATCATACTATTACTGTTAATGTTTGTTTCTCCTTCTCTTTCTTTTCCTTCTTCTTCTTTCTTTCTTTCTTTCTTTCTTTCTGACTGTTCCAAACGTTCTAGTTGTACCAGTTTTACACGTACCCAATATATGTTTTCCTTTTGCTGTTTATGTCACAATGAGTTGAAGCAGACTGCAGACTGCACTTTGTAGTTTTGCTATGGACTAGAGTTGCTTATCTGTTTTGTTAACCATGAAAAGTGTTTACTGTTTACGTTTTGTTTCGTTGAGCTCTAATGCAACCCGAATGGTCGCGACCTGCGACGGCAGATCTGTGCTGTACGTGCTGATGACGTGATCTGTCCCCCCCACCCCCGTCACCGCGTCATCAGCCAAATGGGGGGGGGGGGGGATGTTTGTCCTGACTTTCTGTTAATGTTTTTAAAAGTTTCACGAATCCCGTCCACAAGGTTGTTTAATCCGTGCCTTTTCACGCCGCTTCGATGTGTATGGGTGAGGTGACCGATCCGGTGCCTAGGGCTTGCTCGGTATACGTAGCGGCCTTCGCGGCTCATCCGCACATTATGACAGCTCTCAAAACTGCTCTGCCTCTGCCTACTTGCTTACTTAATGCTAAGGTTTTTGTTAATGTTAATGTTGTTTTTTTGCTTCGCATGCGATCACTGATGCACTTTACCCACCGATAATGGTGGGACGCACCCAGTCCGATCCATCGTGTGTTGTGTGTGTGTTTGTGTGTGTATTTATTTGTTACGTTTCACCAACCTTTTGATGAGTCCTTTTTGTCCGCGCACGCCCGTCCCGGGGGTTCGTCCGTGTGCGCGGCTGATACAAATTCTAACTACAAGATTACATTACATTAGCTTTGTACGAAAAAAGTAACCTCCCCCCCCTCCCCTCCCCCCTCTCAGTAACCGACACACGCTTTGCAGTGTTATGTTGCTTTGTTTATAACCACCCACAACCCCTCGTCCCCCGTATGTATACATGTTTTACACACCACGCGTCTGGCGATGGCGGTGTGCTATATTAGTTTTTTTTATTCAGTGTGCAGCACTAGTAACAAAAGTACACCCGGCCCAAATCGCACCACCGTCGCTCAATTCCCTTCAAATGGATGAATATAAAATACATACACACTCGTCTATAGCGATACTTTACTTTAGTACATTAATCGACTTAGCTAGGTTGTTGGCTTAGTAAAAAAATGTTTATCTAACAGTACAGTAGGATGTAATGTAACTTCTTTTTTTTTCTCTGTGTGTGTGTATGTTGCTGTCATTATGCTAGTTTATCTTATTCCTCCCTTCTGCTCGTTTTTATGTAAGTGTGTGGGCAATGGCGGACATTACCCCAGAATGCCCGCCCACGTGCCCGCTTATCGTCTAAAACGGATCTATCCGGTTTCCGGGCGCAATTTCAATGGTTTTTTTGCGTAGATTTTTTTTTGTTTTGATTATTTCACTCAATTAGTTAGAAATGGCGGCACATCCCTACGTATGCGCAATCCCGATGCCGATGCCCGATGGTGCAATTTGAGCTAGTTTTTAAATGTGATTGGAAAATGGGTTCTTCCTTTATAAAAAAAGCTACCCCCTTTTTTTTTGTCTACCGAGCTTGCGCCGAAACACCGAATTACTTGCGCGGTTTTATACAGACCGCCGCGTGCCGAACTGCTTCTCCCCAGTTGCAGTTCGTTCCGTTTGATTTGGTAACCGTGGTATTTTCCGTGTTTGCCCCTTTTGGTTTTTTCGCTCTGTGTGTACCACCCAAAATGCATTGATGTCGTTTCGGAGGCGGCGCATGCGGCTACACCTAACCGATATTCGTGATCACGCAATGCCTGTTTTTGCGCATTGGCGATAGGATCCGTCCCTTCCTCTCCTTATATAATCCGGGAATTTTGGTAGAATTTCCTGTAGTTAAGACACTTCATTATCAGACCAATTCATGCTGATTGTTTTCATATTTTTTTTTGTTTTTGTTTTAAACATATTATTTCTACCACGCGCGGCCATTCGACTGGCCATTGGGCGCTGCGTTTTGTCCGGTTTTGGCCACCGTTCCGTTCGTTTTAACACATTTGAAACAGTCGAGTTAAAATCACTACACATTCGTAAACGTAAAAAACGGTTCCCATAAGATACGCATATTCGTAATATTTAGTCGACCGTACTGGGTGGGCCTGACGCTAACGAAGCTTCTGGCGTACTTTCAACATCGAACTGATATGAAAAAAAAAAACAGGAAAATCGCATCAAGAAACGACCTAAGAGAGGAATTTTTGCACCAAAAATCCGTGTATTACTTTAGCTAAAAACAGTATCAAAACCCGTGAACTCGAACGGTTCGAATTTCGCTACCGTTGCTATGGGTTACCGATTGTGCTGTTGTGTAGTAGTGTGCTGCTTTAATCGATCTTCAAATTGCCCACCGGTTGCTGCCATCAGGTAGCTGTCAAAAACCGGCTGCGCATTTTCTATCGCACGAAACCAACGAATTAACGGTGGGAAAATTGAAAAGTGCTATCGAACAACAACTTAACGTTAACAACGAATTGTTCATGTGCTAATATATGCCCCCTTTTCTTTTTGTTTAAATTACTCGCCAAAAACGAAATGGCTGCGTGTACTGTACTGTACTACGACAACGTTACGATGATGCGGCTCCCTAGATAGATGGTGCGGCGTAACGCGGCTTCACCGCCTTAATTAATCTTTTGCTGCCTACGCGGACACAACTACACTGGTGGAAGCGGTTTTGCTTTGCTAGAGCTGCTACGCAGCCAGTTTATCGTGATTTCTTTGAAGTGTGCCTTCCATTAGTGCGGTTTGCTGTTCCTCATCCATTGGGCCTCGCCGGCGTCCAATTTGCTGCGAGCTGCCAGTTGACCGTGCTGAAGAATATCGTCTCGACTCGGCGCCTGTCCTGTGACGGTCCGGAGTACAGGGTTTCACTCCGGCCACCGGATCCACCGATGCTCGCTCGTTTTACATTAACCTTAATTTGATTGTTATTGACACTCGCATGTTCGCACAACATGCCGTTTTGAGTTTGAGGTGTGGCAGAAGGAAGGATTCCCAAAAAAATAACGGAGCTAATCAAGATGATAGGAACGTGTTTCGTTCGCTCGCCTTGTATCGCAGGTTAGGAGCAATGCGAGGCGCCTTTTACATGAATGTGTTTTCATTATTTGCTTGATTAGCGCGTGTGGACGCTTAAGGGCGCTCACCGTTGTTGACAGAGGCAACGACGTTAGATCCTTTAGGACCTAACCCCAAGCTTCTGCGGGATGGATGAGGAGAATGGGTGATGGGCGGAAGGATAAAGGGAATGGGAAGGGATGCTGTACAGGGGAGGGTGTTTGTGTACCAGTTCGTTGTTTTTACCGTTGCTGACGATGGGTTTTTTTACGCGACTTGATTGGCGTTTAGTGGTCATCCTCGTTGACCAGGGTTCGCATCCAGTTTAGAATGTACTTCCAAACGGCGGATGCGAACCCGGGCGGATGCTATACATTCTCACTCCCCATTTTGAGCAACTCCATCTTCTTCTTGGCAATCTTCGAGTACATGGCATCGATCGGTTGCGTGTTGTCGTACAGGCTGGGCGCTTGCAAGATAATCAAGCAGGTGCCCATCACGCACGCTATCGTAAAGATCCACAGAAACAGACGATCCAGTACTAGTGCCACATACTTCCAGTCTTCCTCTATCTGCCCGGTTGCAATGCGGTGAAATACAGTGCAAGATGGGAATGGGATTAGTGGTGCGTATCCCCGCGGGAGGGAGGGCGCATCCCGCATCATACTTACACTTTCGAACTTGTCCTTATTCCTAACATGCTGCGCAACGAACCGTGACGCTTCGATCGTTTTCTCCATCTCGCGCAGCAGCGGCTTCTCGAAGGTGGGGCTGAGATCGCCGCAACACGTCGGGCTCATGTCCCCGTTGCCGGTCGGGCTGAACAGATCGTCATCGCCGCCCGGCAGTGGCAGTGCTGGTAGCGGAGGTTCCCCAAAGCACGGCCCAACGCCACCCGAGGCGGCCACATCAAACCGTGACGGTGGCAGTGCTTTATTCGGAATGTCAACAATGATATCAATCTGATCAAGATCTGATCTCGCGATCGCGCCTGCACTTACCGGGTATATCAAAGTCCGTGCCGTACTCCTTCCCGCAGAACCCGACGTACTTCTCCACATCGGGCGGCACCTGGAACACGTCCGTCAGCACGTCCGTGGGCGTCTGATCATCGTTGTCGGATGGTTCGTCCTCCTTCTTCGGCCGCTCTATGCACAGAACCTTCGGCAGTAGCTCTATAAAAACACGATGCACCCACGGTGCCATTCGGTGCGTGACGGGCGATCTAAACCGTGGAAGAATTGAAAACGAGCAACAAATCCAGTAAACGATTGCAGTAATTATTGCAAAGAAAAGGTGCCTGGAAGCTTACCGAAAGTTGACATTCAGCACGGCAATCGTAACGACGACCGACAGTGTGACGAGCATCATGGTGAACAGCAGATACTTGCCGAGCAGCGGTACCGTGAGCGACGTCGGCGGAATGATTTCGGCAAGCAGCAGAAAAAACACGGTCAGCGACAGCAGTATACTTATACATAATGATATCTTCTCGCCGGAGTCACTCGGCAAATAAAACACCAGCACGGAAAGGAACGATATCCCAACGCAAGGTATGATTAAGTTTACGGTGTAGAAAAGTGTCTTTCGCCTTAACGTTATGTTAAATATAATATCCGGATATGGTTCTTCACAACAGCTATAAAATTTTTCATTCCTAACGGCAGGCACCTTCATAATGTCCCATTCAACTGATATATAGTAATCTTGCAGATCGATGCCGATGTCGATGTTGTCTGAGTCCGGTGTCTGCTGGAGGTGCCGAAGATCGACCTTTTTTTGGACGAGATTAGAACGGATCGAGAGAAAGAGATAGGAAGAAAATTAAATGCTGCCGATCGTACCCTGGCCACTGACAGTCCGGGCCACTCACCATGTAACCGTCGTACGTCCAGGATCCGAATTTCATAAAACATGTTTGCTCATCAAATGGAAAATATTCAACATCGATTTCACAAAATGATTTATAAATGGCAGGTGGTTTCCATACTACTTTACCCGTATGATGTAAAATTGCTTTTGTCATTATTGTCACCTCATAGTTACCGTCCGCACTGTGTACAGTCGATGGGGAAATTTTATGTGTGAGAATGAAAGAGAGAAAGAGAGAAAGAGAGAAACAAAGCGGAAAATGGAAGAAAATCGCGTGAGAAAATCGGGATCGCTCCGGGGTCGGAAACATTTTCTGGTGAAGTGTAACCCCCGTTCCAGTGTACCGCCGGGCCGGGTCGGTTTGTCAGTGTCAGAGGCAGACAATCTCCCCTGGCTCCAGTCCAGGTTGGAGTGGCCTCTCGAAACAGCTACGATTTTACACCGGTTGCACTACTTTGCCGGAACTTACCTGTCACTGACCTGTGGTGACCAACCTCCGAACCTCATAAATCATCACCCAACGCCCCTCCCCCCCCCCCCCCCCCCTCACCTACACACACACACACATACATGCCTGGGGGGATGCAACAAATCGACACTTACTTATTATACAACACTATATCTGGCAGCCAAATGTGTTCGGATGGGACGTGCAGGGTGTCCACGCCGCCGTAATCATCCGGGTTCCATTTGAGCTTGTAATCGTTCCATTCCTGCGTGCGGATGGGATAGAGAAGAAGAGAAGGTGAAAGAGGTGGTGCAGTCGAATAGTCAGGCACATGCGTTGTACACCTTGGCACGGATTGCTTGTCCGTACGTGGTACGCGCAAATGTATTCCATTAATCTTTCGCAGCCATCACGATGCTTAATGGATAAAACCAGTTCCTCGGAAGGGGAAAAAGAGAATTAATATCAGAATCTTGTGTGAAGACAAAGCTACTCGTCGGAGCAATTAGATGTGAGAATTGTTCAAACTGCGTAAATAAATGTAATGGTCATGTAATGGTTTTGAATTATATAAAATGCCTTCCTTGTTGTATTCGTTACGTAAGTTTAGTTCCTCGAGTCGCCAAATGTCCCGTTTTCTAGTTTTTTTTTAAACATTACTTATTTTCCTTTCATCCATCGCAACCACCGGAGTGTGAAACACGTCCGTTCTGCAAAGCTAATCGTTCAGGGCTAGTCGTACCTAATTAATTTCTAGCACAAATTGTTTTCCTCTCTAAACAATGGGCAGCACCGGGTTTTCTGGGGGGCGAACCAAACACCAACAATGCTCATTATCAAAATTTAATATCACCCCATTAACCACCGTCGCGCGGCCTGTCAGTACCGGGGGAAACTGAAAATTCCAGCAAAGGTCCAATCTTACGTTGCGTGAATCTAATCTGCAAAGATCGCCACGGTCCGCCTGATGTGGGGGGGGGGGGGGGGGGGGGGGGTGTCCTGGGGGATTGTGCTGGACGCCTTCGCTGTGCGGTTGTATGGCAGTAACGCACCGGCACCGGTTGTCAGTCGCTAGGCAGGTCGCTTTCATGTGGCCGCCGGAGCTTCTGCTGCTGACAGCTCAATTATGAATCGCTTATCCCGCTTTGCAAATCGTACCCGGTGCCATCCGCTGCACTTAAAGATCGGTTTACAAAAGTGGAAGTAAACAGTGGCAATAGGGGAACGAGGTAACAGTAAATGTCAAGCCGGAGGACTGTAAACTTCTCGAGTCGGCCGGTCGGTAAGCCACACACAGCCAAGACAGCTGGTCAGCTGATTGAAGTTGCTGTGGTTTTCATCTTACCGTCGTAGACCTTGCTCCCTTGAACCGGTCGGAAACCATCGATTTCATCCGGTCCATTGGTAGTAGTAAAACCGCAACGACCATTCGTCAATGTACCACAACAACAAGCGCTTGCAAACCCGAACCGATCGATAATTCCCATTCCCGTGCAACGTGCAAAGTGCAGGAAGTCAACCGAATTTTTCGTCCATCAATTCGCACAACATTAACTGTCGCGTAAGCGCCACGGAAGCGTTCCACCCGTTAAGCCAACGAACCGTGTAACGCTGATGTGTGGCCCAGCGTTACGAAAAAACAACACCCTCCCCCACTGCATTGTTGTGGTAGTGGCAGCTGTTTTGTATCCCAGCCCGCACCACAACTGCAGGCAGACGAATCGTTCGACAGTGTCGTAAATTTGCACAATGTTTACTGTTGCGATTTGGACCTGCATGGTGGAAACTGCATCGCTTCAGCATACATTAGCCATTGAGGCCAATCGTTCGTTTGGACGTTGGTGGGATCACCAAAAAGAGGGACCCGTTTATTGCATTTTAATGGCATGGATCTCCAGCGCGTCGGTCGGGGTTTTTCGACCGATGATCTCCAGCTCCAGTTGGAGCCGCCGGTGATCGGGAATATCCGCTTTGCAATGTATTTTATTTGTCCCAAAGTATTGTGCACGTTTTATATCCCTTCCTTCGTCTCATTTTTAGACACACACGTTCATAACACGCACCATTTCATGGCACGCGAATGGGAACTCCGGGACCACTTAAACAATTGGTGGAACTGTTTCGACTCCGGACACCCCACGATTCTAACGACATTTACAGTAAATGGTGTTTGTGCTTTTAAACTACGCAAACACACCTACAGTATCGCTACAGTATCGCTCCGGGTGGTCGGAATGCAGAGGGGGTGTGCGATAAAACCCGGCTGATGCACTCTGGTGCCCGGTGAATAATATTTAACGAATGCCATTAATTTTAATTGTTTGTTAACTTTACGATAATGGTGTATGACCGGGAGGGGAGGAAGCATAAATGATTGCCCAAAGCTATTGTTTTATCGATTTGCAACGATACAGCGTGTCGATACGTAAAAAGGGGGGGGGGGGGGGGGGGGGGGATTATTATGTTCATTACAAAATTGTGTAAAATGGAGTAAAAGTGTTATCTTTTTCAAAAAACTCATATTTACAAAAACTATATTTACCAGATGATTTTGATAACATTTTTTAAAATATCAAATAGTCCAATCAAATATTGAAAAGTCTATTTATTTCTTATAATTTTATCATAGACTCTATAACACAACTGTCTCAAAGCAACGAACCGCATTAAATGCCGAATGTTGTTAACTTAACTCTCCCCCACCCCTTTTCAAAACGAACCCCGGCCAAAATTCTATATTGCCCTGTCAAATTAGTCTATTTGTCATGCAAACAGGAAGGAGAAAGCGTTTCCCGACAAACTCGAAACACTTCGTGACCCGTGAGCGCCCCGGCGCTATTGTCAATTTTTTTGACAAACAAAACGAGTGTGTTTTTTTCCTCTTATCTTTCCAAATAGTAAAAGAAACAACCGGGCTTTTCCGGGCGTAGGCGAGAACAAACGCGATTCGTTCAATCAGTCTCAATAAGCCTTTCGCCTGGTGCAACCGAACGGTGTCCGACGGTTCGGCATGTACTCGTCATCTTTTCTGTACGGTTTGTTGGCCACTTCGTTCCTTTGCAGTCAACTCGTGGCCTCACAAAATGGTACATCATCATCATCATCATCTGACAACCGTAACAAGGTGCTGTCGAGAAGGAGAAGATTTTTGCTGTTCCCACCCGGAGCTAGCTTTATCGTACGTAACGTTTCGGCTTCCCAATTTTATTTGGCACGAGCAAAGGGGTAAAGGAAGACTTTACTTATTTGTTTCAGGTTACTATTTCTGGTGGTAAAGGAGCCATGTTTGACACACCTCGGGGCTACAATCTGGTGGCTGAGTTGGATATGTATCACCCGCTGCCTGACTACATGTATCATGCGACATCGCTGCGACTAGGTGAGGTTGCGATGTATCCAAATGAGCAAACCACCACAACGATTAAGCCCGCGTCTCTATCAACGGATGTGACACACCACGAGCATGAACTGTCCGAGCAGGAGCTTAACGAATATCTCAAAGCACACCCCGAAGCGTGGATACCAGCTTCAACCTGGATTAGAGATCGTGCCGATTACTCCGATTCTAAAGTCACCAGCTCTGGCTCATCGAGTGGTATGAAATATTTGCTAAAAGACCCACAGCACCACAACCCTCCCGTCGCGTATCAATCGTGGAAAAGAAAGCTATGGGAATCGACCGGAAACGATCGTCTTTATTACAACAATCTACCCCCGCGACGCGTACGACGATCGCTGTCGGATTTTGGGACGGAAGATAAAGAATCTTCCCTCTGGACGGAAGCTAATCATCTCAATATCAGCCACCATTTGGGGTGGGAACACTTCCATCACTACCGCGACAGAAGAAGCCTCTACCAGCATCTGGAGACAACGGTGGCCAATTTGTAAGTGAAGGGTAGATAGCACACCAAACAAAAACGGTACGATTTTTTTTTTATCCATTCGGTTCGATATCCCTGCACAGCTTTGGGTTCCACATGCGCGAATGTTTGCTGCGGTCCATCTGTGAAGCACGGAACCTGCTACCACCCAGGGGACGCTCCATGACCGTTGATATATTGCGGGTCATTTTCACGTAAGCATACACGAACGAACCGTCGGAAGGTTTTTGTGCAACACTCCCTTTTTTGTTGATCGTTTTTGGCAGATACCCGCTTAAGGCCGACCTTTCCGACGAGTACAGCGCGATGATGCGGGCGGAAAATCCAAACTGTCGAGAATTATTCAAGGACCGTTGTCGGTTGAGCATACTGCAGTTGGTATTGTTCGGTAGATTCGAGCCATAAAACCGACGGCAAGGAATTATTGAGATTTCCAGCACCACACCGTTGACGAGAGGGTCAGTGGAAGCTCCTGTCTAAGCGCAAGAAAAGCACTAGCGTGTAACTTTTTTCGGTGCGACCTGTACGTAACTTACCTGTTCTACCCACACGTTTGTCGTCATAATTTGATTCTTGAGATTCTGAAAGAAAGGAAAAGAAACATATAAAAACATGCATTAGAATTCACTTTCTCACAGCATCCCCGAAAACAACCCCGGTTGCATAACGGAAAAACCTCACCACCCAAAGAAAGAGCTCTCAAAGCTCTATCCGTTCGATATCGGTTTGGTAGATTTGAGTTGAAAATTTCTTTATAATTCACTTTCCAATCATTAGCATACAAATTGACGAAGTCAAATTCGTACCGAAGAATTTGTCTGAATGCCGCAAGATGGATGGTGGTGGTCAAAGCATCGGCAGTATATCAATCTGTCTACCGTCGCTCATCACCTCCACTGGGCCCCAGCGAGGGCTCGACTCGACCTTCGACAGTGCCGTCCTTGATCGGGTCGTCGATACGGTGGGCAGCCCACCGAAAAGCTGGGTAGGAAAGGCTTAATTTATTCGGCCGTACGAACGTAGCCGAGAGCCGTCTCGTGTGTGCTCCCGGAGCGGAAGAAAAATCGACTACAATCATGCTCACACCCGTACCCGGAACGAAAGGAATTTTCTCGCATTTACTTGCCGTGCGAAGACAACAAAACAACAGCAATCCGAACGAAACGAATCCGAATCCAGAATGCAGAAATGGCAATGAATAAAACAATAGAACTGTTGTTATTCAGTGGGAAAACTATTTTCCAAACAAAGTTCGAAACGAATTTCAATTGGGGTAAAGCCCACCAGTTTCCTCGCAACAAAACAAAAGCGGAGCTATTCGTTTTGCCGGCTGGAGCACTGGCAGTTTTATTGTGCAAACTTTCGTAACATTGAATCCAACAACCGAAACCATTGGCCATTGTGTTGTCTGGCTGATGGTTCTGGTTTTGTCTGCCATGGTTCATCAATTTAAAATTCAACGTTATTCCTTCGCTCGGAGCGGTTTGCAAAACCCCAATTTTGTGGGATAAATTTCTGGGATAATCTTTGCATAACGGGCAAGAAAGACGAAAAGGCCCGCATTCAAATGCGAACGAACGGATACACGAGTCTCACAAGTATAAACACACATTAAACTTTAATCGAACTTCCAATCTACTCGAACGTGCTCGAAAGCGTTCGGAATTTTATGCGAATGTACACATTTTCCATGCGCCCGCCATAATTTCTACCAATGCGATACACACCGGAACAACAAACAACGAACCGGCACCGGTTGAAATGCATTTTCTTTACTGCAAACAAAAAAAGTAACGCACCAAGATACAGGCAAATCGTAAAATCCTTAACTCCAGCAAGAGAGAAAAAACAACACCCACATAGCATCCGATGCGACTCGGTTCCACTCCCGGCAACGCCGGGGAAAGGCAGCCGTACTCGTAAATTATTTTTATGTATGCATTTAACATCAAACCCCGGGTCCTTTCCGGCCGGTCGGGCATGGCACGGATGAGACGGTGCCGAAAAGATGCACAGAACACACCGACACCGACCAGTTGCGGCGAAGTGCGCCATCAAACGTTGGAAGATTTTTGGTTTTTATTGAACACTTTATACACGTCATCCCGGGGTACGGAAATGGCAATCTGTTGACCGTTGCCACACGGAACGGAAGGACAGAAATCGATTCACACCAACCAGGTTCAACCAGCCGAGCGATGGCGAATGCTGAGGCCGAATGCTGTTTACGGCGCGCATCCAGCGAATGGTCAACAAAAAACGGAACAGTTTACCGGGATCCGGTGCGCCCTTTTCCGCATGCCGGGTGGACACATTGCATTGGGAAGATGAGACCGTGGTGGTTCGAGGTCGTGATGTAAAATTAAACTACAACCAACACCTCCCGAGAGGCACTGTGTGATAAAGAGTGAGAAAAAGGCTCGACAGCAAAGGAACGACGCTCGACGTCGAAGGGCACCGGAATGGAAACGGAAAATGCTGCCAAATCGATTTGCAAATCAAATCACCCAACGATGGTTTTAAAAATTTATAAGCCATTGAGAAGGTTGAGGTTTTGTGGCACACGAATCGATCCAGCACACGGCCCATGGTGTGGATGTTTTCCATTTCCGCATCCATCCGCCGCACCACACCGTGCGATAACGATGATCGCAAGCGCAAAAGGACCGCAAAGGTTTGCAGGCCGAGCCGAGCAGCTGCGGCTCAGTAATAATAAACTGCCCGCCCGGGCCAACGGTCTGCAGGCATCCGGATGGGGAATGGGCCCGCTTTTAGTGAGGTTTAGAAATTTATTCCTTCAACAGCTGGTGACAACACCATCATCGATCTTCAGCCAAAACACGGTTCGTACTTATTACTTCGCCGCGCTTCGTCCCACTTTTTTTCGCCTCCCTCCCTCCGGGAACGGTGCGATCTCGTTAAACGTCCCACCATAAACCAAACCGGCCGTTTGTTTAGAGTGAAAACAGAATTTTTCTTTTATTATCAATCAGCAAATTCTACGTTTCGGGCTGGGATGCCAAATGAACCTGATGGCCGGACGCTAGCACAAGCGACAAGCGAAACCACAACGGCGAACATTGAGTGTCGTTATAAACCTTGGGAAATGTTTTCTTTTGTTCTACCATCTTTTTGCATGTTTTCTTACCGTGTTATCTTGTGCTATCGATGATAAGTTTCATCATATCTTGGGGGCGATTTCAGCAAGAGGAATATTTGACCTTTTCTGTCTACAGGCACTTGTAAATGTATTTTAGATTGTTGAAAATACTATGAATCAAGAACCATGATAATTTTAATTTTGAATTTCTTGAAGCTCTCTCGCTTAGAAATTTATTTTAAAAGTTATAGGAATTTTGTGATCAATATTTTTTACAAAATCATTAAACAAATGTCATTTAAAGAAATATTTCTATATATATTTTCATAAAATATTTATAGTTGAAACTTTTCATAGTAAATATTGCTTGTGTGTAAAAATAAATCACAACAAATGAATAATGTATTACCATACGGATAGTTTAATTTCTCATTAATATGCAAAATCGATCCAGCAAAATACAGCTACCTGACTGCTACCGGTCTCCACCATTTACGTTGGTGCACGTGCACCTAACCAAACATGGTCCATTTTCGCTGCCAGCTACATCTGTTACGTCAAAGTGGATGTCTGGAAGCTTCATCCTTGCATGACCCGACATGCCGGTACGGCACAACCCAGCAGCCAGCTCGAGGGCAGTGTAATTATTTTTAATGTCCGTACTTAAAAACTAAACTTTTCCCTCCTCTAATTAATTACTCGTTTCACTTAATGAAGAAAACGTACGAGATCGCACGGTTCACTGGATGGATGGGTGGGATGGGGGGGGGTCTGCATGTGCGAGAGACAATGACGAAGAACTGATGGTCAGCCGGACCATCGCCTCGAGAAACTTTAAAGCTAACCCGGAACCCATTCGCCCATTGACTGCGAGCGGTACCCATTTTGCCGGTCCGGTGTGTCGAGAACACGAATGTCCAGTTCGAGGTTATCTTCCGACACGTCCCCGCCATCCACCCATCTGTTACACGCTACAGCAAAGGTGGATGGAACCTCGGGGGCAAAAAATAGAACAAGAACTGGAAGATGGAAAGGATTCACAGCAGCTAGCGTGGTAAGATAGCGCTGCGATCCAGTTCCGGCAAGCCGAATGAACGCTAATGATGATGAATCACTGGACACAGCGGTAGACTTTTTGGGAAGAATCCCGTGCCGGAATGGCTACACCGAATTGTTGTCCGAATTCCGTTCGAAATCCATCTCAGGCCCAACTGTAATTCGGTGCGAGAGCCACGGCGCGATGGTTCGGTTTGCTGGAAACGCCCAACGTAACTTATAAAATGTTTTCGACCGCCGGCTGCTACTTACCACATCAATCAACTGGGAGAGCCTTAGACCCATTTTGACTGTCAGACGATCAGAGTTGTTGCCCACGGGCCGTATCAGTCGGTTGTAGTTGCTCAGCAGGTCGTCATATAAACGCTTTGAGTCAGGGTTGGCCAGGCCGGTAGCAAATTGTAACGCTATGAACACAGCCGTGAGTAGCACGCTCCCCATCTTAGGCCAGGTCCACCCCTAGAATGGTAAGGAAAAGTACGAAAACGTTGTGGTCAGTACCGGTTCACGGGGCTCATGCTGCAATGAAGAAAGGTTTTATAGAAAGGATGCTTTACATTTCGTCATATCATCACCGTGTAGTGTATTATTAGTGTTTTATCATGTGTGCTGCAACGTTTCTGTGTCACTCGCAAGTGCAACATGTGTGCAACAAGCTGCAGGATATCATGCTAATGCCTAATTTAATGATGTTTGATTGATCACCATCCAGTAACCACCGAACGACGAGAGGAGGAAAAAATCAACAAGTGCAGCTACGGAATGAACGGATCGGCTACCTTTAAGCAATTAATTGCCACAACCAATCATTAGCACCCCATTGGTCATTTTACTGGTGCTGCGCTCGGTATGCATTTGCACCTACTTCGATCACATCCCAAACCGCAATACATTGTTAATCATGGCTGGCACTTTTCATGGCCTACTTACGTACCATCCCAGGTCAACGATCCATCGCACACGTTTCGCCAGCTGCGGACATTGAACGGCGATTGGGTAATTAAATCAAATTGCCACACACATGCGCTTCCAACTAAAAAGGAGCATAAACAACGCACTCCCATTACAGCGGCAAACATGCAGCGGCATCACTTTTTCCGCACCACATTTCGCCTAAGCTCTGTGAATTTATTCTTCCACGCGCTAATTCCACACACCAACTGCAACGCTTTTCAGAGCAACACCTCGACGGGACCAGGGGGGATTCTCGCGGGAGGCATTATTGCTGCTGCGGATAATTATTTATTCCATGCATAATCCACCAATTTATGCATCACCGCTCGGATGCCAGAAACCGATGCTGGAGCTCTGTGGCGCGCATCTGTGTGGCTAGTCGTTAATTTCCCCCCTTTTTTTTCGTGCGGGGCTGGAGCGTGTTCGATGAACCGACATTTTCGGCTTCCCCGAAAAGCACCGCACCGAACACGTGGGTCGTGGCGCGTTTTGGGTGTGGCGCACCGACGGACCGAAAAACACACGTACACAACGAAACGGAACGGCGTCCTCCAAGCGCTCACTTACATCTGGGAGTCAAAGTCTTACGTACGGATGACACATTTCGCCTTTCGCCTGGAAGCGATGGGTTTTCGGTTAGATCGAAAAGCAACGACTCGAACGATTAGTACCACCTCCTTTCGACGGGGAAGCTGGGAACAAGAATTTCGCGATTGCGTTTCCCCGCATGTGCTCTCGTTACAGCGCCGCGCAATGAAATGATAATGCGCGGGTGTACGATTTCACTGCCTCCGAATGCCTTTCCTATTGTTACGCAAATTTATTCTCATTAGGAACGAATCCGGGGTTTGGGAACGTTCGAGGACGTACACCTAGAAGTTAGGGAACACACTCGGGAGCACACTCGTTTTAAAATTACACACAGCGAGAGCGGTTTATTATCTTGCCAATTAGCTACTCTGCTGCTGAAGCTGCTGCACGAAATAGTCTTCATTAGCTTTTGTTTGTATATGCAAACAGCATTACAGAGCTCATAAGGAATACATTAGCATGGAAACAAAAATAAACTTTGTGCTACTTTCATCTCAACTACGTTTTAAAGTCGTTTTAATACTAATGTATTTTTATATAGAGGCATTTTACTGTATTATAAAATTCAACTCTAATTCAAATTACTATACAGACTGCACGCGAATCTCTTAACTGAATAAATGGCTCGATATCTTTATTCTATGTAACCTCGAATATTTTTTAATCCTCCATGATTTAAGGATTTTCCTTAAAATGTAGAACTACAAAGATACAATTATGTTTGTTGAGAACGAGACGATATTGCTGTTATGTAACTCATTTTGATTATTTTGATTTGAAAGCAATGCGCTTAACTTGTAACTTGTGGAAGGATCGTTATCGTTTGCCTAAATAAACATATGAACATCGAAAGACGCGATTCACGAAACCGGAAACAAACGCGCGTGCATAAGGTAATGGGAAAATAGCGCAAAGGCAAGAGCAACGCAATGAACCAAACCATACGAATGCAATAGCTACATTTGGTCAAGCCATAAAAATTGGTAACGAATGTTTACGGGATCGGCCATAAAAGAGGTTCGTTCAGTCAAAACAAATTGCTAGACGGATAGGATTAGTGCTTCTAACACATGTTTAGGCAAAGCACTGAATCCTTGATGGTTTATCAACCAGATAGCACTTGACTTTAGGCTAATTATTTGTTTTGGATCAAAATGAGAATATCGCAGGAAAGAAAAGTCGCGATCGACTTCACCAATACGTTTCAAAGTTTCAATACTACATTCACCAATACTTTTTCATCCTTTTTACACCAGACACAGAACGATCGACTTCGTCTTTGATTTGGTAGAGATCTTGATAGGATTCAAGAACGGATGTTTGCCCGATGCAAGTTGCACTTGGTCTTCTCCGAAGTAATCCATTGAAAGAAACCTCCGCCAGTTTAAAGCGTTTAGTCTTGATTGAAAATTGGTTGTAACCAACAAGGGTTCAAGAACGGATGTTTGCCCGAGACGCACTGCGTTTTGGTCTTCTCTGAAGTAACCCTCGATAGTTACAATCTTTTGAGTCTCGAGAAAGGGATCCGTTTTCGCGATAAACGTATGCGACCGAAGTACCTTCGCACTGTAGGTCGCAAACTAACAATGTTTTAAACTAATAGTATAGCTATATTATATTGGTTTAATGCTTTTATATTGCTGATGCTATATAGGTTTGTAGGTTATTAAATACTATATTACCAATCATACGAAGCTTATAATAGCTAATCTATGAATATCCATAAATCCTCCAGAATCAACAAGATTGACTATTTCCACCATAGCTAGTCAGATAGATAGACAGATTGTCAGGCCTAGCTTGGAACATGGGTCTATCATTACATGCCCATATTCTGAGCGTTGGAAACAAAAGATCGAATCGATCCAAAAAAGATTCACATAGCGGGATCGTTCCAAAAAAGATTCGACGCTTACGACGTGGCAAGACCGTAACAACTTACCTCCCTACCGGGTTCGACATTGGCTACTAGGATTAGAAACTTTAGAGAACAGGCTCAAGAAACGCTCAAGCTTTATTTGTTGCAGGTGTGCTATGTGGCACATTTGATGCCCTAAATATATTAGAAAAAAATAATACTAAACGCTACACGAACTGCAACCGGTAGATTATCTACAGAGAATTTAGAAACACGCAATACGGTTCAAATGACCCAATATTATCGATGGCTAGGGTATTCAACAGATTGTCTGAGCACTTCGATTACAATAAGAGCATGACAGCATTCAGAGAACATCTCCGGTTCGTTTTATAGCAAATTAATATGTTTGTAATATGTAACTTAAAAATAAATAATTTTTCGTCTGGCATTCAAAGAACCCTGTCCTTTTTAAAATAATGCATATGAGCTATGTATTTAATAAATATCAAATATCAAATATCAAATAGCTGCTAATATAAACTAGAAATTCATATTCAATTCTTTCTTGAGCTGCTAAAATCGACTTAAACAGCACAAAAGATAGTGAACAAAGGTTTACTTATCGTTTACTAACCTAACATTCCCCAACACCAAATTACACACACTTAGTCGCACGATGTTTGCTTGATGTCCATTCAATGTTCAATAAAACTGTGCTCCCAGCAACAGCAACCAAATCGAAACTCGTCCACATCACCCTCAGGAATGTAACGAAGTGAATGTTGCCGCATCATTAATTTCATCACCAAACGTTAAGCCTTCCGGTTTGACAGTAGGTCCATCGCATTCGAGCAGCAAGTTTTGGAAGGTGGCAGCAATTCTTTATGCAACAAGTGCGGAATCGGAAAACCACACAAACACACACACACACACAACAATCAAACGTCACACGTCGGCGGGCCAGTGATTGAGTGAAAATTTATACCTCCACCAGCACCGGTTAGATCGTTTTTACCAATCGTTCCATCGTTTCCCGAAAAGGTTGCCAAAGTTGCACGTCAAAGTACCGGGTGCCCCCATCCCTCCTGTGTAGCCGGCGCGCGCCATTGTTTGCTGCTGTCCTGCATGTTTTGCACCTAGAAGTTTTCCGATGGGCTACTTGTTGCGGTTTCAAGGGACATCAAGGGATTGCGTACACTTTTTTCTGTCATGCTGTGCGTGTGTGTGTGTGTAAGCATGGATAGAGTCACCAGTTTCCGAAGTTAAACTCGTTAATGGTGTGAAAATTTTATTGAATGATGGATAACATTGGTTCCGGTCCGTTTCACACAATAACGCTCAATAACGCACGCACGTGCCGAGAGACATGTTGATACCATCGGTACTAGGTGTCGGGGAAGGGTTTTTTTTTCTCCTGTTGTTGTGGTTAATGTAACAAGTGTTGTATTTTATGGATGCTGTCATGATGGAGCACTAATCAACTCATCTCCAATAGAGTTCCTCTAACGCCTCTGACAAGACATCAAAATAAATATTCAAATCGACGCTTGGGGAAGTGTTGGTCTATTGCAGATAAATGTAAGTCTTTGACATATTTAACATATTTTCACTTTTCTGTCCCTTCTTTATCAAACACATCGAAGGACACACTGTGGGAATATTAACACAAAAAAACGGCTAAACCTCCCTAAAGCTTCTAGCGGGAAAAAAGATAACCATGGCGCTTTATTTGACGTGCTTTCACATGAAACCATGGTCACCATGGCGACTGGCGCACAATGGCGACTGTCAAATATGCCGTGCTCTATTCAGCGAATCTCAATATCATCAGGTAGTGACGCGGCTCCTGCTACAATCTGAGCCCTGAGTGTGACCTCCGGGCACCGGCTAAGCAAACCGAACGTGAAGCATAAAAGCGTACATAATCGCATATTCATAATTAATAATGGCAAGCCCAAGCGATCAAAAGAGAATGTGCACGAGCAACAAAAAGGACGGAGGAAGAAAAAATGTAGCCAAAGTGAAACACTGAAACGATCCAATGAAGTACACACGTCATGGTTTGTTAGTATCGGCAAGAGCGAAATTAGGACAGACAGTTTTTGGCGGTGGGGGGAGGATAAAAGCTACCAGATAGATGGATGTAGCCAGTGATGAGCCGCTAAGCAACAGAACAGAATCGAATCCTGCAAGGGCTACGGGAGAACCGGTAAACCGACGACGGGGTTTGTCGGACCCGGCCAGCGGATAAGCAGTCAATCGTGTATGGCGCTATTCAGCCTAATAAAGGCTGGCACCGTCGTTCGGCAAACCGTACGCTGTTGGGATGAAATATGATGATTCGTCATTTTTCCTACGATTAATCGTTTGCGCAAATACTTCCCCACCGGTGCTGCTGCCCTCAAAGGAGCGAAGCACGAATAGCGCGTTAGAATATCATTTAATATTGCTTCTTGCGTTGCGTTTGCAGCATATCCGGGGGTTGAGATGTGATACCACGATTTTGCTGTTTTGACAGAACAGTATATCGATGTTGACAGATAGTCAACGGCTACATAATTGCCAACAGGGAGGAAAAACAAAAGCGCTTCGACGCATTTACTGATAACGTGTTGAACAAGCGAAAAACTCCACTGCGAGCAGTCCACCTAATGAACGACTTTATATCTCGTTCAGCAATATTTGTGGCACCCCAAAAAAAAAGGCATCAAAATGACTGCAAACTGCTTTAAGTAAACAGGGACAGGACAGGGACAACAAGGGCAACACTGTACACTGTAGCTTTCCCGGGCTGTTTGCGCTCGTCAGGCCAAATACACCGAAATTGGATGCGCGACACTTTGGGACAGCTGGTCAACCCAGAAGTCCATAACGAGATGGTTGCAACTTTGGCAGAAATACTAACCAACTCTCGTGCACACACACACACACACACACCAAAAACCCCCCTCTGGCGTGGTGGAAAACCCAACCCCAAACACGTGTAACTGTCTCGGTGGAGGATGGGAGCTTTATTCGCCCGCGGCCAGCATGGCAAAGGACAAAGTGCAGCATACAGAGGAACAAATAAAACTTTCCGAATTGATGGGCACCACAGCTTGTGCCCAAGACAATTTACGGAAGCAACTATGGGCCGGCCTCGGACGTCCTCCGCGTCCACGCGATGGAATGTACGGACGACTCATCGGAAATGGAGCAGCATTTCCTGCGAGAGTGGCGAACGAAACCAGCATTAAGAATCGAGAGTGTCATGGTCAAAACGGACGGATGTCAGTTCCTGGGAGTCACGAAACAGCTCGTACGACATGCCCAATTCCAGAAAGGGCCGCCCCGAACCGGCACCGGTCTTGACTATTGTCCCCGGTTTCGTTTCGCCTGCATTGGTGTGAAAAATATAGCACCACCGAGAATACAAACACCCGGGCGTGGTGGCCCCGCGAGAGCTTGGACGGAAATGGAAAAATGGCTCCCAGCCGGGGCAAAGTCAATGTGTGTTAGTGGGTTAGGCCCCCCCCCCCCGAGGGCGATCCTCCCGTTTGCTGGTGAAGTTAGCACCGAACGTTGCGCGCCCGGAGGTGCTCGGTCGTGCGTGATACTCGTTAAGCGGTCATAAATCATCGAATGTGAGTGACTGTACCAGTCGCGAAAGCGAAACAACCGTCAGCATCAGCAGCTACCGAACAATAATAACACTGGCACCATGTTTCATAAGTTGCCACACCGGCATCCAACTACGGGGCGAGATGAAAACGTCCTCCCACCTCCCTTCTCTCACCGCTCCCTATCCGTCTCGCCCGCCCCAAGCGATGGTAGAAAGGGGTTTTCTTGACTTTTTCGCTCACATTTCCCATTTTCCACCGGGTTTAGCAATACCGAATGGTCGAAAGTTTCCCGGCACACCCGGAGGTCTGTCCTGCACTTAAACCGGGGGTTTTTAAGTGAAGGGAATAAAGGAAAAGTTGTTGTTCCCCCGCCAGGAAAAGGTAGAACCCTACAAAAGCAGCATGGGGGGGCATGGGAAAATATTTTTCCATCGTTAGAACACGATTTTTCAATCTCAAAAACGAGTCATGCCTGAATGGGTTTTTTTTTGCTGACAATGTGACTGGCGAAAACGGAAACTTTTTTTGCCCGGTACACATTTTTACCTGGCGCTGTGGCGCTGTGGCGCTGAATTGCCGATGCCTGGTAGGTGATATTATTAATGTTGCATTACCGACGATTTTAATCGTTGCATGGCAATAAAAACATATTTATCAACATACAAATGATGAAGTACAAAAAACAAAACGAGAAGTAAATTCTCACGCTTGTTCCGAACCATTTATTTGTGCAACGTTTATTCCTCTCTTCCCGTGCTTAAGCCTGCTTGTATTACTCGAGTCAAAGTTGAACTGGAAAAGCTTTAAGCTACGATATATCAATGACACTTTAGAACAGTTTCTTAATCATACTTGAATATTCCAATTATAGTTCGGCAGTGGCATTATCCATCGCCCGGTTCCCGATCTTCCAGCCGCGCACACAGCCAAATACCAAATACCTGTTGGATAATTAGTCATTTTCATGTCTTATTCATACATGCAATCGATTAAATATGCATGCTTCCGTCCCATTTAATCAATCAAGTTTTTACTGCCGCAAGCGATCGAAAAGACTGCCGCTTAAGATGCGGCACCGTCGTATCGGGAGCGAGGGATTAATTTGCATGAAGGATACATAGAAATGTGCACCGGCTCTCGCAAGTGGAAGCGGCAAAGCGGCAAAGAAGCAGGAAAATATGGGCCCCCGTGGGTTGATCGTTCCGCCGAGCTGCAGAGCCGCACCAGCGCAGAAAAGGCGAATGGTAAGCGTGGTGAGAATAAATGAAGAATTAATTATTCAGCTACGATGAGCTGTTGGTTTTCACACATGTCGTACAGTAGTGCTGCAGGGAGTCCTCCCGGTGCCTAGTGCAAGGTTTCAACGCACCGTGGAAATGGGGGCATAGAACTTTTTGTTTTAGTTGTTGTTGCTAGTATTGAAGAGGGTTTATACTTCCCCATCGGTTGCTGGCTTTAGCGATTAGAAAGGAGATGGTTAGCTCACATAATAATTCAGAAAGGGAGGAAAATGAGCCTTGCGCAAACAAAAGTTCATTCTGTTGGAGATTATAAAGCTAAGGAACAATCTTTAAATAATAGCTTCTTAAGCAATGAATAACCTTGATCAAGAATAAAAAATAAAAGAGCAGAATAAAGAATTAATAATGAGTGAATAACTAAAATTATGTAATTATTATTATTATGAATAATTTTCAAAATATTATATCAACAGAATAATATAATTTTTCTGTTCAGATTACAGAGTTGTGTGTTGAGAGTCCCTTTCTTGATTGTGTCCTACTCTAACACCTTCTTTTCTTATTGGAGTTAAATTTTCAAGCAGTCCGAAATGTTAAAGCCAGAATCTTTGGAATTATTTTTAATTCACTTTTCCATAATTACTTTTTCATTATAATTTAAAAAAAACCCTTCATATACATAACATATTTTCTCCAGGTTATTATCGGGCAACACACTGTAAAATGACTTCAAAACTCCTAAAAATTATCAGCTCCTGCTACACCCAATATCGCGATTCTAGAGCAACGATGTTTCATTAAAATTCCGCTTGGTTCAGAAGTACGGTAACATCCACAACGTAGTGCAATTGACCCAATCTTCTACTGTATTCATTTCCCAAGCCAAGCCCAAACGCATCGTTGGCAGCAGCAGCCGCAGCAGCAGCACCAGCTTGGCTTTACAGAATACAAAACAATCTCAAGCTGTCTCAAGTGAGATCGTTGAGGCACAGCTTCGTTACGGTTCTGTTACGCCCAAACCATTAACCACTTTTTGAAGGGTCATTCAGCGCCCCGCCACAGTACGCTTTGCACTCGGCATACAGCTCTGTCACTTGGTTCGGGTTGAGCCGGTGGCAACCAATCTTCAACTGGCCTCTAACGGGCGCCGAATAATAAACAGACCTAACACGATTACAAGCTACTGTCGCTGACATAATACTTCATTGAGAAGAGCATTGCAAACAACTCATTGAAAATTGCATTTTGAATGATTCTCTTGCGGAGACAAAATACAAATTTTACGTTAAACTTCGAAATAAATTTATTGTACGAAATTCCTAGTGTCCTTTCCTCATTTAGGGCTGCATGTTCAAAATACAACAATTTCCCAAAGCACACGATAATTCAATGCGAATAATAATAATTATAACCAATCAGTACGAACTCGCGGTGAGCCTTTTCACACTCCAAGATTCATGGACACAATTTAAAAAAGGGCATGCCAAATGAAAACTAAGGGTTTCAGGTTACGGTGTTAATTAACGATGCTTCGTAAACATGGCCCCGTGGAATTGATATTTGGTTCAGCTGTGACATCGGCCGCACAACGAACATTGGGCACTGTTTCTAGTTTTCAACGTGGCATTCTAACGATTCAGCCGCTATGCTTCCTTTCCATGGCGTTAGCAGATCCAGGTTCCCGAGTTCGGTAAAACTGTGACATCGTTTTGACTCATTAAAATTCAGACCATGTTGAACTAATTGTGTCGTTCGTACAGCATTTGAATATTCTGTGACTGACATCAGTGTCTGATCTTGTGTAATACGACCTGAGCACACCTACATCGGTAGCTCAGGTAGCAGAGCAATGGGACCCTTTTCATGAACGGTAATTGTGGTAATGGTACCGGCTGACCCAATCGACCCTTCAGCATGTGAATTGGTTCCACTCTGCCGTGCAGTGCATAAAACCATTGTTCCTAACGATGGGAATGCAGTGACTGTTTTCGAACTGATTGAAAACGTTGATTTGATCCATCTTTGTTTGGGGAATTAATTAAGCTTGAACCAGCACAGAGCATTGTTTTATAACCAAAACTCCAAACTGAACTCCGCTCGGCTTTTCCGAACATATTTCCGTCGGTTTAATGATTCTTCATGACCCATGCTAAGTACGCAACTAAACCAACTTTACGTTAACACCCGGCAGCAAGATGAATTTTGTGATGTCAATTAAAACTTCCACACCTTAGAAACAGGCCGCATCTCGAATCCCGCTACCGAATGTTGACAAGAAACTAATTTTACAAATCGAGTTCTCAACACGAACTCGTTTTCCCATGATGTAGCCAACTTTCTTTCAACCACACTGAGCCTCAGCCCCGATCAGCACCACAGGGACTTCCGCAGATAGCATGAATACAGGGATTATGTTCGAGGAAAACTTTGTTATATTTTACGCGTAAATTGCTTTTCCGGCTTCTATCGGTACAAAGCTTCTACTACTTTAAGAAAATCTTTCCTTTGGCCCAGGTCCACTTCCTTCCCGTGGCTTTCTGTCCGTCTTATCCTCTGATGTTTTCCGGGAAAGGTACGCACCGTACCGTGAGGCTGGAAATGTTGAAAGAAAATTTCATCTTTTTTTTTGGCGAAAAATCCTTCATTCTCTGCCATGCCCCATCCCGAGCAAAACCAACAGCAAACAAATAAAGGAAATCAATAGAAAAGTACAAATTGGGGCAAAAAAGTTTATTGCTACCCTCGAAACACAACAAACAGAAGAAACAGTAGCGTGATCCCATCAACGGCCGCAGGTGAAGTCTTTCATTGATTATTTTGAGGATTTGTTTTGCTGCTGCGCTCATCACCAACGGGAAGCGGGAAAATATATTTCGACAGCATTGCATTGTTTGAGCGGTGAATCCCACGAATTCTCGTCCGCAATAGCATGTTGGTTGTTTTTGTATTCTTCCTTGGAACCGTTTCTTACCAAACTGGGTATGTACGGCCAGATCTTTCCATCATCATCATGGTCATCATCCTGCGATCGAGGTTCGGAGGCAAATGGCTTTGAACTCCCGGTGTCCTTTGAGTCTTCCAGCAAACAAGCTTCCTTCGCTCATGCACAACCAGTGCTCTCGTGCCCACCCCAAGTGTCTCGCCAAACGTGCCCTGTGCAGGCGTAAGTTTCTCAGATCCCCCATTCGACCTACTTGCGCGATGGACGGCTTTCACGCTTAGCAACATTTACCCAATATTATTGCCCCGAAACGCATCACTGACCGCTTGGTTGTGGGAGCTGCAGCTTTTGCGAAACGATGATGCTCGGCTGTGATGATTTTCCATCCGAATCATCTTACGCATCATGGACAAAGGATGAGATTGGGACAACAGTTCGTCCAGATGCTTTTTCCTGTTGGTGATGAGATCAGCTACGCTAAAGGAGTTTTTTTTCCTCTCCTCACTTCAATGGCACAATGCGATGTTGTAATATTGTTGTATTATACATTGTATAACAGCTTCTTATATATCATCGTAGAACAGGTGACATATTTCGAACAATATTTATTTCTCCTCCAGTATTATACGAATTACAGAACATAGCGACATATGCCACAAAGCAAGTACAGCTCAATTCATACCGTTCAAGCAGGAAACATCCCATGACAATTGATTTCATATTGATATCAAATTGAACCGTATTCAACGAATCGTGCCAACACAACTGATGCTACGAAACAAACACAAAAACCACATCCAATGTTTCGTACAGCAATGGACAGCAATAGACAGCAATCGTTAGCAATATTCATACTTGTTTCACGAATCGAACGATCCGCCGCCAAACGGTGCTCGGGGAAAGGCCGGCGCCACGCTACCAATCAGTCAATTCCCAAGCTCACTGCGGCCAAGCGTTCGCGGTAATTATTCATACCCGAATGCCATTTATCGTGTCACCTTGCAATGGAGCGCTATCCGACCATCCGATGTGCCGTACGGCCGCCGCCCGATACTGCTGCATCCAATCCTGCAACCGTAAGTACACCATATCATAATCCGCTGAAGCAGGAACCCGGTGGTGTATCCCGAAATCAATAAACAACGGCTGGAAATATTTTGTCAATTTCCGGAATCTTTCCATTTACTCTCAAATAATCTCGATGATGGTGCCGATCGGACCGTGGACCGAGCGAGCGAGCGCGCTGTCGTGTCTGTCCCAGCATCAAACCACCAAACAGCACCGAAAATCCAATCAGAACAATATTGATCCTTATGAAAAAATATTGCTCATGAATTATTTACGCACACTGCCTAAAAGCGCGCGGCAGTGGCGGTGGTGGCGGTGACTACTGTGAAGGATGGGCGTTTCGGGGCGCCAATCGAAGCATGATCCGCTTTTGTTATGCTCGCCGTGGCATCCACTCGCAGCTGCACGAGTGTGTGTGCACGAGTGTTTTTTTTTGTAGTGTACAGACACCATCTTGCCAGGCATGACAAAGCTGGCACAAACACACGCGTGAGCTTCACTTGCCGAGTCTAGTACACAGTAGGCACTGATTTCGGCAGCCATGCTTATGTCACATTTCGAATGAACTGTTACCAACTTCATGGAAGGCTGTGTGGCTATTTTAGATTAACAGTCAAAAAACAGTCCATCAAGCATCGAAAAAAACCCTTGGAACTACGGCTCGCATGACGTTCTGGGAAGGAATTGCAAATGAGAAAGGACGAACGAAATTTGACAATGGATCTAATATCAATATTTTAAATCTAAGAAATCTCGAATAAAGAAGACTTTTATTATTGTTATTAGTTATTATTCGAATTATTAATAATAACTAACTACTAATTAATTAATATTAGAAGTGTTCGAATAACCACAGCATATAAATAAAACGTCATAAACTTTATTCGTTTACCAGTTTGAACAATTTCTTACAGACAAGAAAAACAGTCACAGTTGAAGGGAATCCCTCAGATGTATGCTAATGAATTCTTCATCATTACACGATATCTCCATTCTATTTCAAGAATTGCGCTGAAGTGCTCGACAAATCAATTTGTTATCAAGTGGAATGAAAATTAAAATCTGTTCATTTCCTCACCTGCTTAATATGCAAAAAAAGGGTGGAATGTGTACAAAGTAAGCCATGAATAAATCAATTTCTTCTCGATCTATTTGAAACTCATGTTCAAATCGATGAAATGTACAGTGAAAAGTCTTTTCTTCGATACTTATACATAGCAGTATGAGTAATTAAATGCCTGGCTTAAATAAACTTTGGTATAAGACTTTACTATAGGAATACCTTGCCTTTCATTTCAGATTATAGCGGTTCAAAGTTGGGTTTAAATATAAAAAGGAGACTCGTTTATGCGAACAAATAAACGGATATAAATTTGTTTAAGACGCTAGAATCAAATAAATTAAATCCGCCTTTTTGTGCACTGCGCGTCGAGTATAATACCAAAACAAAAACAAAAAACATAAACAACAACATGCTTACAGAAAACACCCACCGGTACGGTACTTGATAACATCATGTCAAACAGTTGCCTTTGTCTTCCGTCACTCATTTAATTCCGCTACAAGTTACAAAGACAATTTGTCATTTTGTCACCGTCGGGATGCTGCATTTTGCTGTTTTTGTTGGACTCCCTTCACAGCAGCGTTGATAATCATCATTGCTGCTGCTGCTTTAGGTTCCGGTTCCGGGATGTGTTAACGTGCACGCTGGTCTTGGCTGAGCAGCAAAAAAGGGATCACTTCCGTCAACCACTTCAACTCTTTTACGACGCCAGAACCCCCACGATGATGATGCCGCTTACAGGTTTTGAGCCACGGTGAATATGAGCGGATGAAAGTGTCTTTAAAGTAGTAGCATCATTTACACCGAACACCACCGCCCTTGGGTGTGGGCATTGTGGGTGGGTTGTTGTTGTGAACAGGAAGAGAAATGTCTCTTTCTTTCGAAATTGGGTCTACAGATTATCTTTACGCGTCAAGCATCACTCAAAGCCGGTGTGCGTGTGGGGGGAGGGATGATTTATTAAGCCACAAAAACTGTTCGCCATTCGTCTCGACCGCGGAAATGAGGCTGGGCGATTTTTGCCCCAAAAAAAAAAACGAAAAGGAAATTACGTTCGGGAAAGGTTCACACCGGGCACAGCCACACCTTTCATCCCTTTGCCTCACTGCCTCAACCATGCCCATCGTGACTCGTTACAAAGCCAAAAACCTTTACTGCGTGGTTTTGCACTGACGTTTTTTTTCGGTTGCGGGTTTAATGTCTGAACGACCCGGGTGGGAAGAAGCGCAGGTAAACGCAGGCAATCCGGGGATCTTCTTCGTCAACTTTTTTCATGCCATTGGGGGTCGGTTGACGCCGGAATATGTCACAACGCGGGGGTTCGGGCAAAAGTTCGAATGCGGTTTCATTAATTTCGGTCATAAAATTCAATTAAATGTATGATTAATGCCTATCCCTCGTCAGCTTCAGGGTGAGGCTATAAGCAGCACTCTCGAGGCTCGCAAAAAACTCGTCACCAGCAGTTTATAAATAAATAAATATATTTTTTGATAAGACCCCTTTAGCATCACATGTATGGCTAAAAGCGGTTGAGATGAATGTGCGAATAAATAAATAACCTCCCTAGCATGACACGCTACCTTCAGTGACCTTCATTAGCAACGAAAAAGTGTTTTATTTAAGATTAACAAAAATAATCTTCTATTTTTGTATAATAGCTCCACAACACAACCAACCAGTAGTAAAGATTGAATAAAAATGACTTTTCCATACAATAACCCTTATGTCCGATAACCGACAACCGATAGGTCTTATGTCCTCAACGGTGGATTGAAATTGAATTTGACTAACATCGCTTGCTTTACTCCACCATATTTAGATGTCAGGTTATTGCTTTAATCAAAACAATCCCAACACCGATCAACACACAGAATGAACACTGAATCCGGTACGTAAATAATGCTCTACATGCCGCTTAAACGATAATAAATCACAACATCCGTTAACGACAAACGTTCTTTGACGGGCTTTTTCAAACAAAAGATGCCTCTCGCTGGGACAACGTCTTGAGCAACGGCAGAAGAAGGGAGAAAAAAACAGCGACACAGCTTTGACTTTGATTTTCCGAAACGTTAAGCCTTTTTTATATGCCCCTCGCAAAGATGGCGTTACACATCGTGTGACGGATGGCAAATGTGACAAGTTAGTCCCGGGACAGGGGATAAATCGAGCCAGCAAGAAAACAAACACTGCCATAAAAACGGGAACAGCCAACTTCGGGTAAAGTGAAAAACACTAACCCTTAACAGAGTAACGTGACCGCCGTCCAGTACGTACCGAAAGGCACGGTACGAACCGACCACATTGACACCGACTGCCAAAGCTACCGGTACGGCAACCGGATGACGGATGGGTTGTTGACTTTTTGTCCGCCGGATCGCCAGCACATCATCTTACCACGCTGAAGACGTTCTCCAGACGTTCGTTCTAGATCCTTCCCATGGACAATATTTGAGTTCCGCACCGGGCAACTTGGAAGCAGGAAAAAGGACATCAGCAAAGGTTGGAGCGTCTTTAAACAAAAAAAGGAAAAAAAAGAAGCATTCCCGGTCTCTGGCCGGTTCCGTTGTGTGGTGTGCACATGGAGACGAACCGCACTCATGATTCATAAATCTTGACATTTTTCTTACCCACAGCTTAACGGCCACCGTTCCGGTTGGATCTGCTTGCGCGTCCGTTTCTTGCGCTTCCCAGCGTTTTATGGCATTTGTGTGAAACGTGAGGTCAACTGTTACCCGGGAAATAATATTATGTTTGATTGCGCTCCAGGACACCGTAACGAAAAGTGAAAGGCATCAGTTAGTTCCAGAAGTGGTACCGGTGTGGCCATGTTCCCATTTGTCACATTACGTTTTACCCAGGAGCGCGCTGGGAAAATCTTTCATTTTTCATTTAATTGGGGAATGCTGAGAAAATTTCCGAAATTCCCGAAAGCTCGAGATTTCATGGGGACAAGTCAATAAAACTGACCAACACAGGTTATTGAATTCTAAAGAGCGTGATTCAGTTTTAAAGAGCTGTGATTATTAAATTTAATGGCTCAGCACATTTTTAAGAGCGCCTTCACTTTATCACTTCGTGGGGTAATTTGGGTAATTTAAGTAGTGTTTTAGTAGTGTTCAAAATACTAACTAAATATAAATCTAACATTTCTGAAAAAAAATAAATAATCTTATTCTAAATCAATTAAATTTGTTGTAAAATGATAATAGACATGTTATACATAAATAATAAATTTATAAATTTATAATTTACAATAATTTATTTAGTTTTAAATTTTTGAATAAAATTCGAAGATGATGAAGACAAAATAAAAAATTGTACTAAAAAATTGAACTTATGTTATTGAGACATCTAGAGTTCTGAAAATGGCCAATGAAAATAATTCGCTAGCTCCCCTTTTTGGATTATTTCTATTAGGAATGTGACGTTGCATGCTATTTCGATGCAGATTTCGTACCCCCGGTATGTAATGCATTAAATAGTACAATACTCTTCACAGATATTTTACTTTCAAACCTCATTTTAGTCATCATAATGGCATCATATAAAATAATCTTATATACGAAATTATCCGTTTGTTACGTATGCAAAGTCCGGAATAGTTCCGTTAAGTCCTGGCCAAAAAAACAAAACATTCACCCGAACAAGAGTAGCATCAAAATAAAAAAAAACATCACCCTCCGTGAGAAAACACAAAAAAACAACCCGTATTGCTTCTGCTTTCAACTTAATATCAGCTCTAGTGCGATTGACCTACGTTTAGCAACAACTATCTCGCATTTTCCCAAGCGAACCATCGCAAAAAGGACAGCAAATAGCTGATGATGAAAATCATAAAATACATTTTATATTCCATCGCGCATTGGGGCCACAACCCACGATCCGCCTTCAATGCCACGTTCCGATACAGCGGCACATGGGCGGGTAGGGTTGCCAGCAGTTCGAACGTCAACAGCGCGCAGTGCTCATCGATGTTCTCCATTGTGTCTGCACCTCGAGGGCAGACATATTGGCGTTTCGGTGTCGCCAAGACGCAATCCGCCCCGGGGAGCAATTTCAGTGGCTGGTTCGAGAGTGGCTCACGGGTCGCTCGTGTAGCTCCGGGAAGTGAGGTTAGTTTATTGGACCCCGTTACGGGTTTGTGGGTTTTCTTCGGGCGCGAAGGACTTCGCTTCGTTTACTGTAATGTTGTTTCATTCGCGTTTAGTGCTCAGTTACCATTCCGTTACCATGTCTGCCTTGTTTTTCCCTTCCCTGGTGCTGGGAGTTTTTCCACCAAGGACTTGGCGTTCTCGCACTTGGACCGGGTAGGCTCCGGACTTGGACGTGAGACGTTAGATTTTGGCGACAGATTTTCTACCACTCCTTCTTATCATCCGTGTCAATGCTTTAAGCTTAGCCACCGCCTGCCATGCCGCACAGCACACAAATCACACAATCGAAGACGCACGAAATCTCAAGGACAATCCCGACAACATCAAGCCTCAAGTTCTGCGCTCGCCAACCCGTCCGCGCGATTTATCACAATGGCAGCAACATCTGAAGGCGGTGGCGAAAAATTAATCAAAATAAAGATGCTCTCGCACACAAGCCGCCCTGCGGGGAAAAGATTGAACCCGCTTTGGCAACGCACGCTCAAAACATCTCAATATTTCATCCCAGTGGATGGGTTTGCGACCACCGGCGGCACTTACCAGCCATTGTGACGGTGGTAAAATTGCAACACCATCGCAGCATTCACTCAGCGCAAACAACGGCAACATTCTCGGCTATCATTATTCACGCGATTGTTGTTCATTAGTAGGAGAAATTGAATGAAACGGCCGATAAGATAAGGAAGCACTAAAATATTGTAAGAACCGGAAGATTAGATGGAAAAGAGAAGGACGCGGGAAGACACGAGATGGTGGATCTGGTCAAAACGAACTCAGTAACACTGTACATCGATCTTTTTTTTTTTTGATCCATTTTAATTGTTTCCCAAGTGGCACAGAATTCCGTGTACTAGCCAAACCAAGGCAACGAGCTGCTAGTGGAAGGAAATCGCGTGGAAAATAATTCCTCCCTTAGTTTTGCAACAATTTATTCCGCGCCAACCACGACTCGAGCATAATTACGATGAAGCCATACTTGCGGAATAACTTCCAGGAATTTTGAGCTCCGACCGTTGAAATTTGCACGGTTTGCTGATGCTTAAGTGTTCTCGTGCAACTCGCCAAATAAACGCTAGTGGAAAGAGCTAACTGCCACTGTTGGAAGGACCCATTGAAATGGAACGGTGCCGAGGTGGGATAAGAGCAAAAATAGCAATAGAAAAAGATAAATTAAACGTACAATAGCAAACACGGCACTCGCGATACTCTGTGATTTAGTATTATATCAGTATTGAGCAGAGCGGTCGTTTTATACACACTGACAGGGAATGTAGTGCTTCTGCAAATGATTTGAGTGTTTTACAATGAATGATTGTTATATTGTGAATACTTTAATTGTGCTAAAATTTTATAGATATGAAAAATTGATTAAATCTACTACTTGGAAGACGAAACTTCTCATCCCGATTAAGGTTAACCTTACTTATTATTCAAAATCTTATCAGCAAACATTTATATGGTAATTTGCACGAGAACCACATTTTCATTACAAAAGCAAGCAAAGATGTATCATATGAAACGGTAAATTTCTGGGCAAAACTTTCGAAATCTTAATTATAGTTAAGTGAACCATTTAATGGCATGTGTCAAAAGTGTACCATCAAAAAAGGTGGTCTGTTACACGGCCAAAAAGTTCGTTTGATGCTGAAACCACAATCAACCCCTGCTGGCTTTTGCTATTATCATTACGATCATTATTTTCGATGGGCCGCTATCGCTTCCACCTCCCGCCCGCCCCACCCAAAAGTTAAGTCCGCCTATCATACCGAAAACTCCCAAAAACCCAATCGTTTCACCACCATCTCCAGGGACCGTGAGCGTGCATAACGCATCGATAATAATAAAGAAGTTATAATAATAATCCTTCCCATAAAAATGCTTTGTTTACAAGTTACGACGTTCGAATCGCCCAACGCGTCGACGGTTCGGGAGTGTGCTGAAGCATACATACAGCTGGCAGCACTGGTGGGGTGGGTGTGGTAGCAGTAGCAGTTTTCCGTTAAGCCATGCACTACCATATACACCGTACGGTAGCTTTCTCCACGGTTGCTGCTAACTCGTTCCGCAACGGCTCAAGGGTTGGAGGGTTGTAAATGGTAAGAAACAGCTGTTAGGCAGGCAAGCGGAAAAGATGAAATCCTTCCAGCTACCGGACCTTTCTCGGGGGAGGCAAGACTAAGTCAATCCACTGAAACGGTAGTGGCATCGTTATCGTTCATCTCGAAATTAATTGTTTTATTGAATTACATAATATTTATGGTGGGTACTTTTTTTTCTCCTGTACTAATCGATGCACGAGCGATTCGATCAACACGATGGCTTAGAGTTATCTAGAATTATCTACTGTTACATACACATGTTACTGTTACATAACATTCGGGAATTTTCATTACTTTAAATTAAAACAAATCGTAACATTTCAATACACTTTTTTATTAATAAAGCTACAAGCTTTATCAAGTTATTGCAAAAACGTTATGCAATAATGAGAAAAAAATGTTTAATCTAGTATATTATGTTTAATAATATTTAACGAGGAAAATGGGAAACAAACAATTTTCCGAAGACCTCAACAACGTTTTTCTATCTTTTTTTTATCAAACCCCATTATGATAACTACCTACTCACAGACACACATTCACTTTCCATACAATTTGAATTTATCAACAGTAAATAATTAAAGCATACTGCATTACCCGACATTCGAACTCACGTTCAAACTCCGGGACTTCAATTCCGCGAAAGTTCGCTTTCAAAACAAACACACTTTATACGACCCCATCGAATCGATACGATGCAACACAGGCATCCCTGTTTCGTGGTAAAGGGAACCATGTTGTGTTGTGTTCGCCTGGCTCTTTACCAACCCAATTGAATGGCCGACACACCGTGAGAAGCGCACGATGGGTATACAGTGTCGGTTGAAGCGATGCTGTGGAGCGTCGTAGGTGGTCGCAGCGGAGGAAAAAAAAATCAATAAATATAAATATTAAATGAACGCTTTATTATTTTGCATGAACGCAACCATTTTCTTTGCTCCCCCACTCGCAGCTTTCGATGGGAGTGAACGGAACGGAAAGCGGACAGCGGCATGGCAGAATGAAACCAAACCGCCCACAAGGTAGCGCACGAAACGAGCAACAGCCGCAGAACATATTTTCTTTACCAAACACCAACATGCATCTCGGCTGTGTCGAGGCCATCTGTTTTTTTTTTTGTTTTTGCCCAAAACCCTCCCATAGGTGGGTGGCTGGGCACTTTAATCGCGCGGGGAGAATGGAAGGGCTCGCGTAATCGGTGCAGAAAAACAAAACACAAAAAAAAGGGGGGAAACCCTACCATGCGATGATCACCAAGCCTGTAGGGAAATTCACTAACCGGAAAAAGTGCCACCCGCGGTCGCGGCGATTCATAACCCGCGTTGGAAAATGATAACAAAGCGAGAAGGGAAAAACAACCCCGATCCGATGGGTTGTTTATCAGTCGGCAGTCGGCAGTCGGAGCAGGGGAGCCAAATAAACACACTACAGGTGAGAGTTTCCCGGTGAACCAACACGCTGAATGCATGGCCGTTGGCGCCATGGTTGGCCGACCTGCGGCTGTAAAGATGCAGCATCGTTCCCTCACGGTTCCCCACACAAGAACTCGATTGTTGGCTTGATTTGCATAATAAATTATGCCACTTCTTTGCGCGGTTTGCTTCGGTTGTTCGTCAGGCTTTTTTCGTGCAGATATTTACCACCATTTGGGAAGTCGCACACGGCAAGCACGCATTCTACTTCCTGCGCACTAATGCCGGTGCTTAACCACTGGCACTGACTCTTGCTTTGTTTTGCAGCCTCACATGACCTCCGTTATCAGTGCCAGCAAATCTTGTGCTCTCTGCTTCGTCTACTTCCCAACGTTATAGTGTCATATTCGAGTAAGGGGTTATTGTTTTTCCCTCGATAGTAGTTCCATCACTACGGAGCCCCTTGGTGAAACGGGAGAGAAATAAGAATGTAATATGAAAATTGCCACCCACCGTGGGCCCGGTGGGCCCGATGGGCAAAGCTCCAGACTCGTGTCTCTGATTATGCTTTATTTATAGACATCCACCGGTGCTTGGTGGTGGTGGTGGGATTTTTGTTGGCGGATTGAAATGTTTGCTACATGAAATTGTCGTCTATTCTATGTATGACAGATAAAATTAAATCAAATGAATTATTTAAAACAAGCTGCACAGGTGGAAGGTGGTTTACGATAATTGTTCAGACAAGATGTTGGTATTCTCAGATAAATCATTCAATAACTCCATCAAGCTACTAGTAAGTAGGTTAAACTCAAAACTCCAACAATTTGTAAAACTTATCTATTTATAATAAATAATTATTTATCTATTCACATATTTTTTTTACTATTTGTTTTGTTAATAAAAATTTACCTATTCACATCATACAATCAATTTGAAAAAACAATAGCTTTTTGGGACAAAAGTGCCAACCGTTATTGTCCAGTCAAATTGATTTATCTTCACTCAAAACACTGCAGACAATGCGTCCAATAATTGGACACTGCAGAAATTTGAATACATTTCGCAATAATTCCCAAGCCCAACCTCGTGCTACACGTGCCGACACTCGGGCCGGCCTATCTATTGCACCTTGTCCGTAGCCATTTTCCTCCCGTTAGCCACGCAGTGAAAGGAAATCTTTCGCAAATATATTATTATATTCCACACAGTACCCGCCAGCTTGTCGGTTATGGCATATGGTCTGACAATTCTGAAACTCTTCCCCCTCCAGGACCTTCTAGACCTCTCCGGAACGGTTCCTCGTTGCCCCTTGATTGCTGCAATTTTCTTTTACCAGTCACCAAACAAACACATACAAACACATATATTTTAACTGGCCAAAATGTGCCGCATGCGAGAAGAGAAGAAGAAGCTTTTGCCGCAGAATGTTGACCACGGGCCAATGTGCCGTCCATTCCGCTCTTTTCGGACCCCGTACACAAACACACACATGTGCTGACTTTCTCTCTGTAGCACAACATAAACGTGAGGTTTATAATCAAAAGGATGCGCGCTTTCATTTCCGACTCGAGCAAACTTTCTTGCGTCCGTACGATCGTACCCTGCTACTGCTGTATTGTCCTCGTACGGTGAGATCGCCAAATCATTTGCATAACGAACGAGCACCGATCGGTGTTTGCAAACGTTTCAATACCGAAAGCTCGCCACTTGACGATTGCGCACAGATGAGGCACTCGGTTCAGACAAACAAAGAACCGCCTTCTCCGGGCTATCTTACCGTACGGCAAAACCAGCCCAGCGCTACGTCGTTTCCCCCCAGAGGGTTCACCTGCTAGCTGTGAAGGACCTGCTCTTTGTGCGTGTACTAACCGGTATGCTCGATGCTTTCCACCCAGATGCTGCAATTGCAATAGAAAGTTGCACTAATTGAAACTGGCTCCCGGTGAAAGCGAGCCCAAATAAATCGCACTTCGCAAACAACGATTATTACCGGCTCAGGCGGCATCATGTTATGTTTGCCCGAGGTACACGCACACACACATCTTGGGCTGACCGAAACTTGTACTACAAATTACACGGTGCTCCACCGACTAGTTCGAATCGTGATAGACACAAAGTTTCCACACCGAAGGGAAATTGTCTCAGCTGCCGTTTGCGTACTCACCATCAAAACGGTGGCTTCTGTCTGAGCCACAGCCACAGTCACACGTGCTGCTTCTCTGTGCTTCCTCTCCACCATTATGGTACCCACCCAAATACCCAAAACGCTGGCCAGCGCAGTTGAACTAACTTAATGATTAATGATGATTCCCCGCAAACCGCACCACTCGGGCTCGGGTGTCGGGTGCTACATTCTTCCCAAAAACCCACAAAACCTGCACGGTAATCCTTCGGACAGGAGAATGTCCGTCGGATATTTATGTGGCAACAGGAACCCACCAGCCCCGAAAACGTGACTATATTACCAGCATTGTGAAGGAAAACGCTGAAAGTGGATGCCCAGCAACATACTTTTTTTTTGCTGCTGCCAGTGCTGCTGCTGCTGCTGTTTGGACGCATGGCGCGTGCGTTTCGGCGCGAGCAAATTCATTAATTTTACTCCACTCGGTTGTCATTCATTGCGGTTCATCGAGGAGATTTATGGGCACGGTCGGAAAGTCTGGCACCTCTTCTTTCTGGGTGCAAATTAAACGTCCGCCACCTTCCAAGAAATGCCGCGCAGAACAATCGTATCACTATCGGGCTGCACGATAAAGTTCGGTGACCGGTGACCGAGGAATTAGTCGCATCAATCTCTACGGGAGGCTACTTTTAAAAGGCTTTTCAAAGAATTAAACACTATAATTCCACGGTACGGCAATCAGTAAAAGTTTGTCAACGTCGGAACTTCGATGAAAATCCTATTTTTTGAGTAGTATTTTGTTGAATAAATTCCACAACGGAAAACAAAGCACTGAAAGGTAGGAGTTTGGAGAGAAATTGTCTAAGTGCTTTCCGAGATAAATCACTTATAATCTGCTTCAAAAGCTTAAAGTTATCTAGTGACTAACTGCTTCGATATCCCACTCGACAATACGAACAAAGCCGGAAGTAATGATCAAGTCTTTGATTTATGAAACAATCTATCGCACTTCCACTCCGCTTACGGGAGATAAGATTGTGTGATAAAATTCACACTCGTACATCTCAATTTGCTCCCGTCGTGTTGCGCTCGGCACCAACCAGCAATCCTACCCAGCGCCATTATCAGCACCACACGAAACACGGAAGGGGGGAGGGGCCCGCTGGGAAATTCGCAATGAGATTTTCGACCGTCACCGGAAGCTAGCGTCGGATTTAGAGCGATTTTGGAGCCGCGGAGACGGTGAGATTGTGCGTAAATTAAATATGTATGATGCGGCGATAAATTTATCGATGGCGTGTGCAAGCATTGCCGCATTAAATGTGCCTGCAGCAGCAACGGCAGCGGCGTGCCGCGTTATGTGGTGCTCGGTACCGAACCGTAGGTCCTGCGAGCCACCGGATTTGTGAATCCGGTTATGCCGTACCGTGCAGCTCCCGCGTTCGCGAGATGTATTGCTGTCGGCCAAGCATGACTGGGTTTGATTTTTGTCTTTTTTTGTTCTCGCCTTTCAATTCACTTTATCATGCATCATTGCAAGCTCTGGCGCGACTCGCATAATTCGAGCGTTTCACGCACAAACCCACCAGCCACAATAGGTGCCGGAAATTCTAGCTCGCTGTTGTGCTGCCGTTAAACCACCATGATGCCCATCAGATTATCGGTTCGTTGTGATTTTGCTATCTCCCCAGGGAGCAGAACTATTTGTTGCTTAGGCGTGGGGAATATTTTCCAGGCCTGGATTGGTCTAGTTATTAGATCACGTTTCATAAACCACACGCAACCGTTGAAAAGCACAATGAACCTAGGATTGTGAGGGGACATTCAAATGTGTCCGAAAAGTCAGTTAGGAACTATAAACCACATTGGAAATATTCATTTATGTTATAAGCTGCTAATATTGTACAATACTTTAACAAACACCATGCGTCTCCATCAGTACAGATGTTTTCGGTACAGTTTTTTTTTTTTAATAAGAATGTCTCAAGACTTTCATTGTCATAAAAGACAACGCATCATAAAAGTCAGTTGAGCACTATAAACCATATTGGAAATATTAATTTGTTTTATGTTAAGAAATTGCAAATATTGCACAATACTTCAACAAACACCATGCGTCTCCATCAGCACAGAAATTTTTATTTAAATTAATTTATTTTTATTTTACAAGAAAGTCTTATTATCAGATATTTTTTGCTAAGACCAAAACAATCAACTAATACATTAACATAGCCATTGCAAATGATTTGTTGTCCTTTTTCCGCAAAGTCAACTATCGCTTTCACGATTCACGATACTGAAACATCCATGTATTAGCTACCTTTAATGGCCTACTGGCATTTTTAAGCAAACGTTACAAAAGTTGCGGTACATTTATGCAAAAAAATTGTTCTTGTAAAACATTACGAAGGGATTATAAGTCATAACACCAACCGCCTCCAATGCGCCTCCATCAAAGAACCATGCGCCTCCATCAGTGTGTTTGTTTGTTTGATATAACACACCAAAAACTTTCGTCATCAAATATCTTTTGACTTAAATCAAACGATACAGATTTTTATCAACGATATCATTTTCAACATTTTCATGTTCTGCTTTTCCTTTCTTAAACATTCAAAAATCTCATGCTTTCCATGAATAAATTATTACGTTACAGTAGACGTCCGCCCGGGAATGTTATTGTGTTGAATTTATTATAAAGCCGTCAGGTCAAACATTGTTTGGCTGAGCATAATCTAAGATTCATCTAACGTTCGCGATAGCACAAGGCAAAAACTCATCATTTCCCTATGAACACACCAATCGAAATATTCGTACAGCGCCACCTCAACTGTCAGCTTAACCGCGAAGGTGTCATCCACGGTACGGTAATAAAACATTTACCTCTGTGGGAATAATTCAGCCAAAGCTGGTCCAGGCGTGAGCACAGATGGAAAGCACTAATCGTGTTTTCCACCAGACAGGGGCTAAAAAAAAAGCCCAGCTCAACAATGCTGAAGCCGCAGCCATTACTAGGGAAGGATCTCCTTACGGTCGAAATTTATTGCATTTGATTATGTTAATGAGAATAAATTATTTTCATAATGATCCAGCACTGTAGATTTTGCATGACAAAGCGAACGCTTGGCCGTAACAGTTCATCAAACACAGCATCAGCTGGTGAGCTTGAAATGAAATTGGTTCTGCAGCGTTCTTGCTGTGAAAAAAAAATCGTCCGTTTAATAAACTTCAATTTTAATTAAAATTAACTAAATTTATGAAACAACAATTTGCGAACAAAAACATAAATACAACGGAGCTTGCATGGGAATTAAATTTAAAAGTTATACTTTATGAAACAATCTAAATAACTACAGCATGCAATTAAGCCACCGCCGGTCGGTTTATGGCAATCAATTACATTGAAAGCAATATCAGCTCAATTTATTCATGGATTAGCACATTCCGCAACGCACCCTGCCGGGGAACTCAAGCTAATCATCCCGCTGATTCACTTCACCGTGGTCCGCTGGCGACAATCATCGCAAGGATATAAATTTTCATCGTTCATCTGATGTCATTGCCACGTAGTATCTGCTCCCTCTTAGTTAAGGATGGATTGTCAAGGGCCGTGAGATTTACTTCACATTATCCAAGTTTCTTTTGCCTTGCGGTTCAAATTTCGAGTCGAATTCTCGTTTTCTTTTTCTTTTTTGCACACTAAAGTTGGCGCCCAGTTGGCCATCGATTTCAACATGACATCTGTATGGGCCGAAACATACGAAACCACGAGGTATCAAGAGAGAAAAGGGAGAGAGAAAGAGAGAAACTACAGAAGAAATACAGAGAAAGAGAACGCAAGAGTGCTTCACGAAGGATGAGCTTCTGGAAAAGCACTCTAATGACGCTAAGGTTGAGGAGGCTGCTCGAATAGGTCGGGCATTGTGCACACAAAAACACACCAATGGGAGATAACAGAGCGAACAAAAGTTTCCATTCTGAGTGAGGTTGTTTCGGGTAGAATCGAAACTCAGCCTGTATCATTATGATAACCTCCGACCCATCCCTTGTGCTCGGAAAGGAAATTTTCACTCTCGCATACAAGAGCCATTTCGCTAACGCAAGCCGTTCTGTGCAAGTGAAAAGCAGGAAAGCGTCGCAAGTTAACTGAAATTCAGATGAACAATCCACACACACACATACACACGCAAACAAAAAACCCGGATCGCATAAATAGCACTGCTCATGGAATGAATCGAAGGACGTGTTCGGGCATAGCATTAGCCTAGCATGAGCTCCATTATCCTGCCGTGGAAACGTCGCTCCTTCCGTCCCTGGCCAGCCCAAATACGCCTTTGGTCGCCGGGAAAGATAACGTCAAAGTGTTTGTTCAAGCGATAATACGTTGGAGTGATTTGCTTCGCACTCGGATTGCGAGGTAGAGAAAGTACCGCCGAACAGCCACACCCAGCCACACGCAGACATGCTGCCTTTATCAGCAACTTAAACATTTCACGATTGCACGTACGGCGTATGGGTGAAGACAGGCTGGCGTATTTGCGTGTGTATGTTAAGTTAATCAAGATCAAACATCAAACGATGAATTACTAGTAACTCCAAATTAGTAGCAATAATGCAGTCGAGAAGCTTTACGGCTAATTAATCTTGGCCAATGGTTTCAACGGCAGATTTCCTCTCGATCAAATCAATCACAGTTCGATTAGCGGATGAACGCTCAATTAAGAAAATATTGGGCCGATTAAAGACTGTTTTAAAGCTTTTACATTATTATTCACAATTTTAAAGAATCATTTTTAATTGTTTTAAAATTAAAATTCTTCTTACTGTCCCACGAATAATGATGTCATGCTGTGGGCAAAAATCATTCTTTTAAGTATCTAAACAAGTTTAAATAATTCTACTGTGTAATACATTCAAAAAACAACAGCGATCGGAAAAAAAGCACCACCAAGAAAGCCACAATCCAAGGAAAAGTCGGCTCAAAACAGCCAAACAACGATGAAAAGCAAATTAAAATAAATGCTCGCAAATGATGCAACGTGGGAAGCTCGGAATGACACACAAATAATACCTACAAAACACACACAACGACAATGGACACCGAACCGGTGGGGCAAGTGATATTACACTGCCGGCTTCTTACAATGTGCCTCATTGCGCACTGTTTCGTGAACAGCGAAGGGCACAATAAAATCAATTCGATAAGAAGCTTTTCTACGAAACTGCGATTGCGTTTAATTCAATATGGGGTGAGCATGTGGGAGCAACAATGCCGCTGGGTGTGTCCGCGTTAGGACGAGTCCCACACAAACAATCGGAAATCTGTAACGCAAAGCGACAGTAAGAAGAAAGTGTATAAAACATGAAGCTAAATAAAGATGCGGAGGACGGAACATTGTGTATGATTTCGGTAAAGTCCTTCAACACAATCCCCAAACAATTGGAAGCAGTCAATATTCTTCCAAAACATAATAATAGTTTCAATTAAAACGTTCCAATTGTCCCAACATAACACACTTAATAAACTGTTTACTAAAACAAATGATTAAAGGAACATCAAAATAATTCCTTAGCTGTAAGCACTCCAACACTCCATTCTTCATGCGTCTAATTCCCTTGGCATTTTAACAATCTCAAGCCAGTTAATGACTTAAAGCCATCTATGGCCATCATGGCCAACGGTGGGCCACCGTTAGGGAACAAAACACACCGAGGATTATATTATGTTTTATTGTTTTTTTTTGCTACAATCTCCATCCAGCACAACATGCAGGCTCATCGCTCAGGGTGAAGAAGATGCCGTGAAGACTTATCTTTTTTATCTGAACTGGTGTTCCCGGGCTTAGCGTAGACTCGGTGGATCTGTTTTTATTAATGATGGCATAGATTTGATCTCGGAAATTGAATTGGAAGACGAATTACAATTTAACGAGATGGCTCACGCTCCTGATATCACTCCATTTGAGCCAGCTTTCGTTTATCTTGTTTTGTTTTTCTTTCGAATCACTAAAGTAAAGTCGTTAAATGCTCTCAATATCAATTTTAAGTATGAATAGTTTCGAAATATTGTAATAGTATAAATAATTATTTTAATCTCATTCCTCTTAGTCAGATGCAGCCTTCCAAACACAACCTTAAGAGCTATTCAAATTCACAAAATTAATGTGCTGCAGCTAAAAGCTTGGATGCTGTTAGACGAGAAACAATTCTGCATTTATTTACCGACACTTGTGCATCTCCGGCGAGAAGTGTCCTACTCCAAACAACATACCACCCACTTCGAACGCCTATTCATACTTGGTTTCGAGTGCCAGAACTTGACCTAGGAATTTAGATTGCAAAACTCAACCGTTGCCAAAGGCAGTCCGGTATTGCGATGCGTGTTTGTGCTTGGGAACTGCCTTCTGCCTTGAACTGCACTTCCCACACAAAGAATGGTCTCGGGCACCAGGATGGTAGTCCAAATGAAACACTCACCAACCAACGCAACCAACTGCAGTCCAGTGTAGGTGATGACCTAGGCCGTACAAACGATACATATTAGTTGCCGAAGGCTAGTCGAAACTATGCGCCTATGCGAAAGCTGCACGGAGTGAAGAAAACTTGGCGACCGGTAGCGTAGTTTCGCTGGCCAAAGAAATCAAGCCAACTCCTGCGCACCGCTTGGCCGCATATTCGTTGGCCACTGTCGTTTATATTCATTTAAGAAACTCCACGCCGAGGTCACCTACATCTGCCTACTGCCGCAGGGCGTGTACCGTAAAAAGTACAGTTTCCGAAAACAGTGATACTTACGGTCGATCCGCAAACCGGTGCATCGCCTGCAGCTGGCAGCCTAGCGCCTATGCGGAGCCTCCTTCTGAAGGAAGGCGGCACCTTTGGCACCTTCGTTGAATGGCGCCGTTCTCAGTGCCGTCGCGTCAAAGCTTGTCTGCCACGAATCTGTGCACCGAAGCGAACCACTAGCACACGCACACGACCACTGGGACACTGGGTGGGCGGGATGGGTTGGATACCGTGCGGATGGAGCGGTTTGTTGTTGTGTAATCTCGATCCCGAGCTTCGGTGGCAATTCCTATGGGATCTGCACGAATCTCGCACACACACACACTGACACGCTACAACACACGCTTGTACGCTGCCAGCAGGTATTGAACCAGTAGAATCAGCTGGACGATTTGTTGACGATATTCCGCGTATAGGTAACTATGATGAACTGACACGCGAACTGACAGCAGCAATTAAATGGCAATGAAAATGGCTGCTAGTTATTATTCTTCAAGCACTTTCACCGCCACCGTTGTGGGTAGTTGACGTTTGCCTTTAATCCTTGAGTGATCCATCGGCCACCAACGATCGGGAAGGATATATTTAGGGAAGAGATGCACACGGAAACACATACACACTCGCGTTAACAGTACACGGACGATAGATGAACACGACACGCACACACATTAACACCCATGGACTATTTAACAGCGACGCGAGCGTGTCGTCGTCAAAGGATGCTCGATCGGGGATTTTTTTGTTGTTGTTAAGTTGAATTGATTGTTTGACAACTGTCGACAACTTTGACACTGATCGGAACGCCACACTCACAATGCGTTTATCTCATTAGTTGTGGGGTGATTTTTTTTTTAAATGGAGGTTAACATTACTATTTCATCAATATTCTGTACAGTTGCAGTATTTTAGGTTCGCTTCCTGCTTCGGTGTGTTATCAATTCCTTGGTATCGATCAATTTTTCCCCCGGTTGCAGCAGTACCACCATTGGCTTTAAAGTGCTTCTACCCACATGGCTTTCAATTCGAATTACGTAGAGTAGGAATCTTGTGTTTTTTTGCGATAAGCGATATATTGAACTTTCATGCTAGTTTAATACATTCCGCACGAAGCATTCTCCGTAGTTGTTGTGGCTGTACGGGGCTGTACGTTTGAGAGCAGGGCATTGCTCTCTATCTCTTACCTCTCTGTCGACCGGAACGGACTTGGCGTGCACACTAGTTTCGTACCGTACCAATGCTATCCCGTAACTCTGCTAGCGCTTGCACTAAAACACTGCCTAAAACTGTCACTTCCATGCAATGCATCGTCGATCCTCCACATGAGCGCAGGATGGCAAGCACATTCTTTCGCACGGAAAACTCTACTGCCCGCAACTCACCTCGTTATCAAATCGTTACGCTTATGCAGTTGCCTTTCTGCCATACCCAACCGTAGTGACAAAAAGTTATCGAACGATGGTTTTATTTGCTGTTTTTTTTTTTTATTTTGCTACCGAAGCAGCGTTTCGATAGCTTTTACGGGGGAATGGGAAGAGAGAAATTATTGCTTACACTAGCAATTTATCCCGGTATGCATATTTCGTATATTTACTGGGACGTGATCCGATTCAATTTAAACGTTTAATGTTCTGGCTCCATCTCCGGAAACCCGATGGCATCGGTCGAACGGACGAAAACAGCGTGTGCCTTGGTTTACGTTCCAATTGACTATTATCTGCAAATGAAAGAGGAAGAAGAGATTAAAAGAGAGAGAAAGAGAGAGGTTGAAATTTAAAGTGTTAAAAAAAATTCATCATATAATAAACACTATGTATATTTTGAAACATTATATCTGAATATTGTTGAAAGTATTATTAAAGTTAACTATTATTGAAAGAATATTGATGTTTATTATATATAAGGTATTTTTTCTAGAACTATATATTTTTTTAGAAAAAGTATAAGTATAAAGGGTTATACAAGATAATGACATCACCAAGATCTTCAAATTAAAGAGCTTCCAATAAAGTCAGATACACAAAAGGGCGAATACTTTTCTTTACCCCCGAAAAAAAAAGATTTCCTAATCATATTTAACCAACTCTATGGAATTATTGCCTATATAAAACGGCCGCATTATATACTCGATACATCCTTTTTGCCACAGCTTCATCACCATTTTGCTGACACTCACGAACGGGTGTCATTATCGTACAAAATAATCCGCCCTAATCCAGCAACCGGTGGCAATATCGGAACCGAATCGATGCCCCGCTCCAACCGTGCGTGAGTGGTGCCGGTGGTGACGGTAGCAATATTTTGCTTTCGAAATAATCCGTAAAAACTACAATTCCATATCGCCGAGGGCCCAGGGTGTTTGTCACCGTTTGCCGAACGATTCTCCACGTACGCTCGACGGCTGCCGGACACTGGAAGCGACTAAAGCAAAACCCTGTCCCTTAGGCAGCTCCTGAATTCCGTTCCATCCGAAGTCCTCACACGGCCAACAGTGGGAACGATACGGGTGTGTCATGCCCGTAGTTGACTGTACGGACTTTGACGATTATGTTTAAAGCTTGTTTACATTACCTTACACCCGCCCTTTTTATCAGTCTTTGTCGGGCCATCGTACGTTGGCCCGCATAAATTTCGGTCGCTGGCAAAGCTATGTTTTTAGCAAATGTAGTAAAACAACGAAAACTAATCGGTGGCGCATGGTTAAATGGCTTCGCTTTTGAGGATATTCGCTTCTGGTTCTTTTTTAAATCAACGAAGCATTCAAGGAATATGAATCAAATTCAATGATTTGAGAGAATCTTCGAATTGAATGTCGGGCTATAATTCTCAGTATCGAGAATTCATGAATCTACTCACTATACGTTAAATCTTTTAAACTCGAACTCTCAAACTTTGCTCTGTATTGATGAACTTTCGTACTGTCCAGCACACCAATAATACCTGAAGAACTTGTCACAACTTTCAAGCCCTAAAGGGCACCAACTATCTTTCCGCCTAGGACCTCGAAGTAGCTTCAAGGTGAGCTATCCCCCAAATAGTCCTAAATATCCGTAGATTTTTCGATTTCCAAACCTTCAAGAATCATCAAAGATTCATAAGCCGTCAGACGCTCATGAGCTTTTTGCGTGTCAGCTCAATTTTCCCTGCTGGAATGAAAGCCTCTTCTCGAAACATCACAGTTTCCGCAAGGAACAAAGAGAACAAAGATTTTTAAATCAAATTCAATTTGTATCTGGAAAGAGTTAGCGTACATCCCAGTGCCCAGTGGCGCTGTGTTGGTTCATTTCCAGAAAACCATTACACAATCCATTGCTACGGCTGTTGATTATGATGATGATGATGATGATGATGATCGCGTGAAAACCCCTACGGGTAGTGGCTGCAAAACGCAAAAGTAGCAGCTGTCGCACGTAATCACATCCCAAACGCCCATACCAGACCAGGCCCTGTTTGCAGCAGTTCGATTGGATTAGATGCCGACAAACACTAGAGAAGCAAAAAAAACAGAAGGCACCAGCCATCACACTCAATTCCGTAGCGCTACCGAAAATGAACTCCAATCAGCAGATGTACAACCATAGCGCCAGGCGCTTAAGCGGTACTATTTCAGCCTTTTAAGAGACCGGTGCTGCCGCACATAGCGTATGCGTGTGGCACTCATTCTTTACAAATGCTTCATCGGGAAAAATTGTATCTGTATCATTATCGTTCCGTTGGTGCTCCGCATACAAAAAAAAACCTTAAACGTTGTTGAGGTAGCACAGAACATTGCGTTTGCGCTTTTGTGGGCACAACATGGAAAGTGTTGCCAGCTTGCCGCTCCCAAAACAAACACACACACACGCAGAGAGACTTGTTCTATTTGTCACCCTTGATTGTGTTTCGCTCGGGAAGCCGCTTCGGCATCCTATTTCCTTCACGTGCACCAATGTTAGCGCAACAACATTCGCCTCAAACGAGGGAGGGGGAAAAAAACCACCCCCGAACCCTTCGCATATCGCTGACGGGACAAGCATACATGTTTATTTTAACGAGCTCTATCATTTGCCGGTGTGGGAAGCTGGTTGGTTTTAGCTTCCCTTTTTCGGTGGCCTTCAGTTCATGCTCCCCTCAACATGTTTTCACTTATTAAGAACCAAACAATAACATCCCCACGCCGAAAGATGGTAGCGCAATTTTTACGCGAACGTCTCGCCCTCAGCTGCGAAGATCATCTGATGTGGCATTGGCGTAAGGGGTTCGAAAACAAAAGGGGAGGTTGGTTTATGTTTTTTAGTTGGATTATTCTCTGCGTGCTTACGTACCAAGCAGTTCGAGTTTGTTTGCACAAGGAAAGTTATGTGCCTGTGTGTGTTTTTTGTTCTGCTCTGCATACTACCATTTCAATAGTCATATCATGTAAAGCGACAAAAGCTTCCCCCGAATGCCAACGTCATCGTATTTGCGTAAAGCCAACGAAAAAAAAAATTTTTTGGCGAGTTTGTTCCACATGGATTCCAACGGAAACTGAAAAACAAAAAGTGCCCAAAATTGTTGTTCACAAAACAACAAAAGACACACACACACACGCAACGAAACGCCCGCAGGGCTGAGGTACTTTCTCCCTGCCATTAACATAACAAAGTGAAACAAAATAACCATTCTGCCCGGGTATGGGTGGCGGCATTCGGTCGGCAAAAATGGAAACCTGCCTGCAATAGAACGGAAATTCGAACACACTCTTTATCGCCTCACTTTTGCTTGTAGTGTTGCTTCGTACCGCGTACCTTTACGTCTGCATCCCAGATCCGCTGTGTGTGAGCGACAACAACAACAACAAAAAAAGGAGGGCTCCATAGCATTACGGGCAACGATAAGGAAAACTTGATTATCGCTACCGTGCGGCATGAAATTTTTAGGCGCACAGGCACACGAACGACACCGATCTTCCCTTCGTTCGGCGTGCAACCCAATTCCGGGGCGTGGAAGTGATCAAGTGTTCAATGGAAGTACTCACGCTGGGTGTTGTTGCTGCCGTTCGGAGCCGGAAGTGGGCCTCGAACACCGAACTTTCGAGCAATTGTAAATTACTTCAAACTTTCAAATGTACTTATTTTGCTGGCTTATTTTCAAACGCCAAAACAATGTTTTTTTTTTCCAGCCGGCGGCCCGGAAGCGGATCACAATTTAGGCAAAAAAGCCAAAAAAGAGAAAAAAAAAACAACTAGAGCTCTCAGTGGCACATCAAAAGCTTTGCGTGGAAGTTTATGATTGAATTTGAGAAGAAAAGACTACTCGTTTCGTTTAACGTTCCAATTTCTTCACGGCTTAGTAGCGGACTTCGATAGATAAGATTCTAGTCAATCTAGGGAATCTAATATCTAGTCTAAACGCATTGTTAGTCTGCATCAATACCGTCGTAGGTCCCAAAGTTTGGCAAATATTAATGTGAATGAAGGCCTAAAATTGTTGATAGAATGCGTCAAATCTAGTCTTCAATAAGACCGATATGTGTTTGTAAGTAAACGAATGTTTATACATGGTGTTTAGCACTCCACTTACAGACGTAATTAAAAAATGAACATGAAGATTTAAATAAAATTAATCACAACTTCTAACAACTAATTCCAAAGCTGGATTACTGTGAAATTCATCTGGACTTGTGGACTGGTGATGTATTTAGTAGAGGTATTCCTATCCCCATCCCAAGGTCTGTTTAGGAAAGAGGTCGAGTAATATAGAGCGATTTGACAAGTAGCCAAAAGTTCGTTACACGTGATTTGACGTTTGGACGCCCTTTTCCATTCAAATGTTTTGTGTGTAGTTGTGTTGATTAATCAGGATATAGTAAACAAGTAGGCTAGACGCAAGGAATCTTACAAGGGCTACGAAATGTCAAATAAAATCCAAAATGGCGAACCTCTATCTTGACTATTACTCGACCTCTATCCTACACAGACCTTGGGAAAATGCATTTCATATCACCATTAAGACCGTTCCTAGTAGCAAAGACTTTCTATCCGGCTACGCGATAAAATATATCTAGTAAGCCAGAAATGTCAGACTTGATCTAGTAGGTCGTTGCGCTAAAAAGAAAATTATTGTGAACTTATAATTTTAATTCAATTTTTCTATCACAGCAACGAGTACTGCTATTATGTTCCTCCATTTTCTGCTACTCTACTGTACGAACGTATTCGGATTAAATGATGGCGATTAGTAAATGCACTCACACATACACACGCACATACTCTCCAACGTGATTGCAAAAACTGACAGTCACCTATCGCCCTACTTTTCAAGCAGCGGCACCATCAAACCCTTAGCACACATCAATACAACCACTATCAAGATCGTTCCGTAGGGTTCCGTAGTTCAGTTCAGCACATGCAAAAAAGTGCTCCGTTTCAAGATTGTTCCGTTTTCGTTTTGCTCCCATTTTTGCCGAGCGTGTGTAATGCACCGAACGAGAAGCGAAACGCAAGAGCGAAAGCCAAGCCACAGCCACCGTGTGCCCACCGTGTTGCAACCCGGTACGGTGCACAATGCACCCGGAGAAAAACGGACGAATCACACCGTTCTAAAGCTCGTTCGCCGTGCTTGTGGAGCACCCACTTGATTTCCAGTTGCCGGTGCTCTTGTCTGCTCAAAATGAGTGAAATTAAATTATACACTTGTCCGTGCAGCCATACAGCTATGGCCGCCGTTTGGTTTGCTTGGGTGGTACCCTTTCTTTTTTGCGTTGCCTTTTTTCTTTCGTTCTACCGTTCCCCAGAACCGACGTGGCATGGACGCGTGCATGTCTCACCGTTTGCTTGACGCTGCTGCTCCACCCCGATGAAAGTCGATCAATCATCGAGAGGATATTATGTTATCGAGACCGCCGGAGCGTGCGTTGAAAGCGATACTCATCGGGACGGTTGGACATAAACCATCATTTCATGTAACTTCGATGATTCGGAAAATAAATGACTTTGAGGTTTCGCACACGCAAGCGGTCGGGTGGAATTGAATTTAAAACTTTAACTACAAATTGATTGAGCAACTTGTGTTGCCGATGATTGTCAGTCGCAACGCAGGTTTTATCCTTCGCCAGTGATTCGCCACGGTGAACCGTTCTGCCACCATAACTCCACAACACAAACAGCAAGTATTTTGAACGCCCATTCTCGGAAAAGGGGAAAACCCCGTAAAGTGTGATAATTTATTTGAAAAAGTGTACAATAAACACAACACAGTGCAAGCTCACGATTCGCCGCGTCGTTTAAGCTCGCAATTATGGAAGCAAAAATTAAACGACAACAACCCACCCGGTCCCCCATCGGGGAAAGGGTGAGCTTTGTTTGCAGCCCGCGTTGCGCCCACTCGCAGTGCGAACAATTTTACAAACCGCGATAAAAATGATCGTTTTATTGAACTTGCCACTTTTCGAGGCGTGCCATTGGACCACTTTTAATATCCAAACCTTCGTGACCGACTTGCGAACAAAGCTATCAAAAACGATAGCCGTGCTTGCCGTTCTCGTGTCTGTGTCGCAGCAGAAGGGAACAACTTTTTTGCCACTCGTTACTATTGCTAGCTCGGCTGTTTCGCTGTTCCGCTGCACGGTCTGTTTGATTTGCTTCTGCATTTTACTGCCTCATTTCGTTTCGCTGCCAACGTCCCAAAGCCGTCCTCGCGCCCCGCTGGCCAAGAACGAGCTCAGAGTGCCACAGCAAGAACAAGCGCGAGCAACATAAACAACTTTATTTACCTTCGCTCGTCAGCAGAATGCAGGGACGGGGGAGGGTTTTTCGTTGCTTTACAAAATGTTTTTAATTATTAATTTTCTGCAAACATTCAGGAGAGCCAAAGTAATCCATTCACGCTTTAAGGTTGTTTCCACCTCTTTGTGCTACGTTCCACCCACCGGGTGAGCACTTCCTTCCGGTTCCGGCTGCGACCGTGTGCTTCGGAGACCGAGGCAAACGGCCATCATTATTCTGGCACCGTTTTTTTGCCATCCTCCCGGTCTCATTATGACGCGTTGATGTACAGCGTCGTTATCATCAAAAGTACAGCGAGCGATTTATCATCTGCCAAAGCGAACTACCCATGCCCATGCCCAATCGCAAACGATTCGCGTTCGGAGCTGTGGGCCCGACTCGTGACACCGACCGTCGCTCGGTTCTTCGCTTTTTTTTTTGGAGAATGAGGGCCAACGCGTAACGTGCAGTTGCGATGATTTGTTTCAGGCAAGTGCAGCGGACGTGATTAGAGCAATTGCGACCCGTACCCGTAGCCGTCAATGCCGCATGTTGCGAACCATCATCATTATGCACCGGCGCGACTGCTGTGCCGGCCGTGCTGCCAGTTGTTTGAGCTTTATGCACTCTGGGTGGCGGTATCGGATGCACCGGGCTGCTACTGGATGCTTCGAGCTGATTAGTGAAGTTAGCAACAACCGGGTGGAGGTGGCAATGGAGATGGAGCGGTGTTGAAACTCATCAAGCTTTAGGCACTACCAAACGCCGATGCTTACAAGCTGCATTGAGTTACAGGTTTTCTCAATCAACGAACTTTGTGCATCGTCTAAGCAGGCCGTCCAGCCTTGGGGACACGTGTTGTGCCCTAACGAGCGCTTTCGTTTGGCTTTGGCTGAATGGGTGATTTTATTTGCTTGGCGAAATAAATTAATTGCATTTGTCCTTACATCTGATTGATTCATGTACATTTAGGAATTTCTCGAGATACGTGATATATGATTGAACAGCCTGGATGCTTCTTTAAAATAACAGAAAGAAAGATAGAATAAAATAGTTCCTGATAACCATCCTATTGGTTGTAATACTTTTTTTTATAATTTTAGTCAATCAATTTCTGAATTAATTTTAACGTAGTAAGATAGTTACACTGTAATTAATTCTATTTGAACACTTTTTTTTAATAGCCTTTCATGAATATCTTCATTGCCTTATTTAACAATCGTTTATTTTTCGCTCATACCACTTTTCACCTTGGGTTGTTCCCCTTCACCAAGATAAATAGACCCATAAAACCCTGCAGATACGACAGCAAAGCTGTCAACCGGTCAATTAAATCTGCACTCACCACATTTTAAAGTTAGTTCGGTAAAACAACGACTGTGTAGAAACTCAAGAAACGATGCATAAATTACAACTTGTCACAAGATCAAAGCGTTCAGACCAATGATGCAGCCACGAACAAATAAACAAACCCAACGTCTTGCTCTTACGTTGACTGATTCCCACTGGCTCTACCCCTAGATGTTCACCTGCTTCGTAACAGGTTGCAAAATGACCTAATCACTCACGCCACCCAAACAATCATCATCCCAAACGGCGACTCTTACTGTAGATGGTCGTGGAATTGATTAGTTTGCATTACCACTGTCAAGGTAGCAGCTTGATTTGGGATGAATGCGTGAACTATGTCGATGACAGGTGAACAACACGGCCGAATGTGTGGTATTTCACCTCACTGAGAGCCCTTTTCGTCAAGTTAAACGGAATGGTAACGAAAATTTAATTCCATATTTTCTGTATTTTAATGGGGCTGGTGGATTCCCCATTAAAATTCGAAAAGATATGGGGTTTAATATTATTTCATAGAAATAGCAATTAATACAGTAGCACATTAATATATGAAATTTCTTATATAAAATCATGCTGATTAGCTCCAGTTGTTCACTTCATAAAATTCTACCTACGATTATATTACATTGTTTTTCTTTTTGCTATCGAAAGATGAAATTTCACATGTCTATTGAGTTTTATCATCAATTTATCTTCCTAGGCGTTCTACAGTAAATATCAACCCAATGTTTTGACGTGACAATGGCTACAGGATTACTTCTCTTCACTGGCACATTCACTTGCCACGTCACCACTGTCCTTACAGCACGCGTACGAACAACCATCACAAAGGACACTACTGCACTCGTGGCCCACTTTCCTTCGCACCAGAAAGTCTCCGATCGGAATGACGACCGCACACACTCTCACATACCGCCTGCACTATGGATTTATTAACCACCGTCACTCTGGCTAAAGAAAGCGACCAAATTACCCATTCCCGCAAAACACACCGTGACCTAGACTATGACCTCCCCATAACGGTCCCAGCATCTAACGACCCGACTGTCGCCCAATCGAGCACCCGTTTGTCCCGAATGATGACGTGGATTGCAGCTGGCACGTCACCGATTGAGACACTGAGACGCGTTCACACTAGCAGCGGCATGCCCTAGCGTATCCAGCTGGATGCACGAACACAACCGCACCGTTCCACCGTTCCAGCATCGTACACACATACAGCCGCACAGACACACATTCACCGATCCCCGCCCCGGACACGTGCACTCACACTCATCGGCTCGGATTCTGCAACATCTTTAGCGCGTGAACAAGAAGGCGATGCAGCACAACACCAGCAGTCGAAAAGTTACCAACGATTTTACACACAAAATGGTGGAGAGTTCATGGGTTGTGGGTGATTTTTCTTTCAGCATTGCTTTGCATACACACGCGTACGCAACACTTGCCCAAAAGTAAAACCCATCCAGGCATGCTTTGCTGCTGCGGATCTGCCTGTGAGTTGCACACATGTTGGTGAAGCGTTTCTCATGTTCCATTCCAGTTCCATTATCGCTAGATAAAGTCATTAGATTGGGACTCCTATTGAGATTCCTATTTCGCAATCTTTAGACTACTCGTAGGACATGTGCATCGATTGTGGAACTAACGTGCATATCCCTCACTTGGAGGTTCAACCCCAAAAACCAGCTGCTGTTAACACTAGTCTATCTACTTGAGTCACACGTAACTTCATCGAAAAACCCACATAAGTGTTCATCTTATCAAATTTTTTCCCAAAGACATCATCCTATTTATTTATTTTTTTTGTTCTTTAGTACTTCACGTGAGTAGCGGAATTTTCCCAAAAACAAAAATGGAAAATGTTAGGCGTTTTTCGGCCACGCAAAATCGCAAAACCAAAAATCCGCACCAAACTTTTGCTCCTCCATCCTCCTATCCAGCTTTCCACCAGGCACCCCCTATACACACACACACACACACAAACACTCGCACACACACGTACACACATACACAAATACACGCACTGATGCTTTTGCTTTCTCGTTTCTACCCATGCCGTTTCTCTCACAGGCGCATCTCTTTCGAGCTTTCGTATTCCTATTCGTGTCTCTCTGTTGTTGCTGTTCTGGGAACGGTGACAACGATGACGATGATGGTGCTGATGCTGCTACTGCTACTGCCGTTTTGGCTGACAATGACAACTTGGACCACGAAAAAAAAACGGAAGATTGCTGCTGTACAGCTTAGGGGTCCTATTGTTCCTTAATGGTCAATATATGCGTGACCTCAGACCAGCAAACTATACACTCGAGGACAGGCCCAAGACACAGCCCGAGACTTCAATCTGGTGACGAACAGTTTTTTCTTTTACTATGTCGTGATTATCTTACCAAGGAAAGTTGCTGCTACTGCTGCTGCTTCTGTTTATCTGTTCTTCTGGTATCGTTTTTTTTACCAGATGCTACTTAACTCTGCCTCAACTGTGCAAGCATTACTACTCGTGGGAAAAATGGTTGTTTGCGGCACTGCTACTACTAATGATACTGGTAACTGGTGCCTACTCGCTGCAGCTATACTCTACTAATCGCCACCACTCCGCGGAACCGGACAACCGATTGGAGCGAGGTGGGGAGGGGAACGATGGGTACTATCAGTCAGCACGGGTGCACGACCACCACAAACGGGGCACGCGAGATGGCCGCGTTTCGCTGCAGTTTCGGTTTCGCAGGGCGTTTTCCGTTACGGCGTTTTCCTTCGTGCCGTAACTGGGAATGGCAACGGAAGCAACCAAAAAAAAAAAACCCGAACTCACCACGTCCACCAGCGCACACACCTTTGCAGCACCGATTTCTTCCGCTTTTTGCTCGAAACCCCGTGGGCCCACAAAACCGCACTATTCTGCCCAGGCAAAAACCGAGCCGTTCGAATTTTCACGTAACGTCGCGCGTGGCGCTTTTCCCCGTCACCGTGGGGGCCGGCCGTGTGGTTTGCAGTTAAATTTTGGGTTTAACAAAAATTATCTAATATTGACAACAAATCGCAATCGGTAACAAACGGTCGAGGCGATTTCATCAATCCGCGGGCTCAAAGGCAACTGGAGATGGCTGAGAAAAGATCAGTGGCTGCGCAACTGCGCAGGTCTGCAGCGGTTCGACGCGCAGCAAGCCGTCTCCATCAACCCCGACCACGCGGGCCAGCCAGCGTTCGGGTACGCGTTCGGGCAGATAGATGACGTCCTAGCTCACTCGCACACACGCTCACCACAGCATGGGTGAGGTTCGTCAGGATGCTGGTGCCATCTCATCCTTATCTTACGCTCGCTCGCTGTCACACTGTCTCTCGCTCTCACGCTCTCATCATACAAGATTATCGCGAGAGACCGTGAATGGGATGCCGAGTGCCGAGATGGTGAGCAACATTTTTCCACTTCACACTGGGATTACCGAGGGCAGAGTGTATTTACTCGTCCTCGTACGAAAGCATTCCTTTTTGTCAACTTCACTTGTCCTTACTGCCGTGTTACGAACTAAGCTCGGTTTTTTCTTTATTGTCTCATCTCGACATCTCACGGTGACACACCTTCTCACGCGATGCGATGAGCAACACTCTCCGAACGGCGACTCATCGCGCGCTCCCGCTCATCGCGCTAAGAACTTCCACAAAAGGGAGTGCCCCGAATTGTCAGTTATCCGAGGTCGCATTCAGGAAGCTCGTACCGTCCAGAGCATCAAGCCACACGGTCCCGGCAATCCGAAGAAAGCATCGGATGGACTTTCTTCGCTTTCTTTGCCATTTATTTTTGGGACCACTGTAAAGGGCTCGCACGTACGTCAACACAATCGGCCATCGGGTTCACGTTGGCCCGTTTCTCACCTTTTTACTCACTCACCGTGCAGTATCCCAGGAGTCAGGCAGGCGATGGAGGGCTTTTTTTTCTTACACTGTCGTGGGAACTGTTTGCAAAACAAACGAGCATGAAAAAAAAAACTCCCCACCAATGCTCCGAGCAGCGCTGCTGCTGATGTTTGTGCTGTGGATGCACTGCAATAATAACCACAACTGGCGGACTGGCAATCGACAGGCGTCAGACAATATGCCAGACGGGTCAAATTGGCGCAAGGAGACCTGGCGCTGGGATGCTTAATGATGTTTTGGACGGCGAGCTTAATGGGGACACAAGACGGGACAGGATGGTGTCTTGCAAGGCTTGTTTCGTTTTGTTTTACAATGTATCATTAACTGATGATTCTTCCAGTTGTTTAAGGATGAATTAACAATATTTGAAATAATTTCTTGAACACTCAATAAAGCGTACGACAGCAAGACATTTAGAAGAGCTACGGGCGAATCTTAATTAATGTTACTCGATAATTTGTTCAATTCAATTCTTCTAATAAACCACATTTTTTACTTTTTAGGATTTATTTTTTTAATAGTTAAAAACAAGAATAACTTTAAAATGTAGTACAAAACATTAATAAAGTAAAGACTTTTCCTCTTTTTTTAGTGTAATTCCTTTACCAATCAATCATTCATCCAATCTCAATTGAGAGAGGTCGAATAGACTTATGAAATTCCCTGTATAGTAAGATATCCTTCATGGCATTATAAAAAAAATTCCTAAACCTAAATGAACACATCTAAAATCTTCAAAATAAATGCTCCTTTGTTCATTTTACAGCCAAATTAAATCACCCAATCAGCCCCTAAAACGGTCCAAACAATATTCGCCCAATCGCTCTCGACTTGATACTGTAAGGAATAAATGTCATCCACCAACACCCATCAAGGCTGCGGCTGATTCCGGCTGACGTAAAGCTGCTACTCGTACGCCTCCATCAAAATCCCTCATTCTTACGACCGAGCCCGACGGAAAACGGAAGTGACGAACACTTGCGGGCAAACGGCACTGCGAACACGGCAAACCGAATACTTTTTGGGGCGTGCGGTACCGACGATCGTGACAACTCACGGTGAAAAGCGACGTGAGCGAGCGGCTAGGGCCCGGTTTTGCGAGCGAAACCGAGACGCAAAAGGCCTCTCGGTAAAAATGTTTTCTTCGCTCACCACGTCACGCAAGGAGAAGAAGAAAAAAAACCAACAGCGCCCAGCATTAAAAGACTCCACAGATGGGCGCACATGGGGCCAGAAACTTCTATTTAGTGCTGATGGTGGGATGATTTTCTCTTACTCCTCACCATCTTTATACGGCCAGAGCAGGAGAGAGAGAGAAAGAGAGAGCGCATAATACATGATGAGATATGAAGGAAATGACACGGGGCAAGCAGCGAGTGGTGAGCAACAGCAAGAACAAAAAACAGTTCTGTTTTCTCATGATACCAAAAAAAAAACGGTTACTGCAATGTTGGGCAAGGCAGAAACACATCCGATCCGAACAAAAGAGCAACAAAAAACATAAACACACACACACACACGTATATTTGAATGCTTCACTGTTTCACGTTGTTTGGTTTCATGCGAAAAACTATACTTTTGCAAATCAGCCAGATGAATCGAAGGGAAAATGCGAGCAATGAGCAACCAGCGCCGAATGGTAGAGGATATTGAGGTCGTTCCGTTTCGGTATTCCTACTCGATTGCCAGGAATACAAGCACATACATAATCACATGCTGAGCAATGATGAGAACGATAAAAAAAAAGCGAACGCAATGAAAGTCGGAAAAGCCAGACTTTTCACAGCCGTTTGTGTTTTTCTTTTCTGTGTGTGTGTGTTTTTTTTTGTTTTCGAGTATTCCGGTGTTCCCAGGGGTCACATAAGTAAATGGGCGACAAAACGCATACGAGGCACTACATTTTCTCAAACAGGGGGGGTAAAAAGGTCGTCGCCGTTTTTCTGACACGATTGCAAACGGGGAAGAGAAAATGGCACGAATGGCATGCAAAGCTGGATGTGTTTGGGAATCCTTTGGAGCAGAGTTCGTTGTACCCAGATGGTGGTAATGATTGCGGTAGAATCGAGAGGAATGAACTGAAGAGTCCGAGCACACCGATTTCACCGATTGAAGCTATCGGTGGTGCTATTATCAGGCGTGCAAATGGTTGAACTTCGTTATAGCACATCTAAAAAAATTGTGAAAAAACCCAAACATTTTAAAACAAAAACAAACTATCGATTCGACCATGAGAATTTCCAACACTTTCCATAAATTTCTGCATAGTAAAATTTAATGTTACTTTACGTAAATTCCATTTCTATTATATTAATAAATCCTTGAAAGGAAACAGTGTCTATAATTTAGGCAATTAAATACACAAACGAAATAAAGATTCCACTTCAATCAACCATAAACCATTAACTTTACCAGGCTGACAATCAAGCATTTACCTTTATGCCTAATTCTTATCCACCATATCATCATGACAACGAACAAAATTGTTAGAGTTATTAGACTCTCCATCCTTTTCGAACCGAGAGCAAATACCTCTGAGCCTGTAGGCAAACTGGGTTTTATCGACATGGGGCACGTTTTATGGATGTTGTTCTTTATTTTCATGTGAATTAATCTTGCTGCCTGATTTGCCATCGATACCGCATCACTATTCCAACGAACGCATCCGGCACCGGAACAGTTCGCCCCTTGCCTTCGAACAATCGTTTACCTCTTCACGGGGAGTGACCGATTTCCGATGTCCTAACACCCATCGCAGCACCATGCTTCCTCATCGTAGACGTCGTGTCGTGCGCAAATCAGCACTTTTGTTTACCCACACATAGCGATGGAATGATCGTAATAAATCATACTGTTAGCTAACTAACCTGCTTCCGTTTCACAACCGCCCAGGATGCTGTTGCCATGGCAACCATGGCAGTGTATACCGGGTGTTGTCGGTCGTACTGCGCCGATACCGAGAACTCTACTTCGTTACAATCCACTCGAAGTGTGTGATCGCGATTGAATCGAAGCGAAACTTTACACCTTAACTCTCGTTGCTTTAAAAACAGAAACTCGAGCAAAAAAAAACCCCTTCGCATCGGAAAATGAGTTGCTCTATCCAATTACAATCACGATCAGTTTCCAAGAAATCTCTGGTTTCACACATTAAAACAACATTGTGCACACTAACGAGAAAAACGAATGTTCACTTGCTGCTCCTTGCTGCTGCTGCTGCTGCCCGGCCACCTATTCTGGCGGAGGATTTACTGCCCCCGGGGTAGCAACCGATGTGTGTGCACAGGATCGAACGGTTGATTTAATCGCAATCCACTTGGTGTGTGTGTGTGTGCCTCGGAGGCAGTAGCCACCATCAACAAAGTCTCCAACCATACACAACCACGGACGGCAGCAGCGGATGTGTATTTATTGCTAATTAAAACTCTTCGATCCCTTGATTAGGTCGCCATTGTGCTTCGCTCCATGAGCTTGAAAGCGAAGGCAAGCCAATCGGTCCCCGTACGGCAAAAGATCACACTTGCCTTAGTCCGGGAACGAGTTGCTCACCCGTTCAGGGTGTTTAAGCTCCAACTGCCAACCGTGAACAGTCGCAGGTGAGTGTGAACGATGGTGAGCAGAATGTGTTTGGAAAATTATAAAACACAAAATTAGCCATGTTTGGTTAATCTTTCTGGCTGATTACCCTATTGGTTACCGTGGTGCCGTTAGCCACCGGTGGGTAAAACACGTCACGCAGCAACATCAACAAGTACCGGGCGCCTCCATCGCACCAACTGTAATTGACGTACCAGGCGTCTCCATTGCGATAGGAATGGGTGAAGCCAATTAGTTAACGCTGAATGGGTTTGATTATGCCTTGGTTGAGTTCCTCAGCTATTCTGAGGAACAGTATATTTTGTTTATTAAAAACTGTTATAAATTGTAGGCTCCAGATCGTTTACAAACAAATTTAATCACTTAATTAATTATTGTTTGAAATTAATAAATTTATTGAAATATAGTACTATTCGAATAAAAATATAAGATTTCATGCATCAGTGCATCAGTGCATCATAAAAACCATTAACAATTCTAAAACTCATTTAAAATCATCAAATTTATTTTAACATTTCATTTAAGCTTTTTATTATAGTTGAAATTTAAAATGAATCGTACCAGGAATGAGAACCTACTTAGCTGAAAGGAAAACAATTAAACGACAAAAATATCGTAAAATAGAAAGCACATTCTTCAAAAGCACTGGCAAAAACTATTCCCTTCATCGACTTTTGACCTTTTCATTTCCATGAAAAAAAAACATTCTTCAAAGAACGCTTCAGCCAAGCGAATTAATTACATCCTTTCAAGCAACACAAATTTGACTGCAATAAAAAAGTGTGAGCGGGCTTAATTGAAAAAAAGGACAACTCTATGCGTAATGATGTTGTCTCCTGCACAAGCGAGAACGAAAAACATAAAAACAGTTAATTGAAGGATTTTTTTGTTAAATTTGATAAAAATTGCTTACCGGGGTTTAAAAAACAAATCTTTAATGGAAATTATATAAGCTTATAAAAAAAGCTACTTTTGTTAAATAGAAATAAGGAGGACAACATGTACCACAACATCCACTACGCTATATATATAAGCTACAATCAACTTCCAAAAAAACAGTTTAAATGTATATTGAAATTCCAGAAGTCAATAAAAAGCAACATCTTTAATAAACGACTTCTGTTACTGTTAGTATCAGCAGCAAAAGCGTTTAAACAAATCCTTATAGACATTTCCATAACGAACACACATGGTACATGGTGCCAACAGTTGTTCATCAAGCACCAGTGCACCATTACCAATGCGCTAGATCCCCATATTTCACACCGGTTCGACACGTTCCCTGTGCGTTCATTTCGGAAAGATCCCGTACGTACGTACGTACCGTCGACAGACAAACGACGACCGGTTGAAGGTTTTCGATGATGCCAGCTGGACGAAACGGACTCTACGCGCTAGCACCCGAATGCGATAAATTATCTTCTTAGCACTAATTTATGGCTAATATTGACTTGCGGGTTGAAATCTTCCATTGCTTCTGAATGGTTCCCGCACCGATAGTTTTGCTAGCAGCGATTTGTTCCACCTAGCTAAGCCTACCCGAGTCTCACCGGCTCCATACAGCAAAAAGGGGAATCGTTCTACGGGAACACAGTACACGGAAGAAAAACGACACAGGCATGCCCATAACCGTTTGCGAAGCACACATCACTGCTTGACGCTCGGTGGCATCCTTCGCCCAGGAAAAGAATTCCACGGCACTATCGCGTTCTAACTACAACCATCAGAACACCCAACAAGTAAGCTGCTCAAAGCGATAAAAGATCTATACTTGAGTTCCACATTCCAGGGGGTTTGTTCGGACTTGCTGGTTTTTGGGCGGAATGGGTTGAAGTATTCGGTAAATTTAAGCCAAAGAATATCGCTAGCGAAATAGCTGAGAACACAGAAAAGACGCTCCCGGCCCACCGTTCCACTACTCATGAACTGCGGCTGTGATTTATGGCGAAACGTCCAGGCCGCTCCACAAAGGACCAGAGGAAACTATAACCGACTCCCACCGATGAAACGAATCATGAACAATTATGTTTTCCACCATTCCACCATCCCTGCTGCTCCTTCCCACCATTGCGATGAATCTCAAGAAGCTGGCCTTCATCGGATAAACTTCATCGAGCGTCGGTGCTTGTTTAGCGATGGTACTGTCCATCTGCTTGACTGCTTCCCTTTATGGATGAGTCCCGTGGGATTCACTGCGGATAGAAACTTTCGGTCGGTTCGGAATTGGATTGGGATGACTTTTAACTTTTTCGGCCCGCAAAACCCCTTACCGCGCGGTACGTCCAACAAAGCGAAAGATAAGACTTCAGAATATTGGTTTTATTTATTCTTTCTTTTATGGTTTGTTGGTGCTGTCCGCAATATGAACATGTTTTAGCAGCGTAGCAGCGTACCGAGTTCTGGTTCCGGTTCGGTGCAGTACCATATCCGTTTGTAGTTTGTGAAGATGCTAATTTGACGCCGTCCAGGCAACAAATCTGCAACGAAACACGAACACCATAAATCAATCGATGAGGTAGATTAATCGATTTTGCTTTTCCGAACTATCTTCGGAGCTTCCAACGAGGGATAAGGGGATGTAAAAACTCTGCCATATACATAAGGGTAACGTGAGTAAACTTTAAACAATATATTTATGATTTTTATGTTTTGTTTTCTTGGAATATTTTAAGAACAATTTACAAAAAAACTCATACAACTGTAGCTTAAGTGCATGATCAAATTAAGGAGCACAATAAAATCGTAATTCAGTTTCTCTTCCAAATGTTTTTAATTTTGAAAATCAGACATATCAATACTAAGCATTAACACGCAATTTCAAGCGAAATATAATTTCATCTTCAACTTCATTTTATTCCCAACACCATGCACCATGAAGGTAAAAAAAATTATTACACATACCCAATTGGTACCTCTTTGTTACCAATAAAAATGAACTTTATGCTTTAAAAACTTAAAGAAATAAATCACTTCAAGTAGCTGCTTTTTTGTGCTGCATAAAACTACCACGAAACGCCTAAAATGAGTTCGCTCCATTAGCAAATTAGCAAAACGAAGAAATGAAACAACATTAGCTCGCATCCCATCTAGTAGCCTTGAGAAGCATTAGCATGTACAACCTAACCAATGCGTGTGGCGGTTTGTCCCACTTGTACAGCGGTTGGTTGCTTTCTTTTACTTCTTTCCGTCCATTTTTTTTGTGTGTGTGTTCCTTTGACGAATAGTCTCGGTTCGCTTCTGTGGCAAGAATCGTCCCTGAACGATGCCCTTGTCACTTGCCTTTCCGACCAATAGGTTTGTCAAGATTTCAACTGAACTATGTATGAACCCTCATCAAATGGGACACAATATTTCATCGTGGATGAATTTTTTATCATAATTGATTTCTGCCCCATTCGAAATCTCCGCTTCATTTCTTTTTCGTTTGCCGTTCGCTTTACTTGCCGTTTGAATTTGCTTCGGTGCGGCCCGTTTACGTATGCGGTTCGAACACTCGACAGTGTCGCGTTCCGTAATGTATTGCTTTTAGAGAAAGCTTCAACCCCGTTAACAAAGCGTTTCCGATTTGTACGGCACCGCAAAGCATATGGGACACTCGCACTACCGTTTCGGGAATTTTTTGGAGAATCTTTTCAACTTTGGTAAGAATATTTGTTGCTAACAGACAGCGAGATTTTCATTTTAAAAAGATATAGTAATATCCAATCCGTAAAAAAAATTCTTATTGATAACATTATTAATCCATTAACAGCAAACAAATATTAAAGAGCGAACAGCCAATCATTTTACCTCGCAAAAGCTTTACCATCTCAATCCGTTCAATCAAAAATGATTTAATACACGTTCAACGGCGCAAGAAAAGTATCACTCCTGCTGTAATGTGAACCGTATGTGGTAACAGTTTGCCACATCGGGGGCTATTTACGGCAAACCGGATAGGTTGACACAATTCCCCAGTGGCTTGAAAAGAAAGCTTGACCGAAGTTCAAACCAGCCGTTGCGCTGCCATTGCCATGCCATGGCCGCCTGTCACAACGTGCGCGTAAATCTTGACGAACAAAGAAAACAAGACAAACGATGGTCGCTCTTCAATGAGGGAAGTTGTTATAAATGATACAGATGGCTAATAAATTTAACGAAGCCAGATAAATCGCTCAAATCTACCAACCCCGATTCCTTGCCGGCACTCAACCACCCGGCTCCCGGTTCCTGCGTAATCCAATCCTTCCCGCACCGGCGTAGTGGGTCGGGTTCTAAGCCGTTCGCAAAAAGGTGCCTATTGAAATACCGGCAGCCATAATCCTGTTTCGTTCCCCACTGTCTTAGACCGCCAATGCCGGTGTGGAAAATATTTTTCCAATAGCTTTTGTTTTTTCTCTCTCTTTTTTTTCCTTTTTCTTTAGCAAATCCAATCTGCCCCACATCTACAGTGATCGTTTATCTGAATGCCGAAAGGGTATCGAACCGTTGTGTATGTGTGTGTTCAGGTACTCAAACGTGGTGACACTCGAGTTGGAAAATGTGCCACACGGGCAACTGGCAGTGCATGACACTTGCAAACGGAAAATGGATGAGGGTTTTTTTTCTCTCTCAAGTTTCAAACCGGCACGCACCCGCAAGCCACAATCTAACGCACCATGGCCCGGCCAATTCGTGTTGCCGGTGGTTGTGCCCGGCCCGGCTCGGCTGTGGAGCACAAAATGGATTGAAGATAATAACGATCGCACTGAATCAAAAGCGTGCTTGAGATGAAATTCCCGGTAGTGATGCGCACTGTGGGGTGTGAGTCGGGTAGCGCATAGTGGGGAGCGGGGGGGTGTATCGGATGGGACAAACCGAAGAATCCGTTAAATAAATCATGCACTCATGTTTGACAAGCGAGTCTATATGGTGTGTGTCGGTATCGGGAAACATTTACTGCTCACCGAGAATTTTCGAAACTCATCTACAACGAACGGGTCCTATGGCACATAAAAATTGACACTTCAGCTAAGTTTGGCATATTGGTTGTGATAAACAATCGTGTTCAGTAGTCTTCTTTAGGTTGATGGGATGCAAAAGAATGGATTAAAAAGCTCCTATCCCACAACAAAAAATTGACAAACACTGATAACTTGATGTACATCGTGGGGTTTAAAATATGTAGAAGCATTTGTGAAACATTTAGCTGTATTTTTTTGTTTAAAATATAAGGAATATTGATACTGCATTGTAAAGCAATTTATGGTCAATTTTACGATAAACGTTAGTTCTAGAAGTAATTTTTAAAAAGTGAATGAATTACGACTTACTTTGCTTCAAAGGAGAAAAACATGCTTCAAAATGCCCGAATAATGTTGTATTTGAATATAACAAAATAGAGCGAAGCTCAAGAACATGTGTTGCTGGATGTCGAAACAATTAAAAAGATGTTTTTTATCGCTTAATCGTATTGCTCGTTAGTCAATATTGCAAAGCCACACACTCATCCCGACTGTGAAAACGATATTTTCAATGAACTAGCTAATCGGCCCGGTTACAAGGCTATGCAACAGAATTCCGTTGTGTACGTAAACTCAAAGATGTTTAAAGAGAGGTTTTCTTCGCGATTGATGGACGTTGCTAATTTTATTTCATTTAGTTTAATAATTTGTCCAATTTCACATCGCACGAAATGCCTTGGCTTGGATGTAACCTTAGCTTTCATAAAAAAAAACTATTCGGCAAAGCATGTTCCAAGTCACATAGAACTATTGTTGTATTTTAGGTTTTTACAGACATTGAGCCTTAGCGGCTTCGTCTCTTAGTCTGAGAAAGCCATTTGTCTGATCTGGACATCTTGCATCGTGTTTTAGATATTTTTCAATTTTTAGATTTTTAAACTAGCTGTTTTCAGATTACCGATACCAGGAGAGCATCCACGGAAGAGGTAGCACCTTGTACAGCAATTTTGCTCGAATACCGCATACCTTACGGCGTTTACATAGTGTATAAACATTGCATACCTTACGGCGTTTAAATAGTGTATAAACATTGCATACCTTACGGCGTTTAATAGTGTATAAACATTGCATACCTTACGGCGCAGTACCAGGAGCTACCTCTTCCGTGGATGCTCTCCTGGTACTATACATTCGAAAATTGGTAGTTTTCGAAGAAATTTTTCACGACCAACGGGAAAGTTAGTGTTTCAACATTGCATACCTTTCGGCTGTTTTCGACCAAAATTGCAATCCCAAGTTGTTGCATGAAAGATGTTGCATGCCAGATGTTGCGCAACATATGTTGCGCGACATATGTTGCATGTCAGATGGTGTGCAACATATGTTGCGCAACATGTGTTGTGCAACATGTGTTATGCAACATCCTGGTACTCGGCTGATACCAGGTGTTACCTCTTGAAAAACATGCTCTCCTGGTATCGGAAATCTGAAAACAGCTGGTTTGTATGCAAAGTTGGTGTGTAAACATTGCATACCTTTCGGCGGTTTTCGAGCAAAATTGCTGTACTAGGTGCTACCTCTTTCGTGGATGCTCTCCTAGTACTATATATTCGGAAATCCTGGCGCAATTTCGTGTATACTTGCAAGTCACAGAGTCGATATTATTTTCTGCATTTAATTTATCTAACCGTGCAAATAGACATGCTGCAATTTTTCTTAGAGCGAAATTATATATAGAGATGATTTCTGCTCCTCTGAACATTGACATTCGTTGTTTGAAAGGTGGAAACATATGCTGCTAACGATAATTCGTTCAAGCTGTTCCAAGATAAGCTTTACCAATAACTCAGTTGAAACCTTTCACAAATCAAAAATAAAATTAATTAAAAGTTAAACTTTCACCAAAAATACCTACATCCCATCGTCTATTCGCAACTCACCGAACACTGCGCACCACGCTCGTTATAATCGCAGCTCAAAAAGCTACGAAAGATATCATAGCTTAATTCTATTTCAACTCAAATCATTTGCAAACCAAGCCCGAGGTTTGACCGCACCTACTTAACCGACAGAATGCGTTACATACACAAATGGGCGAATTAGGAAACTAAAGCCCAGTGTTATCTCGTTGTCGTTACGCCGTGGACATTGCTGGCTTTGAATGCGAAAAACGAATTCTCGCCCCCGTAAACACAGTTAAGCGTTGAATTATTCATACTCCTCCTGCGCGCAGCCTACCAAAATTGTCCCGCCTACTGGATAGAAAATTCCCTCCGCTACCGATTGTTTCGCCAGGAGAAGGAAGGAGAGAGATTGAGCGATTGAGAGGGAGAGAGAGAGAGATGGAAAAAGAGATCATCAACAGCAACGGCACCAGCAGGCGCAACGTTGATGGCAAATCAACGTGAAGCGCGCCCTGTAAGTAACCCGGGAGCGCTCAAATGCATTCGAAATCCAATTAACGGCCTTTTTTCGCTGTAAATAATGCCGTACTGACGGAAAACCAATAAACATGCTACGAGCAATGTGGCTTTCCTCCACGTGCGGCCGGTTTTTTTTTATCAGCCGCCGCTGGTCAGTGTACCATCGTTACATTATTCATTGGGAGTATGATTTTTTTTCCTTCACTTGTTTCTTTCGGTTTTCCACCCTGACGAAAGAGGAGGTGGAGGAGAAGGGGAACGTGAGAATGAAGATAAAAAGGAAAATAACAAGCTGCGACAAACCTGAAACGCTTCGATAATGCGGGCATGCCGGGAGGTTGCAATTGATTCCCGTCGATTAATTCGACCGATTCGCTTTTCCGGCTGGGGAAATGTTTACTCGTCCTTTTTTTTTTTGTTTCGGTCACAGGCCCGCCCGTTGGGTGTAGTTGACCGTCGTGGCCAGCAATTGTAAAAGCTAACAAAATGGAACAAATTCGCGCAAATTCCCTTTTTTTGTCGAGAGCCCTGCGAGGCAGTGAAGATGATACAGAGCGTATCGATTTTCATTTGACTCGATTGCCCATCTTGGGCCCCTGATTGCAGCATTACCGCGGTGGTCGTGGTCCCGATCGATTGGGGCAGCCGTCTTGTCGTCGCAATTTCCCAAACCCAATCCACCAGCCGGCATCCGGAGTACCCGATTCCGGGAATCGTGGCAGGATCGAGGGTCATTTAATTAGGATGGAACGTTAACAGTGTTCGGTTTTGCGACTTTCCTTCGAAACTCTGCGCTCGTTCGCCCCTTCGGGGTGGCTGTAACCTTTTTCATAGGCTTGGCAGAATATTTTCAAGGTGCTTCTCGCACCGGCGTGCCGATTGTCACAGCATCTCACATCCCATCTACCCACCTGCCGAACGGTTGCCGAACGTAAGAACGTGAAGTGAAAGAGTAAGAAAAATGAAATTATCACTTCAAAGCGAACAATTCCCCATTGCTTGCCGATTGCGGAGGGAGCGAGTTTGCCCGTCGGGCACAATGAAACTTGCGAAAAGTACCGGCAAACTAAGGGTTTGGTTGCCTGCTAAGAAGGCCTTCCTTAAATCTTTAGCGATAAAACCCATCCCCGAGCATCCAGTGAATCCCGTGAAGCCTTCGGGATTGTTTGTGGTTTGAAGAACCATTCTAAATTTTCTATTCGAACGGTTCCAACGGCTCGTTGTGTAGCACCGAGAGTGTATCACTGCAGTGGTTTTCCATTCCTTGCTCAATCGCTCCAAGGCTCCAGCAATCCCCCTTTACACCTTTTGTTGCACCTTGATCACCATCCTTTTTCCCGCCCTCCCGCAAACGTGTGGCCCTGGGTGAAAACATTCGCAGACATTTTTATTGAAATTGTCTTTCCCGGCTACGATATATTGCGAAACGTACATTAGCATTCACGAACCTTTTGTGTCCGGAGCATCGGTAGGCAGCACCGTAATGTGAAAATCCACCAGCCCTGTCCTGTGCTCTCAAGGCAAGTCTGTATCGACGATGAGAACATTAAACGGGGCGATAAAAGAAGTGATCCCGTGCCGTGCGAATGCCGACATTCCAGAGGCCACGCGCAAATGTAGCACAAGAATCTAATATGTCGGTACAATTGTCAAAGTGGTGCGATTTAGGTCCGCCGGCTATATTCTGAATAAACTTTGCCCCAAATTGATTCAGGAACTCGAGCGCTTTGATATCTGGGGATATGGGGATAAACTAGAAATTGTGTCACCGAATAACATCTGTAGCCGCAGAGATTGAAACGAAAAAGAAACACAAGGGTTGTTGAGATTTTTATTTTATGAATAAAATATTATCCTATAAGACGGTTCTACCTATTAAGTGAAAATTAAAATATCAATATCAGATATATTACTTTTACTTTTTATTAGACACAACGTAAGCGTTACTTCGCTTGTAACCTCACATCATCGTTACGGATATTGCGTTCACGCTATTTCCATGCTCCATGACGTTCACGCCACCACACGAACTACACCCTGCCTCGGTGTACAACGTACTCTGCCGCCACCACCACCACCACCACCACCCCCACCATCGGACCATCTTCATGCTCTGATTCATTTTAATAATATCAGCATGCTTCGGGGCAGTGCTCTTTACACATCCTACAATAACTGGATTACTGACGCGATCATGTCGCAGTTTCCGTACATCCAGCCACCACCATCAGGAACTCGCCACCTTTAGCGTAGAGTATTATTCTTTCCTGTGTCGTTTTTGCGGCAAATACATTTGCCTCCACAACAAAACCCGAAACGCTCGACAGCGGCACAAATGTTCCACCGTTGTATCTGAGCGTCATATTCTGCTAGCATTTCCTTTTGATTTCCCATGCTTGACAGGCACTCCATCCCGCCAGCCGAATAGTTGCGTCTTGCTTCGATTCCGCCGCTAGCTTACCAGCGAATCTACTCCCCTATTTCATCGGCTGATAGCACTATCGTCGTGTCGTTACGGAAAACAAGCACGAGAGAAAGGCCAGGAAATTCGCGTTTCCTTCGACCGAGTGGTGGCCCGGAGCTTGCTGGGGAGGAGGGAGGAAAACACGGGTTTTATGTTGCCATTTCGTACCCACTTCTAGCGCTGCTTATTGTTGTTTGTTATTTGTCCTCAAATATGCTGTAATACGGTTGGGAATGTTTGCAGTTTAGTGAACGTGCATATTCTTGTTACATCGTCGACGACGTCGTCCACCGCTAAATCCATGTTCCAAAATATCTCCGCTCCCAGTAAGCCCTACAGCCTCCAGCATTTGCTTGCCACGCTATCCGGGCTCATCCATACACTCGCATCGCATACCGTAGGCTGAAGGAATGTTCACCACTGCAGCGACAATCTCCCGCCTCATCTTTAGCGGAAAGCTCTTGCCAACTAGCTCGGAAACCGTGCCAGAAGAGGTACTTTCACTTGTTTACACCATCACCGTGGCAAGTTTGATGCCGTGATATATGGAGGCCACGTTTAATAGATACTTTATGCCTGATTTATGCTCCCGCCTTCGGGGGGCTGTTCGGTCCGGAAAAGCAGCTTAACGTTCCGGTACCGGGCACGGGACAAAACTTTGGCGTCCATTTTTCGGGGACCATCATTGATGGACGCTCACATACGATCGCGTTTAACCTGCAGGACGTACTGGCGCTCAAGCGGGAAAGAAAGGAAGAGTACAAGAAAAGGATAGGACACAGGATGCCGTCAAGTGCCAGTGAAAACAAGGGGAATAGATACTATCAATCATCGATAGCGCCCAGTAGCGGGCTTCAAGCACACCAAGCACAACAACAGGAGAGAGAGAAAAAAAAGCAGCGAAAAGAAAGAAATCCAAAGTGTCATCGAAACCCCGAAAGAGGTTATTTATCCTTAAGACACCCTTACGAGTGCCCTTGAGCGATGGAGTGATTGAAAGCGATATTTGTTTAAGCGGAAACATAAGGAATGCTGCTAATCGTGCACCATCCATCTTTCATAAGACGAAATCATATCCACAACAATTACCACACACACACACACACACGAAAAAAAAGAAGAACGAACTCCTAACGACAGGTGAAATAGCTTCCATTAAAATCCACCTTTGTACTGAAAGAGAGCCATTTTCATCCGTCGGTACCGCTAAACAGCAAAGCCAAGGTTAATAAAACATCATCTGCTAGGGCAACCATAGTAGCCATTGCTTTGCTGTTTCTGAATGTTGCACGCACCTTTTGGTATGATAAATGTCAAAAGTTTTTTTAATCAATTTTTTTTAGGTTTAATATTTTTTTAACAAGGAAAATACAGCATTGCCGTCATAATATAAATTAAATAAAAATAAATAATTTTTTTTAACAAGTTTAAAATTTAAATATTTCTACAGCTTTCATTTGACTGTTTAAATTCCAAGAGCATTTAAATGATTTTAATGCAATTCTTGAACCCAACGAACTTAACTGATTCGGTTCGATTTTTTTGAGCTCTTCACCATTCAAACCCTTGTCTCGTGTCGAGAAGCAGATGGTCGAGTTCGACTGAATCAACATTTTAATGATCGAGCTCAATTAAACAGGTTGCTCTTACATCGTTAACTTTCTTCCCGAAAAAGCCTTTAAGCCTTCTCCAAGCCCGGAACCGGAGCAACGTTTCACCGCATCAAAGCTTTACAGTTCACAAAAACCCATAACACAATTCTTCTCTCGTCAATAACGTCCTTCACCCGTCTCACCGACCCGAATGCCGGTCTCGCACCGGGGCGCTATCACTGCTCGCTTGACGACTTATTTATTTACCCAATTTTACTCCACTTACGCGCGCACAAAAACCGTATTTACATTGCGACGTTCGACTAATGGCTGTCGTCCCGCTCGTTGGCATGTTTATCCGGAACGTTCCGGCAGCGGGCTACCACCCCATCATCCCCATCCCCGTCGCCGGAACGATCGGTTCGAAGCGGGAGCTGCTTACAAGTGATCGGCAGCCGGTGAAAGCTGTCGGAAGAGAGCCATTTGAGAGTTTTGACATCGTTTCAATTCGAACCGTGTCGTCTGTCGAATGGGACCCGCCTATTGACACAACTAATTGGCGCAAAATGGAAGAATTTGTGGTTCAGCCGAAAGAACATCTTACGGCCGGATGGCTGACCCTCTCAGCTGAGCTTTGCCACAGTTTCCAAATTTCTTCCGCAAGCTGCTGTCGAAAGTGTTCGTGCGGTGCAAATGCAACTATCGGGTAAGATCCTCTCGCTAGCGCTGATGTGCATTGTCACATTGGGCCATCTTGCACACGCGGGAACCACCGACCGGGAAGACACCACCGAGCGCCTGGAACGTGCCAAACGATGGCTCAACTATCCCATCAACGGTGGGCTGGCGAAGATTGTGCTCGGTTTTGTAGTGCCCATTCGCTTCCACCATCCGCTGCCGCGGGTCATCGTGAACACGTACAACCTGCAGGCCAACTATCGCATACCGGCCAACATCATCTACCCGCAGCCCGAGTCGGTGTTTAAAAATCGTGAACTACACCCAACGCCGGTGTCCCGGGCACGGCCAGCGATCGATCAGAGCCGGCGACAGTTTTTCGCCCTGCTCGAGCAGGGCCTGTCCCGGTGGGATCGTAACGGGCGGGCGTGTCTGTTGCGGGCCGTGTGCGAGGTCGCTGCAACACCGCTCAAACACAACGGACTGATTGGCGAAATAATCGATGTGATTTTCACGTAAGTACCGAGCTGCCGCGACATTCGTTCTCACCTGGTGGCGCAAACATCGCCGAGCATCACCCACAGCGAAATCGGCCATGGTGCGAGGTGTGCGCGTGGCAGCCGATGATGATGGCGGATGATTGACAAAGCAGGAAATCGATGTTGACAGAATGCTTTCGGTAATAAATACCGATTGTGGAGAAAATTTGACACACGCTCCATCGTCAGCAAGTGTTTGTATCCGTCAACAATTGAAAGGCTTCGCGGCCAATAAGTGATGGAACAGTGCTTTTGATAACGTACTGGTATTGAATATAGAAATTCAATTAAATACAGAAATTTACACAGACCAAAGTGAACAATAGGAAACTATTTTATTTATTGGCTAGTCCATTACGTAGGTTACTATTGGAACGCGTAGGTTACCTTTGTTATTCTGCCGAGGAAAAGAGTAATTTTTAAAATTCTTAATTTGATACTTTTGTTGATTTTTTTAGATACAATTTTAAATATTTAATATCTCTTTTACCTTTCATTACTTTGAAAATATAAATAACTACTATTTTATTTATTGGCTAGTCCATCACGTGAACGCTTAGGTTACCTTTGGTATTCAGCCGATGTGAAGAGCAATTTATAAAATTGTTAATTTTAAAGGTAGTTCTTTTTAAGATACAATTTTAAATATTTAATATCTCTTTTACCTTTCATCAATTTCATCAATTTTTAAAAATAGAAATAAGTATTTTTTATTTATTGGCTGGTCCATCACGTGAAAGCGTAGGTTACCTTTGGTATTCAGCCGAGGTGAAGAGCAATTTTAAAAATTCCCAATTTGATAGGTAGTAATTGTTTAAATTCAATTTTATATATTTATTATCTCTTTTACCTTTCATCAATTTGAAAATATAAATAATTACTATTTTATTTATTGGCTAGTCCATCACGTGAACGCTTAGGTTACCTTTGGTATTTAGCCGAGGTGAAGAGCAATTTTTAAAATTCTTAATTTAATAGGCAGTTACTGTTTAGATACAATTTTAAATATTTAATATCTCTTTTACCTTTCATCAATTTCATCAATTTTTAAAAATAGAAAAAAGTATTTTTTTTATTTATTGGCTGGTCCATCACGTGAACGCGTAGGTTACCTTTGGTATTCAGCCGAGGAAAAGAATAATTTTTAAAATTCTTAATTTGATAGGTTTGTTGATTTTTTTAGATACAATTTTAAATATTTAATATCTCTTGTACCTTTCATTTATATGAAAATATAAATAACTACTATTTCATTTATTGGCTAGTCCATCACGTGAACGCTTAGGTTACCTTTGGTATTCTGCCGAGGTGAAGAGCAATTTTTAAAATTCTTAATTAAATAGGCAGTTACTGTTTAGATACAATTTTAAATATTTAATATGTCTTTTACCTTTCATCAATTTCATCAATTTTTAAAAATAGAAATAAGTATTTTTTTTATTTATTGGCTGGTCCATCACGTGAACGCGTAGGTTACCTTTGGTATTCAGCCGAGGTGAAGAGCAATTTTAAAAATTCCTAATGTGATAGGTAGTAATTGTTTAGATACAATTTTAAATATTTATTTTCTCTTTTACCTTTCATCAATTTGAAAATATAAATAATTACTATTTTATTTATTGGCTAGTCCATCACGTGAACGCGTAGGTTACCTTTGGTATTCTGCCGAGGTGAAGAGCAATTTTTAAAATTCTTAATTTAATAGGTAGTAAATGTTCAGATATACGGCCTGGCCATTCTAACGATAATAATAAAAAAGGTAGTAAATGTGTAGATGCAATTTTAAATATTTATTATTTCTTTTATTTTTCATTAATTTGAAAATATTTATATATAAGGTTTTAGTGGATAAAACACCATTAAGAGAATATATATTCTCATATAGACGCGCTCTTATCGCATACCGCCGGAAGCCGGTTATTGCTAATACGAACACACAGAAACAAATCGCGATGTACAACAAACAATAACTAATCAATAACAAAACCGGCTACAGCAATTTAAAGGGCCGGCCACCAACACCCTAACCACCAAACTCGAGCACGATCGAATCGCGAATGCTCATTCGCTGAGACCTAATTCAATGATCATTGTTTTCTATTCTCCCAACCCGTAGCCCAGCACCGACAGATCCACTCGACCCGGACTATCTGCTGGCCCAATCGCACGGTCTGCAGGGACGTGACTGCACCGAACTGTATCCGGCCTGCCCGAACGGGCACGGGCTGTTTGACAATGTTTCCCTGCTGCTACCAAACCAACCACAATGATCTCACTAGAACAATGATTCCATCCCGGTACGTTACGTACGTACCGGGCATATGCCGTGGTCCCGCGAGTTCAGTACAATAAATTATGCCTATCATTTGTCGCCGCCAGCTTGTGGGCCGCTAATATGTTGCTGCCAAACAAACACACACACACAGGAACACACTCCACTCCCAAGCGGGAACAAACAAAACTTTCGACAAAACTTTACCGCCAAACTTTGGACCTCCACCCCGTGGGGCTGAAGCTGACCTTCGGTCGTCGTAGTTAAAGCCGTTGAAAGCGATAAGTACACAGCCTCCCAAAAAAGGGCACACCGAAACTTGCCCGCAGGATGAAAAAAAAGGGGTACGCCTTACAATGGAACGAATCAGGGAAGAAGATTTTATTAATGAAAGTGTAATAAATTATGTTAGAATTATAAAAGTCCACCATGATTCACTGCCTCCGTGGTGTTTCTTCAAAGTTCTGTCACCCCACGCCGGGCAGTACCACGCGCGACCAAACGCCAGATTTGTGTCGGAATAAAGCAAAACTCAAACCACCAACTCATCCACACTTGGGAGGGAAGGTTCTGCTACCTTTATTTCGTATGCGAAACGGGTCCACCGTGAAAGTGGAGGTACTCGGTGATGACAGTGGGTGTCCTAACTGTGTCCGGCGAACGGACAATGCACAGTGGGCCCCAAAGTGGGACCGCCAAAATTGCCCCCGGGCGTTGGTCCCGTTGGTGACACAACACACATACACACACACTTTTGTCTCTATTCATCTGCGAGGTGGCGTAGTGTTGGTCTGAGGCATTCGAGGACCAGCTTTTGAAATTCACCCCACAATACATAATCCTCGAGCGAGTAGGTGCTTTGGAAGGATCACCACCAGAGATTACCGTACCAGAGAACTCGTACCACGTGAGCTGACACCGGTGTGGGTTTTGTATTGGTGTTGTTCTCGTTTATCTACAGCTCTGCGCCACGTACATTTGCTAAGCAGCGTTATTACAATTTTCATGCATCATGGGAATCAGATCTCCTCCTTTTTTTCCCCACCCAGCTTGCTTCTTTAATGGGAACCATAAATTCGCCTTCACCGTCAGAAGCCCGGAGACCGGAAAACTACCCGGGCCGAAACACCTCAAACAATTCCGTACAGAATACCGACCCATTTGGGGCCCGAGGTCCCGGGACTTTTTCTGATGATGACCATTTTCATCATACTGTGGTGGTTGCATACAGGGTTGGTTGGTTTAACTTTCCACCAATGACGTCACACATACGATCTCTCCACGCGACACGCGAACACGCCGTGTGACAATCGTTTACTGGGACCAATTTCGGACGAGCAGGTGGAAATCGTTTGAAATTGTTCCGGCAAGCAGTTAGCATGCAGGCCTCGACCAATTCCACTCCCCCCGAACTCCTCGGGCTGGGTGTGAGATGAGATTTCGGATGGAATTTCTAACGCTGACGACCGATTAAAGTTTTGCGACCAGGATGAAATACGACCACTTTCACGAACCAGCAGCGTTCGCTCCACCTCCGGGTGTTTCTGTCTGGGGAAGTTTATTTTAAAAACCCCATGCACGTCTACGCTTTCGTCCCTTCTCGCGGGCGTTCCAATTGCCAACGGTATGGACCGTTGCCACCGTGGCAGAATCGGAAGATCGCAAGAACGTTACGTTACGGCAGCGTCTGGAGCGGTGCCTTCACCGGGGGGGGTAAATTTATTTCCAGAAATCGCGCTCGGACCCTTGGACCAGTTCCAAAATTCCGACCCCAAAATCAAGCGCGAACAGCGAAGAGCGGGTGCGGTGTGCCTTCTTCCTCGGTGTGAGTCCGGTGCAACAAAAGGCAGCTTGTGTGCCAGCGATGAGGTTTAAGTTGGATCGGTTTTAGAAGGCAACGGTTGAGTTTAAGCGCGACCAACGCTTCAACACTGGCTGGAAGGACGCACCAGTCAGCGCGGACATACCACCGCAACCCACAAACCAACACCGCACCGTCACCGAAACCCAGGGGGTGTCTCCGTAAAACCGATGGCCAGTTGAACGGAAAGGCGATGTTTGTGGATAGTAATGGCCATCGGACCATTATGGGCAAAGTTCGTGCCACGGTTTCATTACAGAATTGCGCTGCACCGCTTTTTGGCACCAGATCTCGTGCACATCGTGCACAAACACTGCGACCGCTTCCGTGCTTTCGTCCATCCCCCTTTTTTTCCGACTTCCGCCCGAAACAATCCTTCCACTTCCACACTATGTCCTTTTTATCGTCACCGTTTTGTGCGGTACCGAACCGTACGCGCCCTGCTGGGACGACCATAACGCACGTGTTAGTGGGTCTCTTCGGTTCGTTGCTCTAATTACAAGAATAACGCCACTGCCGAAACTGCTCCGTCCGCTCGGTCGAAGTTTCACTCTGAACGCTGAAGAGTTTGCAAAATGTCGGACCGCGCTTTCCTTGATCTCGCCAACACATTAAAGCACGGAACCGTACATTCGCGCATCGGTAAGGAATTGTGCGCGAGTGTGTGTGTGGGAAAATAGAAATAAATGCCTTTTCCCAAACCCGGAGACCATCGTCGCGCGGTACCGCGAACTAATGGTACGACCATTCTCGGTGTGAAAAGTACTTTTTCCATTCATTAAAGAAACAGAAACAGAAACACCAGCACCATGAAGCATGACGTCGATGGGTGGAATCGGTGGGGTGGTTAAGAAAACCCAGTTTGTTGGACGGCACACAACAATGGTGGAACGTTGCTTCCCGCCCACACACCCGCCCACGAGCCGCCCCGTCCCTAATGCACTGCACAAATAAAAGTAATCGTAAAAATTTACATTGTTTTTTCGTTTCGGAGCGCCACTAGTTCGGAAGGCAGACGCGCAGACAGACCATTTCGCTGCCGAGCATAATTTGGCATTTTAATATTTGTATTAAAACTTTTCCCCGATTAGTTCCCGGCACCACCCTGTGCTACGCTGTTGATCTTGTGTGTGTTTTTTTGTTGTCTTCTCGGCATCGTCAAAGCGCGCCTTAAACATCCGGGAATGGCGCGCGGAGCACTTTTCAACAAACATTAGTATAATCACATGCAGACAGATGCACAATTCAATTCAATTGGCAGCAAATGAGCCTGTTTTTTTTTTTTGGCGTTACGGGTTTTTGCGATGGCCAAACTGATTATTGTGCCAGCATGCGGAAAGGAACGGAAATGAATTGATATCGACAACGGAGCTTTGATTATTTTTCAGAGTAAAGCTAAAAGTTATCACATTTGAACTAACAAAAACAGTTAAATAAACTTAGAAAACCTTTGGCAAATTTCTCTGCAAAAGCGTGCTACCATTACTGATATTACAGTCTTTTCCGGTATTGATGTGATCCTCATCATTAGAACTGTGGTTCTACAACTCAACAGCAAGGTTCTTCGAGTAAATCAACGCTCAATCCCGGAAGATTATATGAAATATTAAAGTGGATATTTTATTATTCTTTTCAACTTGAAGTAAAAGAAGTAGAGATAGTTGTAAAATCTTTTTATTTTTATCAAACTTTAGCAATGCAAAATCGACTGCAGGTGAATGTGTCTCAGCTCACTTACTTGAAATGCTCCCAGAATTTACGAATATTGCATAGCTGAGATAGAGATAACGATCGTTAGTTAAATGGGATATCTTATTTATGACTAATTTCAACCAAAACAACTTTCAAAATTCCCATTAAACGTAAAAAAGATTTAAATGATTCTCCCAACTTTGTCATTTCCATTCAAACACCCTAAAAAGAGCATTTCAACAATCCTTTAATGATGAGGATCGAGGAAATCATTAAAATAACCAATACATGATTAGCTGTATTCGAAGCCAAGATTATTTAAAGATGGCTTTATTCAATCACCTCTGTTTTGTTCTATTTCCTTGCTTCAGCTTGCTTGTTTTCGTCTATTATGAAAGAAAATAAAAAAAAGATGCATCTCTCAGGTTTAAAGTGATTTTACTAAAATGATCTTCCAAATTCTAAATGTACTTAAACCAATTGAATACTTTATTAAATTCTGCAAAGAAGTAAGAATATCATTACATACTAACAGTAAGTAAATCATTTTAAAAAATACCGATTAAAACCGCACATTAGTATTAGCAATAAAAATTCAAACAAACCCCAACCATTCCTTTACTTGTGATTATAAACATAAAATAAAATTCACAAAACCACCTGCGCTATGCTTGCTCCAGCGCACTTGCACTTTTCCGAACGCACAATACGTTTTTTCTTTCGTGCGCGTTCATATGGAAGACCGACCTCTTACCGCCTTTGTTGCTCACATCCATCACCGGGTGCATTCGCCAAGCCCGCGCAGCACGCGGGCGATGAAAAGTGGCGTGTAGTGATGTAGTGTACGTGTTTATAACAGCAATAATGCCTCATAATGTTATCATTTCATGGCGCTTTTTATGAGCGAACCTGGCGAACCTACTTTGCGGGGCACCGTCGCAGCCAGCCCTTCTCGATGCAACATGGTGCACCTGCTTTCACCGACGGGGCCTTGTTTTACCCTGCCAGCGCAGAATGCAGTGACCACTGCATTGAAATGGGTACCTTTCAACGGTAACACTTGAAATATGCATTGTGTTTGGTGTTTTCATACTTTCCCTTATATCACTTTTGAAGGAAGCAAGTGCAACCAGGGTTTTCGGTTGGTTTTTCCACAACTTGATATATTTACCTTGTTCCCACCTTTTTTTTTTGTTCCACTTGGTGCAGCATTGTACTGTAGTGGGTGGCTGTACTTCTGCAGACAGCACCACCACCACCCCCTTTAGTGTGGAAGAGTTTGCTTATTGTAACAAGATTTTATTTCCTTGCTACCCCGGGTTTTGAGCTTATAAAATGATCCCCTTTACAACACATTTACAAGAATTCTTAGAACAGTTTTGGCTGCCTGCTTTGTTTTTCTTTCTCTTTTTCGTGGGAGAGAGAGGGGAGTGAGATATGCTCCGCATCCATCCCAAGCTACTACGATGTCCATTTTTTCTTTCTCTTCCCCAAGGAGCGCAATCTAAGCCCATCTTGAATTCAGCGCCCGTAGCTATTTTTTTTTCTCTCTCTCTCTCTCCACGTACCATGAATCGCGTCCCACTTCGCTTCTGCATGGATGTTTGTTCGCTTCTCGGAACATAACATGTACCAAACCAAAAAAAAAAAAACACCCCAACTCCGTCGTAGTGCGCCGGCACCAGCAACATCACGAAAGGAACGTCATTCCAACAATTTCAGGCGCTTTTCATTGCTCCTTTCTTATGAAGTGCTTTTATGCTGCCACATTCTTTCATCCCACTGTTGCCTTCACTCCACCATCATACCCCCCCCCCCCCCCCCCCCCTCCAGGTTCAGCCCATTTGGTAACCGCGGTAAAATTTGTTGCTGCAAGCGGAGCTCAGCCGAAACCGAGCAGCACTGGGAGGGAATAGAGGGGCAGAGGGAGGGAAGAAGGAGGGGGCAAACACGTGTGCATACTCATAAGCACCAAGTGGAGAAAGTCCTAGACCTTGCCCTGCATCGGTCCACCGACCGAGTGCACCTTTTGTTTTGTGCTCGCTTCAGCTGCCCGGGAGTTTCCTCCTGGCCGATTGCAAACATTGCCATCCGGGGCACCTGATCTTGGTTTCGCGTGAGTTCGCTTAAACCGTCACATCACCCAGGCAGTACACATACCCACACACACACATGGGAGCAAGTACAAATGCTGCAAATAAATAGCAACAGCAGTAACACACGCTAATCCCTGTCAACTGTATTAGGCGTGGCACTGTGCCAGGATGGGGTGAGCTTAGGTATTACTGTCCATGGTTTGCCCGGATGTGCTACCCTGTTTTCACCCCCCATCTGCGCTAAGACTTACTCCATTTTCTCACTCACCCAACGAGCAGCAGGCACCTTAATCCGGCTCCGGATCGAATCCAGCGAAGAAACACATCATCTAGCGTCAGCCAAACCTTCATGCTGCAGATTACTGCGTCTAGTGTGGCATTAGAAAAGGGGCCAGGAATGAGGGCACACAATGCGCTTTTACACTATCTTTGTGCTTATCTACCTATCAGCAACAACAACAAAAAAACTATCTTCCCATTCCTCTTCATCACCTCCTCTCGCATGCTCCCTGAAGCTGCTGATTGCAGTTTGGCGAGTTGCACAAAAAAAAACGGAAAGGAAAAACCCTGCACTGGACAGGTTTTACTGACGCGCGAACATTGTGTTTGTAGTTGCACGCGTGCGGCCAACACCGGAATGAGCGAACCAGGCGATGTGATGGCGATCATGCTCAAGCATCCCGTGCCATTGCGATGGTACGCCTCGATAGGAGTTTTCATCCCTCATGGTCGTCTTCTCGACAAATCCATAATACTTCTTTCTAATCGAAAAGCATGAAATGTAAGCTGCCCCTGCACACGGGGCCGTTTTGTACCGTGATAGAACCGTCAGGATAAGGAAAAAAGGACACATACACACACATGGCTTACCATCTGGTATGGAGCAGTTGAAACGTTCACCTGGGGGTGAAATTTTCCATTTTTAAACCACGTATGAGTTCAATCGTTCCAGCACGAAACTTCTTTTTTATTTTTGGTGACCTCGGTACCTTTTCTATTTAGGAAGGGAATAACGAGAGAGAGGAAGAGAGAGAGAGAGAAAGAGAGAGAAATAAGGGGTGAAAGATGGAGTGATGCGGTGTAATAACGTTTTCTTAAAAAGGAGTTTCTTTTTTTTTGTCGTAAGCTCAATCCTTTCTCACATCCCGCTGCCGATGGCCAGCATGAAAAATGCAATCGACAAAATTGATAAACCAAAAAGCTGACGTTCTCCTTGACGTTCCGTTCGATCGTGTGACGTTCGATCGGGGCACGTATCGATGCATGCTGCTGCTGCTGTGTTCCATCGCAGGATGCCATGCCCGATCGGCCAGAAAGCAGTTTTAGTCGTTGGTTCGATGATGCTTGAGCTTCGCTTCACATTAACACATGGGATGTCAAGGACGCCGAAAGGGCAAACTTACGAATGGTGTGTGGGTATGATAATGGAACATTTATTCGGTTCAAGAGCTTAATTTTAGTTGCATTAAATATTCGTTAGATAAATTAAAAAAGTTAAATAAGAAATAGAATCAGTCATTATCGTCTGTTAAGGATTGGAATTAACTGCAAGCTTTTGATCAATTGATATATCACACAGAAAAGAAAATATGAAAACCGCAACAATAAACAGCCACATTCTTACTTTCTTCAAAGTAAACAAATTCTTCGCTAGAGTTACTTACTTTGCCAGATCCATTACTACGCTCTAACTCAACACGGTAAATAAATGGAACCACAAGATTTTTCACAATATTTCCAACACCGGTCCCAGCCCATCCCAGCTGATTAAAAACTAACCATCAAACGGCAAACAGTACAAAGCGAACCGGGAAAGTAATTTATTCCATCCCGGCCCAGTCAGCCCGCCCACCTACAATGCGCCCTATCTGATCCTGTCAAACGCACTACTGCCAGGTGATTCCTGGCGAACGCTGTACCACCCAGTCAGGCGAAAAGTGAATTAAAACTTCATCTTTCATCGGCTCCAAACTTTTGCCCAAAAGCTCAAATCAGCAACCCCAACCCCCCCCCCCCCCCCCCCCCCCGGGCACGGCTAACGAGAATTTGTTGACCAGCATCCGGCCCACGGTTTGCTTCCGGCTGCTGGAGGAGGAGGATTGGATTGCGTGTCTCGCCTCTGCCGTACGCAGGGCCGGAGCGTGAAAATTATCGAAGCTCGAAGTCTCCTCCCTCTGGCCGCACACGCACACGCAGGTTGGAAAGTAATCCGAAACAGCATGCAAAAGCGACAGGCAGAAGAACACAGCCGGCAAAATATTCGACCAAAAGTGTGATAAAGTTTGTTTTTGGCCTGTTCCCTTTTCTTTACCTTTTCCCTTTTTTTTTGCCTGTTTTTTTTGGTTAGCTCGTTCAAAAGTTCCCATTTCGGAACAACGGTAAAACGAGCCAAAACGAGCTAAACGAAAAATCGCTTCTCCATTCTACGAATGCCGCTGATGCACAATTCATGTAGTCGTTCGTCGCGCGATACGTCACCGAAGGGACGGTGGCCGGGGTGGCCGGGGTGGCCCGGGGGGGGGGGGGTCCGAGCGGTAGAGCAGAAAACTTTCAAACCCAACACGGAAATGAACCGATGCAGATAATTAAAAGTAGTTGAATCAATATCGCTCTCGAGCATCGGCAAGGCGCTCGGCGATAAGAAAGCGCCCGGACAAGTAGGTTGATTGTACGACGCAAGCTGCTGGGAAACTTTCCGCAATGCTAAGCCGGGCTAAAAAAGCGAATAGTCATCGCCCACCAATCAGCTTTGGAAGATGCTTGCCAAAACACTTTCGAGCGGCGAATGCGGCACGAACTTTGCGGGCGAAGCAAACCAATCATGTATCAAGCAAATACTAACAGCTCAGCCTGATGAGCTATGGTAACGCGTCGGTAACGAAGGGGGGTGGGTAACGGTGGAGACAGTGCGCCCGATTCCAATAAGTGTCAAAAGCCAAAGTCATTCCCACCGTGCTCGGCTTCGTTCTCGGGTGGTGGCTTCATGATGAACTGGTTCGGATGATACGGCAAGTGGCACGGTGACAGAATGCAGCAACAGCAACACGGAACAGGCAGCACAAGCGATACATCTTCATCATCGCTTTTCACCTAGCAAAACACCATGACCGGTGTGGACGCTGGACGCGAATGGACAGCAGCTGACGACGACGACGGCGACAACAACAATCAGTGTGACTCAGCAGCTTACACTACGCGTGGTGACTATAACGGTCACCATCATTGCCACGCTTACAACATGGCATGCTTTCCGCCAAAGGAAAGTTAAAAGCTGTCAGAATTATTGCTCTCGAAGATCGCTCAATGCTCGCAGGGCCGGGTGCTAATCGAAGAATGAGTTAAAACGTTAAAGCAACGGAGCAAACTCCACACCGTACCGACATGCCTTCAATAACACTAGCATGTAGATAAAGAAAGTTCAAAATAGCTAGCAGATTCGATTCATGAAAAGCAAAAGAGAAACAACAGTGAAAGCATGATTAATAGATTCGACCCCGCAGGTTAACGGGTGGCGTCAGCGGATAGTGCAATCGATAGTTGCGAACGTAGTGCTCTCTTTCGGGGGGGTTTTCTTTTTTCTCTTTTTTTCTGGTAGCTCTCTTCGAATGCCGCAGGTGAACGTGGCAATAAATCATTATGCCGTGTCGAGGCAAGCATCAAACAGGGAGCATTTCGGTACCGGATGTGATAAGATAAATGTTGGTCGTGTTTTGCAAGGTCAAGAATTTGAAACGTCAGACAATGACGTGCGTTCGGGCGGAAGTTACACTAGACGATGGGGAAGCAATATCAGCAGTTTGTTAGTTTGAGTGAGGAATGCTTAAATTTAATAAAACGTTAATCCAACCAGAAGTTCGATAACGGTTGAAGATTATACCTTTAAATCTTTTAGGATTGTTTAACAACTAAACACAAGAAACCCTGACGGTGTGGAAGAAATATCAGAAGTTACTAAATTTGAGGAAAAATATCCAAAATTTAATAAAATTTTAAACTAATAAGATGTCAAATAAAAGCTAAAAAATTTATCATTTCATCATTTCGAGTTGTCACAGACGTCTTCCAAGTGTAGCATGTGCGATACGAGGTGTTATGGATTCAAATTGTAAATATTCTCTTATAAGTGAACTATTGTTCCTGTTGGTTTACAAACGATGGAGGCGCCCGGTGGTTTACTGGTTGCGTCATCTAGTGACCGATGACAACACAGACGTTAAATTCAAAAAATTCAAATAAATAACGGTTTCTTTATAAGAAACATTGAACAATCGTGATTTTGTCTCATGTTGAACCCATATCTTAAAGGAAGGAAAATGGAAAAGCATTCGTAAAGTCAACTTAAACTAATGAGTTAGTAAATAAAAGTTCAAAAATTTATCTTTTCATCATTTCGGGTTAATACAGACGTCCAAGTGTAACAGGTGCGTTACGAGGCGTTATGGGTTCAAATTACATATATACTTTATTAAGTTAACTATTGTACAAACCTAGCACCTTATAATTCCGGACAAACTCAATCTAATTTGACCTGTTATCACCCAAAGTTCATCAAACACACTTTAAATGCTTTTAGATTGCAAATAAATTACGCACTGCCTGTTAAGCACACAATCGCACGCTTTGTACAATTCATTTTCATAATAAATAAGGTTGCCTTGCACTGAACCTTACCAACAGCGGTTAATCCCCATCGCAAGCTCCATTCGCAAAACCTTCACACAATTCAATCTGTGTCAGCTGCAATTCCTTCCAGCGTATTCCACTGTTTATCGCTTGTCACACGTCAAATTAGCATTAACTGGAAACGTTCTCTTGTTACTGGTAATGACATTACTTAATGTCACCGGGATTAATGCCCACGGAAGAAGTGTCGCGTATCAGATTTTACCATCTCATTCCTCCTGCTCGAGGTCATTCTGCGTTGCATAAAATTGCAGATTTTAATCATATTATTTGCCGCGAAGCTGACCTGCAGATGGTAAGTGGCGGTAAGCATAATGGAAACAAGAAAATAAAACGAAAGGACACGGCAGGCAAATGCGGTTTAAGTGAGAAATCGTGCAAGTAGAGAGAACGATTCGTAATTAACACATTCTCATCAATTATGGCACATTGCGTGTTTATTGTTTTATTATTTTTACAGCAATCCTGTTAGTTTACAAGCGATGGAGGCGCCCGGTGGTTTATTGGTTGCGTCATCTAGTGACCGTTGACAACACAGCCGTTAAATTCAAAATTATTGAAATAAATAACGGTTTCTTTGTAAGAAACATTCAACAATAGTGATTTTGATTTTAAAGGATGGAATTTCTTTCGTAAAGCTTTCATAAAGTTAACCTAACCATAGTTCAACGTAGTTCAAGTTTGTAAATTTGTTATTCTTTATTGTCCTATTTATTCATTCTCATTACAAAAATAATTGATCATTCATAATTAAATTAATCAGAAGCCAATTAATGTAACCTATCACTACCACAGTCATAACAAAATGATCACATGACATGCATCCCCCATTGCGACCCGGAAAGGGGTTGACAGAAATAAATAAATTTAAACAACATCCCTAGTCCCCAGTTTCGCAATGGGGGTGAAAAAATCTTTAAGCAAATGTTTTAACGTCACCAGCAAACCCCAGACGCCAGCGAACACCTTTCAAACCTTTTGCATGTTGATAGTTTGTTTTTGGTGCAAACATCCCCCCCAAAACCATCACACATCACCAGAAGATGCCAGACAGACGCACACGAACACCCGGGACATCCTGGATGCCAGCGATCCCTTAAGCAATTGCTGTAATTCATGTCGTTTCGCATCCTTTTCCCTACCGACGGCCGTACCAACCACAGTCCCATCCATCCCATTACTCATCCCGAAAGCTGTACTTCATGCCTTCATATTTCGCATCGCTCGCCCGGATCAAACCTAGCGCATAGCGCCAACCCGTTGGCCCTGTTAGCAGTTATGAAATATTCACGGAATGTTTTCCCTTCAGCCAGTGGGCCAGCCGCGGTCTGGGTGGGTTGCGGAAACCAGGGAAAGTCCTGTATCGAGCACAACATCTTCTCGGAAGCGCAAACCAAGGATACGGGAACAAGCTAAAGAAACGCACCGGCTGAGAGTGTGTTGTAGGTGTATCGTGCCCGTGGTACGATCGTGAACGATAGGAGGAATGCACATGCGAAACGGTAAAGCATGCGATGGTACCCGCAAGGAACCCGCCTTGTACCGGAACGACCTACACCAAGCCAAGTGTGCGAGAAGCCCAGCCCAGACGCAGCATAAGTCGCGAACAAGACTCATCCACCCGGTTATCCGCATATCTCAGCCCGGCTATAGATCATCGGCAAAAACCTTCTGGGTACTCGAGTAGCGCAGCGGAGGGAGAAAAAAGTCCACATCGTAGTTATTTTATGCTGCCCAAAAAAATGTTCCCTTTCTTTATCGCCATAGCGTCGCACTCCATGGTTCCCGAAAAACTTATCCTTGTCACGCCGAGTGAACGAGAAAGCAAGCCAATGGGAGACAGAAGACAGAAGCAGTTTCCATAACATTATGGGCAAAAAGCACAGAAATATACTACAAAAAAAAGGAAAACAAAACTTGAACGGAGACTTGAGCACTATATTCCATTTTTATACAACTTCGTTCTTTTTTTTTTTTTGTTCAGCTCGGTCCGGCATCATTTTTTGGCTCGTGAACTTCGCCGGGCGGTACACAGTTTGACGCAATTCGGGATGCAAATATATTTCCCGGCGACCAACTAAACGGGAACTAAAATTTCATCGCCATGAAACGACAGCGCTACCGTATTTCAAAAGCGAAGGGACAGCGACTCCATCCTTGTGTATGAATTATGATCATGTAGGGCTCTATCGCAGCGGGTTTTTCTTTTGTGGTCACGGATATTTTATTAAACTATTTCTTTTCTCTCTTTTTCTTTTTTTTCGTCAGTCAGGCGGCCATCCCGAAAGGCGAAACACGGAATAGCAAACGGGTGTGGTCAGAACCGTATTCATCCTTTGGCGGTTGATACTCGGGATAGGATGGTATATACGGCTGTAGCGTTGATTCGGGTTGCTAGTTTGGCCTCTCCGCACCAGCTGTTAGGGGAGCTGTGGTCAACGATTTTTTTAATCCATTGCCAAGTGGTTCTACCATATAAGTAACGCGAATTTTGGTATTTCTGATGTATTCTTTTATTTGTGTTTTAGTGATCACCATAACATTTACAGGACGTTTAATAAATGCCTTTGAACGATTGTCGTTTGCATCGATGATGTTTTAGACATTGTTTATTTACAATAAATTATTTAAGCAGGTTAAACAATGTTTCATAAGCTTGTTTTGAATTTAACGGCTGTGTTGTCATCGGTCACTAGATGACGCAACCAGTAAACCACCGGGCGCCTCCATCGCTTGTAAACCTACAGGATTCACTGGAACCAACAGGAACAATAGTTCACTTATAAAAGCATATTTACAATTTGAATCCATAACGCCTCATACCGCACATGCTACACTTGGAAGACGTCTATAACAACCCGAAATGATGAAATGATATATTTTTGAACTTTTATTTACCAAATTGTTAGTTTAAGTTGACTTTACGAATGCTTTTCCATTTTCCATCCTTTAAAATATGGGTACGACATGAGACCAAATTACGATTGTTCAATGTTTCTCATAAAGAAACCGTTATTTATTTGAAAAGTTTTGAATTTAACGTCTGTGTTGTCATCGGTCACTAGATGACGCAACCAATAAACCACCGGGCGCCTCCATCGCTTGTAAACCAGCATGAGCTTAAGAGAAAAACACTCAACAAAGGCCGATATCCAATCATTTTTTTTCAGCTAATCTTTAAACATTCACGACCAAAGGAGCGTTAATCCCTCAAACGCATGACTCACTATTCACTCACTAAAGTCAAAGAAAGCCATGCCTTACACCTCTTGAGGTGGTTGTGCCGGTTAAGAAGTCGTTTTCTAAATTGTTTTTTATCGTTAATACATCCAACTCAATCTAGGCCGTAAAGAGTTCTGTACGTTCATTCTACAGAATCATACAAAAATTTAACTCTTTGACATAAAAGTCGATTTTATCAACACGAAAACGATTGCGGTTTCTCCAACAATTAAAAGTCTTTTGTCTAAGTTTTTGGGCTCAGCACTGGTTCTACAGCCAACAACAAATCACACTCAGAATACGTAATGAAATCATTGCAAAATGGCCATTAAGGCCTCCATATCTCTAAATTAAACCAGTTCCAATATTTGTTTGAAAATTGGCAAACATCCATTACAATCATTCCGAAGCTGTAGCTGTGTATTGAACCGTGTTTCAATATTTGATTCTTTTTTAAGCAGATGGTCTCATTATTACATCTTCATCGACCTATGGTCTACTCCTTGCACATTACACCAACACACACACATACACACACACACGCACGAGAAATGCAAATCCTGGAAATCAAATCTCAACTGATATATTCACCAACACGAAACAGAACCTCAGGCACTTCACAAGCCTCTTACAAGTGGCACCAAGATCATCACCCATTTCGGTCTCCATCAGTCTGGACTACTGCAGCACAAAACGGCTGCCACCGATCAGCACCGTACCAACCAATCAAACCGCACCGAAACCGGCCCGAAGACTCTTGTGCCACAATCTCACCGGATTTGAAAGGATATTAAAACCACTGGCAAACATGCGAACCGTATCGGAATGTCATCCAAACCACCTCCACCTACTCGGTGGTTTTCTATTCCTAACATCCGCAGCCGAGATGCTCGCAAGCCCCGGCGCCATCGGGTGGGGTGGTGGGTTCGGCAGCCGGATAAACGGTACTGGAAAATGCGGTTATCGATGCCGGATGAATATTTGCTTTAGTATGTCATAACGTCAGCTGTCTACCACAGATTAACAGCGTGTAACTTCCGGAAAGGCTTCCGGTGATTTCGCTTCGTCACAGTATATCAGCAAAGAGTTTAAACCTCAGGTTTGGTTTGGAACGCTTCGAACATATTTACTGCACATCGTACTGCGGCAAAGCTTAAAGAATTTGTTCGGTAAAATACAAAATGTCTCTTCTACACAAAACGTGCTTAATTATACCACATTGATAGGACTAGTTGTACAAGACAAAATCCGGACTAAAAACATTCGCAGCATCAATTAGGCAAGAAGTTGGCCTTTCAAACATAGTGGTATTCAAATTTCGAAATAAGCAGAATGATTGACTTTTCTTTGTGTTTCCCGCCTCTATTCAACTGACTTTCGAATAAAAACGCCCGTAATGAAATTCGAATCGCGAAACGTGAACAAACGACTCGTTAAAACGTGTTCTTTTAATTTCTAAATTAAACACCCGGTTTCCTTTCTGTCTCGCCACATTATCGCGCTTGATGGGAAAATTGTTTTTAAGAAGAGACGGGAGAGCAAAAAAAAACACACTTCTTTAATGCGATGAATAGCGTCGGCGGAAGTTTATACAGTGGAAACCATTGCAACAGAAGCGTTGGTGCGCGGTCGCGGCACAATATCCTTCCACGATGTTCCTGCAGGAATTCGCATTCGGAAAGAAAACGTCATGCCGGAAAAACCAGTTGGACAATAAAACAAACTTTCTGCCGTGAAACAATGAACCTCAAACTCAGCTCAACAGTAAATGGAAAACGAAAGGAGCACAAAAGTTCACCTTTTCGTCGTTTCGTCCTTTAGTTTTCACTCGTTCAAACCGTGACTCGTATGGTGAAAATTCAACGTAAATGAAACACACACACTCATAGCTTCAACACTCAACAAAAAAAACTGCCTCATCTGATCCCCGAAGCGATTCTGATAAGACCCGGAGTTTCGCACTGCAGATGCTTCAAATTGCGTGGTACGTAGCGTTGAAGAAACGCCACCGACCAGATGTCTTGCGTCTTGCGGACTGTCCCGGGAGAAATGGAATGGATTGAGCCAACGAGAGCGCAGCAAACATAAGGGGAAAGCTGAAAAAAAACACGGCCAATTTGAAGTAAGTCACAAAATTTACCATCCCTCCCATTTGGTTTTGATCTACAGTCCCAGCAAGCAGCGACGAATAAAAAACAAACCAAACGCAGTCCTCCCCCCCTGTACTGCCGTGGGAACTCAAAGACTCCTTAAAACCTTCCTTCATCAGCGCCAAATGAAAGCATTAAGCGGACACGAACGGGGGAGGGGGGGGGGGGCAAAACATGGTCCAAAAAAATAAAGAAAACACAACAAAGTGCAACAAGAAGATCTAAGATAAACCTAACCTAAAAACAACGCTACTGACGCTCACCAGGGGACACATAAAAGCGAGGCCTTACGAGAAACTCCATTTCATTACTGACGATACAGTTCCCACCATTGCCCCGGGACGCAATATGTCCTCCCCTAATACACACACATACACACACACACACCTGCTTGTCACTCCTTTCCGTTCGGCCAGCTGGTATGAAGGTGCATATTTTGTTGAGTGTGTTACTGAAGCATTTGTTGTTTTTTGTTGTATGTCCTGTCGTCCTGCTCAACCAAACTTTGTCCACCGAAAACTTATCTTCTTTTCCATTAACAAATTGTACATGGCAGTTTTTGGCAACTCATCGAATCGTGCACCCGGTTTGGATTTCTTCGGCCATGGCTGCGTAAAGTTTTGCATGATTAGATAAATCGAATTTGCATACAGCCCAATATAATCTCACTTTAAAGTTAAGGGAGATCTGGCGGCATACACACTACAAGCGAAACTTAAAAGCTTGGAAATAAGGTGACAGTATTTTAAAATTGAGGTGGCCCCCGATCTTCGGAGCAGAAAAGATTCCACATAGCTTGTTTCATATGGGTTATTAGATAAATAACCAAAGCATGTCGCTTGGTTATGTTTTCTTCGGAATGTACAGGCTTGCAGTAGGCTTTGGAAGTTGTTTACTCCTGCAAAGGCAAAAGCTCCGATTGCTTTGTTTCCAAACTGCATTCCATTCGTTACGAGTATGCATCTTTTTTATTAAGCTATTAATACCACACTCACACAAACACACAACGATTGCCGTACCGATTTACTGCCCCGTAACGGTTACGCCCACGTGGGTAGTATTCCCGCTCTAACTACCAGGAACAACCACACACTTTCTCGCAACGAAAATGTTCCCGGCTAAAGTTTCAAGTTTTATCTCTGCATTATTTACGCTGCCGTGTCTTTACCGTAAAAGGTACCCAAGGTGTTGGGACCAAGCGCACCAAGCGGGAAGCAATTTTCTGCACAAAAATGCTCCGACAAAACACATTCGGTAGGCGACAGGGGTACAAAACTTCTACAATTGGATTAGCTTTTAATCTGCGGAATCGTAAATCAGGCTCCGGGCTTTCGATGTAGTGTACTTTTCATTCGTTTAAGCAGAAACTTACACTAGTTTTGGGGGGGGGGGGGGGGGGGAGGGTGTGTTGAAGAGTTTTAAATGGTGAGCTTGGTAAGTTATTTGTAGCTGATTGCGAACCCAATGCCCAATGCCTGTTGTAATTATTTGCTCAGCCAAACAATTGCCTTTCTGGCGTTTGATCAGATGGCAATCAGCCTCCACGGTCGTGGTTTCCGTGGCCCGTAAGCAGTATCTAATTAATAAAAGTGAGCCACTGCCACTGGTGCATCGATATGTGACGGTGAGCGAACGAAACCAGTGCGATTAATTTTCCAAATCCCATTAAATCACATCAGGCATCACGGACTGGCCAAAAAGATGGGCCAACACCGTCTTCGGCGCTCGAGCTCCCGTTAGGGCGGGCTATCGAGCAGCAGAAACATTGGCTTTTCCGGCACGAGCTGACTAACGGAATAAGGCAGTGACGTAAGTGAGTGGCGCTTACTGGGCACCCGGGTTGCTACACGGACGGTTGCTTCCCTGAAACGAACGACGCTATAATACCCGGCCATATTCTTGCCCGTGACCGAAGACGATCCAATCGAAATTCGGTATGCAAAATGTACTGTCGACTGCTGCGTGATCAGCATGTACGAAACCGAAGCAATAACCAACCGACCAACGACACCACCATCCCGGGCAACTCCAATGCTCCTTCCCTCCCCCCTCACAATACCAACGGGGTGTATGAGAAGGCGTAAGGTGTCAAAAAATCGACCAGACAGTACGTCGAGCCTTGCGTCAAATCCTTTGGCAACGCGGCACACCGGGCCGAAGCGGTGCTGCCTCGATAGCTGAAAGCGGATTTGGTATTCGTGCCGTTGATATTTGAGCAACAACAACCGAGCACAGCACAAGGGAGGGAAGACAGAACCAAAAGAAAAAACAAACCCTCATTTCACTCGCAACGCGTTGTAAGGGTGCGTGCAGTGCAGCTATTGGGGGGGAAGGCATGAAACGGAACGATCTTTCTTGCCGCAAAATGGCCATCAACGGTGCCGTGAGTGTGGTGTTGCATGCCTGTACAGTGTTATCCCTGTCGGAAGCTGACGCAAAGGACGCAACTGATGAAAGTTAATTTGGGAGGTAAATTTAACAAAGAGCTTCGTGCCGCAAATCAACAAACAGCTGTTAGGAAGTGGTGTGTATCTGTGTTTTTTTTTTTATTTCGGGGTGACAGCCCCATTTGGGAGAACTCATTTGAAGGAACACTTTTTTATCGATTGCTTTCTTCGTATTATTTTCTCTCAAGGATTATCTTGATAAATGATACTACCTGTGCCGATTTTGGGATTATTATTAATGATTGAAGAAATTATTGTTACTGTGAAAAAGCTTCAAGTTTCATTCAAGATATTGTAGATAAGCTTTAATTTCAATAATCCACATAAATTATTTATTTATAGTCGATAACATCACTAGAAGGATAAGTTTCATTTAATCATTTATTTAATTTATTTATTTATTATTATTATTATTATTATTTATTTATTATTATTATTTATTATTTATTTATTTATTTATTTATTTATTTATTTATTTAAGCTCAAATGAAGTTAATCAAAAATGAAAATGATTAACATCTATCAATGATTTTTACAAAAAAAATCCATTTAATAGTGAAACTATATCATGTTAACATTTACCAGAACAACAGAAATCCGATTAAATTTAAGCACATATTATGCTTAATGCATGTAAATATAATACCTTTTTTATTTGATGACTTGTTTAAAACATTGAAACATTGATCATGAATTCGATTTGGATTTTTGATTATTTAAAGCTAGCAATTAGTTTACCAATTTTATTCACGTAATTCTAAGTAAATTGCACAAATAAAGTACCCATATATTTATGGTAAGCACTGTTGTTATACTCTGTAATGTAGTAACAAATTAAAACATTGTGTAAGTATGATCAAATTGTTTGGCAAGATGTTAGTATATCTTCATAAAAAGCAATTTTTTTTATTCTTAACACATTTATTACAATTTATTACATTTATTTATTTATTATTAAAACAAAATTCAATCAAACTATAACATAACTATACTATAGCATAACTATAACGAAACACATGTGACAACAATTTGGCAATTTTACAGAAAAAAGCGTTTCTAATCCCAACGCACGATTTGAGAACACAACAACCACCATAATGAATAAATTTCTTTTATTGTGAAAGCGTTTTTTTTTTTAAATTTCCTAACCTGTACCAAACGGAAGGCAAAACAATTTTCGTTCGAAAACAATACAACAAACACAAACATCACATAACGGCATCGCAGTATTGTTAAGCTAAACAAATAATCCAAACGACTTCTACATAAATTTCCCCGTGCACAACTTTGTCGCGCCTTGGATTTAGGATTCCCCACCTTCCCCTGTTACCATGGTGCCCCAAACAAACACATACGCACCCAACTGTCACACAATGAAAATAGCAAAACGGTCGTGCTGATTGTGAACCTTCGCCGCTGTTTGCTGCGCCTCAGAACCGCCAGGTATTGATATTAGTTCGGTTGTTTGAGTGTTATTTTGTGTGTACTAGGAAAACGAAAATACACACAGCACATGTTTCACATTCGTATGCACTTGCCGAAACAATTCGTTTCATCTCTCCTCAAAAGCCCATACAGGGAAAAGGGTCGTCACAGATCAGTTATTTATTTATTTTTATTTTTCTCAATTCAAATTGTATAAAAATGGTTGCCATTCGACGCGAAACAAAACACACGAAACAAAATGGTTGCTTCTCGGCAAAACCTGCCGCACCGCACATGGCGGTGAGGAAAGGTTTTTTTTGTTGGGCTGCAAAAATAAAAATGGATATTCTATCCACATGCCCCGTCCCGTTAAGCGCTGGTACCGTGAATGTGTTTGCACACGGTTCGTAAGCCCATCGCGTATACAACCACGCGCGAGCGCTCCGCTCGATAAATACTCAAAACTCTTGGGACTTTTCAGATGGTTGCTTGTTGCTCGTGCAGGGATGCCGAGCTTTCGCCCGTATCTGCATCCTTTACGCCATAAACTCATCCCATCCCCCCAAAAAAAACAAAAACGATGACATTTTTATCATTCAGGCAACCCTACGAAAGCCTCCGCGGTGAATATGTGAAGCATACGAACAAATGGACAACCATTCGTGCATAACGGAGCAGGTTTTTAAGTACACACAGTGGGACACTGTTTTTGTGTGCTTTTGTGCGAAACTTTCCATATCTCTGTGAAGCGGTGCACTCACGCTGGCAGTCGTGCAACTTTGAGTGCATTCAAACTCCACCGTTGAATCGTTTTCCTCTCTGTACAGATAGCGTTCGAACTTTCCACTCTTCAGCAGTGAGGAAACTGCGATCAACGTGAAAGTGTCGTTCGATAGTAGCAAATAAAGAAAGAAACTTGATAGATTCTTTCTCTAATTTATATCGCAAACATAATGCTTGAAAAAACATTTTTCTACAAACAAACATTCGCGAGAAAGTAACTCGTGGCGCGGGCTTGAAAGCTCGCAAGAATCTCCGGCATCGCAACCGAACCTGGGACGCGTCCGACAAAGTTATTGCCCCGGATCGCTTTTGGACGCTTTTAACGTCTTTATCAAACACTCGAGCAAAACGGTGGGACCGTCCCGTCCGACGTCGAACGACACCGGCTGACCGTGGGAAAAGCCGTAGGCACGTTTTCATCATTATCTTCGGATGTTTCCGGGGAATTTTTTCGAGCCTCATTCATTTTCCAGCGCCTAAGTGCTGCTGATAGTGATTGCCACTGCTCCTCGGTCGATTCTTTTTTTTTTGTTTTGCTACATGGAATCAAATTGAACTGCTGAACTGCGAGAACTCTGCCAAACAAAGGTAGTTAAAACAAAACAACAACAAAAAAACAACCTGTACCCTTCCATCACTTTGTCCGGGAGTGTCGGAGATCGGTAAAACTCCCGCAACCGAAAGGGTGTTCGCTTTATTTTTGCTAAGGTTATCGCTTCCAGCGACAATATCCCTCAATGGCAAACAATTTTGTTTCACTCTTGCGTTCGTCACACTTTAACCCATGGCCCCGGTGGTGCATTGGGGTTTGTTTTTCCTTTCCACTTTGCAGACAAAAAAAAGGCCAGATACTGAAGGCAACGCAGTGGAATGGTGGGCTGGAGAGAGGAACTTCACCGATGAAAAGGTTTGCAGTTTGCTAAAAAAAAAACTACGGTTCGCACTATGCACGATGATGCCAAAGCAACGGAAACACATTATATACAGATTTTAAGCGAAACATCCCATTTACGGTAAGAATCGTTCGGTTCGTATTTGATACGTGCCCTGAATGAATGTTTCGAGTGCAGTGGAAACGATACTTGAAGCTTAACCTCGTACGGTGCGGGAAATGCGGCAGTCCTCGCCAGGGAAGTATCGCTTTAAAATTAAACTACTTCAATGACCACACCTGAACGCGGCATTAACATTTGGCCCCTATGGCTTCGGTGCAACGGAGCATATTAATAATCATTTTATACAACTTTAAATTCATGACATCTTGGAGTGTTGCAGTGTCTTACAATAAACCATAGTAACTGACATCTCATCGCAAAGCAATCTCTCCTTCTCGGTGATTCACATTCACAGCCCTTCTTGACAATAATTCTTCTAACATCTCACTTTAATTTAGAGATTTGCTTCCCGTAACTGCTGAAGCACTCCTAGCGTGATACTAACCTCTGACAGCTCTGAATGTTTTGCTTTTTTTTCTAACGAAAGTCAGCGGAAATACTAACAACGAAAGATTATAATTAATAGCGTATGCCCATTTCTGGTTCCTTCTCAACATCCGGTGGAAGCGAGCACGAGGACAACGGAAGCAAACGGTGCCACGTTAGGCACATTCCACCCACGGAAACCGTTGCGTGCGGCATGCGAAACAGGAAAAACACCCACCATTGCAAAGATGGGAAAGAAAACAAAAGAAGGAGCTTCTACCGCAGCGCGCCCGCTTTAGATGCGCACCCTGGCAATGTGAAGAAGACATCCGTTCTGAGGGAATTATTTTAATTAAATTCGCATTCCCACGTTTTGCGATTCATTGCGCTTGCCAACAATGCGCCCTCCGCTTTAATGCATCCTGAGGTTGCGCGTCCCACATCGATCAAAACCGTACTATTGGTTGAGGCTCTGGCGGCTCTCCTTAAAAGTGAAGCAAATTGATCGATAAAAAAAACAACCGGGATTGAATTTGGATATACTTAACTATGCTTTTGCTTTTGTTTTGGCCCTTTTCCTTAATTAAAGCATCATTCTTTTTTGCTTATCTCAACTTCGAATACCTGCGCTAGCTCTAGCTGCACTAATTAAAGATGGCCTTGGAATTCATACGGTGATGTGCTATACCAAAAATCAAGTAGGCTTTGACAACGGCCCCACGGTAACTATCGTGATTTTTGGCAGGGCGCTGAACGTGTTAAGAGTAAAGAACACATTACGCCATCAGAATCATACTTATTGATTATTGACAAACTAGTAAGTTAACACCCCTAAGGAATCATCTATACACCCATCCCGATATTAGAGAAAACCCATCTATTATTCATGAAACTCGAGCAGTTTTAAAAAAAGTTGAACAAAACAAGGAGAAATTGACGAAACAAAGGCATGATCTTCAATATTGAACCAATAAAGGTTATTCGGTTAAGAAATCCTGATCGATGCATAAATTACAACGAAACGAAACATAAACACTCCACCTGACCTGGTCTAAATCCAAAATACTTGAAATAAATAAAGTAATAACGTATAGAACTAAGTAAAACCAGGGAATGATTCATGCTTCTTGAGTTATTAAACTTACAAAAATTACGACGATGTTTTGACCTTTGTATAAACGAAATAAACAAGAACTTGAATGTGCCGTTGAATTTGGAAATATTAAGGATGAGGTTTAAAAATAAGCTGTACGGCAATTATCTCAGTTTTTGTTTATACTTCAAATCCAAATAAAGAAAATGAGGCTTGACTTTAACAATAACTATTTTGAAAAGTCTTCTCTTATCGTCAATAAGGATAGGCTAAGGACCATCATTTAAATTGAGAAGAAAATGTCATAATTGGAAAAAACCTTTGCTTGTTTATATTAATTATTCATTTTATTAAAATTATTTAAATATTGAAAAGGTAGAAACAAAAACAGTTTTGATATATACAATCGTTAGCTGGCAATATGTTGCAAACAAAACAATAAAAGGGACAGTCCCATATATTTTCAATCAACCACAGAACGATCAACATTGCATTGGCGGACGACACCCACAAGCACGCTGCCAAATAAAGCAACGAATCAATATTCTCGTACCACTACCGGCAAACTACATGTTCCGCGAATAGCACATCGTATCATTCGCCTGATTACACGCTTTTTATTATTTTGTTTTACTCGTCCAATATTTGTAGAGCGTGACTGCATATCAAATGATGCTACATCTGTCTGGTTTGTTCTGTTGCCCCCGGACCGAGCGCTATGTCAATGTTCAACTTTACGTGGAAAATCAATTTTAATTTATCATCGAGGACAGAAATTATAACCTACCGCGTGGCCCGCCCGCCCCACTGCCACCCAGCGAGCAAAAGCCGGAACCAGCCGAACCGATTTTGGTGCATGGATTTTCGTCTAACGAAATCAAACCGTTCCAGTTTAAGCGTTCTCACGACCGACCACGGCGGTTGTTGTGCGCTTTATTTTTCCGCTTCCGCTCGCGGCACAATAATTCGATTCTGTAACCCACCACCCCTCGGTACGGTTACGGATGCGGCAACGACGCGGCTAATATGCTGTTTATGGTCATGATTTACAAGTGATTTTATTACGAGTGTCCCTTTTTCGTGCTGTCCCGATTGCACTCGACGCTGGCCTGTATTTGATGGTAGTTATTCCGGTGTTTGAGTGATGGTAAGGATCATATTACATAGTTCCAACGCATATTTTATGGAAATTCTACGTTCCGACCGATGCGTGCGTTCTAAACCACAAAACCAATCGATCTGTGTTACGGTTATTCAAATGCTGCTCATCTCTAACAGCTTCTTGCACGATTTACATTGGCTATAAAGTACAAACCAACAAAAAAAACGATACGTTTTATTGAAAAATTATTATACAGGTGTGTCATTTTACAATTGCTGTTGAGTGAAAGTAAGCCACAAGTACTCGATACGGTACAAAGGTTTATAAAGTTATGATTTTATAACATCCTACTTTAAGGGCTATCGTCATATTCGAATTTATGATGTTAAAGCACACATTTTCTGCTGTAATTTATAACAAATAGCGACTGTCGTGCAGGATAAAATGGACATTCTTCATAAAACTAAAATTTCACACTCCTGGTAAACATTCGGAAGACTTCAAATTTCAATTTCATTACACTGAGCTCAGCCCCGAGTCAACCGAAAGCTCTTCCGTAGTGTTGTAAAAAAAAAAGTTGAAATTTGTTTTTAAATTGTCTTTTATTTCCTTCCTTTATTACTTTTCGTTTCGTTTTAAATTGAAAAGCGTCATTTCAAACGGCAAAAAATTAATCATTTCCTCGCGTTAAGTGAGCTAAAAAAAAACAGCTCTCAATGCGCTCACGACGTAATGCATTTTGAAACTTACAAATAACGTTAAGCTTTACTCCCGAGCTGTCAGATCAACTGCCACTTGCTACAACCCGCTACAGCCCGCTAATCGATCTGCAGCAAACCAGCCCACCGAAATGTCTAGAACAAAGCGGCGTGGCAATGGGTTCCACAGTTCCACGGCCATTTCCCTCACCATCCGGCATCCGGTGACTCAATTAAATACTCATTACACGGGGGCCAGATGCTAGCCATTAATTTTCGCTACACTTTATTTACAAAAGTTTTCTTCGCCGTAGCCGCCGTTTTTTCCGGCCACTCCGGCCATGGTGGCAATGTCACCCCACAAAACAATTCACACTTTCATCCGTCATCCGGGGCATCCGGGGGACCGTGGCCATGGTGTGGCGTCAGCTGGTGACACTTTTTAATCTGCGAGTGGGTCCGCCATTTCGAAAACGGAACCATCCACGCCTAACGGCCCCCAGGGAACCGACACCGCTGAAGGATGACGATCTTAGACGCACCGTTACGGTAACTACCTTTTTGAGGGGCTCAAGTTCACTACGGAATACTACACGATCCACGAAGGTACGCCTCATATGCGTCCTCCTTCCAGAGCTGTTCCGGCACCAGTCGGAAGTAACGTCCGGTTTCGGAATATTCACCGTCAAGCATCACCGCAACTCGCCATTCAAAGGTAATTGTGCATTAGATTGCATGATGGAGTTAAACACTAGGCTGGTGGAGGTGACACAACAACGGAAAAAAAAACCCGGCATCCCACAAGAATTCTAACCTCTGGCAGTCAACCGACTCAACCGGATCATTTCCGGTATCCCGTTGGCCCGTTCAACCTGCCCATTGGAGTCAAACACATCACCGTGCCGGAAGTCATTTTGCCAGTATTATGTAACACTCGCATGGTGGCTGCATTCATTTCCGCCATCCGTTTGGATCGAGTGTTCGCCGCCCCCAGCCACCTTACAACCATTCAACGTCCCACCCCCGGCGTTCACGGTGACTTCATTCAGCTCGTACGGGAACTCGGTCGCCATCCGGTTTTCACCATTCTTGAACTCGTACTATCAAGAAATACAGTCCTTGTTTTTTGCGTTCTTTGTGCTATGCGACCATTTCTTTCCCACCGAACAATAAATTAACTGACGGTGACGCGTGCTCATGGAATGGGGGAGGACCCCATTTGCTCGTTGTGTGTGCCATCTCGAGTTCCCGTGAAATTCCGGGAACTACTACACGCCCGCGTCCAGTACCAGAGCGTGTAGCGAAACGAAAGGACACGAAAACACGTGGCTCGAGCAGCTCGAAATAGCACCAGCGACTCGGAGCAGACTCACCGATGCCAAAGCATATTTCATAAAAATGGGAGACAAAAAGTTCCAAACCAAGATACGCTGGTGTAGGCGAACTTTATCATCGAAAAGAAAAAGAAATTTTCCGCCCCGTGGGCTAATCCAGGCAACAGCCCCGAACAAGCATTAGGAGTGGTGTACACGTTCGGTGCGTTCCATGCCAGCTCACTTCTGGTCACAGTTTTTGCCAAACTAAAGAGAACGCTCAGGAGATGAGATGTTGTATAAGTGAGACGAATCTTAGTGAGAAGAGAACACTCACCGTGAAACAAAAACCCTCTACGGTACAACTCGCCGAGCCACAGCCCACAGGAAAAGTGCTTTGCCTTCGTACTGTCAACCGTTCGGGAAAGCTTCGGTGACATGCTGCTCATGCGCTGTGCAGCACCATCGAGAGTCTGCCAGGATGGAAGGGCAGAAAACAGAATCTCCCTGTTTGAACGGAGCGCAACCTAACTCAGCATCCCCGTAGCTGGGACATCGTGGCAGTAGCAACAGTATACTACCGAAAGAGACGAGAAAAGTTGAGATTCATCCTCCCGAAAAGCGCTCAGCCCGAATGTGGCGGTAAGGCCCAAAACCCGCTACGTTAACAGGGTGTGGAACATCTTTTTTTTTTCTTTGGCTTTTTGCGATGCTTTTTGCTCTCCCCCGAAGCCACAACGATACGCAACCGACTGGTGCGCCTCTAGCGGGCGACTCCGAGAGCAAAACGTCAATCGCCGAACGAAGAAAACGTCTGCGGACGTGTGTGCATTCCGTATTCTGGCCAATTTTACCACCGAATTTGACGTATTTACCACCATGGCGGGCTGGCCAGCGTGTTCCGGTGCGTTAGTGCCTGCGTAAATTCGCGCCCAACGTACACCCGATTTGCGTGCGTGCCTTACGGAAACTTCTGCACAGCATCCCAGGCACAACGCAGCATCCCAGCAGGCGCTGCATTTGTTTCCTCTGCCTTCCAGCTGTCAAACGGAACGAAAAGTGTGTGCGTGTGTGTGTGTGTGTGTGTGGTGTTCGTGTTTGTTTGTGTGCGTATCGCGCGCGTCGTGCAGAAGCTGACAGATGAACCGACACCAAAGCATCGTCCATTTAAGAAGAATCTTGTGATTCCCCCGTCAAGGATGCCAGTGCTGACCTGCCGGTGTTCGCATGTGCTTGACGAAACGGTGCGTAATTGTGCGGTGTGGCTAGTGACCGAGGCAACCGATGGCTGTGTTTCGCCGGGCGTACGCATCCCCGTCGGTGGTCTGGTAGAGACAAACTAATCCCTTTCACATTGACGCGCGGAGTGCTCGAGCAGTTCGCAGTTCCGCACCCGATTGACAGACAATCAGTGATTTCGCCGATATCGAAACCACGCAAGAAAGAAGAACTCGTAAACAGGGGGGAGGTGTAAAAGGGGTGTGCGTGAAAGCCGGTGTGCTGCAAGGCCGAACAAACCGCGATGGGACGTATGCCCTGCTTCCGGCACACGCTGGCCGACCGGTGGATGACGATCGGAATCGTTTTGCTGTGCATGGTCATCGGCAGTGTGTGGGCCAATCCGGACGCCAAACGGCTGTACGATGATCTGCTGAGTAATTACAACCGACTGATAAGACCTGTCAGCAACAACACCGACACGGTGTTGGTTAAGCTGGGATTACGATTGTCACAGCTGATCGATCTGGTAAGTAACTTACATCGGACTACTAATTCCTCATTAATACCGGGCGGCAGTGCGTGCTGTCGACAGTTTGAAACTTTGCTGCGAAAAGAGCTGAACTTTGTTGCGAAAGAGCGGTGTTTTTTCGCCATGTGGCAAGTAAACATAAGCCCTAATCGATATTGAGATCGAATAAAACATTCTTCTAGACAACCTTCCGCAGAGTCTTAAAGCTTATTGGTTCTGTCATTTCATATTGATATAACGAACTAGGATTTTCTATACAAACCTAACCTAATTATTCTACACAGTAAGTAATTAACGCATGGCGGCACATGCGCACCAAGGCGGCACAGACGCAGTTAAAATCAAAAAGATCCGAGCTGTCCAATGTTCTTGGCACACAAAAATTCCCGATTATAATAATTATTTACAAAATCGACGTCCTTATTGGGGAAAACTATAATTCCAGTATGTCCAGTAACATCCAGAATTTTCCGATTTCGATTTTCGGTACAGGGTTCTTCAACTACAAGCATTTTTTCAGGTTGAACTGGAATACGTTGCAAATGGATGTGGAGTCATTTCTGGAGACTGATTCTGATTCTGATTCTTTTGAAACTTTCTGACTGAAAAGAATCCCGTAATGACTCCCTGGTATGTTGATACAACGTTCTCAAACTCAGATGCCACAATTGGAGGCATCTTCCCAGATTCTGTTCTAAGCTGTCTCGACTCACACTGTGAAAGCTCAACATTCACAAAATGAAAGCTTCTCTTTTGAGTAAGATCTAGAAAATGCGAAGATTTCCTGATCTATATCGACTTATTCTGATACTGTTCAAGTTGAACTAGAATATGCTGAGGTTTTCTTATTGTATGGACTATTCTTTTTAAAGCTTCCTCGAATTCTTCCGAATTCGAACCTATATGAATGTGTGCTTATTCTTCCACTGTGTCAGTCGCGATTTTCAGCTAGAAGTACTTCCAAAAAGTGCTGAGAATTCCACATCAACTTCGGTATATTCTAGTTCAACTTGAACAGATCTCAGAAATGGCTTCGATTATTTCAGATAAAATTGAAACCCCTGCAATACTTATATCTAGTGAAAGCTATTTGCTGCTCTATCTAGTAACCCGTTTTTTTTTTTTAATGAAACTCTAGTGAAACCCTTTTTAAATCTTCACTGCATTTGCTTATATCATCTTCGCCATGCATACATATTATACATGCAAATTCGATGCATGACGAGAGTAGGGCAAATGCATGTACGAGCGGCTGCGTTGTGCAAGGGCGTGAAGAACCTAACCGGGCGCTATTCATCATCCGTTGCAGCAGTCTAATGCGACCACCGTTCGGAAATGAAACTGATTCTCCGATTTGCATCATCCGGCGGTGTTTGCAGACGCGAGTACGATTTATCTGTTTCCGTTTGTGTTTTTTTTTTTTTGTTGCTGCTGCTGCCTCCAGCATCCCTTACTTGTTTCTCAACCATGTGCAACACACGACACAAGGAGGATCTCGTCCCGCTGGCTGGGGATCTCCATTGAGGGAGAAAATCTCAAATTTAATTTAAATCAACCATCCACTGGCACATCGCTTATCCTTGCGACGAGTGTCTCGAGCACGGTTTTTAACTAAAGATAATATCTCCCCCACCGTTCCGATCCTAACCGCTCATGGGCGTGTTGCTTCTCTCTCGCTGCTGGGCACGATTGCATCGAGTGCTGCATTCGGCTTATGCTGATCTGAGTACCAGTCTGTTCAGAACTTTCCAACATACATCCCATGCCGTAGCGAACCCGGTTCAATCTTTCGCTGCCACAGATTTGTGGAGGCTTCTGGGCCTGAAGATGGTGCCTCGTGTTTGGGGGAAAATTGTGCTGCAGAACCGCTGATGCATAAGTAAATTCTTGTTGCCCGATTACCCAACCCCGCCGTCTCCGTCTCCATCACGGGGCTCGCGTACTGCATCGGCACTGGAAATCACCGCCCCATTATGCATGCATACACTCGAGCGAAAGAGTGTGGGAACATGGATCATGGCACGGTTTGAAATAACGAGCAGTGAAAATAACTGCATCTCTACGGATAGAAGACTTTTCTAATGGCAAAGTGCTCGCCGGTTGAGCAAACCATGATGGGATAAACAGATATGCCGGTCGCCCGGTTTCGGTCGCCCGATGCGGGTCGACGGGAAATGAAATTCTATCCACCAACATCACACACCCGCTGCAGAGAAACGAAGTGCTAGAAAAATGGATGGATCCTGGTAATCCGAGACGGGGTGCATCACATCCCGTGCACCGTGCACCGGATCGCCGACGCTGCGCTATCTTTTACAATCAAATTGAGGAAATATAATTTCAACCGTCACTGCTAGGATAGCCATCCCGTTCGGGCGCCGGTGATACACCACCACCGCCGGGGGTGGTCGAGTGCACAGTTGTATTTTCTTTGCTCCGAATTGCTTTTTCTGGCCAGATATCGCTTACTGTCTTTTATGGCTGTAGCTGAAATGTGGTCTACGAGGAAACCACGAACAAAATCCATCCCGGCGTAGCAGCAGTCAGCACCCGCGGTCAGCGATGGGACAAAGTGGATCAATTGCAATAGCGTTGACGTTTATTTCATTGCAGACGAGCATAATCAATCCATCTCGAAACCGTTCCCCGATGGAACGCGAAGCTCGATTACGGGGTTAATCTTTTGCACATGATCTATCCTAGTGGAACATCAAGCGATATTTGTTTCAGTTCGTTGTACCATGCAATCATCGGCAGAATTTCCATTTTGCTTTAATACATTTTTCTCTCTCGCTCTCTCTTTTTCTCCTTCACAGAACTTGAAAGATCAAATCCTGACAACAAACATTTGGCTCGAACATGTAAGTACATACAAGGAGTTCAATCATGTCCTGGTTCATGTGAAGATTATATTTGAATATTTTCAATGAAAAGACTGTTTTGCATTACTTTGTGATTTATAAATTTCTTTTAAACTTAGCGTCGAATATAGAACAAAAGGTGCTTGAGTTGGTAAATGGTAAAGTTAGAACCCCTTTTTAATACCTTTCTAAGTTGAACTGAGAACAGATAGTTGTGCAGTTGTACTATTTTCTTACAAAAACCTACAAAATTAAATAATTTGTTGTAATACTTGTAAAAATATTTCACAATCTTTACTCATCTAAATTTCTTCGAAACAACGAAAGTAACAACTGGAATATCCTTCTACAGAATTTGAACTTAAAATGCCTCACGTTCTCCAATATAATTGTATGTTTTAGCCATATCTGTGTTATTTTTAAGATGCATACGAATATTGAGGAATCTTTCCACCATTTTCTAGCTTTTGCAAAGTGAAATCGAATTTATACTTACAGCGTACATGTTACAACTTCCTGTTGTTCCAGGAAGTTAGAAGAATTCCAGATCTGCCTATATCTTATCCAGTTCAACTTAATTTGTGCAAGTAGACCTGCACTGCGATTTATCTCCGTGAGATTTTTCTCAAATGGTATTCGATGAAAATTTCATGTATAAAAAATGGTTTGTCGTTCTCATCGCAACGTGCGCTACGCTTGTTATTTATGGACTTTTCAACGAATACCGTTCGAGAAAAATCCACTGAGATAAATCGTAGTAGGTCTATTTGTAAGGTTACTAGGGCAATTTACAACGGTTACGCCTCGAAACCCCTGCACCTTACTATAATTTGTTTTCTTACTTCACAAGTCAGAATTAGTTTTTAAATTGAATAAAAACAGCCATTTAAAATGCTACGATTAAAAATTATTCAGTTTTTCCTGCTTTTTGTCAAAAAAGTTGAACAGAATCTTTTCCCTTTCACTTCGATTTCAACCCGTTCAAACCCATTGGTCAACCATATTTTCACACACAGCAACACACACTGGCCAACCGTTATGGTCTCTGCAGTCCACATTAGCTCACGTTAAAATACACCGACCATCGCCTTTCGGATTCATGAACCACTCAACGGTTCATTTGAAAACGGGGGGCCCGACAACTGCGCACATTTTAAGCGACGGGTTGACCAGTGCCTTTTCTGTCCGTAATCACGTTCATTAAACAAATTAAAAAGGCCTGTTCAAACAAACGTTACGGACCGGGTCCGTTGCCACATTCGAAGGTTCCCATAGACGAGAGTGTTTCTTTTGCTGACATCACCCGGTTTCGTATGCGTACGGCGTAAGTGCTCGGCCACCCTTTGCACGATTTGTGGTGCTTCCAGAACACCCAGGGACGCATTAAAGCTTGAGTGGGCTTTCAGTGCAGTGCAGCACCGAACCGACATCACAGAACCAACTACAACGCAGTGATGAAGGTAGAAAACACAATCCAAGCACATTTCAGGTCCGAACACCGCTGTACGGTAACGCATCAAGCCAGGCAAAACAAGATCCGCGGTACGCAACAACACACATTGCTGTAAAACCTCGCATGGTGACAGAAAAGACACAGGCTCGGAATTTCCCAGTGCGTTGCCGTTTTTGTGCCGTTCCCTGTCCATGCGGGGGGTTTTTTTTTTTCGTTGCTTTCGTCCCCGATGCATGCTTTCCGTGTGTCAGAAACATGCCGACATCCATTAACAGCGAGTGGGAGGCTGGCTAGACGCATGCAAAAGGGATCCTAAAGGTCGGAGAAGCACAACAAAAAAGAAGGGGGAACCCTTTACAAACGAAACCACCATTCGGACGACGAATGTTCGCACCATTCGCAGGTTGATCTATCACCGAAAGCGGGACACACAAAAAACCCCGCTGATATTGTAGTTGACAAGCAAACCAGATCGCTGCCGGTTGATCGTTCCAGCGTGTGTCTGTTGCTAATGATTCATCTGGTGCAGGTGTGTAACACCACTCGACTGAAAGCTGCCAGCTAGCCACAACCCCAGCTACTCAAAAATACATCCAACGGACGTCGGAACGTCGTTATCGAATCACATCCACTTACGACACGCTTACGTACTGTGTCCTTCCGTAAGACATGGAGCGACGCAAAAACAATTACTCAGCTGCATTCAAGCTCATAACATCCATTTCCGTTCCTTTTTCCGTTCTTGTTTCAAATTAAAGATAAACAGTAAAGAGTTCATTTATTTTTTGCATAAAACTACAACGATATATCTTTCGCATTTTTATGTAAATATTCTTATCTGCTTCTCTGCATCATCTCATGGCAGGAATGGCAAGATCACAAATTCAAGTGGGATCCTGCTGAGTACGGTGGCGTCACCGAACTGTACGTGCCTTCCGAACACATCTGGCTGCCGGATATTGTGCTTTACAACAAGTAAGTAGCATGCGAGTTTGGTGAGGATTGTCAAAACGGAGCTGACCGTTTGATTAAACATGTAAGCACCGTATCTCCGTAATTCAGGAGCAAAATTTATATTGAAAGACTTTTGTGCGTACGTAACACTCACAAATTTGCTTTGGTGCCTCCTAATTCGACTCCACCCAGAACGACGAGGCATGGCTATCGTTTAAATTCATAGCAATTCTGTCTATATTTTATTATTTTTAAAAAGTGTTGTAAAATTATTTGTTCTATAAAACTGAGGTTGAATCTGTACAGTGATTGCAAAATTAATATTATTACTTTATATTAATGTTTAAACCTCCACAAAATGGAGCCCATTTTTGGCCACCATCCCAATCTTTCCCCCAATGAATATTGCAATGTGTTTTTATTCTCGGTTCTTCCGCACAGCCGCTTGTTCGGTGGGCCAACTGAAATGACGTAGGCGTATGCTAATAACGCACTGTCATGCCCGACACCCTACGTGTTGCGCCTGCTGTAACGGTGGCATGGGGTGATACTGTATGAACGCCGAGTATCATCCGTCAGTCGGCGGATAATGATACGAAACGAGCGTTTTTTGGGGGGGGCCGGCACACCTAAATCGCCCATGCAGTCACGTTAATGATGCTCATCTATCGAAACAGTTTGGCCAAATTGCTTTGCATTATTTTGTTGAAATCATGACAAAGTCGCCCAAAGAGGTTCATGAAACCGAATTGATTTACGGTGGCCATTTGAAACGTGTTACCTAATGAGCCGTTGCTGCGTCCATGCTTGCTTTTGCCCCCATTTGCCGTAATGGATTGGTTTTATCCGAGCTAAAGGGATGTGGATTTTGTTGCACAGTTTTGTAAAAATGATTTACTAATTTGTATGTTTCGCTTTTTACTGTGATTAAGTTTTTACTTTTTGTGAACGTCAAAACAAAACAAAGAACTGAGACCACACTCTATGCAACATTGCTACATTCATTAACGAGCTAGGTAATATGTTAAGTAAATTTAATAAATCCGTCGAAGAAAAAATCGTTCTGGATACAAATTTTACATATTTAATTGACAACTCAACTGAGCGCCCTTCGAGTCCTCCTGACGAAACGTTTTGATTTGTGGCGCAATATGTTTTGCCTTTGGTTTGTCCGTCAAAGTTTACTTCATTTGCACAAAAGCTTTACTTATTAAGCACAAACTTTCTACCATGCCATTTTTGTTCATCCCGATTGAACGCATTGGTAAGGTCCCGACCCCCGACCCGGAGACCTTATGCAAATGAGCGGTCCTAAATTCAATTATGTTCCACCACACACACACAGCAAAGCGTCGCAGCGTGGGTGAAGTGTTTAATGTGGGGAAAATGTTTACAGCAAACGTGGTCCTTCCGTCCGTTACAATGGCAGCTGATGGGGAAAACACACACACGACGCGTGAGGGGACAAACACACCTTCTCTGTCCCAATCTACCGCTTGGTGCTCGGGCTTGCAATAAGCGAAACACGTAGTGAAGTAAATTTGACAGTCAAAGTCAAAACTAAATAAAACAGTCAACTTTTTTTGTGCGCAATAAATCAACTGTGCACAAAAGTCAACAAAACGCACCGGGTTTTGGGCGAATGAACTTGTCGGTTTGATCTGTGTATGTGGTGTGTCTGCTTGCTTTTTTTGGTGCCAGCTTTCATGCGATTGCTGCAAACTTTTCGCTGGGTTTTTTATGCATTTTACAACCCCCATTCATCAGGGGTTAGCGTTGTGCAGTTACCGTATAATAGGATAAAATTCAATTCTACAACTAAGAGAAATATTTTTTTGTGCAGCAGAAAAGTTTTATCATTTTTTATTTTTGTTCGTCTGATAGTTACAGAACGTTTGTCTGTTTGGCATAGAACGGTCACTTTCTTTAGCAAGATTATACCGACTATATTTACTCCAGCTATGCAAAAACATGCCCTTTTGTTGTAATATACTATTACATAAAAAACAGCACCGGATTACGTGTGCAAAGATAGAATAACAACAAGACATTCAAGCAAAAAGCTAATACCTTTGCACATTCGTGGAATAAAATATTAATAACAAGACCAAAAGAAAAACGCTCCAGCATCTACATTATCCCTGCCCGCTCGTTGCGATAAGCCACGAAAATATGTCAGCGAGTGTCCGGGTGAGACAGAATCGTAAAAATTCTAATGTACAGTCTTCATACCGAAGTTATGATGTGCTAATATGAGTGCCACACGGCCTTCCACCCCGGAAGGCCCGTCCCGCGCGAGGGAAGTTAATTAAAATACACAACGTTCGTACGTACGTAAGCGAACCAGCGAGCGTCCTTTCTGCGTTCCGGTCCGTTTTGTATTTGTATTTTTTTTTTTTTTGGTTAATTTTTGCTTTTTACCCCGTGAACGAGATCTGCCTTATCTAGATCATACCTTTACCCTCGGTAAATTATAATTAACACTTTCACGTTTGACCTGTGTCTCCGGGTATCGTGGCCTTTGCGGTAAACGCATCATTTCTTGCATTCGCGAACAATTCCAAAAACCTTTAGTGCGTATTTTTTTTAAGCATTTGTTCCATCAGCGGAAGCGGAATTTGAAGAGGTATAAGGTATAAGGTATTGCGATTATAGCAAGTTCCTGTAAATTATGTACGAATAAGAACTTTATCTTCAATCAAAATTTAAACAAGATCAACTCTTTGGTAATTCTGCAAGCAAGCTTCCAGTGCAGATTTCCTGATACGTTATCAAAAATACAAATTAACATCAAGCCCTGTTCGAGTTTAAATCTCGACGGCACAGAATCCCAGATGAACTAGGCTAATTATCCAGTACCTGGTAGATCAGTATCAACGAGAGGATGTCGACACTATTTGACTTCAATTCCTTGAATGACTGCTTCATGACACTCACTATATCTCATAGTGAACATTTTAATTGCTGCAATTGCAAAACACGCAAATTTAGAAACAACTTCACACAGCTTCATTAAAGTTATAAAAATATGCACCACATCTTACAACTCATGGCCAGATATTATTATTTGTAATAAACAAGCACATGGACGGTTCCAAAGTTCACAACTGATTAGCGACAGCAAGTCCTTAGAGCAGTCGGAATCTATCACAAAACTACTAACCCCACCGTGTTGCAAAGCACGACAACTTTAACAAGTTTAACTAACCGAGACGGAAGGAACGGAGCATAAGGGAACACGCCGGTCACACGGCAGCTGGATGGTTTGTCGTTGGCTTGTTAGGTTGCATATCGGTCTAGCAGTTGCTGCAAAACTTGCCAACCCTCCAGCGCGCCAACCATCCCCAGACGGCGAACGGGATATCCCTTCGGATCCATCGAACCATGAGCAATGCTTCGTGGTTGTGCTGTCCATGCCTCGCCATCCTTTACAAATCCCGACCCGTTGAACCGTCGCCCTATACACACACACACGCACGACCTGGTTCCGGTGGCTCGCACTTGCAAGCATTAAGTTAATTGCGGGAAAAAGTTTAAATTAGTTTCGGAAAACTGTTCAGCTAGCTTCGTGCGCATCGGTGCCTTCGCCCAAGGCGCACGCTGCTGTTTTCTTCGGTGCAATTTGGGACACATACGGTTGATATATTTTCTGCAGGAGCAGTTAGCTGCTAGCGCTAACTGAAACCAAACAGTTTCCACTGCCGATCAAGCTTTTACAGCGTAAAGCTCGCCCAGGGAACTTACTGCGGGACGAAAAGTGTCAATTAAACGATGGTAACTTAATTCACTTCAAATGGATCGGCTTTTATAGGGTTTGGGCGAAAAGAAAGTTGTGCAGCCGGGACGGGAACAGACCCAGTGGACCAGTGGGCCAGGGGAAAGTTTGCCACAAAACAGAGAACCCACAAATATTGCCTGTCAGTTGCATTATGTCAAACACCCAGCGTGGCGTTACATTGGACAGCAAACAGCCTCTTATTTATTTGACGAACTTCCCCTTCACCCTTTTTGCAAATGTATTGACCCAGCCGGGGGTGGGCTGACAATGCCTCATGGTGGGAAATTTAATTTATTTGCTAATGTATGCTAATGGAAATATTAATGTCGTCGGGGTCGGGGAGCCATCCCAAGCCAACTGCTAAACGACAGTTTTTGTTTTGCAATTTCGTTTGACCCATTGGGTCCCGGGTGTTTGGGTCCGAATTTGTGTGCTGCAGGTAGGATGGAGATGAAACAAATTCCCCCTTATTCTCGTTGTGTAAATGAGGCCAATGGTAATTAGGTAATTAATTTACAATATGTTTTTGTTGTGGGTTCACCGTGTTATGTGAAAAAACAAACACCTAGTTCGCCGTTGGTGGGTGTGTATGCTTGCGGCCATCATTAGCAGAGATATCTAAAATTTATGATGAATTGGAATCAATCAATATTTATTCATAAATGTGAATCAAACATTCGATGAAAATGTTGCCTTTGCTGACATTTTTCTTCTTGTGCTAGTTGCATTATGTTAATCCCATGTACTGTATCGTTGATTTAACTAACTAATTAAATAAACATTTATTTTATTTATTTATTTATTAAACTGTTGTTCCAACGTTAAAATTTTGATCAAATTTTGTCTATAATGTTTTTGTTATAATTCAAATCACCTGATGTTAGAAAACTCCTCACTAAATAAGCCCAAAAAAAAGATTAAATTTGAGTAGAATAGCAGGCTGTGCAAGAAATGTTGATCGTTTTCATACCGACCTCAAACAAACACAACCACACAACCGGATGCACAAATCAACCAAAGCAGGCATTTGAATTTAAAAAGTTCCGACAAAAGCTTGCTGCCCAAAAGTTCACCAATAAAATACCTTTCAAATGGTTTTTTTGGTTACTTTTTGTTTGTTTTTCAAAGCCATATTTATCGTTTGGTGAAATAGTTCCATCTATCTCTCTCTCCCACTCTGGGTACGTTTAGTGTTTCATACAGATAAGAATGCTAATATGTTCCTTCCCTACCGTTTCCAACATTCGACGCAAATCAAAATGACATCAAACAGGCTTTAAAAACTGTCATCGATAAAGTTTTCTTCCGCGAACTTATTCAATTATCTCACCCGAAGCAATGCGTCAACTTCGGGGTGTTTAGACCAATACCTTGCGGATATGTTTTTTTTTTTTTGGTTTATTCTTTTATTGATAAACCATTCTAAAAAATTATAAATTAAGTTTGAACACTTTGTTTTTGCAAACGATAATAAATATGCGTGTTCCTATGCATGAGTTACGCCTATTGACGCTATTCAATTGCATAAATTATTCTTTCACATGCAAAATTAACGCATATCATGATTTATTTCCGGCCTTTAATTCATTTTCGTTACCGTTGTGTTTTTTTGTTTTGTTTTGTCTTTTCAGTTAGTTTATCGTTACGTTTGGCATTATATTAATGAATGGAAAACCTCGACAGCAACGAAAGGAAACGTTGGGAAAACATTTTTATTAGTCGCCTGAATGCGATTGCATGTAGCAATAGTTGCCTGTGCCAATTCAGCACATCGACCGGTGGACCGTTCCTAAATTCAGGCCACTCGGAAGCAAACATATAATTTATCACTATCGATTATGTGCTACACAATACGGAAACCAATCTGCAGCGCCCCCCCCCCCCCCCCCCCTCCGCCCAACGGTCCCACGCCGGGCACTATTATACCGCCCCGTAGCACCGATACCGTTTTGCCGATGAAACTTTTCATGATCTTCATTTACAAATGGAATGAAACGGGCCCGAAACACACATGAGCCCTGCCGCCCACTGGGCACACAAGGATCAAACGCATCAAGCCAAAAGCAAACATCGTTTTGCTCAAACGCAAACACACATGAGTGCCTTGTAGCGCATTGAACTATGACTCACTAACGTATGTTCTGCCCCCGTCCACCCACCGGGCCAACTTTTCCGCATTTTGCTGTCCCAGCGGGAACCCACCCCAATCTGTACCAACATGTTACATAATTCAATCCTTCAAAGCGATAAAGTGTGCACAAAGATCGTGATTTATTTTTTTATTCTACGGCTCCAGCTACACCTTTTTTTTTAATGTACCGGATCGATTTATTGCCAATTCGAAAACAAACACACTCGTATTCGGTGATGCAGGGCGACGATACGGTCTCAAGCTTAAAGCTCACGTCAAGCTTTCATTTGTCACTGTTTCGGAGAGGGGGAAATTGATATATTTTGTCACCAAATTAATTTATGTATAGAATGCTAATCAACTGTAATGAATATGCAGGTTTCGCAGTTCGGGTAAAATATGGCTGCTCGGGTCTCGTGCATCCCACCGCCTCTCATTTGTCCCGTGCGGCATTTCATTAATCACAAAGCAAAAATATCCTAAACAAATCGCATCGTTTAGTACTTTTCGAGCGATGAATGAGTGAATGAATTGGCACACATTCTCCCAATCGCAATCGTTTTCCAGTGAACTGGCGATGAATGGTGAAGGGGAATTAGACAATTATTTCCATCACACTCATCAAAGAGCCTGTTTGTTTTAAATCTGGCCTCCTGTTTGATATTACTGTTAAGTGCAAAGCTTTCAGACAACTTTAAGCTGCATTTTCTCGTCATACTAAATATCTTTAAATAAAGTAGAATAAATACACAAAAGGGTAGAAAACCTTTGCTTAACACTTAACTCCATCCTACTTCTACATCTCATTCGATTGTGAACACAAGAGGCCCAATGGATGTGAGAGAAAAAAAACGGTAAGCCATCCGGATATATTGAAGCACTGCGTATCCCTTCATTAAATGAGCCCATTCATTCGAGTATTAACTGGCCCTACCCGAACCGAAAATGTTTTGCACCATCAATGACACAATATGCGAGGGGGGAGTTTTATCCATTCCACCGTTAGTGGCTTGGCTGCGTCCACATCCATTACAGGCACAGCACAATAATTTCACTGCTTAATAGCACACACGGCTGCATTGAGCACCGGGCGAACCGATGGCAATTACATTATCCACCGTCGCCTCGACGACGAGTGAGGCCGGCCGAAATGGGAAAGCAATCGAAATTCGGAACAAATTTAATTTTTGACGGTTTTATACACCACAATTATATTAATTGATCCCGTTTATTATGTGTGCTTCCGTTCGCTTTACGAAAGCAATGCGTACAACGGGTTGAAGTTGTTCAATGGGGAGTCGCGCGCTCTGAAGACTATTGACCTTAATGACTTATGTTATTTAAATAAGCTAAGAAGTGTCGTTACATATGGTGATACAAATGCATTATTGGAATGCATTATTGAGCTTTCTCAATGAGGAAACCGCGCGGTATTTAAATGCATTCTATTGCACTGCCAATTTCCCTTAACTACGAATGCCCAAGGGAATTTATCGCACTTGCTCGAGTGCGTTGGATTATTAACCCGCGCGTACGTACATCCGGAAGCCGGTGATCCTTCCGCTGGATTATAATCATCCACCTTGACAAAACGAAAATATGCGTCCGATTATCCGTGAATTGTTTTATTCACCAACCGTGCTGAACCGTCGGTTGGGAAAAAGGCACGATTTGCAGGTCATCAGTCCGATCAGTCCGTACGGCGCGCGCAGTATAAAGGAAACACCGGAATAATGTATGGTCCCCCCACAATTGTACCGAAGGGAATTCTGCTACTTTTGCGTACGCGTATCCGAGATTGTACACACGGCTTGCAAAAAGCACACGTGTGTCGCATGCATATTGCGTTGCCACAAATAGATTATTGGTTGGCGATCTCGATCGAATGGTTAGTTCATTTTTTTTTTTATTTTAGCTGTACGAATAATATTCTAAAACCAACCAAGCTGTACGCTTAGTGGGATTTTATTTTAGTCTCTTTTTTTTTGTCAACCGTCAAATATACAAAATGGTTTCCGATCCCGCCTTTTCCATGCTGTTGCTAGAGGACGCTCCAAACTGTGTCCAACCCCAGCGAAGGAACAATAAAATGAGTGTGCTTTCGCTTTTATTAATATCACTCTCCCACTTTTGTTCTCGGTTTTGTTTCGTTTTCACTTGAACAACAGCGCTGACGGGGAGTACGTGGTGACAACGCTGACGAAAGCCATCCTTCATTATACCGGAAAAGTGATCTGGACGCCGCCGGCCATTTTCAAATCATCGTGCGAAATAGACGTACGCTACTTCCCATTCGACCAGCAGACCTGCTTCATGAAGTTTGGCTCATGGACGTACGATGGTAATCAGGTAAGTTTGAAGGGAATTTAGTTGAATAAATTATTATTTCATAAAAGTAAGTTGTCACTTGTCGTGGAATTTTATACCTTTAAAGTTACCCTAATACTACTAATATAACATACACTTACTTACTAGGCCAATCGCCTTGTAAATGTACAGGGTTCAATTGTTGAATATATGTATGAAATAATTCTTAATTGTTTAAAGCTGAAAAGAACATACAGTTTGGTGCTTCGTCGTTTTATCTACAGATGGGAATATTGAGATAGAATATCCTAACTTCTACGATCCAATAATATGAGATCAAATGCATTGGGATTGTTCCGTCCGGGGGATGTCCTACGTTGTGTTTTGGACTTTGACGATATTTATATCTTTCACAATATTCTGGGCTCTGAAAAGAGCCGTTGGGGTTTACAAATGGGGTTCACAAATGGGGTTGTCTTGTCTGCAGACCAAGATGTGTAAGAACAAAGAGCTGGTTCGAACTGTTGAGCCACAACGTTAGGCTCCTTTTATATCCTCTGGCGAGGATCTCATTTTTATGTACATGTGTTTTTGGGGATCTCACTGGGCACTTCCAATGTCACGTTCGCTCATGACCCAATTAACTTTTTCACGTCAGACGCTTGCTCAAACGTCTGATTAATCGGGATCGAAGGGATCATTTTTGAATGGGAAAGTGATCTTGTTCCTTGGATCTCCGGAATAACTACCTGGAACTTACTGATCTGGAACATATTTTATTATGGGAGAACGATTCGATCCCAAATTTTAGACAAAGTCTCCCACACTACCTTACTCCTTCTGTGTACCATTTCAACATCCTACACTCAAGGGTCGCAGCACATGTTCAGAAGATCGCAATCGCAAAAATGTCACCTTAAATGAACCGTAAATGATTAATTTTCTAATGCACTTTTGGCACCGCAAAACAAAAACAGCCTACTTGGGACATAATTTGATTTCAGCCATCCCAAACAACGTACCGGGGGGACCGCATATTCTTTCGCTTTCGTGTCGTGAAACAGTGCCCGGAAAACCACACATCAATTATGCAGTTTTCATTTACTGGTGATGAGCGTATTTACCCGTCACTGTTGAAAAGTTAATTAGGAACAGATCGCATGTCTTCCACCTGCTCCAAAAGCATTTATAATAATGTATAGTCTCATTGTATGCATTATGAAAAACACAAACAGCCATTTCTTTTTGGTTTGCGATCGATTATAAATTATTATATTTCATGGCCAAAAGAATTACTTGTACAACCCGAATGGGAAAGCTTGCCATTGCCTAAACGTGCCTATTCGTTGCATAAACAATAGCAGCGCTACATGGCGCATTTGATACTTTTGCTACATTACACAAAGAGCAACAGACAGTTCGAAAAGAGTGTGAAAAAAAAAAAAACGTTGCCCCATGAACTTCGGCCCGAGTGCCCGATGATGCCGGTACCCATTTTTACGCCAGCAGCTGCCCTAATCCATAAACTTTGCCTCCTGATGGATTCGTCCCCGATACCACTTTCCCCATTTTTTCCCCCAACGGCTTCGGCTTTCCCGGTGCTTCTTATCGAAAATTATGAAAGCGATAAAAGCGGTGATAGCAAGCAAAACATAAACACAAAACGCGATGATGAACTGGGTCGCTGTCAACGAGCCAATGAGTTTTGTCAGGGTAAATTTCTGGCTTTCTTCGGGCGGACCTTGATGGATGGATGAAAGTTAGCACGGCTACCGAAAGGAATGGGAGGCTGCCTTTTGCGGCACTACTTCGTTTCCTTCTCCTTTGTCCTTTTCGTTTCCGGGAACTGGGGTTGGGGTTGGTGGTTCGTGGAAACGGGGATTGGGGATTCTTCTTAAGCCGTTCGCCGGTACATAATTTGCCCACGAGGCATTCGGTGCAGACTGAAAAGCAGCTTGGACCAGTTTTCCCGATTTCCATCCCACGCACACACATACACTCCCGACTTCGGACTTTCCCATTTGGTGTTCCTCTTTCCAACACACACACACAAAACACACTCTCACTTTCGTGATCACCCGCTCTCCCCCCAAGACGATCTCCAGGCAACCGGAACAGCAAGCGTACGATGGAAAATTAATAACGGCGCTAAAAGCAAAAATAAACTTCTTATTTTGTCAAACAATCATCGCACTGTAGCGAAGTGGAACGGAAAAGTTGATCCCCCTTCCCTCTCCCCCCGCCTCTGGCAAAGGGAACAGAGGGGCAGAATATTCCCGCACCACTCCAGGGCTTGTTGGCAGTTAATTTTCTTCACCGAAACCGAACGAACCAACAAGCGAAAGCATGTTTAGGATGTTGAGGTTACGGTGGAAGACAAATTTGGCCCCGGTCGAAACGAGTTACCCGAGCGTACGGTGAATGGTTGAATTGATTGGTGAAATGATTGCGATGAACGAGCAATCGATTTGTACGTACACACGGCGCTGCCTTTGCGGTTCCCTGCCCGAACGTCACCATTAACCATCACTGGTGGGGCAGTGGTGGCGGTGGACCTGGTGGTGGACGATTTCCAAGTTAAAAGCACGGATGGCAGCCCCATGTTGTGCGTGCCGTTGGCGGACAGTGGGGCCCTTTTCAAACCGGCGGTGAGGGTTTTCTGTGGCGTTGAAATGAAAATATTTGCCATTTCCCATTTCCCATCACGCAGTAACCGTTCAATTTTTCTCCTAACCGTCCGCGCCACTGTTTTTGCCAACATCTTGCGCATTTATCGCGATGCCTACTACGTTCCCACCACCACTGCCGGCGCTGGCGCTGGCGGTTTGTGTATACTTTGCTGTTGGCTCCAAAACAACACGTCCAAAAAGCGTTGGCTTTTCCGTCCCATCCGCCAGCTGCCTCGGGCGAAAGGTTAAAAGGCTTTTGACGTACACACAACGGCCGGGTGACAAATGAGGGCATTGTGCAAGAAAACTGGTGCGCGTTGATTTGATTCGCGTTCTCAACAGTGCTACACAAACAAGCATAATTTGTTGTGTGTATATAGGGCCGGGCCCTGCCGTTTGCCGGCAGTTTCGGTGCTGTTTTCGCTAGTTGAATTGTGAATTGCCGAATGTCAAGTTTGTTTTCCTTGGGAAGCATATTCATATGGATTGCCGTTTGTCAAAATAGGTCCTCCGACAGCAGGAAAGCGTACGCGCGTGTGAGCCTTCCGAAACCGCGTTTATCGATTGAGCTGTGCTGAGAGTTACATTGCAGAGTTCGGTGGCTCGGATAGTAAAATGTTTGATCAAATTGTTGTCAAACCATCGCATGACGAAGATTGCATATGATTTACAAACAACGGCGTAAATTAAATTAATCAATAATGAGTTCAGCAATCGGTAATAAATAAGGTAGAGATCATTTAATTTATTTCACTTATCCTGGGTATTAGTGTTATGGTTGATGGAATTGTTATATTAAGTAGTACTTAAAAATTTGAACCATTTTAAATAAGGACATTTAAACTAGAGATAAGAATAATCACTCTTTTCAATGATTTGAATAAGAGTCAAAGAGTGGGTTTAAAGATTTGAAACCTTTACTCACTCTTTTGAGATTCATTAAAAAGCATTGCAGTGCATTAATGTTTTTACCACTCTTTTAAGTGTATACTCACTCTCACTCTCTGTGCGAGGAGAGTGAGCGGAGGAGGCGAGTAAAACTGTTTTATCACTCTTTGGATTATAATCACTCTGTAAGAGTGAGTAAAAGAGTATTATTTCTCTTTTGAGATTGTAAACACTAATGATGAGTGAGCAAACGAGGTTTGTCACTCTCTTTGGCTTTTACTGCCCGAGTGATTAGAGAGTGATTATTATCTAAAGAGTGATAACACAGTTTTACTCACTCCTTAGTGTGTGTCTAGTCGGCACAGAGAGTGAGAGTGAGTATAAAGGCAAAAGAGTGATTAAAAGAGTCATATAAACTGTTCGTGCTGATTTACACTCATTGACTCTCTCGAAGGCTTCAACTCACTCACTCACTCTTACTCAGCGTGCACATCTCTAATTTAAACGTTCTAAAGAGTTAATAAACTGCTTCGAATTGAGCTTAATGAACCTTTTGGAAACTGATATACTGATTAAGTCTTGTAGATATCGTTTAATATTTAGAACATTTTAGATGCGAGAATCAGGAGCGGCCCACACGAACGGACCGGACCAAATCCCATCCGGACCAATCCCCCGTAGCAAGGACTGACTATCCGGCTACGTTGTAAAATAAGTCGATACGGCCAGGCCGTTCAAACGAAACAAAAATAAAAAGATGCAAGAATCTTTGAAGATCATCACAATAGGGGTTCAGAGTTATTTAATCAATTTAATACTATGTTTGCAACTTTAATCGAATTTACCCAACATCAACTTCGTACAGTTAAAAAGTCTCTTAAACGTAAGTGTAAATATTATACATTCAATTTACAGAGAACAATTCTAAAATGAAAAATTAATTGTTCCAAAATTGCTTCATATATTAATAGTACAAAAGTGGTGGACTAGAAGCAACAAGCCACAACACACCTGTCTTACAGCTTTACAGCTACAAAAGGATCCAAAGCCAAACTCCATTGCCACCGCATACCGCACAGCAAGCCAATTGTGGGTGAACAATTTCGTGCTATTATGAAATAAATACCCTTCAAGTGTGAACGACAGAATTGACCGGTCACCCGCACAAAAGGGTGCCATTGCATTGCAAACTAAAAATAGAACCAAAGCAAAAAAATTATGAACATCTTTCCGCTCGAAAAGACACGCTCAGCAACAAAGCAAACGGAGGGTGGCCATCGCCATCGCCGTTGGTTACACGGAGTAGGCGAATGAGACAAATTGACGAAAATATGATTTTTATACCGCTTCCGTTTACCGTTTACCTTCGTTCCATAAGTCACCGGAGGACCACTCGGGGTGCAGTGCGGCATGGAGCCTCATAAAAAGAGAACGAATCATAAAACCGATGCTAGACGATAAAAAAAACCCATCGCCATCGTGAAGCAAGGCGACGCCAGGCGAAAAATGACGCTCCCCTCTTGAGGTCTATTGATGGGAAAACTTCTTCAACCACCACCTTCAGTAGCATCTCAACCCAGCGTTGTCTTGTTTGTTTCCATTTTCTTTCACTTTACCACTTTCTTGTCAGCTAAATTCCATCTTTTTGCCCTTTTCGTGGCACTTGTTTTATGTGTTTCCTTTCTTTCCGCTTCTTGTATCGCCTATGCCGCACCGGGAATGGTAATAAAATGGTGAACGGAACGGAGTGAAAATGTATCATCGAATGTAGCGTAGTGAGGGCGAAAATGGAGATAAGGAAAAAAACACACACACACAAACACACACGCGCACACGCGGGAAAATGTTCGCTAGCAAAGGATCGCGCATAAAGCTCACCCAAGCGCAACCGTTTCGTTCCCATCCGATCGACTTCGACTGATGGTTGATGGGTTTTTTCTCTTTTTTCGCGCGAATAAATGTGCACCACACCGCGCCATTAGCATAACCGGCGGCGGGTACCAGCATCGAGTTTTCGCCCTAATGGATGGGAACTTTTTTCCTTACCTTCACGTTGCAGATTTGAATCAATTGCGCTTGGAAGGCGAAGGATATAAAACATAATTCCTGGTGAAATGTAAATCAATTCACGGTTCAGTTTCGTGTTTTAGTCTTCCCGCCACCACAATCCCGGGGGAGGGTTGGAGTGTCGGAAAATTTAATTCTTTTTTTGGATGGCCAACTTTACCCGTGCATCGCATCATATCGAGTTGAAAGTTGCATAGACCGTGCTTCTAAATTTCTTTAAGGAAAGCATTCCAACAGTTAATTTCTTATTCAATGAATAAATAGTATTTGTTGCAAATTCGGATTTGAAAAGTATATTTTTAACAGCCTCGTTATACTGAGAGACGTTCAAAATTTATTACTCGTCTTTTCTCGATTGCAACATAAATAGGGCGCGATCCTCGCAATGCAGCCCTTTTTATTGCCTTGCTGGTGGCGCCCTCTCCCGTCATTTCTTTTAAGCTCCGATCCTCCAGATGAGCAGGTTTTGTCGAAAAACTTTGACAGTATTATTAATATTTATATTAAGTATGTTTGGAGTATTAAGAGTATGATTGTAAACATTTGCAGTTTATTGTTTGATTTCTTGGTGGTCTACTGGTAGTGGCGCCGATCTTCACACGACAGAACCGGTCCAAAATCCCATCCGGACCAATCCTCCATACGCAGGACTAAATAAAGTCAAAAAAAGCCAGAAATGGCTGGCCTCTAGACAACACACCTCTTTAACTTATTGGTGCCGATAAAGGAAGGAAGAGTATTCCAGCTACTTTCTCAAACAAAACGTCTAAATAAGAGAGGTTCAATGTGTATTTTTTTGTTGCTTATTAGAACTGTTGGGAACACTACACCCAAGGTCCGTGTAGGATAGAGGTCGAGTAATATAGAGCGATTTGACAAGTAGCCAAAAGTTCGTTACACGTGATTTGACGTTTGGACGCCCTTTTCCATTCAAATGTTTTGTGTGTAGTTTTGTTGATTAATCGGGATATAGTAAACAAGTAGGCTAGACGCAAGGAATCTTACACGGGCGACCAAACGTCAAATGAAATCCAAAATGGCGAACCTCTATCTTGGCTATTACTCGACCTCTATCCTACACAGACCTTGCACTACACCAGTGAGTCCCCAACGACCTGTCAGATAGCGCTAGGGAAAAAGAAAAGCGATATGAAAGAGGAAGAAAAAGGAGGATGAAACCGATCGCAGGATGCGTCTCCGATCGTTTTTTAGTGATCAATTTTTTGGCAAATATAATAACCGTTTTCGGCGAAAAAAAATCATTTTTTAAATAAATTCGTAAGGAAACCAGTAGCTTTTTTTAACAAAAACACTTTTCATTTTGATCATAACTTAATCCCAAACAATCGTCAGGATCACAACAACAGGATCACACTACCAGATCCAGATCCAGCCGTATGTATGATTGATAATCCCCAAGATAAGCCTGTTTAAATGGAATGGTTGGAATACCCATGTCTTTCTCTTCCTGCGTCAGTTAATTATTTGTTTATCCTGACCAATCGTTCCATGATGGTACCATTATCAACAAACAGCCCCCACCCACCCAAAAACAACTACCACACGCCGTGCCACGGTCCAGTAAATTTGTATGCTTGCCCATTACACAATCGCCTATCGCGCAAAGTTGCGCAGCGGTGTTTGGTGAGGATCAATGCTTCAAATTAGCACCGAACCGGAACGGCAGAATAAACTTCGTACCGGAGTTTTGTTTTTTGTTATCCGGACGCTATCTTACATCCGGTTGCTTGTTTCATCCCACCCGCGAAGGTTTTTTTTGGACGAGTTTCGCTTATCGGTAAAGCTCCATCGTCATAATTTAATAAGTTTCTTTGCGGCACATTAGTTTCCGCCCCGCCGCGGGGTAGTCTTTGTTTTTTTTTTTTGTTGTTGTGCTTAAAAAGCGGTTCAAGCCGTGTTTGTGCTTTGCTATCCTCGTTTTGCTTCTTTTTTTTTGGTTTGTTTTGCACGCTTCCACAGTACGATAAGTAAAAAGTTGATGATGGTGTGTAATTTGCTCCGTAGCTGGGTGTCTGGTTCGCGTAAGTTCACGCTTTTCAAGCAAACCACTGGGCGCTGGTACGCGGAATGTCCTTCACATGATCTCTGCCTTCACCGGAGTTAAGTACTCTGGCCATTTATCGTGCATATCTGATGATCCGCTTTTGTCGCCCAGCGGAACATTTGGGAGCGTTCGAGGCAGAGTTCACTGCTTCCAGCGCCCGAAATATCCTTATCGTGTCACATCTTGCCGTATAGCATACTTTAGGCATATGTTTCATTTTCGCCTGCTCTCGCACTCCTTATCGCGCAGCTTGCTTTGTTTCTCAATGTTTCTCTCCTTCTTCCGCGAATTAGTGGCGTCGTCCATCGTACTCTCGTTCGCTCTGTTCGTTCTAAAACAAAGAAAAGATTGTCTGAAATTGAATTTACTGCCGCTTGCGCAAAGTATCGCGAACAGAAAAGTTACTATCGAACAAACAAACCAAAAAGAAACACAAAAAAAACAGCCACTAGTATTATGTGCTTGGCTACATTTCAACCATAATGCAAAAGGACTTGGGACGAATGGGACTGTGCGTAAAGCGTCCGGAATTCCACTCAAGCAGGACAAGAATTGCCAGACGAATCTTTTTGTGTGTATCGATGCATTACCCTTTCGGTATTAAAACAACATCCGGACAGGAAGGGAACACTGTATCCAGCAGCAGCCCATAATGCGTCCTCTATGTCCCTCGCTTCCGGCTTACTCGTTACGAAGTCGCGAAGAAAAAAATCCCAACGAGCGGGCGCCCTTTTCAGCACAGCGCCATAGCACAGACACAGCTTTCTTTATGCTTCCTGCCGCTGCCGGGGCGCAAGGGCGCAGTGGCGGCAACATTATTTATGCTTTCGTGTTATCATTAAATTGCATCTGGCCCGTGTAATTCAATTCACTGCTGGAGCACCCCATAGAACACCCCTCGGCGTGTTCTCGGCACGGCTCCTCAAAGTCCGGCCCGGGAAAATGGCCAAGAAGGGCATCTTCTCGGCAGCATTGTTACAGTAACCGGTGGCTCGCCGCTCTCCCTCCCAGTCTGAGGCTCTCCCGCCGTGCATTGGTGCATCTGAAAGTTTCGCAAACTTTTGCCAAGTCTCTAAAGGCCCATCGTGCCGAAATGCCGCCAACACGGTACAAGATGTTCGTTACATAAGCGAACTCGACAAGGTGGCAATCCTCGGCCACAGCATGCAATATGCAAAATGGTATCACATTAGGTATATTGAACTTTTATTGAACAACACAACAACAGTGGCAACCAAGTGGAAGAAAGGCAACGATATTGGCCGATACATTCTTAAATTGAATTTCGCCCCCGTTCTAAACAGAAAACTGTTCTAATATTAATGCAATAAAAGTGATGCATGTGTAGGACCGTTGCAGGAGCAAGCGAGATGGGTTGGGAAGATTGGTTGGAATTATTCTTTCCTTTCCATAACCCAGGCCATCTCCGTAAACTACTGCTTCCCCGTAAACGATTTGAATGCCAAGAGTTTTCATGTTCGAAAGCTTCAAACCCGGCACTATCCGGAACACCGCCCGGACAGCGCGCCACGGTACCGTCCGTACCCCGTCGTATTACACTGTTAATCAAATGAAACGTACTTTACCGTACGGTCGACGGGCATAAAACTAAGGGAAAACTTTCATTTTCCGGGGTTTTTCCTGAGGGGAGGGGGCAAAAACAACTGCACGTGAAGGTGAAGATGAGATGGTTGGGATCGACATAAAAACAACAGTAAACTTCTCCGCACCCGAACCCAGAACCCCCGTGGCAGTGTAACCCCGAGATTCGTGCCAATGGCGGCCGGGTTTGCCACAATCGCTTCATTTATCAGCGTTAATAAATTATTGTGAAATTTTATTACAACATTCGCGCTAAACTGCAGTTTTATGTACCACACAAGTACACTTTATTACGCCCCGGATCGACCGACCGCCCGGGAAAGCGGGAAACTTGTACCGTTCCGTTACGCTGGCGTCTTGCAAGGATGTACATCATAAAAACGGTCACTATCTTCGTTGCTTCGGTTGCTTCCTTATTTATTGCCTCTTGCGTTTTGTGTGCCGAATGACACTATCCGCCGAACAGCAATCCGGACACTTTGTTAATGGGCACCACGTTGCCGACCACCTTGTTGACCGAGCTGAGCCCCTCGCCCAGGAACGAGCAGGAAATTGATTTCAGTGCCTCCAGCTGTGCCCCCCAGATGGACAGTTGGCAAAATCTGTAAACCGCCCCATAATCACGTGAGTCACGTCATTTAGTGTCGCCGTCATTCGGGCGCCCGAATTCACCTCACCTGAAGTCATTATCCACCGTAACCTGCTCGCCGACCTTCACGAACGGTGTGCCCTTGCTGGTGAAGCTCTTGAACACGTTGTCCTGATGCATGCTGCTCGTGTTCAGGTACGCAAACTTGGCAATGAACGAAGCGAACGACTTCCGTGCGTTCAGGTCTTTCGTCGATTTGACCGAAGCGGACAGCGTCGGATTGCCGAAGACGTCGTGCGTGTCGAACAGTATGCCCAGCTCGTCACCGTGCGCCACCAGCCGATCGTCGGCACCGTTTTTCCCCGCCTTGGCCACGATCGGTAGCCCGGTGAGGAAGTCGCGACCGCGCGTATTGTCCGACCGGTGCTCGTAGCTGTACATGAACGCTTTCGAGCTTTTGGCCCACGCCTGGGCGGACACGACGGCGGGCAGATTGAAGACGGCATCGGTCGTTGCCTCCACCAGCTTGCCCAAAATCTGCGTCACGTCCCAGCCGCTCGGGATCTCGAGGTACTTGTCGAGGTTGAGCACGCCACCGACGTTGCCTACCGCTTGCACCTGCTTCTCTACGTTCAGGAATCCTTCCAACCCGATCAGCGAGCTCGTTTTCTTCAGGAAGTTTGTAGCTCCCTTAAACGTCGACTGGATCTCTTTCACTGGGGAGTTACAAGGGAAGTTACAGAGCCGGTGGCACCGTGGAGCGCTCTCAAAAAACTTACCATCGATCGCGTTGGCCGTCTCATCTTTCGTCACACCGATGAGAAGGGGAATTTTGGGAAAGTCTCCGGCGAGCAGCGTTGCCTCCGGTTTGTCCGTCATCAGTCCCAACAGTCCCCGCCCGTCATCTTTCTCCTCGACCACAGGGTTAACGCCCGCCTGTGGGGACATCCCGTTGATAAGCTTCTCCCCGCTGAAACGCTCGTTCTGTAGCTCCGAGTCCATCAGCACGATCTCGTCGGTGGATCGGCCGCGCAGACACTTCACCACCTCGGTTTCGTTTCCGGCCGCACAGCGATGGCGCACCGTCGCCTCCTGGTACGAGACCACCGGTTCACGGTCGTACGCGTTCGGTTGCACCGACGAGCCAGACATTGCCACCACACCGGTGACGGAGGTGCGTGCCATCGTGGCCGATGCCAGCACCATCGCAGCCGACGCACCCGAACCATGCCCGACCAGCTTGATCTGGGCCGGATCACCGCCGAACCATCCGATGTAGTCTTTAACCCATCGAACTGCGGTCGCCATATCGAGCAGCGCCAAATTGCCGGACAAATCGCGACTACCATCGCCGAGCATGCCGAACGATCCGAGCCGGTACTGGATCGGTACGAAGATCACCCCATTGGCGGTGAGCGGTTCCGCACCGTACTGCGAAGCCGATCCGTACCGATAGCCACCACCGTGGATAAACACCACTACCGGCAATCCGGTCGTCTCGTCCGGCATCTGCGGGGTGAAGATGTTGAGCAGCAGACAATCCTCGTGCCCGATCACGCGGTACGGGTTGTCCGATTTCGGCTGGGGACACGGTGGTCCGTACCGTGTCGCATTGATGTCGCCGCTGAGATGCCGATACTGGGGCCGGGCGAACCGGTTCTGTCCGGTGGGTGATTCCGCGTAGTGGATGTTCAGGAACGAGTAGAGCCCCGTTTGACGGTTGCGCAGTCCTTCGATTCTGGCCGCACGGCCACCGTGACGCACGAACACCACCGGATCGTCGAGCGGCGGTGTTGCCGATCGGATGCCTCCAACAATTGCATCACATGGTATCACGAGCAGGGCAAGAAGAAGCGGTAGTCCAACGATTGACTGTGCTAAAACTTTCGTCCGCGCCATGCTCCGAGTGCTTGAGGACGTGGCCGAACGTAAAATGCAACTACTGATCGTAGAGCAGGCGGAATGGTTGCCTATTCGCCCGTTTATCAGTGCGCGATCCTGCTTGTGGGCAAACCAAAAAGTTCCTCATACTTTTTGGGAATATTTTCTCAAAATGGTTGTTCAAGATAATTAACAATAAACTATTATTAAAAAACATTTTAACTATGCCAGAGCTGATGCTTAGAATTATTAGTTGGGGGTTCACATTCAATAAGTCTAATTAGGCATCATTTTATGGTAACTTTTCTACTCGTCTATATTATCCACAGTCGCCTGATGTCGCAGAAATTTCGCTGTGCACCACTTTTTTATCGTTATTAGCGCACGAACGAAGGCCAGTAGAACGTTGTGATAAAGTAATCAGCAAGTGCAAGTAACAACGGTTCCCAAAAACGACGATTCTACGCAGTGATTTTGCTGAAGAAAAAAAAACATTTGTGCGTTGCTTTGCTCATTGCTGGCCCTTGCCTGCCTACTAGATCCACTCGCTCGTCCAACAAATCTTAGCAACCATTTCAATCTCCTCATTTTCCCCTCAATCAAGCAAAACAGCGCTCCCCCCTGCCCCCCCCCCCCCCTCGAGGGTGCAAAAATGGCGCGCTTCCCCTCCAAAAAAAAAAATGCAAAACGTAAATTGAACGCAATAAATAAGTAGAAGCATTCGAATAAAACCGACCACTTTTGCCAAACGTTTGCCTCCATCATGTTTTATTTACCTTGCCATTTAAGCCTCCAAGAGGGGAACGAATGGGGGGGGGGGGGATCTCGAGAACACAAAGTTCAACTATGTGTACAAATCGCCTGCAACTATCCATGGCCTTTAGTGGCCATGCCAGGCGTTCGTGGCGTTGACTTTCGTTCGTCGCTTCGCCGGACCCAACTTGGTGTAAGTTTTTTTTTTTTGCTTTTTGTTTTACGAGTCTTTGCTCCTTCTTCGGTCAACTTTTATTACCCAATTCCCCTGGACCAGACAGGTTAGAGGGGGGGAGGGGAGGGAAGGGGGGAGGAGATGGGAGTGGCATCACCGAATACAGCCGCATGACGACGATCCTCGCTCCAGATTCGCCGGTTTATCACGATACGGACAAGATTGTTTGCACCATACGTTAGGGATATAGTTTTGTTTTTATTGTTATCATTGAATCCTTTATGTATGTGTGTGTGTGTTTGCATGTGTGTGCGCATTCGGTAGCATACAACTTCCGCTACATTTGGGGCAGTTTTATTGTGGAACATTTTTACACAAACGGGTGGGGCGAATGGGAGATTGGAAAGACGCAAACAGGCGACGAATTTCGGGCAGGAAAGACGAAGATAAGAGCGGCCTACTGCACCCGTTACTGCAGCTCATTCGTGCCACGGCAATTTATGGTGTAATCAGATAGACACAATAAATACAGAATTAGAAGCGACATAAATAAAACGGACCACCATTTATCTATCGGTACTATCGGATGTAAAACGAAATTAAAAGGATTGCCAGTGTCAGCTGCACTCGCTGCTAGGGCCAGTGTCAACGGGCGGGTGTGATACACAAAATAGTCTTAAAGACACATTTAGACACTGCCAACTGAATCACGCCAAAAACACAGCCAAAGTGCTACAGAAACTCACAGAACATTAATGCTTTCGCTGCGTGTGAGTGTGTTTTTCCGAAATCAAATTTAACGACACTCTATTTTCCCAGCCAACATTCTGCTAGATCGATCAGTAGCCGTGCCCGTCCTAACGGGCCTGTGTTGCGTTGTTAATAATTCATCCCCGGTAGAAAACCTCCGCATCAAGGATCGGCGTTCGGTTCGGTTGGGTGTCGTCCTGCGAATGTCGCAACATTGGACGAACGGCACCGATCGTATGGATTATTGGAAATCATTCCAAATCCAATTTGCCAGCTGAGTACTTCTGGCCGGGGCCCCCATTCAGCCGCTTCAAGAATGCCACCACCCCCCGCGGGTGGGGGGAATCCGGTCCAACACCCCGTCGATTTGTCATGATTTGTAGAATGCGAAACGAATCGAAATCGGGCCGACCGCGTGCAGAGAATGTTATCGCCATGCGAGGAAGCCCTTTTCCAATGCCAACATCCAAAAAGCTCCCGGGACGTTACGGGGCGCGATCGCAGCGTTAGCATGTGTTAACACACACACACACACATGTTGTGTGTGTGCAGCCTTATCGGTGGCACTCGAAGCGTTCGTGAAACAGCATAACTTCAATGGCAATAACGCGTGCTCCACACGCATTCCGCTGCCTGCCGGCGGCCGGTGATGGCGGTAGGTGTGATAAGGCAAAGGCAGCCCACTAAGATAAAGGCGCCGTTTCATATTCATGAAACTTTATGATTTCCGGATCCCTTTTCCGTCAAGGGCACCTCCGAAATTGTGTAATGCTGCATCCCGCTCGCTGACGCTCTCGGAAAGCGCTCGGAATGCGACCTCATTTCGAATGCTCGCATTCCTCCGACACAGACACGGCCACCTCGACCTCCGGTGCGCCCGACATGGAACCACCCTCCGGGTGGTGGCGATTTTCATAATTTCATATTTGTATGCATGGAAATTGGTTCCCATTCGGTGCGAAAAGTCCGACAGATTGGCAGGACGCTGCGGAATGCCAAAGGTCAGCCGGGGGAGAGGAAAGGGCGGTGACTTGACGGCGGGCAGGTGTGTTGTCGAGTTCAAAATGGAGACCTCCTGCCCTCCCCTGCCAGCTGCGCACGTTGCGCGTGGAAAGTTATGCGGTTCCGGATGGGAAGCATACGGTACGGAACACAATATACATTTATGGCTCGCCGTCAGTGCTGGCTGGCACGGAAGTCGTCGGCAGCATCTTAAACGTCTGGAAGTTGAAGGCAGGTAGCGAGAAAATATGCCGCTGTACCGCGGTGCCGGTTCTGGCAGGGGAACAAAAAGGGGTTTTTTTTCCAGTTCTACTACACCAACTCACAATCATTTGTCAGCAGGAACGAACATATCGGCGCGCAGTTTATCGGGGGTGCAACGTTATTTTGTTGTTCTTTGCTGTCTGTTTTTTTTATCACACAAACAAATCACCGAACGCCAAAGCATAATGTTGTGTGCGTTCGCGGAGTGGGGCCAACACAAGAAAAACAAGCGGACTCCCTTCACAAAACAATCCCATTCTCAAAGCCTGCAATAATACAAGCTGATAGCGTATTTTGCCACGCTTCGTATCGGATGGAGGATGGCGCAGGATTTCGAGCGGACCACCAGTAGCGGAGGAGCCAATCGAAAACCGTGTCAACATCATTCGTATCAATTGCACCCACCAGGCTGGCAGCTGTAGAACATAGATAAATAAAAATCACCTCCAAACAATATTAATGACACGGTTTCGAGAGGGAGAAAAGGAAAATGTTAATCAATAACTACAACTACCCCACCACAACGGAATGGATCCTTCAAATATATTTACTCAAAAGACCCCAAACCCTCCCAACATCTGTATGGCTTAAAAGTGATAAAACATTGCAGCGATCCATCAACCGACACAACACTCACCCACTCAAAATCATGTTTCGGATGCGATAAGGAATTGAAAAATGATACCAAAAAAAAGAAAATGCAATGGATGGGTGCTGTTTGATGGTGACAGTCAAACAAAATGGCAAATAACCAAAGAAAAAAATGAGCTCATCAACATAACATCGCCTGTGGTGCGGAGCATCATTGACAACTTGCCGATAAGAATGACCCCCCTTTGTGGTGCACGAAGAAACTCATCCCAGCAAGCCGTTCGTTCCCCTCGGGGAAAAATCCTGGCACGCATAATTTCACAATCCTTTACCCCACGCGTGGAAAACATGCGTGGACAGGGGACAAGTGGAGCTAAAAAATAGACCTCTCCAGTGAGTTTTTTTTTTATTTTTGTACTTAATTCCAAAGATTTTTCTACCCCGCTTGCTTTGATCCTTTTTCGCTCTGTCAGGGTTGTGCATTTGATACAGTGCGTGTCTGTTTTCTGGCACCGGGAAAACCAGGAGAACCATAAAACCATAAAGTCCTTCAGTTCGTCAGCCCCCAAAAAAAAGGCTCCCCAGAAAGTCTTCCAAAAAGAGCGAGAGAAAAGGAAAAACACACTACACGTCGGACAGCGGCAGTATCGCTTTTCGAAAGGGTGTTCTAAAAACACTGCAACAGTGTAAAAGTGTTTAGTGTGAAATAGAGTCGGGAATGTGTGTGTGTCCCTGTGAGTGCTTCTTTCAAGAGTTATTGGGAAAGAACCCGATATGTGTGTGTGGAAGAACCCCCAAAAATGCTTCCCGACCGAACCGAACGGCCCGTTTTTTTTCTGCTGTGCATTAGTTTATTCCTTTTTAAAAGTGGCTAGCGATATTCTCCTGCAAGCTTCTTACCCGAAAGCAAAACCCCCGGAGAAACCGGGAGAAACCTCCCGGCAGTCAGTTAAAGAATGGAAAACCCATTCTAGGACCGTAGGACTTATGGCCGAAAGATATGGCATACACACATTGATATCCTGTCCTTTCGTCCCGGGGTCGTTTCGATTTCTTTATGTTGCGTTTATTCGTTGCCTGGCCAGCATTCCTGGTGCCTGGCTGGGGCAACAGTCGATGTGTTCTGCTTTCTTCTCTGCAGCGGGAAACAGGAAGCGGCAAAAGACTCCTTTTCCCTTGCTTCTTTCTTTCCGCTACATCCCGATGACGAGATTGAAACCGTAGCGCCGTCTTTCCCAGGCCCAGGTTTTTGGGTGGTTCCCCCGGCTGGAACGTTCACCCCCCTCACTCCCTCCTGCCCCACGGTGGACCTCACAGATTGGACCGTGTAAAACAAATAAAAGTGAAGATGAAATGGAACATAAAAATTTACGACACTCGGTAAATTGAATATAAATTCGAAGCTAACTGTACACGATCCAAAAGGTGGCAAATGGCAATGTCGAAACGCTCGACACACTCGCACTCTGCGCGGACCGGTTCGACGGCCGGTGCGGCGGTCCAAGTGAGTGTAGATAAAATAAATTGCAGCTCAAGATATCCCTTTTCGGGATGATCCCTTTCTGAGACACGGGGCTTTGACTCGATGAGCACGCCCTGTGCCGCCCAGCAGTCATCAGCTCTTGACGAGCGTAAAGTGGGCACCCCGAGCAGAAAGAGAACGCAGAAGAATGTGGCTGTGTGGAAAAAAAACATCAAATCTGATACTATCCAGACCAACCCCCCCTTAACGACCTGCGATGAACGGTGGGGGAAGCTGGGACCCACGACCTGGCCTGGAGGTTAGTTTTTCATCGATCAATCACCTCCCGTGATGCGGTGTGGTGTAGTGATTGCTTTCACCTCCAATGGCTTTCATTGCCTTCGTCCCGCGGCAAACTCGCCGAAGTCTCCCCGGGCCCGACGTTTATTGATTCGATCAGAATCTGAAGAAGATGAAGGTTAATGCTACTCACTAACCTCCTCCTACGTATGTCCACACACACACCCATACAGCGACAGTTGATTGAGTGCAATCGTTTGCGATCGAATGTTTATCCTTATGTCATTCGGAATGGTGGAAGGCTACACCGGTCTTCGCCATCCGAAGGCAATCAGGCTAGGGCTGCAGTAAATTGCAATCGCTTGGTGCAGTGAAGATGCAGCCTTTCACTGCAGTAGGATGTATTTACTTTGCATCCCAGTGTGTATTTGTTTTCGTGACAGTCGCTAGCACTCGCACAGCGGCTACGGCTGCTGGATAAGTAATACTAGACGGGATGAGCAAACTACTTAACGGAAGGGAATTTTGCTTTTAACATAACCGTTCTGATGGTTCCGAAATGGATGGATGAGCTTCAACAACCCAAACACTACTTGACACGTCGATGCGTTCCATTTATTACACTAGTTTTATGAACTATTAGGGTTAAATTTCAAGCTGATTTCATTGTACGTTTAATAATCCTTACTAAAGAATATATAGAAGAGTTTATTTCCTTAATTTATTATATACAATTTTAAATGAGACATACATTAATAGTTTCGGGCTATTAATCTTTTACGCAATATTTAAGGTTTAATAATTTTCTTATTTCATGACGGTGTTTATCTATTTGGGTTTTGTACGGCAGGGAAAACTTTACAAAAAAAACCCTTGGTTACAGTGACTAAATTTAATGGAAAAGGGCTACAAAAATTATTCTATTAAATCTATTACGCTTGCTAAAGAAGCTTCTTTCCTTTGGAGTCGAATAACAGATATTAAAATAAATAGTAATAGTAAACAACTATATTAATTTCTGATCATTTTTCTTGATAAATAAATCATTCTCAAAGCTTTCATATAACTTTAAAGCTTAAAAGCTATATTTTGATTATTTTATTTAACAGCACCAAAGTAGCCTACTTCAATGACTTTTTAATGACATTTAAAAATCGCAATGAGTGTCACTTCAAAATTTATTTAAAGTCCTTGGGAATTTTAGAATTTTAGTTCCTAAAAATATAAAATACATTATTCAAAGAATCTGCGCCCATTTAAGAGGGCGACATAAAAGATTTACATCGTTTAGCGCATGCACAATACACAACACCAATGCACCGCCACCTTTACGGTCTCAATAGCAGTGAAACACCTCCAATCCATTATTTTATCGTTGTACCTGTACGGTACAATCATGTGATTGGCGGTGCACTGGAATTGTCATTGCATTGTTCAACCCACCGATCACCACCCACGGTCAGCGCGATGCGGTAAGCGCGTACAGCTTCCGCTTCAGCCGCACATAAATCTGCAATGTTTCCCATGTCCGAGCGCTTCGCCACATGGTCGAACAAACAGACAAAAAAGGTACCACACTCACCGATGCCATTCTTTCTCTCCATCGCTATCCGCTTTCGCCACAGATTGACCTGAAGCATAAAAATCAACTGAACAACAGCGACAACATGGTGAAGATTGGAATCGATTTACGCGAGTACTATCCCAGCGTGGAATGGGACATTCTTGGCGTGCCAGCAGAGCGCCACGAGAAATACTATCCATGCTGTGCCGAACCGTACCCAGGTAAGCGCATCGTTCGGGGTGCATTGTGCAGAACAAAAGCGGAAGAAGAAAAAAAGAAACCCCCCCTCGTCCACGTGCCCCATTTTATGGCCAAGGTTCAAACACACACGGTCCACTTCGCCGCACCGACGGCTGCATGCTGTAATTTGGCATCGGTGCACCTTAACCTTCCCCCCATTTTCTTCTTCGCACTGTCGTCTCGCTCGACCGGACACGTTTAGCTGCACATTCTGCTTCGCCATCGGCCATTCTGCGCCAACGCCGATAGCACGGTGGCCATTGAGGCAAGCAATAACCATCGATTGCCTCACACGCCTCACCGACGGTCACGGTGCATTGGGTGGTCTCCCTTCGGTGTCACTTTAAATGCTGCCCATTGACTGGCCGGGACCTGTTCGCACCGCCCGCCGCTAACACAAAGCGCCTGTTTTTTTTTTTTTTTGCTTTTTTACAGACATTTTCTTCAACATCACATTACGACGCAAGACGCTGTTCTACACGGTGAACCTGATCATACCGTGTGTTGGCATCTCGTACCTGTCCGTGCTGGTGTTCTATCTGCCGGCGGATTCGGGCGAAAAAATTGCATTATGCATCAGCATCCTTCTGTCGCAAACCATGTTCTTCCTGCTGATATCGGAAATCATCCCGTCCACCTCGTTGGCCCTGCCGCTGCTCGGCAAGTACCTGCTGTTCACCATGATACTGGTCGGGCTGAGCGTCGTGATCACCATCATTATCCTCAACATACACTACCGGAAGCCGAGCACTCACAAGATGGCACCCTGGGTCCGGAAGTTCTTCATACTGCGCCTGCCCAAGCTGCTACTGATGCGGGTCCCGAACGATTTGCTCAAGGTGAGTGAAGGGCCGTATGTGAGCGAACCGTACGGCTCGATGGTTTACATACGTAATTACATATTCCTGCATCGAGAAGGAAGAGAAAAAAAACACCCCCTTGACCCAAGTGACTATCTTTTCTTGATGGCCATTTTTGTCACGATAAAGTTCTACTGAAATTCATATTTTAAATTCCAAGAACTCCTTAATGACTTCATTGCTTTATCGGATTGTTGATACAGAGAATTTTGTTTAATATAAATTGTTCTGCAATGTTTTGTCACATACAATCAGTGCCTTAGATACGCAGTAGTTAAATATATAATATAGAGAAATATTAGACAATAAAATATAATAGTTTTTACATATATGTTTCATCATGATGTTCTCACTCCGGTTGGTCTTCCGTGCTACTGCTCCAGGATCATCGATGATATTTCGGTATTCAGTGCCTTAAGCTTGCTTAAACTGTCCTACAAGCCTGGTTCAGATGGAATTGGAAAATTCTCCATTCATATCTTCTTAATGTTACCCGTTCTTCCATTATTCCGTAACAACATGGATTTATGTCTAATCCATTGCCACTGCCATTAATCTTATGTGTTTTACCTTCTATCTTTCGACCCAACTGGAAACTGTATTTCAAGTTGATGCCATTTTTACCGACTCTAAATCTGCTTTCTATCGTATCTCCCACTCACTCTGTTGCGTCTTGGAATTTTTAATCGAAGTAACCATACGAAAATGTTAAATTGTAAACCGCAGTAGAAAATAGACTAAGGAAGCTATGATATTTGTAAAAATGGCTATATAAGCGCGAGCAACCAAAGAATAAATAAATTTTTGGTGAATCAATTGAAGAAGAAACATCTGGTTTCCTTTAAACAGAGCTCTGGTCTTCGACACCTTACCCCCTTCTGTTTTAATAGGCTCCCCAAGCTTTGGATAAGGAGTAACTAGCGGGAAGGTCTCTGCTTCACCGAGAAAACTCCGTTACCATCATCCTGTGACTTCAGCAAAACGACCAGTCCTTCGCGTGGTCTGCCGAAAAAGTTCGGCATGTAAACACACTCCTTCTTTCCAAATTATCCTGTCTTGGCGTCCATACCTCATTATTTCCTTGGTTCCGTTCTGTCTTGCGTGATCGTTATTATCGAGTCTCGTTCAAAAGTGCCTTTTTCTCTCCCTTTCCTTCTAATATAGGCGTATCTCAAGTTACTGTATTAAATCCACTATTATTTATAATGTTCGTCAATGATGTTTGTACTGTCCTTGCTCCTGATTATTTATTCTTTTTTGTCGACGACTTAAAATCGTGTATCCTATAACCTCTCCTTCCAACTGTGTTGTTTTGCCATCTATCCTTGACCGTTTTTGTGCGTGGTGTTATCTCCATTTGGTCTCTCCATTTGTCCTACTAAATGTAATGTCCCCTTTTGTTCATCCTTATTTCCTTGACCAAGTTCTAGTAAAGCGTGTTTCGGAAATTAAGGACTTGAGTATTTGGTTTGATTCGGGCCTCATCTTCTGTCACCACATTGACTCCATAGCCAGCAAGTCTAGGAGGACTCTTGGTGTAATGAATCGTGAAGCCCGTGACTTCTCCGATCCGATGTTGTGTGAAGACTTTGTTCTGTTCAGCGGTTAGGTCTATTCTAGAGTATTGGCTCGGTGATCTGGTCGCCCCGTTGGCAAGAATCCACATCGATCGAATAGAGCGGATGCAGTGGTCCTTCACTAGGTATGCCTTCCTTAAAACCATTGGTGTTGGATCCTCTGCTCCGCCTGGTTACCGTTATACAATTATTAGCAAAACTAATATAAAAACCCAACTACATGACTTTTATGCCACTTCTATTCAATTAAAATCCAAAGTTAAGTGAGTAAACAATTGGAAAGATCAGAGAAAGAGGAGTAAAACAGATTGACCCAAACAGAGACACCAAGCATGCAACTCGCGACCGTGCCGTCTGTCCTTATTGCCTGAAACCTCAAAAATAAAAACAAAAATACCTAAACTCAGCTTATCTCCTCGCTATGTCTAATGGCATCTCTTGAAGCATTGCACTCTAATGCCCCATTGTTACTGTTCACTATCTTCCTACGAAACGCACAGGAGCTGGCAGCGAACAAGATTAACTACGGTATAAAAATCAGCAAAAGCAAATTCGGTGCCGCACTGGCCGCCCACTCGCAGATGCAACCCAACTCGGGCGGTTCCAGCCCGGACTCGATACGGCACATGCAGGGACGGCCAGGTGGATGCAACGGACTACACTCAACGACAGCCACTAATCGGTACGTATTCGGCACAAATGTGAAGTTTACAGTTGAGTTAACGGTGGAAAGGATTACGGCGTATGGCGATAGGATTAAATGTTAAGAGTGAAGCGAGCCGGGTTTTGCATGGATGATAGCTTAGAATAAGTGCCCTGCGGCGGAAATGGGGAGGGATGTTTGCAAATAATTTCTTTTTCAACCGCGTTGCAAAAGGATTCAACATTAATTAACTAGACAACAGAAGTGGAGTTCTTGTACATTTTGCGTGGCGTCTGCTAAGCCGTACCTACTTGAAACGGTACGAGAAGAAGCTTTTCTATTCAATCCACACGGAAAGAGCTTCGGTATCCTTCAGCTCTCGATCCGATATCGACACGATAATTAATCCTTGGCAATATTTTCATCTTCACCTTCTGCGGCACTCGGGCACTGAGCATGAATTGAGCTATCTTCATGCCATGGGGTGCCATCGCATCCGTTACACGCTGCCCAGAAAATCATGCGATAAAAGCACACGCTACATACACCATCCCGATGCAATTACTCTCCATCCCGCATGGGAACTACACGCTCACGTGCGAGTGCTTAACCCGGCTCCTCGGTTGCAAGATTATGATCAACCGGCAATTGCTGAAAATGCTCAATCGATTCTGCCCCGATTGTGGGGTTACGTTGCTTTTAATTAGTCAATCGCAGGCAATGGCGTGCTCATGCCGTTATCCTTTCACTCGATCTTCGTTCCTCAGCTTCAGCGGGCTGGTCGGTGCGTTGGGCGGTGGGCTGAGTGGACTGGGAGGCTACAACGGGCTGCCCTCGGTAATGTCGGGGCTGGACGAGTCGCTCAGTGACGTTGCGCCGAGAAAGAAGTATCCGTTCGAGCTGGAGAAAGCCATCCACAATGTGATGTTCATACAGCATCACATGCAGCGGCAGGACGAGTTCAATGCGGTAAGTATGTTTTTGTTCGCGTGGTTGTCATTTTACTTCCGTTGAAGGTTGAAAGCTGAGATTTGAGAACAATTTCGTCAAGCAACCCATCGCACTCCGCCATTTGCCGCATTGAAATATTAACGGTAGATTTAAATTGGTACAGAAATTGGTTACGGTTTGCGGTGTTGGTCACACATCAAACATGACCACCAAAGCCACAAATGACAGATTACAATCAGTTTGCACACAAACCTTTCTTTTTGCGGAGTTCCAGTTCTTTTTTGTTGTTGTTTGCGTTGGTACGGAGCCCAGCCATATTGTGACCACAAATAGGCGAATAATCTGTCCGTGGCAAACCTCCAAGTCAAACCCCCCCCCACCCCCCCCCCCACCCCCGCCACGGCCCGTAATCGAATCACTGCGGACAAATTCATTTCTTACTTTTGTTTCCAGTGCCGTCGTTCGGTATGCTCGAAATGTGTCCGGCCCGTGTGGGGTCTTACGTGTGCAGCAAGTTCATTTTGCTAAGAAAAACCACCTCCCATCCCAACCCCAAGGAAAAGGCGTTTTTCGCCTCAAGAATCAGGGCCACTAATCCCGGGCCCTTCGATATCGCTATCGATGGGTTTGAGGAGCACGAGTTTCGATACGCTACCAAGGTTGCTACATTCTTTTCTTTGTTCCGGAGTTTTTGTTTTTTTGTGTGTTTTTTTTTTGGTCCAGTTTTGCCTTTTGTTTCCCTTCCGAGAACACACATTCTTGGAGGTTTTCTCCGGTCCATTATCGGGGAAAATTTATATCCACCCATTCATTTACCGCCACCATCGTTAGTGTCATTGAATTTTGTACTGGCCGTTACCGGCACAATCGGTCTTTACGCTTACTGCCGCTGTAAGCCACCGCGTAACTGACGGAAAAATCCCAACCCTCATGGTTTCCCCCCCCCCCCCTCCCCCTTTTTTTCTTTTGTTCAGAGGAATCCTCCGAGAAAACTCGTGCCACATCCACCCGATGCTAATGATGATTGTGTTTTTCTCCCTTTCATTTCCATGGCTACCGTGTATGGCTCGCTCTCTCGCTTCGACTGCTTGCCCGTGAAAATGGGAAAATTCGGGCACCAAACAACAAAACACAAAACGTCTTTTACTGCATCGCCCGAACCGGATGGAACTGGTGGATCGTCGAAAAAAAAATGAACGGAACTAAAATAAAATTCAACATCCACAAACCGGCTGACCAACTGGCCCGGGGGGCTGGCTGTGGAATAACAACAACTTTTAACCACAACCCGGCTGCCGACCGATTTTTTCCGGATATTTTTCGATTCTTTTTTTTTTGCCAATGGGACACCACTACCAATCCAAATCTATCGCTGCCGACAACAACAACAACAACAAATGATAACAATAATTTTCCAACACACACCGAACGCAACTTTCTTAACTACTTTTCCGTGGTCGGGATGTGTAACTTGCAACTTCTTTCTTTTTTTCGTTTCGGTTTTCTCTCTTATTTAACTTTGTGTTAATAATACCTTGAAACTCGGCCGACATTCGCCTACCGCACGGCTCGCACCACAGGAAGACCAAGACTGGGGCTTTGTGGCGATGGTTTTGGATCGTTTGTTTTTATGGTTATTCACGATAGCGTCGTTATTCGGCACATTTGCGATCCTGTGCGAGGCCCCATCGCTCTACGATGACACCAAACCGATTGACATCGAGTACTCCATTATCGCCCAGAAGCTGTTCAATCTTACCGTCAAGGATACGCGCTCCTAAGGGTTACGCGCGCGCTCAGCGTTCCCGGCCCTGTGGCTTCTTTCCCCCCTCACGCGGGGTTTAACGGGCGATTGATTTTAATTTTTTTTAAACTTCAAACACACACAAATATTTATACACGTAGCTGCTGCTGCTGCTACTAGCAGCGTTGCGCAAAGAAGGACTATGTTTTTGGACTGTTTGTTTGCTTACACCATTTGGCGCTCATCATAAAACCATCAGCAGCAGCCGAAGAAAAAAAACCGATCCCGGTGGAACATAACCACCCTGATGTGCGCCACTGCGCAACTGGACATCACGCTGCTTGCGGTACCGTTTCGGTCACTTTTGCGATGTAATTTAAACGGTCGTTGCATTTTAGTGTGACCGTTTCTATCTCACGTCGCGCTCAACGATTCAGTCTTTGGCTCCGCCTGCAAGCGCGGTTACGCACGATTAATGCATTAGTGGGGGAGCCTTTTCCTTTTTGCGTAGACGAGGCGTGACAACCGACGCGTGTGCGATAGTAAATTACATGCCAAAAAAATAATTTGAGGAGTGCCAAATTTCCGATTTACAGCTACTGTGCAGTGGATCCGATCACAAAGATCACAAATTAGTTGTAGAGGATCACTTCCTATCTATCGTTCACAGCCATTTTTTTGTTTTGTTTGTGTAGGTTAGGTTATTACTTAGTATCTTCAATTAGCCGCCTCTAGATGACGTCGAGGAGTTTTCATCAATCTGTTTCCTAAAAGGTTAGTGATCGAAACCGAACTTTATTTTGAAGCGGTAGAAATGTATAGTGTGAGGGCATACGATTTTGTGTTAAGTTTTATCTATCCAATAAAATCAAAAAGGAACGTAAAAGTGGCTGGCTGGTTCAGGGCTATCTTCGTATAACTCAAAGTCTATATAGTATGCAGGTCGATGCATGTAGGGCATATTGACAAGTAGGCGTGGGAACTTTTTTTTGACAGTTAACAGTTTTGACAGTTATTTTTCTGACAGAAGTGTTGCTATACAGAGGTGAATCTTCCGAAGAGCGGACTAATCGGTCATTAAGGGGTCCAAACTTCAAGTGTCAAAGTTACCAACAACCATTGGCGAATTCTACGGCATTCGATGTTGGGTCGCTTAAGGCACCGACGTCAAGGAAAACACTTTTTCATTTAAATGTCAAAATCAAGCTCAAAATGGCTAACTGGATCTGGACTATGCATCGACCTGTATACTATATAGACCTTGGGTATAACTCTCTAACTACCGTAAGACATACTAGATGGAGCTGTATTTTTCTATTCACCCATTTTTTGGTAGACTTACTAGCATTCCTGCAGGGATGAAACACAAAGTTGCTTCCAAATAACAAAAATGAAGCCTAAATCCTCTCCGTTCCTCTCTAACTGGAACCTGGCAAGAAAAAATAGCAAAAGCATTCTAACCCGCTCTACATCACACCACATTCCCTGTTCCCGACAAACCAAACAACCAAGAAAAAAAAACATACAAGACTTCATGTAAAATCAGTAAGAAAAAAGTGTGTCAACTAAAGCAAATACAATTATTGGAAAGCAAAGATTAACATTCAACTAAAGCATTGATACTAAATGTAAGTTTAAAGAAAAATACAAAACCACACGGTATCTAGAAGAAGAAAGTAAGCAAAAACAGCAGTAATGTAAACGATGTATGGAAAATGATTTTCAAGGGCAAAATGAGGATAAAGAATTCGCAACTGCGGAGCGAAGTAGGAAATGAATAAGAGTAGAGTAGCACCAGTAGGTGGCAGATGGGGAGCATCTCACTGGATACATTGGATGCGTTTTAACCAAAAAAAAAACCCCCGATCAACAAACACACTCACGCGCGCGTATAAAATCAACACTAGTGAGACAACGGCGTTTTGTAGCGTGTTTGGATTTTTGTTCTTATTGCCTACAATAGTGTAAAGCGGGAGAGGAAAAAAAGCATGAAAAAATATACGAGTAAATAACAGTAAAAAAAAACACGCACACACTCATACTGAGGAAGAATAAAGGAAAACCCCAAAGTTACACATCATCACGCACCTACAAACAACCCAAACGCTGAAAGACTGTTGTTGTTCTTCTTTTGTTTGTTGTGATGCCGAAAAACGTCAACTTCGCTAGCCAATCGCCCCGCAGCAGAATTGTATTCTCCAATTCGCGTGTAAAAGACACGTGTTAAACGATTTTCAACTACCAGTCACTATCAAGCAGCACCCAACAGAGGTTAAGTGTCAAACGATCTACACGTGAAGGTAAGCGGAAACTTAACGCCTTCCCCGAATGTTCCTCGTCCACCTATTCGACAGCCTTCTTCTTTCGTGCGCGAAATTGGCGCACTCGAAGCGTTGGACCTAAACCCACCAAACCAATCTAAACTTCCTTGCGCCATTCGATCCGTGATGGGTGTCTCTTAGAAGTGGTGTCATTTTTCCACGCGAGTGGAGAATTATTTCGTGCAAATCAGGTGAAATATGACTACTGTCGCTCGTTCGCTGCAAGGTAGCTGAACACGTTTCCTGAACACTCTCTCTCTCTCATGGCGGTATCGTGGCAATACAGCGAATAAAACATCCACGCGAACAGGAAGTCGGAAACCAAGAAACCCATCAGCATGAAATGAACTTGTCGATTATGGGACAAGCTCGTTAGGATCAGGACGATCAGAATGTGTGTGTGTGTGTGTGTGTGTGTGCGGACTCTGGGGGGGGGGGGGGGAAACCGTTGTGGAACCGAAATTGACATTCGGCAAAAAACGATAACGTCATCACCGGGAGACCGATTAAGGGCACACGGGCCACACGATCGGCAACGATGTGCTGTCATTCCTGCACCCGGAAGCTGTTAGAGGCAGATGATTAGATATTGTTGTTGTGTCTGCTGCTGCTGCTGTTGTTCCCGTTGTTTGCTGTGAGGGAGCAATTAGGGACGCGCGTTCAGTTTTTCCCATCTCTATGGCTCCTGTAAAATGTCCCTCTCGGCGGTGCTAACGCGGGCGTACCATTAATGCGTACCTCTCGGGAATATTGATATCAGAGCCGTGAATGATTTCGACCGCTCATTGGAACGCTGGAGTTACTTTAATCGATGATGTTTATCGTATTTTGCCACCAGCATCTTAAACCTATCCATTGTTATTGACTCTGGTGTCCCAACAGGACTAAACAATTCCCAAGACTTCCCATTAACAGCATTACAGTTTTTGAACATTTAAAAAAATTTACATTATAGATGGATATGTTTTCTCCCTTGCTATATAATCATTTAAGCGGTTCTGGCTATGCTTAGAACCGGGATGCCAAGTTCGTAGAATAACGCAAAGGCAATTCAAAGACCAAGTCATTCGATTTTTATAATTTCTTTACCATTTTTTGAAGGAAACCCACCATGTTTATGGCTTTTTCAACTGATTAGAGGGTAAAATGTACTAAATAAAATATGATAATATGAAAAATGTGGTCCAGTTCCAAGAATTCTGGTTGAAAACCAAAACATGCAGCTTGTAACATGTGTACTGCAAGAGCGTAATACATAACTTAGCCTGTTACTGATATTAAATATTAAAATTCATTTCATTCAGTCTGCAAAAATCTTCCCATGCAGCTAATCACGTTCACTACGTATTGGAAACAGGACCACCAAACCGCCAAACGATCACGGGGTCGGGACTTAATCTTTGCTGTCTTGTGTTACAATGTGTTTTCAACAACCTCAATAAGTTTATGATAGCACACGAGACCATCGTCTCAATCTCATCCCCAGAGCGAATGCAGACATACGAAGAAAACGACTAGTTATAGCCATTCACAGCCAAACTAAGTAAACCTTAAGTCATTACAACCTCGCACACACATACCCCCCATAAAACAATCCAAAAGTCACGAGCAATTACAAGCGGTGCTGCTCCATAAAATATAGACATCGCGACCGACACCGCACCGGCAGCCCTGTCCCGCTTCGATTCCTGTGTCCGCAGAAGGTAACGCGCGACTTTGACTTCGACTCAGCGTAATTGCAAAAGTTGTTGCCAAAGAACACTCATTTGCTGGAGATACATAGTTTGCCGAACGGCCAGTGAGAGACGGCGCGACACACTGGCAGCAAAACGCTTTCGGTTGTCTCGGGGAAATATGTATTCTCATAATCCCCAATCGATGGTGGTTAATATGGTGGAAGTTTGTTTTTTTGTGTGTGTCAACCCTGCGTACTGCACCGGGACCTGACCCTCGACCGTGTCTAGATGCAAGTCCTCTTCATATCTGCTAATAACGTCAATGCTCTACCATAAGCCAATGCTTAAAGTTCCGTACTAAAGGTGAAACGGCTTCCTTCCTACCGTGCCGATTACCAGCTGGTAAGATAAGTGGAATAACTTTTCTAATCAGCAGGTGCGAACATAAAGAAAAAGGACGGGGGGGCCACCACCAGCAGAGTATGGAAATTGTCCAGGTTGCATTTTCAAATATTAACCAACAGCGTTTGGCCACCGTCATCACCACCCGGCTGCTCGGCTGTTTCGAAGCGGCTTCTCCGTATGCGATGTTTCCCGTTTTGCGAAGGATAACAACGTTGCCTAATTTTCTATTCATCGGTCCACACGTCCCTTCCACAGCCAGTAGCGCACCAACACTGGCCTAACAAAGTCTCATATATTTATAATAGATTGCAGAATGCTCGTATAAATATTTTATGAACTCGATATTGTCTTACTAAGATAGGCAGCAGCAAGGGGGCGAGCAGTGTCGGAGTCGGCGCTAGTGCAACAAACACTTTGGAGACTTTTATCGTTGTGTACGGGAAGGCACTAGAGTAGGTAGTGTAAACCCATAAGATGCAGGTTATTTAGCACTAACAAAGAAACTTTTGAATGTTTTATATGTGAAGGCAAAGATTCAACCATTACCTGCGCAGTGTGAATTCTTCTCCACTCAATCACTCACGATCAAACAGTGGAAACAGCTTGGACGCATACACCTCAACGGAAATTCATTTTATTTGCAAGAAACAAACACATCCCGCATCGACTCCCTAACTTTCCACGGCCTTTCTAATTCCGCTTGATTGATGCCTACGAGTTGCACATCAATCCAACCACCCTGTTCCCATACCCATCGGAGTCGCAAGGATCAAAAGCTACATTCCGACCCGTTCCCGTTCCGGTTAAGTCGTCCTGCGGGGGTTTTCCACTTTTCCACCTACTCCACCGCAAGATGTACTCCGTGCGGCACATAAATCAATCACTGGGCCTTCTGGGTGGAAAAATGTAGCTGGAGCGTACCGTGAACCCAATGTGAACCACTCATCCAAAATGCACATCCCATCCCCGTGAATTCCCGTGCAAGGCTGAACCGTCCATGGCTGAATTGCTCCGTGCGAGCTTCAAACGGTCAAACCGGACCCGATCAACCGTGTGCGGTGCAGTGCTGTGAATAGAAGCCATCAACCTGCTGGCCACACTGTGACCGTTTAGACACAGCTGGATGCACTCATGGTTACGCATTCACGCTCATCCCCTTGAACTGATGGCAGGTGGACTAGCTAGGCTATTGCAGTTGGAAAACATACATACTTTTCGCCAAAATAACTCAACCCGACTACGGTTGCTTCTTTCCCGAGACCGCATCCATTGATCACGTCTCGTAAATAGCGCACACAGCACATCCGCGCCTGCGATCACTCGCACCGGAGTGGTGTGTTACACCGATGGTGGCGAAATATCCCAGCGCCCACTATGGTAATATTTCAAAATTAATAATGCAAACCCTTTTTCCTTGGCGCAAGTAGCACATCTGCGCATAGCGACAGGTACTTGGGCGAGGGTGAGTTCCCGGTTGATGCTGTGATGCAGACGCATTCATAGGAAAGTAGGTACGGGGCGGTGCTGCATGTCTGTGTATGGGAGCTTTGCGCAAGGAACTGCACCAGAAATGAAAACAGAACGAATAAATAATGAAAAACGAATTGAAAATCTTGCAACATTCCGAACACACACTCACACAAATTGTGAACCATGCGGGAAGAAATACATTTCGAACGTTTAAATTGTAGACGTTGCGGTAAAACAGGAACTAAACAGGAGCACGTTGTTGCAATATTCATATACGTCTTTCAGCCATGGAGTCGCTTTCTGAGCATCAGAAAGAATTTTGGTCCTGGAATGGGTGGAAGGACAATGAAGGAGTCGCTACAATGTTGAGCTCTACCAGTTGTGCGATTAATTTACTAACATACAACGAATTAGAATCAGCATGTTTCATTACACTGGTCATGTCATTAGAACGGAATCAGCTGACAGACGTAATAGACTCAAACTGGGATACAGTGATGACGTTACTATGTCAGCTAGCAACGTCGTGATAATGGTTTGACTGACAACGGCTCTCGACCGGCAAGCTGTTTAAAGAACTTCTGCAGTAGGCTATGACGGCCAAGCAGAAGCTGCGTCCCATAAGTAACTAAGTAAACGAACCTTATCAAAAACGAGTCATAGAATAATTTTTACATTTCTCCACGATTTTAAACATATTTAAGGTATTTAAGGTAACACTACGATACTTTGGCAGTTACACCACCGACATAGAGTTCAATAGGACAATGCCTATCACATATAGGATAAATCCTATTATTGCCAGAGATCAAAGGAGGCCAACATCAACTGTCAAATACTTGTGAATGCTTTTCTCCCAATGTGTATCTCGCAGAGCGAGCTCAAGCTTACATACATTTGTTGATTACAGAATTGACAATGTGTGAATATATACTTTCTCGTAACTCTCGATATATTTGACGGTCCAAAGTCTCTTATACAAACCGAAATACCTACAAAACCATACGTGAGCTGCCAATGTAAAAATACATAGAAGTTGGTAAACTAATCTGCAATCTGGGACTTCAAGGATGGACGACATCCCATTGAGATTAGAGAAGGCGCTACATCCAATTCAAGGTCTTGACCAGCAGCATGAGGCCTCAAGAACACTCATGATCTCTGGCCATCGTCTGTCAATACATTTTTCCGACCTTTCTGGCAGAGTAACACCATCAGTCCAGCGTCCAGGTCAACTAGGACCTATCACGACTCTTCTGTCCATCTGGAGAGCTATGAAGGACTTTCACGAATACATCGTCATGGCATACATACAGAACATGAACATATATTACCGAGCTAACCCGGGATAAGGTGTATCCTTAGGATGAGGGAAGGAAATGTCTACATAGTCTACGTAAGTTGTATAATTGAAAAAATTTAGATAATAAGAATAGCTAATAAGATATACAGAAACATAATTTTGGAAGTTTTTCTGACCGAAATGTAATACCAAGAATCTGTAATTTACTTTAGAGTTATAGTTTGATTTTTATTATGACAAAATTAAACAAAACCAATCTGAAATATGTATAATTATTTTATTTTTGCATAAACAACCGAAAGCAGTTAAGCACACGTGCAAATACGAGTGTGCAGGCATGATAAACACTACACGTTCTCGAAACGTAAGAACAACTTAATCATCAAAGAACAAACACACCATAATAAAAATGATATAACCAACAAGATCTTGTTGTTTTCTTCCGCACACCCATTACGCTCTTACGCCGTCATTCAAAATGGTCGACGTTTTTTCCCCAACCCAACGCTTTACTGTCAAAAGGTTGATGCATTATGACGTAAATGTCTTACGGCTCGTGTAGATTCCGTTTCCATATGCATCATTATGCCCTGCTTCTCCTTATGGCGGCCCGATGCAAAACACATTACAGCTTTCCAGACCAGTTTTCCAAACCATTTTGCGTTCCCTTTTCGCACATCCGCAACAAACCATTATCTTCATAAATTATCTTAACGATCCAGGCTCCACTCTGCTTCCCCATTTTTTGCGTGCATACAAACACAGAGACAGACAGCGCCCTCCTCCCCGTTAACTGTTTGACATGAGGATAAAAAGTTTTCTTTACGCTTGATTATTATCCCCCGGCCGTACTTTCAAACTACTACTCCACGTGGATGGAGTGCGATGTTTTTGACTGCATTCGAGACACTGCCTGTTTGCAACGCGCAAAAGGGTGCGCAAACTTAATAAACATTATTATGATATAAGGAAAAAGTAATGACACCAAACAAAAAATAACCCACCTCCCCCCCGGGCCAAACTAAACCACCTCCTTCACTTCCGCTCGTAACCGCGTCAAAGGAACGCACTCCGAGCGGCGCGCACTCAGTGTGAGCGTCGTTGGCTGGGTTGTGTGGAAAAATTAACAATTTAATTGCATTGCCCCGGAAACGGAACGGCACTGCTAATTTATATTTATTTCATGCCACCTTTACCCAACCCCTGGGCTAGTTTGTCACGCAACTTGCTGGCCGTGCTGGCAGTGCACCGTGCACACCTGGGGGGCCAGGTGGAAAAACCGACTCTCGACTGGCCCCCCGCGCATAACTACACGCTCGGTGTGATTAAGATTAAAGTAACAATTAAGCCGGTGTCAGGTGGCGGAATGGAACGATAGTCGTCGTGCAAAAAACCCAGAACCCAGAACCGGCAAAGAAGAAGCCGAACGATAGTTGCACAGGATGCCATAAAATAACACCTCGTTAAATTTCATCCATCCTGAGTACGTGTGTCCGTGTTGGTAGATGGTGAACAGGGAGATGGCGAGTGGGCGAAGGGCATTGGGATGTTATCAGTTATCTCCTGTGTCGGATGTGAAAACTTTCGGAGCAAAAGTTAAAATCTTCATTAGACGCCCCTGTAGTGTGTGTGTGTGTGTGTGTGTATGTGTGTGAGTGTGGCCACTGAGTGCAACCGGAGTGTGGAACTTTACTTAACCTTCGATGCTCTATTGCTTTATCTAGCTCTAGCGTCTTCTACGTGACAGAACGAATGGTTTCCGTTTTCTTTCCCCTAGCCGGGTCTTTTAGCGTTGCGCTTGGCGCACTTGGATGCACTTGGTGCACTTCACTGCATCTTATACGATGCTTTCGGAGAACCCGAGTCGTACGATAGCATGTTCGCTCAAAACAGGGCTGATACAGGCTAAGAGATACCGTCGTGTCTTGCGGCTATTACTGCAAAACAATAAACTTTAACAAAAACCATGCTTTTGTTATCCTATCAAATTATTTTTGCATCAAATCGCAAGCATTAAACTAATTATTATTGAAAAATATATCGAAACATAAAACATAAAGCATGCCTTGTGCAATGAGTTGTAAACAAATATTGCCATCAGCCATTTTAAACTGAATTTTCCCTGGTACATTTAACCAACCAAACACGGTACAATAAAACGGTGAACTTAGCTAATTAGTGGCTCCCTTTCCGACTTGTTACTCAAAACTACACCCGCTGGCAGCAAAATGAACCACCCCCAAGCATCCCTTCTCCCCACCCAAAACAAGAAATAAAAGAAACGAACGAAAAATATTCCAAAAATCACTCAAAGCTTTACATCGCCCTCTTTTGGGGCGAATTCAAGGCGTTCGGTCGCGTTCGGGGCCAACTTTCCATCGTTAAACATTCATTTGAAAACGCGCTGGTCGAGCGAGCTGGTCGAAAGCTGGTGAAAAGGCGACCATGTTTTTCCACCAAAATAAAAAACAACAAAAAAGAACTTGAGCCAATCTTTTACAACCCGAGGTTTACGGTTTCTTTATTAAACTCCCCGTTCCGAGTGGTCCGTGGTCTTGGCCTAAAGGTATCCTCCACTTTCTCCTTCTCTCACACTCTCTCTCTCACTCTATCTGTCCTGTGCTGTAAGGACATAACCTACCTGCACATAAAGCCCCGCCGTTAGATGTGGCTTTCGCTACCCAGCGCGGTAAAGCGCCGCTACGTGAAACTGGAAGTATTACGAAATAACTCATTTTCCTACGGGTTGCCTTTTGTGTGGAAATGCCTCTCTCTCTCTCTCTCTCTCTTTCTTTCTACCTTTCATTAAACATTCAAACCGTAAACGAAACATTTGTTGCGCCTGCTTGATGCTGTGCACATGCGGTACGGTCAAACTATACAGCCTATCGAAGCAGGCCGGGGATGACTGATCGTAATGAACAGCCACACAAACCACTCGTTGCACCGTTGGGTATACAAAATCCGGCACACAAACACACACACAGAGAGAAACAGGAAACCCTGGTCAGCCCATGTCAGCCACTAAAGCATTTTTGCATTTAGTTGCAGAACACATTTGACTGCAAGGATTTATATCTTGTCGACAGGACAGGGTGGCTGCGGTGTGTACCAGGGCCGAAACAGCGACACAAACCTACCGACCACACCAGACCGGACCGGATCGGACCGGATCGCACGGATAGAGTCCGGGCATAGTTGGGGCAAAAGTTTTGCATTCATTGGAAAAGTTTTCCATGCGCTTCCACGCGCTCCACACATTTCTTGGCACGTTCGCATCCCATCCCCATCCGCCTTCAAAAGGTTTGCGGAAAGTCCGAGCCGGCGGAGGATGGCAAAAGTCTTAAGCCGGTCGTGTCCGGGGCCGAACAACAAAATAGGCCAACATTTTTCATCCACTCAGGATTTTTGGTAAACCTGGTTGGGCACAAACTTTACCCAAAACTGCCACCCGGCACGGAGCAGCTGCCACGGAAGACCGTGGGCCCAAGGAAACGCGCCACGGCCACGTGCGTTAAACGTGACGAACGAAACGTTTCGAGGTGTGCGGTTGAGATGGGCGGGAAAGGAAGGTCGGAAGGGATTGGGGCGTAGTTTCGCTTCAACTCGCCAACCCATTTACCGATTACCGGCAACCCGAAACAATTTCGCCCCAATCAATCAATCGCTCCTAATGAATGGGAATTAGTTGGGCGAGTTGTTGTGCGCCGTGCTGCATCGAACCCGGTCAACATATGCGACCATTTGCGGACCACCGTACGGGGCAGTTCCGTAATTCCTTACCGGGAACGGACATTCTCGCTCGTAAAGTCGATCCCGGGGCCGGGGTTTGTTCGACACACTTCAAAACATTGCTCCCGCTGTTTACCGGATCCCCGGGACGTGATTTCAATCAATCGTACGATAATGGATAGTAAAAGTAGAGAGTTTTGCCTGTATGGGAGCGGCTAGATAGCGAACACAGTACGGACAGTTAATGCGTGAAAGATTTTCCGTGTCAAATTGGGAACATTAATTTGGGAAGTGTTGTAGGGATGTTAGTTGTCAGGATGATGCATTCTTAGCCAATTCTTAACAGCCAGGTGACAGAAGGAATATTATGAGGTCTCTTTTATAATATCACTTCAAAGGAAAAATCAATAAAGCAAAGTAATGTTATAACGATAAATCAAAGCATAAAATTACATTAAATAAAAATGTTTTAAAACTTATGCAAAGCTGTTAGCATACCCGTGACAATTTCTCGAACAATTTGACTTCAGTGGAAAAGTGCTATAAAATTCGCCTAAAACTGTTAAAAAGTCTTTTAACAGAATAAAGATGTTGAATACAAAAAAAGTATTATTTTATCAACATTTCTAAGATTATAATAAACAGTTTATTTAAAATTTAAAAAATCGATAAGGTACATTACTATCTATACTATTATAACCGATTTTTTAAAAAAAATATTGCATTGTCTATAGAGGATTCAACGAAAGGGGATAGATTTAATGGAACAATGTGTTAGAGATGTGTGAAAATTACTATATTATATCCACGGATAATCTCCGCCGAAAATGCCCTCTCCATCGCCTTACGCTTATTTATCGTTCTGCCATCGATCTTCGAACCCAACCCGCAAAGGGTTAGCTATTGCTTGATTTGTTCATCGAAATTGATGGGAAAAGCGAAAGAAGATTCGCTACCACGTTCGCACATTCTCATCACGTGCTTGAACCATCCATTGCTTTCACCGAGTTTGGACATCGGAGAGAACAAAAAAACAAAGCATTCGATAAACTGGCAAAACACACACTCATGGACACAGGTGTTCGCATAGCTTTCGCAGATCAAAAAATGCCAACCCGATGTGTTGGGGGTTTGTTGGGTCGTAGGAGATTGTCAATTAGATCCACGGTCACCTCTAAACATTAGGTGCACGGTCACGAGAGTTGACAAAATGCTAACAAGTTTGTCAAGTGACAAAATCAGTTTGTCAACTGCAAAAAAAACCATTATACTGTTGTCGCGCACACAATTGTACTTTTTGACAAAGTAAATTGACAAGAATAACCACATGATCGAAGTAGCTTTCGACAGTTGTTACCAAAAAAATAACTGATCTCAAATTTTATTTTTTGTGTAAATATCAAGAGATTTGAGGAATAATGATAAAATATATGTGTTAGTTCATTCAAAAATCAAGTTTATGTACTTTAAATGCAAAATAACATATAATATTCCGAAAAAAAATAATATTAACTTAATGCCTTAATTAGCAAGCTTTGCTAAGTTTTGCCAGCATTTTGTCAGGATTTTGTCACCTTTTTGTCGTGGATTTTCTACACAGTGAAGTTTGACAAAAGCTCACAAATAGTGACTCCGTTTTGACAAATTTGTCAGCTCAAAATTGCATTTGGTCTGCTCTCGTGGCCCTGCAACTATAAAACCTCTCAGCAGCAACTGCCGTTGTTCGCATAAACTACCAGGCGCCTCCATTCGTATGGGGTTTTAGAAAAGATTTTGTTTTCATCTAGTAAACTATTTTTAGATGTTTGAAGGTGTTTTAAAGAATTGTTTTAGACTGCGAAAGGTTTTTAAAATTTCTTTAAATTGTGGTATATGTATGTGATAAATGGATAATTACCTTTAGTTCGTATTAGCTCCCTAGCTTAGGAATTGGAATTACAGCAAAAATAGTACCAGAAGAGTTTTCGAAGAAATTTTTCTCGACTAACGGGAAAATTGATGTTTAAACATTGCATACCTTTAGGCGTTTTTCAAGCAAAATTGCTGTATTAGGTGCCACTTCTTCCGTGGATGCTCTCCTGATATCGGGAATCTGAAAACAGCTGGTTTTTGTATGGAATTTCGTACCAGCCGACGGAAAGCTTGAGCGAGATGAAGGATACTTTGCGTTTCAACCATCTTTCATATTTTTATTTGTTGTGTAAATACTAAAAGATTTGGGGAATAATGATAAAATATAAGTTATTGTTCGTTCACTTTAAATGCAAAATAAAATATAATTTTCCGATAAACAATAACATTGACATAATGCCTTAATTAGCTAAAGGTGCAACATTTTGTCAGCATATGTCAGGATTTTGTTAACTTTTTGTCGTGGATTTTCTACAAAAAGAAGTTTGACAAAAGCTCACAAATAATGACAAAAGCTCCGTTTTGATAAATTTATTAGCATTTTGTCAGCATTCGTGGCCCTGCACCTATTGTCGAAGCAATCGTTACTTTGATCGTTGGCTAAAGCTTCCATTGTGCAAAAAAGCGCCCATAGGACGGATTCCAGACTAGACGCAAAAGTTCACTAAAGTGTAGTGAAAGTAACCAAAGAATATCAGCTATGAAATACCCACTGCATATGGCCCAACCCAATATTCCAGCATCAGTGCGCCAAAGTGCAATGCATCACCTCATCATCCATTCAGTTCCCACGCTAGTAAATTATTCAAACGTGCAGACCGAGTGGTGGCAAGAATCTTACCACATAACCGTTTATGAAACCAATATTTAATCCCCTAATCGCCCACCGGTGGACAAGTGGACAACACCTCGTGCTGTCGCGTTTCCCATGCTGCACCGAAAACCGCAAAACAACTAAATTATGTTTCATCGCATAGAAAACCAATTTCACCACACGCCAGGCAACGGTGCGCCGTAATACTTTGAATCCATTTCAATTTCAATTTACATGCCAATGCCTATGTACAGCGGGCAGGTGGTGTACGGCGTAGCTGTGAATGCTTCCTTTGGGAGAGCAAAAAACACCGGACTTAATGCCCGAACCGGACTGACGGACGCACTGTTGCTGTGCGTTTTGTGGGGACTAAAAACGTACGAAAAAGGTGTCCCGGTTAAGCTTTGTCCCGCCTACGGTTGCCATGGACACCGGTGAGGGTTTGATCCTGTCTGAGTTGAGCATTTCGACAACAACCACCAGCACCACCACCAGCAGCAGCAGCAGCGACAAAGCGACTGAAAGGTGAGTGATCATATTTGGTAAACCACGAAATTAGTTTCGGCACCAGACAACAGCCACTGTGCGTCCGCGCTGTATGCCTGTCGTTAGTGTTCACCCGTTATCATTCGGTCGTGGCGAAATGGCTCTAAATATCGGTTTGCAGTAGTGAATGGCCGGCAGACCAGTCCATCGACAGTCAAGCCCAATCCTCTATACCACATGCGGGATTCACCAGCAAATGACATTTTGGAAGCAGAAGGATTTCGACACACACACACTAAACTGTATCGATTGAATTGGACGTGTTTCGCTGCTGTCACTGTGCCGCCTGCCACGATATCCATTACGGGTTGGATATCGTCCTGTGCGGGGAATATTAGCTGCAGAGTTCGAGTGCCACGCTTGTCCGTCACTGATTGGATTTGGGGGAAAAATCGGGGCTTTACGATCAAACCCAGGTAGCAAAAGTTGTGGAAATGAAATTTTTCATCTATTGCCAATTCCTTTCCATTGTAAGTCGTGAGCACGTGCAGTACCGCTTGACGCGTTGTACTAAATTTTAGTTGCCTTCAAAATCCAAAACAATACTACCCAACGAAATAGTTCGATAATGTAGGCTAATTTTGAATCGTCCCATTGATGGATGGATTTGTGATAGAAAATTCCCGATGCCTGCATGAATATTCGATGCGCGTCAAAGTGCATAGACCGCGGCCGCTAATTTGCTATTCATCCATCGATTGAAACAAATGTCTGCAAACAATGATTGATTGCTTCATGCATAAATAAGCATCAATCGTTTGCACAAATTGATAATTAATTAACTCTATATGCTTTTTTGTTCGCTAGCCATTGCTTTCCATCGTTGGCAAAGTATCGTTTGCTGTTATGCGCACTACTATTTACAATTAATGAGCGCTTTTATAGATTTTGATTGACTGAGGTGTTACGATCATAATCATAGGTATTGCTCTTGATAGAAATATAAAATACATATTCTACATAATACTACTCACAGCTTGAAGCTTTGATGGTTCCCAAAACAACAAGCATCCTTCTGTTAAAATGCTACCTAATGCTCGAAAACCACGCACCATCCGATAAGGAAAGTCTCACCATAATTAGAATAATGCCAAAAATCAATATCCATGGAAGTCATTGTCAGGAGATTTCTGCAAACTCGTTAAAATCGGAACAAAAGCATCCCTACAACCGTCTCATCCTACTGACCGCTTATCTATCAACACAGGGTGGCAAAAGAGCAGCCATCTGAAACAAATATTCAAAGAGTTCGGCTGAAAAACAGCACATCCATCAATAGAGCCTCGCGTCTAATTATCTGCGGCATTGTGGATCATCATCATCTTAACAAACAAACAAACAAGTTGTACAACATCGCGGTAGCCAGAAGTGTTATAAGCTCGAGAAGAGACCTTTTGTAAAGCAATGTGAGTGAAAGCGGAAAAATAAATCATAATTTGGTTGAATTTCCTATTGTATTACGGGTTTTGTAAAGATAATAAGTGACTTTTAAAAGGTACTGTAAATTTTCTGCATTTACTTACTTATCAGGCACTACAGCCGCTTCGTGGAAGGAACCAATCCATTACCCCGGCCATTTTGTCGAAAACATCAACGCCATCACTCCTTCTCATGTTGAGCCTATCACGCCTACTCGAACCTTGGGGACGACCTAATGAGACCGCCTAGATCGTCCGGTGTCATTCTAATGACGTTACATTGTTGCACTTCTTATCTTGAATTTCTGGAGCTGTAGAGTGGAAATTACATCTACACCAAAAACTAAAACGATTAGAAACAACCGGACCAATCGGTCTGGTTTTGTAGTTCTAGTGAGATACTTAAATACTCGCTTTTTTATCAAAATATTGTTGGAATCAGTGGGACAGTTTTTATATAAACAGAACAGAACAGAATTTATTGAGCTTAGGTTTATTTCAGCAGTACACTTCTACTACGCAGTTAGTTCAAACATCCACTGAACTCTAATTTGACAACTGTCAAGGGGTGCAACTATAAGGGGTAGGAATATTGCTTATACCAACAAATATCTCACTGTCGTTCAGCGGATTAGACTCACTAGGCTCCGGTGAGCTGGTGACGTCATGAGAATGACACCGGACGATGACCCAGTCTGTAAACTCCTTTTAGGTCATTTACATGGACAGAGGAGGCGTGCTAAGCCCAAATTCAGATGGAGTGATGGCGTTGATGCGTCTGCCAAGAAGGCTGGGATAATAGACTGGCAGACGAAGGCGCTTGACCGTGAGCGGTTTAAAGGACTCCTGCAGCAATCCAAGACCCCGAAGGGCCGAATTAAGTGTTAAGTGTTAAGTGAAACAGGTTGAGATTAAAGAATCGAAATGAATCCTTAAACTAAATGCTAGACCCTGAAACTCTATTCGGAAAAATCATGATTTGTCGGATAAAATTTCTGAATTCTGAAATTCTTATTTGAGAAACGGAAAGAAAAAAATAGGTAGGACCAATTATTATTAATGATTCATGTAAGTACCAATGAAGTCCATTCAACGTCGTCAGGCTCGGCTTCTGAAAGTGCAACGAAATATCAAACAACCGGTAATACAAAAGCGTTCTTAAACTGTTTTCAAAAACAAACTTCTTATTAAAAACTCCCACAGCGTAAAACTCCCCCAAAGGATGAGGCGTAGTAAACAAGCAAATCATATTTTGATCATAATCGTGCTTTCGAAAGTAAATCCTCAGACATAAATTCACCACGGTACGCAAAACAAAGGGAACAACAGGCAAGCAAGGAGGCATTACTACCGCACAAAATGAAACAAACAGTTCCAAAATTCTTCCACTTGAAACAGCACACCGAAACAAAACAGAAAACCGACTAACTATAAAGAGAGGCGTGCACATTGTAACGCAGCGTGGAAGAAAATGGACCAAAAAGCACGCCAAAAAGAATCAAATAAAAATAAACTAAACACATCGCTCGTCTCGTGCCGGGTCTTGCGAGGATGGCCTGCCGGAAGAAACAAACAAACAAACGAACGAAAAAAAAGGATGCGTCCCAGTACCATCGAATGGGACAACTACAATAAAACAACAAAATCCATCATGAAAAGCGAGGAAAACCATCGCTTTGCGCACCAGTCCGGGGGCACATTTCTCATCATTTTATCCACGACTGGGAGTTTTGGTATTTTATTATTCGTTGCTCGTCTTTTTTTTTTTGTTGCATACTTTTATGTGTGTTTGTCTTTTGTTCCGCTTCAGGGAGGTGGCTATTTTATTTCCATGCGCCTGTCATGGTTCTTCTCCGCCTTCATCGCACGCCGAAGAAAAGGGTCTGCTGTGGATGTTTATTGCACTTGGGATTTTCGCACATCAATATTTTTCCGTTTGAATCGAGCATGGGAGCACCAAGGGGGTGGCCAGCAGAGGGTGGGTTAATATTTTGCACCAAAAATCGTTTAACGCTGCACACGCTTTCAGTGGCACACGCGGCGTACTTTCGTCATCGCGCGTTCGTTTGTCGGGTCGGGTCCATATTCTTCCAGCCGGTTTGAAGCGGCTAAACGAGCAGTAACTTGTAATCTCGCTTGTAAAGTAGAGGCCTCTACCCTGCGGACATCGGAGGGGGGGGAAAAAAGAAAGAGCCCGAAACGCCCCGCCAGCAAGCGCATTCTGAAGCAACCAAAGCCGGTCATGATTAAATTTAAAACCCAAATCTTTCCCACAGCGTGCCCATAATATCCAATTTCGCGTCGCCAGCGCATTCTGAAATATCGCCATGCGTTAAACGAGAAAGTGGCTTTTTTAAAAGCCCTCCCAAACCGGGACATAGAAAAATGTAGAGCAGTTGCCCACGAAGCGCACGAAGGTATCAGATGGTTGTCCTTACTGTGTGTGCGCTTTTTTTTTGGGTTTAGTTGCTCAAAAAAGGACGGCATAAAACCCGGACACAGCAGAACGGAATTTCGACCCCCGACCAGCGCACACAAGCGCTTTTCCGCGGTGAACATCATCATACGCGAGCTTCCAGCTGGGCTAAGTTTGGTCGTGAGCTTCACCCCGGAGGGCCCCCAACCCTCGGATGTGTACATGCGGAAAATCTCGACCATATTTTTTCCTCATTTCTCTTCCGGACATAGCGAGAAGTCATCGGTTTGGGGACGAAAAATAAACTCACGTACTGCACGGTGTACCCGCAACGATGAGCACACCGGATCATCCGTAGCCGTGATATCACAATCTAGAGGCCCGGTTCGACGTGAGCCAAAGGTGTACCAGCCAACCGTACCTCAATCCAACGGGCGAAGAACGATTCTATTCGATTTTCGTAATTTATGGTACCACCATATTTTAACAGCCTCCGGGGCACAACCGGGTTCCGTCCAGTCTCATCTTTTGGGGCTCATCTCTATGACTTACATTATCATTACGCGCGGTGGTGGAACGAAGCACCGGCTACTTATGCTATTAATTTCACTCGACCACCACGAAACCTCTACGGTGGACGGACCACCCCAAACCAAGCAACAACAAGCAGAAGGAGAAAAAAAGGCCAACCACATACCAGAAATAATCTCAAACCTAAAGCCATGGGTTTTGAGATGATAAAGTTTTATATTTGACCAAATTAACTGCCACGCGGTAGCAATTTTCAGCGAGTTCCAGCGAGTTCCTAACGGTGGCTGCCAAGGACTTTCCCTTCCGCCAAAAGGCAGTATAATCGTTAATATCAATTAGTGCGACCACATTCCGGCATGTTCAAGTGGCTGGCTGGTGAATTTCTCATGAGGAACCTTTAATTTCTTTGCCTTTGCTTCCTTTTTTTCTGGGTCTCTTGCAGTTCCTGTTCCTGTGCTTTTTTTTGCTGTTGTTGTTGTTTTGCTAACTGCGCTCCGGATGTTTAAAACAGTGCTAGTTTTAATTAAATTAGCTCAGCGGCAGGGAAAGGAACGTTGCTCTGTTTTTGTGGTGAGAGAGTGGACCTCGCTACCGATTCTAAACAGTTTTGGGTCTTTAAGGTTCCATTTAATCAACTAAAATTAAAAGATGGCGTTAAAATGGCTTTAAATATTTAAAAGTAATTTTAAGCTAAAGACTAAAGCTACAAGTCTTTAGTTGCGTATTGACTAGAGGATTAAAACGAAAATTTAAACCAACGAAACAGAAATAAAATCCCAAAAAACGGATAAATCGGAACCACGATCGGAAAACTTCTGCCGACGCTCCGGTCGCAAAACGATGGCAATATACTCTAAAACACACCCTTCAAGCTCATGTTACAATAAAAGACACATGACAAACACTTCCCAACGGCGGACGAAATAACTACGCGCAAAAATAAATCTCTACCCAGGGCAACCGAACCGATCGCGTCCATTTCAACGTCTAACGTTCGTGTAATACGATTGACTGTTCGCAAGCATAATACATACCACGCTGCCACGCACAATCAAGACACTTCAGCTGTTCAGCTCGGTGCGAAAATTGGAAAACTTTCACAAAGAAATAATCATTCAGCCACACATTCCGAACCGCCATTTTTTTTTTTTTTTTGGGCAACAAACTGTCACGCGCAATGTGTACAGGCGCGCGCGCTATTCTCGCGACAGCGATGGAATTCCATTCCGTACTTCATGTGAGTGAGATAAATCACCTGAAAGGTTGATACATGTATTTGTGTTTCCTTTTTTTTTTCGTTTACGGAATGAAGGTCCGGATATCGTGCTGTGTATCGTGTAGGCCATAACACTACGCACGGCGAAGGCAAAAGCCATAGCAAAGTGCAACCTGCATTTAGTCCAGTGGAACCGGAAGCAAACACCGGAGTACCGACATGTTTCCTAGCTAGCGTGTGCACAAATATTTGCACCATCTACAGGAGGCGGTCGGTTTCCATTGCGACCAACGGCGACAGCAGCCAGTCAAAGTTGGCTGTGTTACAGTACTCGTTCGTGTTCGGTGGAACGATTGAAGCTGTCGTAATTGAGCAACAGAAGAAAAAAGTACGGATTTAGAGTGGAGGGAAAAAAGCGTTCCCCATCTTATTAGGGACGGTATACATCCATCTCGCTTGGTTGGTTAAGCGAAGTTTGCTCCGTGCTTTCACCCTTTTGACACTAATAAGGACTTCCAACCGGAAAAGCAATGCAATGGTGTTTCACTCATATCCACAGTGCCGAACAGATGTTTAACCACTTTATACTCTTATCGAGTTAAACTCAGATATGTATACTGTTCGCTGGCATGCTCGCGAGCTCTCTAGGATCTTTTCAAATAATAAGATAATATAGATAATATAATAAGATAATATAATAAAGGCAATAAGGAATAGCAATACGAGCTTGCTACAGTGTCTTCAGCTTCCGAGCTTTTTTTAAGTACATAAAAGGAAATATGTATTATTGTTCTTTATATATGTATTGACTTACTAAACTTAATGATACTATTTAAAAATAAAGAGCAATATCGGATAAACTATTTATTTCATTTAAACAATTTTAACCATAGCTAACAAAAATGGTTAAAAATCGCAATCCTCACACCTCACTGTACTACTGGATCCAGAGGGATCCAAAGAGTGCCAAAGCGCTCGCGTAATATTGTTATGAATTTCAGCCGTACTGTGAATAATTAGATCCACTCAGTTTTGCAATTGTCACCGACGAGCATCCTTCAGGCAAAACGCCCGTGTGTTTGCAACCGGATGGCACAACGGACGGAAGTGAGACTGCAGCGTAAATGTTCCACCGTGGCCATTTGAGCGTTCCGACCTCGTTCGTTCGTAGCTCACATTTTTCACCGACTTGTCTTTAATTTTCCACCCCGCCCCCTCTCGGGCGCCACCGTACCGTTTCGGCACGCCAGGTTTGGCCAGCCGAAACATGCCAGATGCCGCGCTACCGATAGAGCAAAGAGTACGTACGGTAAGGTATATACGGTGAACCTAATTACAATCGCGCCGGCATGATTTTATATACGAGGGCGGTGCACAAAAGGATGCCGTGGTCGTCGTGGTGCCTGGGAGAGGGATCGCTACCATTCTTCTCGTGTTATTTCGTTCATAATTATATCACAACATTCAGAAACATAGAGCTTGCACAATTAGCGAATGTCATCAGAGTCAAGCAGACGATTCGTCTCAGGGGGAGGATGTTCTTCACTTCGCTGTTGTGTTTGGTAGCATCTCAGTAGCACACTCCTATCCGTCATTGAGGTTAATTTTGAATAGCCGAATATGATTCCTTCCACGTCAAGGGGCAATTAAATTTATGAGAGATGAGGGAAACATCTATCCCACTCCAACTATTTGACTTGAAATGGTAAAGAAATAATACAATATCTATCATACAACTTTCGAGGATTTATGTACATCAATAATATTGCCTCTACCCCAGAGATGCCAGGCCACAAGCAATACAACTTTCAGTTTGATTTCCTTCGATAAGCTACGGTAAAAACTTTTACCCTCAACAATGTGTCGTCGGAAATGGTCCACTAGTGAAAGAAGTGCAAAATTTCCAATCATTTCATGCTGTAGTGCTGCAGCACTCTGTGTAGTGGAGAAGCTACAAGTACATGCAAAGTTTTGCCTTCCTCTCTATGCGTCTCTCTCTGTGCACTACCGTAAGTTTCCGTGTCCCTCCAACTTACACCAACGGCTCCAAACTGTCTCGAAGCGGTGTCGCAAAAGTGAGAACGAGTGCTAAAATATCCTCACGCTTCGTTGCAAAGTGCTTCGTTGCACAAAGCTCTTGAAAGAACACTACAAAGTGGCGCTGGTAGTGGTTGTACAAATGCTAAACTGTTCTCTTTCATTCTTGTTTTTTTTTGTGGATGCCCTAAAAGAGGGTTTTGTATTGCTCTTTATTCTATGCTGGCGGTGTAAGTGGTGTGCTGTTTTTCCTTTCCCGAGATCTGTTTGATACATTTTCTAGCTGTAAGCTGTATTGATGGGCAATCAAAGTGTATGAACGCGTTCGCACTGTATACGGATGAAGTAATATTTGGAAGATAAATTTGATTGGATTGGAGACAGTTTGGAAAATACTTACCAAGCAAATGTAGTTGCTTTGGACATTATACTTTTTTAGGTGTTCGATGTTGATTACTTACATTATTTTTTGTCCTTTCTCTTACTCATTTTAGTAATTTGTCGACTTTTGTCTGTGACATGCTGTCGGAATATCCAAAAGCATCGTCTTAAACCAGGCTGGATTGTTGATCCGTTATTGTTTGTTTGAGTCTGGTTGTTAGAGGCTGTATTAGTCAATATTCCATTGCCAAGAACAAAAATTATTAAAAAAATTTAAATAAAAGCCTTAAAAATTCAAATTTGAATTCTAATTCTAACTTTAAGAGCTATGCGAATTTTTGTATAAGTCTGCAGAAGAATATTCTAGACATTTCTCACATTTCTCTCATTTATGTTAGTAAACAAAGACGAAAAGTGTAAACAACAACCACGGTACATTTAAACCCAGTACAAACATGTGCTCGTTACGTTTTATTCACTAAATTTTGGTTTTGTTGTTACCGTAATGTTAAACTTCGATTAAGAAATGCTATCGATTCGCTGTTCGTATTCGTAGTAGTTTCGTTATAAATGCAGAGCTACTTTACTTTAAACCTTAACCAGTTGCAAACGCCATGTCGTGTCGGCTTCATAGCACAACACCGCATAACAAAACATTGCACACCATACCTGTTTGCCTGCTGCCATGTTGAACCATCGCACCCGGGAGACACCCGTCCCGTAGCCGTCTCGCGTTACGTGTTACGACAAATGGATGGTGTACCAAAACAAAAAAAACACAAACAAAAAACCCTCCCCCCGGTTCTCGGTTCACCCTAAAACCCACCACCCGCCGAGCGGATCCATTAATCCAGCGTGATACGTACGATGTCCGGCGGAAGCATAAAGTTGTTCTTGCGCAGCGGTATTTCGCTCAGCTGCTGGTCGACCGGGGCCCGCGTATCGTACAGCGAAGGACTCTGGAAGATGATACCGAACGTGCCGAAAATGCAGGAAATTGTAAACACCCACAGGAAGAACCGATCCAACACCATCGAAACGAACTTCCAGTCTTCGACGATCTGCGGAATAGATATGGATGGAGAGTGGCCATTACTTATCATGATTAAAATGTTCAACTGTATAGTATTACTTTTGTAGTTTACTTACTACACCTTTGACATATTATATTGTGATACTATTTTTTGTTTTCATCCTTGAACGGTTACATTTATGTATCGGTTTCTAATCCGTAATAGTACGCAGAATATTTTTAAAATATGTCTTTTTTCTTTAAACACTTTGCTCCATTCGCTCCAATAGAGATTGTTCAAATAAATCATCATTCTACCATCCCTGCCTCTTGCTTTCTTCACACAATCTTTCTGTCCCCTCATTCAACAACTCAATTTCATCGCATCTAATAAGGTTTGTCTGCCCACTGCCCCACCGTCCGCCGCATATACGAAGGAGAGGGAAAATAAGTATCCAATTGCACTGGTGCGCCGGTAGCGTAATTTAGGGACAAACACAACGGACAACAAAAAAAATGCAAGCAGCCCCACAAACACCGGAACCTCGGCGAAACCGCACCCTCTTATCACCGACAAAATCGCGGATCATTCGACCGAAGCCATGTGCCAAGGCAGGCACGGGAAACATGATTGATTAATATGCATATAATTCATCCGAAAATTGAATGAATACTATTACGATATTGTTTTAATTTCCATCCTGCCGGTTTGCCAAAGCTAAAACTGGACTCACCCCAAGTTTCGGAAGCAACCGTCCCCCCAATGGAGCTAGCATGCTACCGAGCGATGCAGAGAGTATCAAATTCCCGAAATACCTTCCCTCCCAACATGCGGGAGTCTGTCGCCGTATTGGTGGAGCGAAAATGATATTCAATATCATCATCATCATCACGAGCGAGCCGAAGGAATGATGCTGTGGATTTCATTCAAATGGAAATATTATTTTTAAGCCATCGGACAGTTCATTGCTGTCGGTGATTAATTAGTTTCGCGAGAAACCTAAAGGCACAGCGAGGGGGTGGAGGGTTTGCCGTGTAATCTACACCGTGGATAGACAACACTTTCCAAAGCACAATATTTGCCACGCTGATTGGTTTTCGGTTGCAATTAGCGAAGAAGAATTCGATACAATCTACAAACCTGATCCGTTTTTGTTGTACCAAAAACATGCCACCACCCTCGGCAGGATGTAAACTTCCCTTTGTATTGTGCGTTGTTTACAAGCCTGTTGACAGATATCGGTGCAATTTAGATTTATTATCTTCAGCAACAAACAGCATCACGAACCGTTTTTCGCGGTGTTAAATATAAATGCTTGACTGTAATGGTTGAAGATTTTTTGAAGAACCTAACCGCATTTTACTCGACGCCTCACGCACACTTCAACATAAAGGGAAAAGTCCTAATCGAACAGCAGGAACAAAAAATGGAAATTAATTCACAACACATCCCCCGGCCTACTCGATCAAGCACTGATAAGCTGATGCATCAAACGAAACTCACACATACGTGCACAAAACGCCTACTGTGCTAAATTTAATTTGCCTCACTTTGATTGATGACCCTAATTATCTGCCGGCTTTTTCTTCTAAAAATATCGTTTTTGATCCACAGCGGCCAAAAGTGTTCTAGGTGGGGTGGTACACACCCACAATAAATCCACTCCTACTCCTTCCCCGCTGTGCGCCACACACTATGGCAAAAGAACTGTGCGCACAACAACAGCGGCACGCAACGCATTTTTCCAAACTTTCATACGCCAAAGCAAAACACACACGCATACGCAGCTTTAGCCCGAGCACCAAAGGATATATACGCTCGCAACATCTCACAGCATCCCAACAGAGATCCCAAGTAGGATAGGTAGGGTACGGAACAAACACAAAAAAGGAACACAAATTCCTACACACCAGACAAAAACCAGCGCAAAAAGGGAAAGCGTGACGCACATGGATGGAAAATGGGGGAAGATATGCGCTCATCACACGTTCAACATTGGGCTTTGTGTGTATCCGGGGCTTTCGGTATGCGCTCTTCCGGTTAGCCTTTATAACCAAATATCATTGTTGTGTTGTTGTGCTTTTGTTTTTTCTTTCTTCTTCTTCTCTTTATTTCCACCCTCGAAAAAAAAATCGAAGTTCTGACGGCCACGAACTGACAAAAATGTTTGAAGGACCTGGGACAGAGGGTATCGCGAATTATTCGAGCTTTTCGTCATCGTCGAACTGCAAACGACGCAAAGAGACAATCATTTCTACGCACAATAATTAATGTACATATTTGAGGTACTTTCACGACGAACGTACGCCGCTTCTCCCCTATATCCGGGTCTCCTGAGGTGGCCGGCACTGTATTGCGGTAGGAAATAGGCAAACGAACGCAATTTTTCGCGCCATTTTCCTGGAACTGGTACAATAGTAGTGCGATGATGATGTGCGAAAAGGAAAGCAACGATGGTTCGCACTTAATGTATTGAGGGAAAAATTGGATTGGACATTTTTCCCTGGTGACCTTACGCTATTCAGAACACTCTCCCCCGTTTGCAGGCTTGCTCATCCCCAACGTGAGTGACCTTTCCACGGTTACGTCCCACACACCATTTAGACGTTGCCGCTTTGCCACATCTTTAACATCCTGCTGCTCCGGTGGTGGTGCTTGCCGCTTGATGGAAACAGCGATGGCGATGGCGGACAGCGGAGTCATCGTACATCGTTTTATGTTAATCACTTGGGATTTATTTTCAGTAAATTTAATTATCCTCCTGAAAACGTTCGGTCACCGGCAGGGTTCTGTGTTCTGGGTTTTTGCCGGTTGCAGAAGGAAGATGCTCTGTATTGCTTTGTAATTGCTGCCCATTTCCTTGCCGCGCACTGCTGCTAACGAGATCCGTCCGCCGATGACGATGATGATGATGGCGGCCGGCCACGAACACACCTCCGGGGTCCGCTGTCCGCGCCCATTTTAAGGAGAAACCCATCGCCGTCAACGATCGTGGGACGATAAACGGCAATAATCTTTATCGTTCCGATGGAACTCGAAAGGAAGCGGCTCGATTAAGGAAAATCGACCAGAAAATGTATTCATCATCAAGGTACGAAAGTGCACACTCGAGAAACGCGAAACGGGGGGAAAAAAAAGGATACTATGGTAAAAGGCCAAGCGGGCCGCTAGCTTGATGGCGCACTAATGACGGCACGTAAATCACATAAAAAACAAGTACGGGAAGTGTGTTAGTGAAGTTTTATGCGAAGTTTGCCGTGGAAGTCGGTATTTTTTTCTGTGTTTTAAGCGCCACAGACAGGCCGTTAGCACGGTTCGGTGCTTACGCGCACGGTAAACAATATGTACGCGGTGCGAGCGAATCCTCGCGATCCTTTGCTGGGAGTGCCATTAAATAGTTGCAATTTACATAAACCTACATGTACCACGGGGTTATGGTTATTTGAAAAGGCACAAATTTACATCATTGCATAAGGGAGCATTCGAAGATGCTAATGACGAATACCTGTGAAGTTATTGGATTTGCCATGAACTTAACTTTACCGAACGGCTAACGATGGGATAACGAGGATGGGATAACGATGAATTACCCTGAACAGTCTAAGCTACATCTGAGAGCCTTATTCATGTTTTTAATCGAGATCAGACGAGCGAAGAACACTTGAAAAAGATAAGTTCTAGTAACATGCTTTCAAGAAATCCTGAGAAAACTTGTGTTAAGTAGCTTTTGAAATATTCGCGTTGAAACACATTCGGTATTAGGGATTTGGACAAGGTCTGTGTAGGATAGAGGTCGAGTAATAGCCAAGATAGAGGTTCACCATTTTGGATTTCATTTGACATTTCGTCGCCCGTGTAAGATTCCTTGCGTCTAGCCTACTTGTTTACTATATCCCGATTAATCAACACAACTACACACAAAACATTTGAACGGAAAAGGGCGTCCAAACGTCAAATCACGTGTAACGAACTTTTGGCTACTTGTCAAATTGCTCTATATTACTCGACCTCTATCCTACACAGACATTGGGATTTGGAGATGAAATTAAATGTTGGCCAAGGCTTTAAGCTCCAATAAAATGTGAAACGCTAGTATACTCTATTGAATATCTTCGGAACACTAAACCAAGTCTACAATAAATTATTCATTTTGCGAAACAACCTTGAAGATGATCTAGTTTCTACTACAGTTAGCAGTAAACTGTCTTCCTATGGTGTAATGACTGAAGCATTAGACTAATCCCTGGCCTATCTAGTCTAGACATTACTAATTCTTTATCGACACAACAACCTCGAGGGGTGTCTAGAGGCCTTCCATTTCTGGCGCTCTGTGAGTTTATATCCTACGTTAGATATTACGACAATCCACCCCACGGTTACAGACATTACAATTGAAACGAAATATGGTATTCCACCGTAAAAAAATATCACTTCGAACAATGTATTTTAATAGAATTCATAGACTTCTTCAATCTGCATCATTAGTTTTTAAGGTAGTGACCCAAGGTCTATACAGTATGCAGATCGATACATGTAGGGTATATTGACAAGTAGGCGTGGAAACTTATTTGACAGTTTGAAGAAAAATTGTTCACTATTTTCGTCCTTACAGTAGTGTTACTACACAGAGACGGACTAATCGGTCATTTAGGAGTCTGAACTTCAATAGACAACGTTACAACAACAATCTTTGCCGGATGTGAACTAGAACTAGATATTCAGAAAGTTCCGTTTCCATTCAACCGATTCCGACAGTTTCGACATGATTGTAATATTCCCGAACGATTCCGACAACTCCTCCGACAGATTCTGACGGTTCTGATTGCACCGTTGGAACCAGTTCCGATGTTTTTTTTCGTTATCAATTCCACGCAACTTTAATCTCCACTTTAACAGTAACGAAAATTACGTCTTAAACCAGTACCATAATTTAACATAATGCATTACCCATCGGCTAAACGAACGACGAAACATGCTTTAGCGAAAAGCGCTTACCTTCTCAAATGACCCAAACGTGTTTCTTTTTCGTACCTACTCTGTTAAGGAAGGACATGGTGGAAAACCGAAACACACACAAACACCCACACGTACCATGGGATATGGTTTGCCGACGGATAAAAGTTGAACACGTCTCGTTCGAGTGTACAGAGTGTACTCCCACGCCGAAGCCCCTTCACATAGCTCAAGGAAGCATCGACTTAGCCTAAGCTAAACCCCACCGGTTAGTCCCGTGACTTACGAACTCAAATACCCCATCAACTTTAATTAGGGCTTTCCGTCCGTTTTGTCAGCGCTTTTCGGGCAAATCTCCTGCCGTGAAAACATTGCCCAACGTCCCGGTGGAATGGGGCGTTTCGCAAACGGTCTCACAATTACCTTTACTACATCGGGCACCCGAAACCATTCGACTGTTCCTCGCAAAAGGTACGATGGCGAGATGGTCTAAACAAAATAAAAGACACAAATAGATACTACCACGGGGCGCTCTGGGTTGAAACAAAACGCTCAAAAAACAACAACGGGATCATACCGGACGGACAGTGTCCGTGGGCGCACCGAAAAAAAAAAACTCTAGAGGGATTAAATTTTAATGATCATTACACTCATTTTGTCCCGAAAATCTGTGCCGGTCACCAACGGCTCATGGGAAGCGGTCGAGCAGGGCACACGAAGGGAAAGAAAGGGACGAATGGGACGACGCATAGGACAAGGGAAAGAGTGCCAGGGCTCGAGAAGTTAACTTTCAACTCCCAGAAGGTGTAGAAGGATTAGAAAAATTGCAAAGTTTCTTTCATGTTCCTTCATGCACCCCTTACGGCAAAACCCGACCACGGACCGTAACGGACCGATTATTGGACGACCTTTAGTGAAATCGACTCAAACATTACCTTTTGCCAAATCCTTCTCTACCGTGCGCACGCTGTCGACTGCTTGTTTTTTTCTCTCAGGTGGCAATATTTATCATCAACAAAAAGCCAATTCAAGCGGTGGCTGGCACTGCGAAGTTCGGCTTCCGCTTTGTCTCGAGCGGATACAAACAGGCGCGGGCTCGAACTCGGCAAGCAGCCATAATCACGCCACGGCCACAGGAACCCATTCGCCTCGCCCTCCCAAGCAAGAAACCACCCATCTTATCCTCTTATCAAAGACATTCATCTGCCGTTCGTTTCGTAACGCTTGACGGTGGACCATAATAGGAAGGCCTAAGCATGCCGGATAAAGCACCAAAAAACAAAAACCCATCCCCCTTCGCACAAAGCAAACTGAACCGCCGAGCCGGCATACGGCAACAACAAAAAACGCGTAACGCGTAGCGAACCAAACAAAACTGAATATTTGTCAAACGGCGCCATCCTTTTTTCCTACGGCGTTTCTCGTGTGGCACTGTTTCGTGCGTGACACACTGGCTGCCGGGAAGGGAGTCTCTGTCCATGGGCGCTGTTGTGCTGCTGCCGAGCTAGCTCGTTATCATTTTCATTAAGTCAATTTAACATCATCTCATTGCCGTTTAAAGTGGGCCTTATTATTTATCGCGAGCCCCGTCCGTGAGCGGGTGTTCGGTTGTGTACGGGTTTTTTTGTCCGCCTAGGGAAGAAGCTTTAACTTTGGCACTGGGTTTTATGGCTCTAATGCTGTTAAATCCCGGTGGGATTAGGCAATGGTAAATTATGCTGCCTCGGTACGATGTCATGCTTTTACAATGTAAATTATTCAAGCAAAAATCGATGTAATGGGCATAATAATTTCAATAATGGCCGCTTCTAGTGAGATACAACAACCTCTAAGTGGGTTGGGTATATTGGCAAAATAATTTTCAACTATTACTTACTTCCATATAACAGTTTAAATATGTTTTTAATAGCTCATAACAGACACAAACATTAGCGAACTCTTCTATGTATGAGTATCAACACAAGGGCCTCATGGTCGAGAATAAAATGGCCTCGATAGTTCATGATCTAAGCAGGCATGTGTGAAAACCCGCGCTGAACCGTTTCAGCCCGATGTTAGTACAACTAAACATTCACTTTTTTCTTGGTTGTACATGATTACAGATGGACTATTAAGAGTAATGTCTGACTTATTGGCAGTACCTTTTGTCTCCCTTTGGCGCAGAGCTCAAATACAGCCACGGAAGAAGCGTTCTTCTTTTGACGCAAGCTACGAATAATGCCATCTTTTGATATCTTCAAATCGAAACTGTTGGTCAATCTGACCAACGTGAGGCCAAACTGCTCAATCACGTCAGTAGAGTTCGCTGATGTTCCCCAGTAATTGAAGTCGTTCAGTTGTCGCAGCTCATAATATATAACACAGAACCGGGTCCCACCAAATCGCATCAAAGGAGCGTTGTTAAAGTGTTGTAGTCTTCCTTCACGCGTACGATCACTAACACAGAAACCACTAGCGTCATATTTCGACAAACAACAAGAACCTACCTCCACATCTATTGCTCTATTCCATTGCGAGAAAATTGTGTTCTGCGAAGAGAGTAAATCTGTTGGCTTCACAAGTTCTGTGGAAATCACTGAACGAACGAAGGAACGTATTGCTGGAAGCGTTTCGAAGTTTAATGTTTTACTTTATACCAAAGTTCTACCAAATGCTGCATGTAAATTCTGGGAAATCAAACTATCTTTATGGCAGTTCCGAAGGATCAACACAAGGCTAACATGTACTCGGAAAAAGAGCATAGCCTAAGCGGTATACGTCAGCAGAGAAAGACTATGGTAAACCGCACAAATTCCAGGGACAGAATACATTTAAACGATCTAGGAGTGTATTACTAAAATCTTCGAAAAAGGCTCTGCTCTATCTTAAACGTTCTTTTAAAATATTTAAGATGAGATTAACACAAAAAAACGATATTTAAGAGATTCTTTTCAATATAACATAATTAAACAAACATCAACTCATAATAAAGAGTGGAAAACTTATAATAAATTAAGCGAAATTTGTACTTTAAGCCTTTAAAGCATGCAGATAGATCTACATCCCCACAGATCTGCGTATAGAACGAAACCATTTTGCTTATTGAACCAATCAAACAATTAGCAAACGCCTCCTGTCAACTGGAGTCGGTAGCGCTCTTACGGCTCAATGATCCATAAAATTCATTCAAATCAAACTCAGATTTCTAATTCCACGGAACTCGGTTGCGGCAGCGGAAAATCAATGCGTACGTACCCGGTTTTGTGTGCTAAAGCAAACACACACGCACAAAAAGCTCTCGACAGCTAAACGACAAAGAAAACAAAGAAACGAAACAAAAACACAGCCGTGAAAGCACACAGAGACTCAAAGAATGGCATCCACAGCCGGTCCAGTTGGAATCTCTCGGTCGTTCCAGCGTACTACAACAATGACCCAAGTGTGGCATGTCCGCGGAAGTACAGCAGCAGCAGCAGCAGCAGCAAAAAAATACCCATTATAGTACAAACCAGCGCAATGGCAAAAGGTCTGGTACTGAAAGGTTGATCCTTGTAAGATTGAAGTGACTGCTGGTAGAGAACAACAGCAAAAACCAAAAAAAAAAAACCATCCTACCCGCCCTCGAGAACCGATCCACCAAATGTACGTGCGAACGGACGCCAGAACGGTTCATATACGATGAGATAGTACTTTGGGATCAAATCGAGCGAAAGAAAGCTGAAGGGAATTTTCAATGAGCTGTAATGGACTGCCATCCCTTCACCGATCGGAGCGAGTTCGCCGAGTGACCCTTCGACAACGGCGGGCCCCAAATGGGCTTTGATGTTGGAGAGGAAAGCAATTTTCCTACCCGTTGCACCCTTTTTTCGGTTCGGCTCTCGTCAATTCGCACCCGCACTGGCACTGATGTCCGCATCACACCATCGCCGGGCTAACTTAAGCTTTCGCTGATCGTCCCTTCCGGTTATGCTGAGCACCCGGACACTCACACACCAATAGAAGGGATCTGTACGAATACGAACGATCCTTGTTGCGGGACGACTTCGGGGCGGACGATAACCTCCCGCGGCAGCCATTTGTTATTTATCATTTTAACTGCTCTTCTTCACGTCGGTGTGGTGCCCTCCCTGACTATCTCTTCCACCTACTATGGCAGCATGCGGTTAGCGCGGACATACGCGTGGCCTGTACGCGGGTTTTCCGAACCGCAGCCGCAAAACATTTTTCAACGTCCCGTTGCGAAACGGTGGCCGCGTGAAATATCGACGTCGATCAGCCGCGCTGATAGGAACACCGGGCACATGTTGTGCCCTTGCACCGTACGAGGAGGCCATTTATTCTCCAACCCATATACACCTTCGTGACCACCCCGGCCACCCCGGCCGTCGTCTCCGGTTCCCCCATATCGTAGATATTCGTTCTTTGCGCACGATTTCATTTTCGCGAGCACGTCGCTGTGCCTGGTGTGTAGTTTTTCACCCATCTTTTGCCAGCCCGTCCCGAGGGGGTGGAGGGGGGGGGATAAAGGCCACACCGTGAAATGGCCACTTTTATCGTTTCAAAGTAATGCTGAACAAATAGTGAGGCCCCGAACACACCATCCCGAATCCGGTACACAAAACGAGCGCGAGCCCGACGGGGCTCGGTGTTGTTGCACGTCCAACCACAATACCTGGGCACATCAGCCGCAACGATGTTGATAAGCGAAGATAAAATTAACGGCATCAATTTTTGTCAGCATAAATATTTTTATTGCATTCTGTGCGCTGTGTGCTTGTGCCTCAGTTGGTTCTATTGTGCGCGGCAAATAGGAGCAGGAAATTGCATTAAAATATGTTTTTTGTACCTTCGATTCGTATCCTTTTGCAACTTTGGGTATGTTATAGTTCAGTTCTATATTTCTTTAACTCTTGAAAGTAGTAAAACAATATAGACACATTGAAATATTAATGAAAATTAACAAAAACATCAAACAACATACAAAAGGACACTTTCATACCTAATGATTTGTAGAGTTCAAGTTGTAAACTTGTGACCATTTCTGAACTCTTTTCATTTTGAACTAGAATTTGTTGCGGTAGATATGGAATTCTTTCTCTACACTATTCAACATGAAATTTACTCTGCGTAAAGCTTTCTCAACTGACAGATCCGTCATGACGTAAAGCTTTGCAGTTGTGCAAAGAGTGTTCCATCCATTAATGGATTGTTTAAAAATTAAACTAAAATGTGTCGAAAGTGATCCGGAAACCTTCCCAATGCCTGGAGCCGCTGCAAGCAGAAATCAATTCTGTTCAACGCTTTCTCGACTGACACATTGAAAGCTTTACAAGTGTGTAAAATGAGAAAGCTTTTCTACTTTCTACAGAACCCATTTCTACTTGCAAATGTTTCAACAAATAGGAAGGAAATAGGAAAATTAGGAAAACAAATAGGAAGGAAATAAGAGATTCTAAATCTACTTGGACAAATTCTATTTCAACTTTCACGTAGTAGTTTAGAGAGTTCGGAAATGATTCCTACTTGAGCTTGCAAACCCTGCAAAATCAAGTTTGCATGAAATCTAATTCACTTAACTATAAAACTCAACAAAAGTGGCAATATTACACATTTACCAATAGATATTCCACTTCACCTTGAAAAGAAATCAGAAATGACTTCTTGTGCCTCACTTAACTGTGCTACTACAAGCAATTGACTCAAAGATTGTATCATGGCATGACAAATGTTCGCCAAAAGCATATAATTTCAAACGTAACAATCTGTACAATACTCTCATTAAACGGGAACCCATCAACATGAATCGCATTAAACCGCCAAGGTCAACCGCCTCAAACGGAACACGCGAACGCTTCCCATTTGGCGATCGAATCCTTTCCAAACCACTAACGGAAAGTGGTTCAGTTAGGTTAAATGTGCACTGTTACAACTCGACCAAACGATAAACACGGCGATGCCAACCTTCTCATCCCCGTACGCGGCCGTTTACCGATCGCTTTACGATGCCATTCGCATTAACTTAAACACCTTCAAATAACGATTTCCGTTCGACAAATTGACGGAACAAAGCGACGGTAGCGATGCCGCCAAAGGCCGGAGGGAGGGTGCGGTAAAAGGAAAAGGCTAATTTCAATTCCGCCAATGACCCGCCCGCTGCCGATCAAACTGCCACGCAGCAAACTGGATGCCCCCGAGAGGTGGCCGCGCTCGTTAGCGGCTAAAGAGCAAATATTTTCCCTGCTGCTGCTGCCTTAATTATGCCATCTTTCTAGCATTCTCCCCGTTACCGTGCTGCGAGCGGGCAACAACCGATGCCTTTAATCGGTGCCAAAACCAAAACGGCTAAATTCTATTTTCAACCGTTCAACTACGTTCATCGAGTCTGCGCTCAATCACACCCTGGGCAGAAAACGGGTCACTACTCCTCAGCCGACTCCGAACGGGGTTTTTCCCGACCGTGGATGGAAAAAGGTGTGCGGCTTTAAAAATGGAAATCCAATGTAACATCCGCCTTCACTCCAGCAATAATGCTGACTCCCCTTTTATCGCGTTGCCTTTTTCGATGGCGGATTTTCCTTCTTACCTACGACCCGGGCCACCATCCTTTGCACATCCATTTGTGCCTTATATCTTTTAAAAACTCATCCCGCAGCAATCTTTTTATCCTTTTCGCTCAAAAAACCCCTACCGCAAAGGGAAACCTGTAGGATCGCCGAATCTCCTGCAGAAAATGGATGTTCTTTACGATTACGGTAATGGCCACGGGAGTGGTGCGGGAGTGGTGGAACGCTTTTCGCATGAACAACCAACTCAACGCCTTTTCGCATCGATTACGCACCACACAGGTCGACCGACCAGCCGACCGACCTTCGCACTGGCTACACATTTTGCTGGCAGTGGATGGAACATTTCACACCCGAAAAGCGGAAAAAACCCAAGTTGGGGAAGGGAACGCGCGCGCCGGAACGCGGTCGTCGATAATTCACCTTTAAACTTGGGGCTTTTTTAAATCTTTCCCTTGTGCTGCGTAAGCGTTCGATTCCATACACGCTGTCGTACTGAATTCTTATTATCTTTCACCCAAATTCAGCTTCTGCAGCGTCACCGTATGCATCATAATGGTGGGGAAGAATTGAATTTGGTTGATTCCTTATGCTTTGTTAGCGACAGCCTCGCTGGAAAGAAAAACACATTAAACCGAGTACCCCAACTACAGGGTTTTCCATGTTCAAGTTTAACTAAATTTTGCCAAGGTTGATCTAGTATCCTTCATATTGTAATTGCAAAGCTTTCAATCTGTCATTTGTGAAAGATTTCAACAGAATCAATTTCAGCGTGAATAAATTCCTGATCTTGGAAAATACAATCAACTTAAAAAATTATCTAGAAAGTCTTAGTCAGTTTTGAATTCGTTTGTAGTTTTTCTCACTCGAAAGCTTTCATTAATGACAGATATGTCAGTAGAATCCCGATACTTTCTGAACGAGATCCCGAAATTGGAAAGGATTTCACATCTACTTATAAACATTTCTCTTCAACTTTACCTTTTCAACATCATTAACAATGATGGTCATTAATTGCCATTAAAAAACTCCAACAAATTGGGAGTTCCCACCCTAGAAGATGAACGTGAGAATTTCCTTTTGTTTTACCGGACAATACACAAGCACCTTCCATCATAATAACCTGTGCCCTCGTTCAACCCTTGACCAGTCCTTCATCACGAGAATAATCACAGAATGCGTTCTGTGGGCGTCTTTCCTTTGGTTCACAACAACATCACGCTCATCACGTTCACGGTGGAGAGTAAATCAAATCAAAACATCCCTCTGTGCCGCATCGAACGAAACTTACACACGCTTGCCCATTAGTTTATATGTGTGTGTGTGTGTGTGTGTTTGTTTGTGTGTATATGTGTGTACGTTCACACGAAGAAAACAGAAAAAAGGCCTCCCATACCATCCGTTGATCAACAGCGACCGGGCGAACGCCGTTGTTCTTCGTTTCGCCGGCCGCAATGTTGGCAATCGAGCTGCAGAAACAAAATAACTGAGAGCAAACAAATAAACAGCTTCCAGCATCGGGCTACAACTATTTATCCTCCCCCATTTCCTTTCCTCGGCTTTCCTGTCTTGTGTGCCGTTGCTGCTGGAGCGTGGAACAACAACTGGAAAACGCTCCACCAGATGGCAACTGTGGCAGTGCTCGGAGCGAGAAAACATCAAAGGAGTTTCTCACATTTTTGCTGCATCGCAACCAACATCCACGTATCCTTCTTCTCTGCGAGCTGTTTTTTTTTTTGGTGCCACATGTGGCTGCGAAGGCAAAATGGAAAACTGTGAACGCAGAACGGGTGGAACGGCAGGGTGATCGGGAGACACAAGATCCACAAGGACACACCCACGACCATACTGGGCTGTGCACATGGAAGAAATCGACGTCACCGGCAAAACACCCAAAGCACTCCTTCGGGCACGAACATGAAACATACAGATTTTGGTTTTGGCATCGCCTGCTTCCTTCCACCCTCCACCCGGCTCCGTCTCCTTCCTTGGAAACCATTAAAACCGGCATGAACGGTATGCTCGACCGAAGTAAGCGTACTCGTGTGCAGCGCACGTTCAACTGCTGTTGCTTGGCCTTGGTCGGCTATATGCTCGGTGCCGGTCGTACGGGGTTGTGTTTATGCTGTTTATGCCGAACCTGACTGTACACATACGCCCACAGGCCCATCCGTTCACAGGCCAAAAGCGCACACGTTTTTCCCATTTCCCAACGATACAAACCCCCTGCCGCCCACCAAACGCTCGATTACATCATTTTCTTATAATGTTATTTTAAACTCTACTACCTCTACTACTCTCCCAACCACCCGTCACCGCTTTGATTAGTCGGTGGCAAGAAATGCGCCTTCGTAGCGCATATTTGTAGCCCATTCGAGCAATGTGGCACCAATCCATTACCAGTGCTGGTGATTGAGAAAGCCGTCGAAGCGGGAAAAGACATTAAAATAATTTCATTTTGGCATTTGTTGATAGTTTCTGTATTGAATAAAAACAGTTTAAAAATCATCAAACACAAATACTAAACTAATTCATTTTCAATTAATGCAAAATAAAAAATAAAATTTTCTCCACATTGGATGGATGGAGACGCCCAGTCTTTTGTAGCTTTCACCAAACGGAGCACCGAACGGGCAACATCTGGGGTGGACTAATTTGAGTGGCCAGTGACCATCGCTTGTAACCCGCTTGCAGCGCATTAGCACCGCTTTTAAGCAAAACTATCCTATTGCGATCGAAAAACACAATCACCGTGATGGTGTGTGTGTTGGGGCAACTTTTTCGGATGCTGTCGGACAACGTCAACAAAGCCATCGTCGCACTCCACAGCCATTCGAGGCCATGTTGCACATGTTTGATCTTCCCCTGGTGCTGGCGCAGCGTACCGCATATTGTCGAAGCTAAAGTTCGTTAGCAAACGAATGCAACGGCAGGACAAAACAGGAAACAGCCCGTACATTCGGTGATTGTGAGTTCCACCCCTTCTACCAGGCATGGTCAGGGACTAACTTTTGTTGCCCCTTTGACAATAGGCGATGTTTTGTATTGCTAGTGGTGTTTGTGGTGCAAAAGTTGTGTACGGAGTTACAAAATGAGCCAAAAACTTGCCGTACCGTAGCCGGGGTTTGCACAATATTTGTTAAAGCTATTCACAATTGCTTTTTCGGTGTCATGTGAAAATTGTGTCTCTGTAATTAGCGTGCATCGTGTGATGTGTTACATTTTTATGATTCACGATCCAGTGGTTATTTAGTATCATTTAGTGGAGTTGCTTTTTCAGATTTTCTAAACAAAGCTTTTTGTTAATTGGTAACGAGAATTTCTTAAAAATAAGTGAAGCGATTGACCATTGAAATTCCTTACACCATTTACAGTGCATTTTAGCTTTGTGGTCAAACCCATTCCTGGAATAAATAATTACTATGTTCAGAGGGCGGTGCCGGTCTTCACACGACAATATTGATCCAAAAATTTTAGCCGGACCATTTCTTCCATTGCAAAGATGGACTATCGGGCTACGTGGCAACATTAAATCTAGTAAGCCAGAAATGACAGACATGATCTAGGAGGCCGTTACGCTCACTTTGAGAATCAATTTGTAACTTTAAAACTTCGTTAGTACTTTTCTAGACCAACATTTAAGGTACTTTTCCTTTAAAATATTCTCCTCAAATGCCATTTTTAGCATCACCCCATAATCGTAAGGGGTGTTGCGTATAACAACAATTTTTAGATAAAGCAAACAATGTTTTAATAATATAGCTTTTCTCATGATAAGATGAACACAGGTTCAATTAACAAATATTTGATCAATCCAAGTGATGAACAACAAAATCTTCAGTAGAATTAAATTACAAAATTGCTCGCCTCCTGGTTGTAATAAACTGTTCCATACGATAATGATACGTATACCCGCCACTACGTTAACGAAACAACTCCCAACATCTCAAGACACAAACCCCCAATGCTCATCTACATTTCAAATTAAATTAACTCAGCAAAATTTAATTTCAACCTCTCTTCGTATGCTGGTAAACGTGATTTCTTGTACGAAGCGAGCCCCACACTTTAATCTGTAAAGCAAACAAACGAGCGGGAATCCATTACCGGCACACTGCAGGACTTCTTACGAATGCATCAATGCATCCAATGCGGACGATGAACTGCACGAAAGAAGCTGGCGTAGCAAAGGGCCAGGTGAAGGTGAAAGATGAAAGCGAAGTTTGTTTATGACACCGTACGGTAAGTGGCTTCCGTTGCATCTCCGTGCGGCCGGAAGAATAAAGGCGCTAAAGCGACAGGCGAACGTATGTCTAAGGCAGGTTCCGGCGAGAAACGTCAAAGTCCTCCGAGTCTGAGTAGTGTGCATTTTGCAGTGTGCAAATCGTGTTATACTAAGCCAATTAATCTATTGCACTGTAATCAGCATAATAGATTACGTTCGATCGGCAACTGAATGGGTATTAATTAGTGTGTGCTTCCACCCGGTACGCGGTGGGCCCCGGACGAAGATGGGCTCCGACACGGGTGTCCGTCGCAACTGACACTGATCGTTGCATTATGATGTAATTAAAACAACGCACCATAATTGCGCTTGCACCGTGTGTCGAGGGCTACCAACCGACAATGTGGACAATGCTGATGGAGTTACAGCTACTCCAGGCACCAATTCCGGGGCCTGGTCGTATGTAATCTTAGTTTAAGTGTCGACTCACATCAATGCACGAATGGACTCTAATCAGATAACAAATAAATGCATGTATCGCAATTGGAATGTAAATCAAACCCCTGTTTTTTTGGTGATGTCCATGTTTTTTTCTGTGCTTTCTGCTCGGTTTGCAAAGCGATACATCTTTCGGACGCACGCAATCACACAGCCCGCATAATCGCTTGTAATGTAGATGGATTTGCATAAGTTAATTGTGGAGTTTGGTACAATCCGACGCGTAGCGTGCACCTGTAATTACCATAACCATAAATCTGTGCTCTCCTTTTCCCGATTGCGTCATAAATTGCAGTCGAATGGTGTGGGTTTTCTTTTTAAAAAAATTGTCTTCCCCCACAAAGACAAATCTCAGCGTAATCTCGACCGTGTAATTATGTTTACCTTTTGATTTCACTCACTCACGACGGGCAGGCGGGTTTTGGTTTTGGGGAAGAATTTTCAATTTGGTGGCCCACCACCGCCCACCCCCACCAGAAACCTTTATCGAAACACGATTGCTTTGCGGGAAAGGTTCACACCACCAAACAATAACGACACGCGGTTACTCACCTCATTATCCTTATCAGCGTCCTTAATGTGCTGGGCAATAAATCTTACCGCCTGTATTGCGGACAGCACCTCCGGTGATAATTGCTTCGGGATGACATTTTCCGCCTCGACTGGTGGTCGAACCGAGCGGTGTCCATGGTTGTTCATGTTGGTCCCGGGCAAATTTTGTGTTTTCGCCCCGAAACATCAGGCGAAACATAGTCGTTTTTGTGTTGATGCGTTTCGGACACGGTTCGTACCGGGCATGGTGCAAATAGAGGAAAACATAGAGGGAAGAAAAACAATTTTAGAAATCATCCTTGCTCATAGTCCGAGACGACCGGGCTTCGTCCATGTCCGACCCTGCATTGTTCGTGCGAGCTGGCACAACAAAGAATCGGTAAGAGAGGCCACCGAAAATAGCTCATAAAATAAATCAAAATTTAATTATAAATTATCACCCGGCGACCACAACGACGATGGGCGACAATTTTGGCAAAAGGTGGCACAGAGCCCCCCCCCCGTAAGAAGGTCCTTGCATGGGGGCAGAGTTCATGTGTAGATTGTGTATTTCGAAGGCTTTTAAAAGCCCATCAACTTACCTGAACCGTGCGAAAGATTAACTCCTATGTTATCGAAACTGTCACCACCTTCCTTAAACTCGCCGGGGAAATCACTGACGCTAAGGAAAGAAAGGGAGAGTAAAAGGAGAGAACACAGTTGGCGTATAAGTGAGCTAGCCCATCCGGTAATGAAGCGAGTATCCGGTTAAATGGAACCCAGTATCCTCCTCCCCCCTAGTAAAGCCGGAACAAATCCGTTAACCGTACCGTATCGACGTCACACGGGCACCCAAACCCCAAAGGAATGAAAACGGAAAAATCCGTACGGTACCAACCGGCGCTGCTATTCATCGGTTTTTCTCGCATCGGTACACCGGCGGCAACCTGGCGTGGCCCCCGTCAAACAAACTTAACCACGCACTAGCGATCCACCCATCCCGGAAGGTGGAAGATGGCCCAACGACAGTTTGATGCTATCATCATCATACATCTTTCATGCCACCACCACACACGACCACGAACGGTATCCATCTTATCGAGCCAATTTATCTGCCCTTTTCACGTGAAGCTTTCATGCGCAACGCAACACAACCAAGAAACGCAACGCAAGGGCTCCTGTGTTAGTTTGTTGTTTTTTTCTCTCTCTCCTGCTCTCTCCTCTACACACAACCCTCAGGGCTAATGAATTTAATAATAATAAAATAATGTATTTCTCCTGCAACATCATGTCGGGTACAAAACTTCGTGGTCTTCCTGCAACAACATTGCCCCGTTTGCCGGTACGTACTGCCAAACATCCCCTATTTGGTTTGCTTCCGCACGAGGCACGGCAGAGCAGTGGTACTCACACCGGATCGCTCAGTCAACCGTGCCAAAGTTGGGTTCGTCTGCATGTCTCCGTGTATGTGTAAGCGTATGTGTGTGTGCATTGTCGTGTTCGGCAAACTAACTAGAAAGTGCTAGGTTTAACAAACTGTACATGATGAAATGAAACTAACTTCATCCGACTTCCTACATGTGCATCTGCGCAACGGAATGTCATGCGGAAGGCACCCTGGCAGGCAACCCTGGTAGTACCCCGTGTATCCCATTTTGTTCAAATCCTTTGTGCGTCTGCATTCGTCTGTAGTGTGAAAACATGTTAAGTTGGTGGCAATACGTGCACGTGCGTGTAAAATGGTTATGTAAATTTGATTTTCCAATTTGAAGTTATTAATTCCGATGCACGATAGCTTGTTGTGCTGCCGGTAAAGAATGCATGTCGTTATCTTATTCGATATTGTGAGGTTCTGATTTTGGTTTGTTCGAAACAATGCTGGTAAGTGCTGGGTGCACTCAACGGATAAATGAAATATGAATTATTAATTGTGGTAGAGGTACGGTGAAGCTGTACCACGTTCTACACAATTGACTTCCCACTGGTGATGGGCTGCTGGGGATCGTTTCGTTTCTCAAACGGAACAATGGCAACTAGATTTGACTAAATAGTAACTTTTTCGTATTTTTTTTCTCGTCAGCTGTTTACGATCCCTGTCATCACTATGTCAGCTCCTTAAACAAGTGTTTTGTGGATTAAAGTCATAATGACTGAAATATTCGGTGATTCGTATCGATTCGTTCAATGCTTAGTCTCAGTAGCGGAGTAATCTTTTTGGAGCCCCAAGCAGAATGACAGTCGAGGCCCCTTGGGGATTGGGATTTGTGCAGGTTCTCCAGGTATTATTGGTACTCAAGGTCTCTAGCCTCAAACCCCCTATGGCCGGTTAGTTTGCGACCCCTGCCTAATGTCATGAAATATTGTATGTTTGTTGAGAGACAGTTGAGTTATTTTTCTTAACAAGTACCGATGGTGTGCATCCTACATCTTAAGTTGTAAAGCGAAGTATTGTTCCTAAGTTTAATTTCGAATCTATTGAGATTAATTTAGAGTTTAATTTATGCTAAAAATGTCTGGGTATAAGGACATAGGCCATATTCGAGAGTACTCTAATATACACCTAACTAAATTATAGTATGTTAAGTTTAATGCACAGGAGATTGCGAAAAACTTCTTAAATATTCTGCCCTAAGGTATTTTCTGTCACCTACGATTTCTTCAATATTAGACCAAAACGTGAGTTTTGCTTCCAAGAATGTTCAGCGAGGCCATTAATTCAGCCAGCTCTCGCCTTATTCTCGCCTTATTAGCGTTTCTTGTTTTAATTGTCGCTGATGAGCAAATAAAAAGCAAATTACCTATATGTTTTTTTTTTATTCTGAAAAGACGGCAAGGCCGTATTGCTTAATACTAGTGGAAGCTTATAACTAGAGGCTTAATCTAATATACAATTCACTTTCGTTAGAAGGCATTTCCTTCTCCAAACAGTGAAAGGTCATCTTATCCCGGGAGACGTATTAGTAGTAGGTCTACACAAAGTATCAAAAAGTTCAATAAGCAACATTTCGGCATCACAACATTACCCAACCTAGTTCCGTAGTTGTTTATTTGTATTCCGGACCACAACAACCATTGGAAGGTGCGATCGTTAATCAATTCGTTCCATTCCAATACTTCCCATCACTACAATGTACCTTTAGCTTCGGGGAGATGATTTACTCGTTTTATTGCTAATTTATAAGTACTTTTCGGTGGGCACACGCGGTGCGTAGTGGTTTCGATCGTAACGACGTGCTGGACGTTGGCAGGAGCAGAGAGCGAGACCAAGCTCGCCAACGCTTTTATATCCTGGTGCGAACGTGCACCACTAGCTGTCCTATTCTTATTTTATCCCTCGCCCTGTCTCCTAATACCCAAGGATCTTTTCGCCTGTTACGCCTTGTTTGCGCCAGGTGGCGTCCTGGTCGCTACAGTATTCCCCCCTTAGAGCGGTGTTATCGGTAACGCAGCGGAATATGTATTCTTCGGTTGGACCTGGTAACACCGGTCGATATATCGTGTCCTCTTCGTCGCAGGATAGATGGTGGTGGAACTGGTGTAACAGGCGGTGCCGGTGACTGGGGTAACGGTGCACCCGTCGGATGCGCGGCGCGAGACTGCTTTGTTGGCGATGCGCTAGGCGTGTTTGTCCGTTGTCTATGGCTCGTTTGCGGTTGCTCAGGTAGTAGCCGTTGGGTTGTCGGGAACGCCTGCACCGGATCCGTCGGTGGTGTTTCCCGTGGCGGTAGAGGCAGGGCCGCCGTATCCTCAACAGTGTAGGCCGGTTTCAGTCGGTCGACGGATATTAGCGAAGGTCGTCCATTTATTTGTATCTGAAAAAACTTAGGATTTCGTGTAAGTATTTTGTATGGACCACGATACGGGGTTGTTAGGGCAGGACGGACGATGTCGTTGCGAACAAATACATGGGTGCATTTGTTAAGATCGCGATGAACAAAAGCTGTTCGGTTGGTGTGCCAAGCGGTGTCAGGTGGTCGAATTTTGCTCATTGCTTCCTGTAATGTCCTGGCAAAATCGGATTGCTCAGCCAATACTGGTTGTGGTTGCCTGGAGAAAAATTCGGCGGGAATGGTGAGAGTCGTACCATACACGAGTTCGGCCGGTGATGCTTGGATGTCGCTTTTAAAAGTTGTGCGCAAGCCAAGCAGTATCAAGGGAAGGTGTTCACTCCACCTAGTCGAGTCCTTGCAACTAATCGCTGCTTTGAGAGTGCGGTGCCATCTCTCAATTAGCCCATTAGCTTGCGGGTGGTAGGCAGTCGTCCGTATGTGCTTCGTTCCGAGGGCTCGATTCAACTCGCTGAACAATGACGACTCAAACTGTCTTCCTTGGTCCGTTGTTACTATAGATGGAACTCCAAATCGGGCGATCCAATGATACAGCAACGCTGCGGTTACAGTTGATGCGGTGATGTCCGGTATCGGCACTGCTTCGGGCCAGCGGGTGAATCGGTCGATGATTGTGAGGCAGTATCGGTTTCCGTCACTTACTGGGAAAGGTCCGATAATGTCGATATTGATGTGGCTGAACCTGTCCTGCGTGGTTGGATACGGCGTGAGCGGGTTTTTGGTGTGGCGACTACCTTAGCACGTTGGCAAGCCAAACAGTTTCTCACGAATTCACGCGTCTCTCCTTTGATGTCCAGCCAGATAAATCGTTCTGTCATCAGTCGAACTGTGGCTCGTGCTCCGGGATGACTTATGTCGTGAACGGCGTGGAGCAGCTGTTTGCGGAAGGATTTGGTAATATACGGTCGAACTATTCCGCCAGGGCAGTCCGCGTATAGCGCTTTGGTGCTACCGGGGATCGGTGTCTTCTGGAGGAAAAGATCGGATTTCATTTTCTGGTTCAGTATCGCGATAAGCTCGGGATCGCGGGTCTGCTCGTCGGCTAAGAGTTCGAAGTCGATGGTCGGCGTTGCACGTCCCACTTCGATACGTGAAAGCAAATCGGCTGTAATATTTTGCTCCCCAGAGACGTGGCGTATATCGGTCGAAAATTGAGCTATAAAGTCAAGCTGTCTAGCTCTTCGCGGTGAGGCATTATCGTGCGTTTGTCGAAAAGCGTATGTTAAAGGCTTATGGTCCGTATAGATACGGAATTCCCTACCCTCTAACTGGTACCGGAAATGGCGTACGGCGAGATAAATAGCCGCTAACTCACGGTCGTAGGTCGAGTAATTCCTCTGTGCCTTTTCGAATTTCCTTGAAAAGAAACCTAGTGGTTGGAGTTGGTCGTTTACTCTTTGGTGCAGAACGGCTCCGGCGGCAAAATCGGAAGCGTCTGTCCAAAGCGAGAGTTCTGCGTTCTGGATAGGATGAACCAGCAATGCTGCTTGTCGAAGCTGCTCCTTGCAGCGAGTGAATGCTTCGGTCGACTGGGGTGTCCAGATGAGCGGTGTTTTATCCTTTTTTCGATTTCCAGGCGTCATTTCCAGTAAGCTGCCTTGCGTATCTAGGGCGTGTGGTAAGAAGCGACGGTAATAATTAACCATTGCGAGGAACTTTTTTAGCTCCATCACCGTTGTGGGTCTAGTTAACTCGGTGATAGCTGCTACGCGTTCCGGGAGAGGACGAATACCTTCCGCGTTCACTAGGTGTCCTAAAAAGGCGATTTCGGTCCGATTGAATTCACATTTGGCTGGATTGATGGCCAAATGGTGGTGCTCAAGGCGCTGGAATAACTGACGCAGGTGTTCGTGGTGTTCTTCTAGTGTCGATGAAGCGATAATCATGTCGTCGATGTACGGGAACACGAAGTCGAGTCCTCGAAGAACATCGTGGATAAGCCGTTGAAATGTTTGCGCCGCGTTTCTCAGGCCGAAGGGCATTGTGAGGTACTCGAACAGCCCGAACGGAGTCGTGATGGCAGTTTTCGGAATGTCGTCCGGGTGAATCGGGATCTGGTGGTAAGCCTTGTGTAGATCGACCTTTGAAAAGATTGTTTTGCCCTGCAAATTCATCGTAAAATCTTGGAGAAATGGTAAAGGATAACGATCTGGTACAGTCTTCGCGTTGAGAGCTCTGTAGTCGCCGCAAGGTCGCCACGTTCCATCTGCCTTCCTAGTCATGTGTAAGGGACTGGCCCAGCTGCTGTTGGAAGGCCGGCAAACTCCCATCTGTACTAACGACTCGAACTCGGCACGGGCGGCTGCGAATTTTTCGGGGGACAATCTGCGCGGACGAGTGAAGGTCGGGTGTCCTGTTGTCTCTATGCGGTGTGTGATCTCGGATTGCAGTTGTGTGCCTGGGGTGATAGGCGAGGTTAACCCAGGGAATTCCCTTAATAAGGAAGCTATCGGTGACGTTGAATCGCAAACCTTGACGGTTGGTTCCTCTGGATTACAGTTCGTAACCCCGGGCGTGCGGAGGTTAGTGTAGGCGTCTACAAGGCATCTGCTGCGAAGGTCGACTAGCAGGTGAAAATGTTCGAGAAAATCGGCACCGATAATGGCTGTGCCCACGTCGGCAATCACAAAATTCCACAGGAATTTTCGTCGCAAACCCAGATCTAAAGTCCGAAGCGACTCACCGTATACCGCGATTGGCGTGCTGTTAGCGGCGAAAAGTTTCATGGACGATGGTTTATGGAGAGCACCACTGTGCTCTCGTGGGATGACGGAGACGTCGGCACCAGTATCTATTAAAAATGGTTGGTTAGTTTTGCGGTCTACTATGACGAGGCGATGGGTTGTCGATGTAATAGAATGGACTGGTTGTTGCCGAATATCTCCCGTAGATTGTCAGGCAGACGTCGAAGGTTCATTGTTACGTTGCTGACGGTTAACAAATGAGCACGGAGCTCGGCAGTTGCGAGCTTGTTGACCGTAGCGCTGGTGATAGTAACACAAGTCGTTTTCGGCGATACTGGTGGGTTGGTTTGGCTGTGTGCGTGGGCGTGATCGCGATCGGATGCGTCCTCTATTCAATTGATTCAGGACAGCGTCTAAACGCTGCGTTAATTCCGCTACTTGTTTCGTGACGCGGTCCACTTCCCCACTTCGAACCTCTGACACCTGCTGGTATGTACCCGTGCCAGGGGCTGCTCCCCCGGTACTAGCGGTTGTCAACGCGGCGGGGTTTCCTCCTGAAACCCCTGGGTTCGGTGGACTATGCATCATCCTCGATTGTTAGTGTAAGAAAAGGGTGGATCTTACCTCATTTTTTTGTGATGACGGCGTCCTTGTAGCGAAGGCAGTAACCCAAGGGTAAGCGGCGTCCTTCTGGCGATAGCGGTAGCACGAGGGTAAGATGGCGTTCTTGTAGCGATGGCGGTAGCACGAGGGTAAGATGGCGTTCTTGTAGCGATGACGGTAGCACGAGGGTAAGCGGCGTCCTTACAGCGATGGCGGTAGCACGAGGTTCCGGGATCGTCGGCACCGGTCCGGCTGGGATTTCGATGGCGGTGCCACGTGGCGAAAGCGATGGCGGTTCCCTGCTCGGTTTTACGAAGGCGATGATGCACACACTGTGAAACACTGAAACACTGACACACACTATGTAGAGTGCACTAGGTGCTGATCGCAGCAGCGAAAACGTTGTCCTGCTTTTTTCGGGGTTTGACGACCCTGTCCGTACGCACTCAATTCCGCTGAGTGTGCGTGTGTGTCTTTTGCTCGTAGCGACGCGGCGCGTGTAGCGTGCGCTATCGATCGCTGTGCTGTTTATTTGTGTCGTATTAGGTACGCGCGGCACTTTACCCTATTACGCCCTACTGCACTACACACTACTGCACGTGGTAGCCCTACTCGAAAACGCACACGTTCGAACGCGGGACTGTATGCGGACGCGTAACTTTTTATTTTTTACCGTATACACTAGAACTCACGCGTATGTTCTATCACGTCGGGGTCACCAGTTTTAGCTTCGGGGAGATGATTTACTCGTTTTATTGCTAATTTATAAGTACTTTTCGGTGGGCACACGCGGTGCGTAGTGGTTTCGATCGTAACGACGTGCTGGACGTTGGCAGGAGCAGAGAGCGAGACCAAGCTCGCCAACGCTTTTATATCCTGGTGCGAACGTGCACCACTAGCTGTCCTATTCTTATTTTATCCCTCGCCCTGTCTCCTAATACCCAAGGATCTTTTCGCCTGTTACGCCTTGTTTGCGCCAGGTGGCGTCCTGGTCGCTACATACCCAATGTACCTAGCCGGCAAAGGATGCGAGTTTCTTAACGATAGCGATAACAGACATTCTACTGTTGTCACCTTCACATACCGCACCGTACCAAAAACATGGTCGATTGAATGTAGTGCTACTCCTGCCACAGTTTTCCAGTTTTCCCGCCCCTTCCCCCGAATGCATAACGCCCGAAATGGCAAACAGCATCGTTCGCCTATCGCTCATGGGCTAATTTCTTTATTAACAGAAAATAACTCCATCCACTCCGGGGGGGGGCGATGGGTGGCCCCCCGATAACGATGACACATTTTATGGATCATCGAACATTAAACGCAATTAACGGTTACGACAACGATAATGATCATTAGCAATGGAGCCGTCTCAAGCCGGTGCCAATTCACTCGAATATCGCTCCACGGAGCAGTTGTTTTTCGCCCCGAAATGGACAAGCGCAAAGAGCAAAACGGGAGGGAAAGATGAACTCACAAGAAAGCACACAACCTGCACATTAAAACGGTACACGGCAAAATTGCATCAAACGAGATTTGTGTGCGTGCCGGTGGTGGTGGAAAACATGGCGCTGCATGCTGATTACCGATTCCCGATTGGATGGTACCTAGAACGTGGCTCCGTTGGCTTGCTTGCGCATTGTATTGATAAGCAAAAAAAAGGGAAAAGATAAGAACAAAAATGGTAAAAAAACCGCTCGCACCGAAAGGAAACTGTAACCTAGACACACCCACCGATAAGGACCGAAATGCGGCTCAAACTTTACGACCGGACTACTGCAGGGGGCCATCATTTGTCACTCAGCGTTCGCGCTAAATCCGATATACCACGTGCCCTACCGTGATACAGTAAGACGGGTTCCTTGGGCTCCCCTCCCCACCCCCGGGTCCAACTTACCTCATTTCGATTTCGTTCGTGTAGCCATTGCTGGGCGTTGAATCGTCGTAATCTGGCAGCGTGTACTTTGCCCGGCGCATCATCAAGATCTTGGGCATTATCTCCAGAAACAGCCTCCGGACGAAGGGTGACATTTTATGTGTCGATGTGCTCCTGCAAGCGAAAAATTGAATTGATGGTTATGGGTACTGGGTTTTTTTTTTACTTACAGAGCCCCCCAACCCCTTAACGGATGTGACACGACACGCTCATTGAGGGCGTCCCTCAGAAATGGCCATCAAATGGCCGATAGAAAGGTATGAAGACATTCAACACCGAATGCTTTGCACCTTTCAAACTCTCAAACTCCGTAGCAAAAGTAATGCAAATAATGTGGCCCCTCCGCTTTACGCAACTCACGCAAAATATCGTGATCGAATGCCGGAAAGGAGTGCTGGAAAGCAGAAATAAAACACACACACGGAGAAAACGTGTCAGTAGATAAAAACTTGCGGCGAAATGAATAAAACACTCAACCGCCATAAAAACCGTACACATCCGGACATCCTTAACGCGTCGTCCGTCGGCGTTCAATCGCGCCTCGGTTTGCACATTAAAAAAAAAGAAGCTTAACTTCCACACGACGTGCTCCAAGGATTACGACTACGATGGGCGTTTCGAGTCAAGGTCGCAGGCATCTTCGGTCGGCCACACATGATGGATGGATCATGCATAACCCACCGCCACACTGGATGATGGCTACTGTCCCTGAGACTCCATGGTGTGACCCTTGGCCAAGGGAAGTAACAAGTGTTAATTACATTACCCGACAGCGTGTGGCGTACGTGTCGCGTGTGTAAGGCGTACCACCCGTAAGGGTTAGTAGTGTGATCCCGGTGTGCGTAACTCCGAAACCGAAAAAACTCCGTTCAAATCTTAAAGCTCCGGGCGGTATACATTCCATTTTAATGGAGGGGAAGCATAATTTTAATATGCATTGCCTATGGTCAATGGTTGACCGCAGGAAACAAATAAAAAAAAACACTCACACACGAAAGGTGGAAAAATATGTCCGCCTTTTTTTATGGGAAGAAACACAACCGTCGACTTTATGGCCCTGCTCGGCCACCCACTAATGTGGAACCCGCAAGAGTCATAAATTTGTCCCCCGGCCGGTACGTACGTACCGTCGGCAATCGGAATGGACGTCGGAAGCCGGGCAGTGGCAGACCGCTTTGGATGGTGCTGTAAATTACATGCCATCGTCACATTACTACGCATGCATATAATTACAGCTGCCTGCAATCGGGACTTTATTAAATTATTTATCGTTTTCCCATGAGGATACGATGCCATCCTGTGTGTTACGCGCAAGGGAGGTGGGGGGGATTTTATTGATATGGTGATGATGGGCAACATTTTACAACCCCAAAATGTTTGGCATTAAATTTTTCAATAGCTTTGTGAAGCTTCGGTGGGGATTATACAGTACAATGTCATATAAATTTCTTTCTTGCGGTAATGATCAATTTGACATCGCATAACGCTGTGTTGTTGCGAAACATAATTTAAACATTAGATTGAGACCGGTGTTCCCTGGGATTCTCTGGCTTGCGAGAACAGCATTATGTTGGGCCTCGTAACTATGGTAACCTTCAACTATGTGTATGATATAGAAATGACTGGCTAATACAGAAAGTCACCGGAATATATTTGAATCTTACTATTTAATCTTGTATATTAAAACTTCTGTAGGGCAAACACAACCCGAATTCCCGAAATCCTAGACAAGGCAATGTACGGGATTCCAAATCTGAAGATGTTCTAACTTCTTCTCTACACGGGCAAAAGACATCACCAACGGGACCAGCTTGTCTTAGCTATTGGTCTCAAAAATTCAAACTACTGGTCTTGCAAGTAAGCAGGAACTTTACATATTAATAAATCTATTTAATTTGATAGAAGTGACTGTGTATGTAAGGATAATGAAGGAGCCACTAACAATTAACTATAAACCCACCAGACTAGGGAGGCTTCTGTAGACTGGTATTAGGTCTTAAATGTTGTCCACACAGCCGCGGGATGTTTGATAAGAGTGATGATGTTGACTATATCAACCCGTTACCGATAACACTGTTTGACTCAGACTCAGACACTCTCATCTGAAAAATATTATCTCAGATGTCAAAGCCTTTCTAGTTGCATCAGAGGCTGTTCAAGCTCCTCGAAGACTCTATGAGGAAAGTAAGTTGGGTGGACCCCACTAGTGGTCACAAGATTTGAAGTTGCCTAACCTACTGGTGTCATCTTTCTTCGAGGGCCCTCTGCCCCAAGCGACCCAACTTCATCAATCGTTTATTCCACCAGATACTTTGGGAAACCGAGGTTCTCGATGTCTCTTCCGCAGCCGCAAAGTCCGGTATAAGGATGATCTGTCCCTGAGATGTATACAGCTGTTTCGTCATATTTATTGGACATTCTATCTGTCCAAAAGTCATGATGATGTCAATGATGCAATTAAGATACCATGAAGACATCTGAGACTGACGCTTAAATGTATGAAGCGTGTATGAACTTAAGTACGACCTGCACCGAAAATTTGTACGTGATACACTTCTCTTAAGAAAATTCCTCTAAAATACCTATATCTCTGACAATTGCAAGTCTCGCTCTTTTGCATTCCGCTACTATCAATTTTCAATTGCCTTTTTTAACTTGGAAAAAGCGTCTTCAGAATCGGTTACAAATAGGTTCGACGTCTTCAAGGCAATCGATACTTACCTGTACCAGACGTTGAGTACGCAAACGGTCGTCCAAACCGATAACGATACAAGGATCATCGTGAAGAGCAGATACTTGCCCAACAGTGGCACGGCTAGCGATGTCGGAGGGATGATTTCGGCCAGCAGCAAAAAGAACACAGTCAGTGACACCAAAATCGAGATGCAAAGCGTGACCTATTGGGCCGAACAGAAGAAAAAAACGGTTGAAAACGGAGAAAGCGTGTACAAGTGGGCAGAGTTGAAGTTGATTGATTGACCTTTTGGTCGTTTTTTGTGGCTTGATGTTTTTTTTTTGTTTTGCGTTTTGTTTTGTGTAAGATTCACTTCAACACACTTCACACTCAACAACGTTCCGAGGCGGAAGTGTGCGGACAATGGATGAAACAACAACAAGCCAAAGGTAACGTAACCAAAGGTTCGTGAGGAAATTGCGTACCTTCTCGCCCGAATCGCTCGGCAGATAGAACACCAGCACCGTCAGGAACGTGATACCAACGCAAGGTATGATCAGATTGACCGTGTAGAATAGCGTTTTTCTTCTCATCGTAAGTTTGAACGTGATGTCTGGTGGGTAATGGAGAAAGCATTAGACATAAGCAATTCAAACAACACACTTTTCGGAAAAAATGCTCCTTCTTCTTCTACAAACCTGAGAACGGTTCGGGACAGCAGGGGTAGTACTCCTCATTGCGACTAGCGGGGACTTCCAGGATGTCCCATTCGACCGATAGGTAGAACTCACTCAAATCAATGCCAATCTGCACGAGATTACTGCCGGGGATCTAGAACAGCAAGATTTTAATACAATCATTAACGTAAAGTGAGTTCACTCCCTACTGTGCGCCCTGAAGTACCTGATCTAGATGACGCAGTTCCACCTGTGCACCGTTGTACGTCCACGAGCCAAACTTCATCAGGCACGTCTGTTCGTCGTACGGAAAGTACTCGACGTTCATCTCGCAGGACGATTTGTAGATTGCCGGCGGTTCCCAAAATACCTCCCCGGTGTACTTCAGTGTTGCCTTCGTCATGAGTGTCACCTCATAGTTGCCGTCCCAGTTATTGTACAGCACAATGTCCGGCAGCCAGATCTGTTCCGAAGGGACGTACAGCATCTCCACGCCACCGTACTCCTCCGGATCCCATTTGAGCTTGTAGTCGAACCATTTCTGCTTCACCCACAGATTCGTGGTCATCACCTGATTTCGCAGGCTCACTTCAATTAGCTGTGACAGCTTCAGCCCGAGCCACACGGTCAGCGTTTCGGTGTTATTCACCACGGGCCGTATCAGGCGGTTGTAATTGCTAAGCAGATCGTCGTACAGTCTTTTGGCGTCCGGGTTCGCTTCGATATGTGCAACCGATGCTACCGGAAGAAAAACGAGCAGACATTTACATTTGGTGCGAATTGTTTTCCACTGGCGTGTTTGTTTGCTCTAGCACAGCAAAGCCTTTACACACGCCCAGCGTTTTATGCTTGACCTACCCTGCGCTGAGCTGGACGCGACCAGACAAAGGAGCAATACTTTCGCATTCAGCATTTTGATGCAAAATTCGGTGGATATCAGCTTCATTTTGCGATTTCTTTACTGCACACCAATCACTCCTGGATATTCACAATCACTGCTGCTCATCACACTTTTGACCCGTTTGCTAACCATCCAGCACGCCCATCCGTGCTGCTTGGCGTGGAAAAACCTCGGAACGGATGCTGCAGGAAGGAAAATTCAGCATCAAAACGGTACACTCCCGTGTAGCGGGTGAGAATAGAGAAAAATCGATAAGCACCACCACGATGAGAACATCTCTCGATCAGAAAGCCCCAAAAGCTCTCCCGGTTACGCTCCGGACGAAAGTTTGGTGCGCATGCGTTTGTTTACAAAACAATTCGCATTCCGCGCGAAGCACGTGCTTTCGTTTATCAACATTCCTAGCCGCTTCAACTGGGTCGCACCAGAAGGACGAGAAGGACGCAAAACCACGTGTTACGTTTGAAAGTGTCTTTTTCACGAAAACGCGTAACTACGCACGTGCTTCTCCTTTATTTATCCGTCTTTTTTTTCAAATAAACCGTTGGAAGCATACATCCAGTAAATGATAAAAAAATATTGCTATAAAAAGTGAGCTTTTCCTCAGCCTGCTTTGCTCTTTAGAAGGATATACAATCATAGTTCAAATAATAGGCGTACGTACATTACATTCCATTACATAATTACATCGGAAAAGAATCAACAGTTTGTGATATCATCTTTAATCATCTCCGTAGCTAACTAACGTAACATTTGAAACATTTTTGTTTTCTCTACCACTTTCCCTAGCGACTGTAGAAACATTTAAACAACTGCAGCTGCACGGTTTAGATGCCACAGCGCCACAGAAAGTATACGCGCTCCATCGCAAGCAGTTACCGTCGGCAATTGGGGACGTGCAATTTATTAAATAAATCAATATTTAACACAAACCAGTCCAGGAAGATGAGAGGCTAATAATAATATCGGGGTGTGTGTGTGTGTGTGTTATAAGCAGTACAAATATAAATTAGTCAAAAATCCCAGAGATATACGGTGTGCACACACCTACACCATCACGGCGTGAACCACGGAAGCGAGAGAATGCATACTCGTGCATAAATGGGGACAGCGCAGCAATACACGTGCTTATCTGGATTGCGTACGTGGAGGGGAATTTCATTCTAGCTGCACAGCGACGCGATATATCATGACCGTAGCATACAACGCCTAGAGCGTGAAGAAGTTGCATAGCGGGTGGCCAGTTGGTCCGATTCAGGCTATGCACCATTGTCTATACCGGCCGTCAGTTCGATTCCGAGCACCACAAAGTTGTTTAACTCCTTCAGCGTTTGCAAATCCACGGATGCCATCAGCGATTGGTATCGTTCGTCGCCGATTGTGTTTTTCAGTACTACAAGCTAAAAACGACAACAACCAAAATGTTAGAAATCGAAAGAAAGGTTCCCAGCAACATCCGCGTGCGGCATATTTCCAAAGATCCCACTACTGCATTACCTGATTCTGTAGATAGTCTTTTAGCACAATCACATGCACCGGGTCGTGTATGCAGAACGCTCGACAGCGGCTAAAATGGGGCGTTTCGTCCTGTACCATATCGGAATCGATGAACCCATACCCGAACAGGGTCACGCCTATATTGTCCTTGTTTTCATCATCGATGACTAGCGAGCTGGAATGGAATGCAATAACGAAGATTGTGTTGCCGTTTAGAAAAGGAGTTGCGACACTTATCCCGCCCATCCCATCACTTACTCCACTAACGTATCCTGAGAGCACATGTCCATTACATCGTTCAGCACCTCGGTAACGTTCGTAATGATGCCGGCAAAGTTCTTAAAAATCACCTCGTTCGAAACGGTCAGCAAACTGCTCAAGGCCAACGCTAGCAGCTTTCGTTCCTCCAGTGCCGTTACCCGCCGCATATCCTCCAGCCAGGCGGTCAGTATTTTTTCCAGCGCATCCTGTGCCCCCGTTTCGGAAAGTACGACACTAAACGTTACCTGATCGTTAACCAGCACGCGTGACATGATCTGCAGGTACATCTGCAACACTTGCGGGAAGTTTGTTTGTTGGTAGTACGATCTGCGAAGAAGAAATGAAAGACACAGGCACATACATATTAAAGAGGATGAAACAATGAACAATGTGTTAATTTACATACCGAAACACTTCCACCAAATACGGTCGAAGCAAATCGATGGCAAACTTTGGTACCGTCTGTAGCAGCGTGAGGAAGAAGCGATTTATCAGCACCACACCGTCCGCGCGTAAATCCGTCAACAGGTATTGGCATGTTTTAACAATCTCCTGACCGTACCTTGGAAGAAATACTTCTGCACCGAGAAACACGTACGCCTGCACTATCGCCAGATATATGTTCATATTGCTAGATGATTGCTCTGGAACGTTATCGATTAAATGTTACCGTTTATCTTACGGTTTAGCGGTCTGAGCGTTTTGGGCCACTTACGTATTAGAGGTATTAAATTTTCACACAGACTAAGCAACTCCTGGTTCATCGTGCGACTGTAGTGCACAACCACAACCCACAGTTCCAGTCCTTCCTCCAGCAGATACACGTGCGACGGATCGTTTACATTCGTGCTCATCTCTATGATCTGATAGATAAATGCAACGATCGGTTCCGACGACGGTATTTCGTACAAGGCTTTTATTATTTGCAACTAAAAACGACGAAATGATGAAAAAAACATGTGTAAGAAAGAGAGAATTAAGAAAATTACACGTGGTCACTCACCAAAGTGGAAATAATTGCACAGCGCAGCATATTGTGCTCGCGGCTTTCTTCCCACAGCAGCGGTAAATACTGCACCAGGCTCTGCACATCGATCCGGATGGACATGGACATCTTTTCGATGATGATCGTCATTACGTACAGTATGGTCATTTTCGTTTCACACTCCACCGCTTCCTTCAGCAGCCCGAACAGCAACGCGATCGTCGGTTCGAGAAACTCCAGAAACTGCTCGGCCACAAACTCAAAGTCATCCATGATGCTGCGAAGGCTTCTGCAAAAGGTACGAAATGAAGGAAAAAATAACGATGTAATGACTAGCGTTAACACATTTGTCCAGTAGAATTGCCTTACTTGGAAGCAGTCAAACGAACGGCCAAATCCTCTGAGGGCTGCAGCAGCTCTAAACACGCCTGGTACACTTGAGGGCGTAACGCTTTCGAGAACTTAACGCAGGTCCATTGCCCGACAAGCCAGATGATGCGCTTGCGGATGATCCGGAAGTTGTGTGATTTAAACTTGAGTTCCTCGAGCAGCTGCCGAGAGAACCATTCGTCAAAGTTAACCTAAAAATATAAAACAAAAACACACTCACATAACTTTCCATCCACTTCCTTCACAAATAGCTACAGTTCGAGGGGAATGCATGTGTCCTTTTCTTAGGTTAAAAGCAAAGCTCCCAAACTACACTACCTTAGCCTTTGCTTATATACGCCAGCAAACAGACCCGTCTTGCAGATTTATGCATAGTCACGTTAAAATACCACACTCGTTGCTACAACATCGTTTATAAAACGAAAAATTACTCTTTAAATTACTACATTAAAAATACGCACTCACGAGTGCACAATGACGCTTGAGGACAAGCACCCGAACCTAACCGGGCATCAGCGCTAACTAAATGGGACGCAAACGTTCCCCGTCGAATCGAAGGTACACATCGATCCAGGGTGCACAAACAAAAGCTTCTAATCGCATTGAGGGATAGCCTGATTTCTACCGGATGGCTCCAGAATGTAAGTAGTGCTGGTGTAATTGTAAAGCTGCCAACACACAAATACCAAAAGAACCGAAGAACCGAAACGCTCGATCTATCGATCGTGTAAAATCGGGTACAAATGGCGTGAAGCTATTTAACAAAGGTAAATAACCGCACACGCCTGTCGGTAGTGATCTTTTGCTTGCTTGGCTTGAATTTCATGCTGTTGCCAACAATTTCCAATATTCTATCTTCTTTTTTCCATCTGTTCGTAATTATTTACCCATTATTTCACCCTCAGAGTTCAAATATATTGTAATCAACCGATCAGAGTTTAAAATAAGAACTAAAGTAAATGAACATCGAAATTAATTATGAAAACAATATATACCTGCTGTGCTTAATTAATCTTTTGAAAAGAGTCATTTGCATCAATCATCACTGAAGAATCATCCAAATCATGAGTTGACTCTCTAAAGATTCATGAATCAACTAAGGTTAATGGATGTTCATAAAAGCTTCGATCTCCACAGATTCACAGATTCAGATTAATCAACCTGTAAACATTACAAAAGCATTTAAGATCACTAAATTAATGACATCGAATATAGCGAATGAGAATTGCGAATAGATTTAAACTCTTCCATTATTCAACAAAAACAACTGACGCAAGTCAAACACCACATTACCCGGCATACCATTATCAGTTCCGGTTGTTTGCAAGAACCGTTATCGCAACTCACGTACGGAACAAGTGACACGCGGCGTGCCCGTTTTCCAAATTGGTGGGAAAAGAGAAACATACACCTTCTTGTTGGCCAGCCGCGGATTACAGCCGCATTGCGACCTCATACATACCTCATCAAACAGAATGAATGCCGCTAGCCCGGTTGCGTTGTAGATCGAATCCTTTATCAGCAGATCGTTCATGTCGGAGTTCTCTGTGAGGTTTATCGATTGGGACTTCAGTATGTATTTGCGCAGCTCCTCGATCATCGTTACGCTGAACTTTTGGAAGAGGATCATGTAGAATGCTTCGGCAGAGGACTGAAAAAAGAAGACAGGTTTTGCAGGTTCGAGATGGTTTCAGAATTGATGGGATACATTTTCTTCCACAGAATACCTACACGTAGATTGTACTTCCACGAATCACCACCCTCGTCGGACGTGTACGCTTCCGGATCCGTGTCCCACTGCTCAAACTCATCCGGCGTTAGCAGGAAGTAGTGCATTATAAGCTTCTCCAGTATGTAGCTTAATCGTTCGCACGTAAAAAAGTCCATCTTCGCACTGTTCACACGTTCTGTTGGTGGAGAAGAAGGAAAGATTATATTATTTACAACAAATTCGAAATGTCTCAAGCAACGTACACACAGGCGTACCTTTCGCTTCCCCGGCAAGATTGTTCGACGCGCGCGGTAGCAAATCTAGCTTGACTGCACTCGGTGACAGTATTCCCTTCAGCAGGCAGAGGCACTGAATGGCAAAGTTGGGAAATGTGATTACATTGTCCTCGAAGATCATATTCGTTCCCTCGTGGAACACATAGTTAAAGCAAAACTCGAACGATATCGGTACAAAGGACGAAAACACGTCCGGATGGGTTTCGTAAAAAAGATTCAGGAACTTCATATGCTTCACGATAAACTTGTCCAGGTTGACGGTCAGTTTGCGCATCATCTCTATTGCTTCATTGTTCATCGTGCCGGGCGTTGCATTGCTTTCCGCTTCGCGCAACATTCGCTTCACCCGCATGCGACACTCGAGCAGATCCTTCAACCGTTGAAACATTATCCGTATCAGCATCATACAGCCTTCCGACTTGAGCGGATCCACAATGCCGTAGATCGTGAGCTTTTTCAGTATGCGCAGCGAGAAGATGGCCTTCTCCAGATTGGCTGAACACACCTCGATGGCACAATTCTGCTCGCAGATGTTGGTAAAGAACAGCTGCGTAAAGCCTTCCCAGAGATTTAGCACAAAGTCGTACCAGGTGACGGCAACGTTTTGAAACTGTTGGCGATCGCGTGGAATGCGCTTCGAGCACAGCACCTTGACGATGTGCAGCAACACTAGCAATCCTCGGTGCTGTACGATCATATCCTCACTCTGGACCGCTTTCACCACCGTCGGTATGAGCTCCTTCCATTCCTGTGGTCCTTCGTATCGGCTAATGTTCGCTATAAGGACCGCTATTTGGACTGCTATCTGCTGCACGGGTTCGTTGAATTTCATCAGCAGCAATCGTTTTATTTCCTGTTTCTCCTCGCGAGATATTGCACTACAAATAGAAAGAAAAGCAACACATCAAATGATGCTACAAATCTCTACGGCAATTTGCCATTATCGCCGGCATTACTTTGGTGCATTCTGTCGCCAATACTTGAGTACACCGTTTTTAAAGTACAGCGATGCCATCCACCGTACACCGCCGTCGAGGGATTGGTTGGAGAAAATGTTAACCAACGTCAGATGAAACCCGGGCTGTATCTCCCACTCGGCCAGCTTCTGTTCGGCCGGCTTCAGCATCTGTGCATCCTGGCTGCATGCGTACTGTAGCGCCTCGTAGACAGCCGACTCTGCCGACATATTGCTTTTGTTTTGGTTGTTGTTTGGGCGTGTTCCACTATGCAATCTGCGACCTCGTATGGGAGAAACTGTACACATATTATTAGGACATGGCCAACCGACCACTACACGACACATTTCACTGTGGTGTACGCTCTCAGCAGAACACAGATGGGTTCACGAGTCTGTCTGCATTAACATTCTTACCGCTGTGATGACACAGAGTACCAACTTCCGTGCTCCGGCACGGAACGAACCACTACCGCTGTCGCCCGATTGCACAATCCTTGCAACTCCCAGTGCAGTTACGTTTCTTTGGCCGTACAATCTAATTACCGACAGCACCCCCTTGGCTCGCGCAGCATTCGGTGTGCTGTCGCTTTTCCCGATAAATTTTCGCAGCTCACGCAAATATAACGACGACTATGATAAGGCATGGGAAACAATAACAACAATAGTACGTTGTCATGTGCAGCCAACTGTCAAACTGTATTCCGTCATCTGGTCGCTATAGCTCCATAGAGACGTTGGAATCTTTTGACCCGGCAAATCCCCGTTCATTATTGTTATGTTGCTTCTAATAATTCTAAAGTTTTGAAAAACTAATTGCAAATAACTGTTGCGAAAAGTTTGTAAAAAATTATTCCACAAACACCATAATTATGGTGTAAAACTGGGGCGTTTGATTCACGATTCGCGTAACTCCTGAAGTACCTTTTGTAGACAGCCCCATGCTCTGTTTTTGACTTTCCACATTTCCACAACACGACGGCATTTTCACGCAGTCAGTTTTGTAGAAATAAACCCTCCCGCACGGGCGCTTCTGGTGAAAGATTCTTTCTCGGGTCTTTAATCGATCTTGCAATGGAAAACCTAACTTTAAGTGAGTATTACATCGTTGTATATTACTGTGATGCAAAGTGTCTACATGCAGAGGTTCAATTATGATGTGACCATGCAGATGGCAAAATACTCCCTTCTTTCCAACCGGGACAGACAATGCGGTTTTTTTGCGAATACAGTTCTGATGCAATGCAGTACATTCCATCGATCATCATGTAACCAGATATCGTAATTCACGTTTCAGGCGAGCTGTACACGTCGGAAAAGCAAGGCAATGATGAAACGGGCAAAGGCACCTCGGAGGATCCGTTCAAAACCATCCTCCGTGCGATGAAGCATGCCGGAAAGGAACCGTTCCCGGTCATCTACGTCGATAGCAAGGATGAGAAGTCCCCTGACAAGTACGAGGTAGCCGCAAAATCGCAGCTGAAGAAAATCCAGAAGATATGGGCCCGAGACAACCTTAAGGGTGACAAACAGAAGCGTGAGGAGGAAGAAAAGGCCAAGAACCGCGAGCAGAATCTGGAAGAGGCGAAAAAGATCACCATCCAGGAGGATCCGTCCTGGTCGGTGGCCAAATCGATCAAGATCGCGCACGGTGCGGATAATCGTGGTGTGCGCGTACGGCTTTACGGCTGGGTGCATCGTTTGCGCCGACAGGGTAAGGGACTGATGTTTATCACTCTGCGAGACGGAACCGGGTATCTGCAGTGCGTGCTGACGGATACCCTGTGTCAAACGTACAATGCGCTGGTACTGTCGACGGAATCATCGGTGCAACTGTACGGTACGCTGAAGGAGGTACCGGCCGGCAAAACGGCACCCGGCGGGCACGAGCTGCATGTGGACTACTGGGAACTGATCGGTCTTGCACCGGCCGGTGGAGCCGATGCAATTCTGAACGAAGAAGCGCACCCGGACGTGCAGCTGGACAACCGGCATATTATGATCCGGGGTGAGAACACGTCCAAGATCCTGAAGATGCGCGACGTGGTAATGCAAGCGTTCCGTTCGCATTACTTCGACCGTGGATACACGGAAGTGACGCCACCAACGCTCGTTCAGACACAAGTCGAAGGTGGTGCCACACTGTTCAAACTGGATTATTTCGGGTAAGTTAAGGTTGAAGGCGCGGTAGCAATTCTGAGGTAAATATTAACGGTTCGATTGCATTTGTTGTTCCGCACCCAACCCAGTGAGGAAGCATACCTGACGCAAAGTTCCCAGCTGTACCTGGAGACGTGTCTTCCGGCGCTGGGAGATGTGTTTTGTGTGGCGCAAAGTTATCGTGCCGAGCAGAGCCGCACCCGGCGGCATCTGGCCGAGTACAGCCATATCGAGGGCGAATGTCCGTTCATTTCTTTCGACGATCTGCTCGACCGGCTCGAGGATTTGATTGTGGATGTCGTTGATCGTGTGCTCAAATCACCGTGGGGTTACATGGTTCAAGAACTTAACCCGGGCTTTGTTCCACCGAAACGACCATTCCGACGTATGAATTATGCGGACGCTATCGTATGGCTGAAGGAGAACAACGTCACGAAGGAGGATGGCAGTTTCTACGAGTTCGGGGAAGATATTCCCGAGGCACCGGAACGCAAGATGACGGACACGATCAACGAACCGATCATGTTGTGCCGCTTCCCGGCCGAAATCAAATCGTTCTACATGGCTAAATGTGAGGATGATCCGCGCCTGACCGAGAGCGTTGATGTGCTGCTGCCGAATGTGGGCGAAATCGTTGGTGGATCGATGAGGTCCTGCAAGTATGACGAACTGCTGGATGGCTACAAACGCGAGGGGATCGACCCGAAACCGTACTACTGGTACGTGGATCAGCGTGTGTACGGTACGCAACCACACGGTGGATATGGTTTGGGATTGGAACGATTCCTCTGCTGGCTACTGAACCGTTACCACATTCGTGAAGTCTGTCTGTACCCACGGTTCCTGGAACGTTGCAAACCATAAGCCCGATGGTTCGCGGGTCGCTTTCGCCGGTTCTGCATTTCGCCTATGCATTGATTGCTTCAAAAGTTCTCAAACATTAAGTAATAAAGACAACCGTTAACACCGCAACCGTGGTCAACCAACTTCGTGGAGCAAAGTGTTGAATATCATAAAAATACACATGAAAACGAGTTTTAAAAAGCTAAAATAAGATATTTACCTCATACATTCCATTGTTCTGTGGAGAAGCCGTACTTTGCTTGCTTCTGGATTAGCCCAAACCAGAAGTCGTTTGTTTCGGACGGGATGTTCATGTCGGCCTACTAAGTTATTTCTGCAATTACATTTCCTACCTACTACCAAGGACCACTAGAGATGGAAGTGATTCCAGATTTCTTGGGATATTCGGTCTAACAATAAGACACGACAGATTTCCTTCCCTATATCCGAAATATCAACATTTTTCAAGGTCATCTTTCAACAAAAAATCAACTATACCGGTGTGGCACATTTGACAGTTCGGTGTATTCCGCTGGTTGGTTTGGGCCTACTACACGCCATTCGGTGTGTAAATATAAACAGTGCGCCAGCTCACTTTGTATCGCGAATCAGCGTAGTGCGAATTTAAACTTTTACCTGTATTATATACACTCGACAAATTACCTTGCCGGTAGCGTGTTACACGCAGAGGTCAAAAGAACGTGTGCGTCTCCCTCCTATTTCCACGTAAACCACGTGAAGTGGTCTTGCACGTTTGTAGTCAATAGTCGCAGCAACAATGCCCAACGATGATGACGTAAGTAGGCGAGTGTTTTCGTCGAGATTTCGATTTTGGTGGCTGGAATACGGTTGCCTGGAGAACGGTTTGCCAAAATCCAAACATCGTTCCCCTTGTGATACGTATTTGTGTTGGACGATGGCCAGAAAGTGGTTCAAAACTTTGTTTTTACAGTTGCCGGACGGTGGTGTTTTGAAAGGTCAACAGTGGATACCAACCAGTCTAATCGACGGTCACGGATTAGACAATGGATTGGCGATCGTTCTGCTGAATAGACCGATTCTGTTGGAAAAACATTACTTCACGACACTGTGGAATGGTGGTAAGTGTCCACACGGCATGTGCAGTAGGAAGATTCTATCATTCCTTTCAATTCCTTTTGCAGCAAAGGTGCGAGTCGCGGTCGACGGTGGCACGAACCGTTGGGTTGACTATGTGAAGGGCAACATTAACGGTGAACAACTGCTAAAACCTCCCGATCTCGTGACGGGTGATTTCGATTCGTGCAATCAGGAGGCCATGCAGTACGTCGAACAGCTAAAGTGTACGGTACGAACCTGCATGGGTAATTGGAGAAGTAGCGCTATCGGAGAATCGCTAACGGGGCGACCCTTCTTCTCCCTTCGTTGCATGTGGTTGTTCCTCTAGAAGGGTATTTTGTGTCTCACCCAACAGATTGTCCACACACCCGATCAAAATGCGACCGATTTTACCAAATCTCTGAAGGTGCTCAAAACCCAAGGTTACGAAAAGAATATAACGCGCGTACTGGCCCTGTGTGAATCATCCGGCCGGCTCGACCAGATAATGGCCAACATCAACACGCTCTTCCTGGCACAATCCATCCTACCCGGCGTGGATGTGTTTCTACGGTCGAGTAATTCACTGTCCTGGCTGCTACGACCCGGCGAGCACAACATCGACATTCCGCAGCGTCTCGTAAGCGAACGGATCTGGTGTTCGCTTGTGCCGATCGGTCAGGGCTGCGTGTGCACGACCGAGGGACTGAAGTGGAATCTGGACGGCAGTAGGTCGCTACAGTTTGGCAGTATTGTCAGTACCTCTAATACGTACGCGATGAACCGTGTACGTATTACGACCGATGGACCGTTGCTATGGTCGATGGGAACGACACCGAAAGATATGTGATAACGGGTTGCATCGTCGTGTAATGCAGCATTATTGTTGAATTTGGTTGAAAACTGAAGACATAAGCCCAGGATCGCCGTCGTCCTCCTGTTGGTGGTTAGGTTTATTAGACCAACCTTCCAGGACGTTAAACATGACAACAGGCGGAAATTAAAAAAGAGTAGCGAGATAGGTTCGTAGAAGTTTGCATTTTGGAAGGCGCTACAAATCGTTTTTTTCATATGTTCCTTGGCTTCACATACAGGCATCTGCTACTTGTTCTGCAAGAACGGTCAAGTTCCGTGTAGTAATTAAAGCACTGTATATTGTTGATTGAACTTAGCAATGTGATATAACTGCCACTCAATTATAATTTTATCACATTGCTTGAATTTAACGATCGGCAGGAAGTGAAATAAATTCGATTTTAACTGTTAGCAGAAATCGAGAACAGTACAACGAAATTATAACAGTACTTACTTAATTTAAGTGCTGCAGGAGTCCTCTAAATTGCTCACGTTGTCTGGCGGCAGCACCAACGCCTTCACTTCATCTTCAGTTTATCAGATTCTTTCTTCACGATAGATGTGTGCTGATTGGATTGAAGATTCCTTAGGCCTTAGAAAGAACGAGGGGGATTTCTCGTTAATGTACTACTTGTACGAGTTAAATATAACATTTATTTACCCAAACATAATCTCAACATAATGGCTAACAAAATCCATGTATAAATCTAGCTGTGCCCGAAGGACGTGGACACCGCTCAGCATACGACGATACGGATAAAGAGCAGTACAATAGATGTTTATATCACATATCTTCTCTCTACTAGCTCATGAACAAATGGGTCCATTAAGCCGGTGTCGAGGGTGATCGGGCAGAGTGGGTTCCTCCATTGGCGTCACCGTATCGAGACGCTCCGTTTCCTGGCTGGTTCGTTGAATGTCCTGGCAAAGCGGTAACTCTTCACCGCACGGTTCATTGTCATGTGGACGTGGTTTGTTACTGCAGTCTGCGTCCGATCTGGCGTTCGAATTGGAATCCACACACTAAATCGATCGATTTTGTATCGGAACCCGCTGGAACGGTTTGCAGCATGTAACTGGACACAACTGCCACGGGCCAACCCACCAGGATCATCATTGCAGTCGCGAACGATCGGTTCGTGTCGTTTGCCAAACGCGTGTCGGAGGCACAGTTCCTCCTTGGTTACACCCTTGCCAAGATGGTAGCAGATTGACTCGCCTCCACCACATGTTGCGGAGCAAACGGACCAGTCTGTTAACTTCCAGTAACAGTAAGTGGATTGATTTTTGCTGTTTTGTGAAGGTAGTGTAGCGATGGTTATTGTAGCGATGGTTAGCGCATATGGTTATTCTTCTCTTTGATGACAATCTTTGTTGGGGGACAATTAATCACCGTTAGTGTTTAGTGTCCAGCTTACAAGAGCTAGAGGAGCGCACGGTCTCTCTCAGTCGTCATTGCATATTATTTGTAAGCGCTTTTCCTTTCGTCGAAGTCTCTCCGCGCATGCGATCGGAGCCACCAAAAAGCGACCAGTTTTGTGATTTCTGACACCAAGAGAGCATCCACGAAAGGAGATAACATCAATCCGATTCGCACAAGGATCCGCCATGTTTGTACATAACATATTGATATCGCATACTCACGTTATCATTCGCTTTGATGGTATTGATCGATCATCAGAATGAGAGATCTTCTACCATTGGCTATTAGTTACACATAATATCAAACACGAGAGAGCGATCGATAGAGTAAATAGCTCGCCTACTGTGGCGAGAATCCTCCGTCTCGTTTCATCCATCCAGTTCCTACAGTGCGTCTCACAACTGTACAGCAGGTAAGTTTTTTAATTATTAGGAGTACGAAACATGGAGTGCCACTATTTCCGAAGACATTATGTATTGTTTATTGTTCGGTTATTTCGCAATAATTATATCTCTTGTCGTCATGGAATGTCCGGGGGTTTAGAAGGATCCCATACATACATATTTTCCATAAATATTCCACATGGTTATTTCCATAAAAATTAACTTGGGTAGAGTCATGGTACGCACTGTGCTGTTTGGACGAACGGAAAGAGATGGAAGATCAGTCGACGGATCAAGGGCTATGATCACTAGAGGGAAGGGTGCAGCTATATGAAATGCTACCACGTGGTACGGAAATTTGTGCTACCTCTTCGTTGATCATGCTCTCTTGGTGTTGGAAACCAAAGATTCCATCGTTTCTGAAGCGTTTTCGACGGACGGAACGGCGCAAAATACGAAAGAGATGCAGGATCCGTTTTGCCTTTTCCCCCTTCACTCTAATGCGTTTGATAGGAATGTGAGAGGAATGTTCTTTTATAAACCTTAAAATTCTCACATTCCGGTCACCAAAAAAATTGAATTTATGGGTATTTATGGGTATGTGCCTTGTCTTGTTATCACTTACAACTATGAAAGTAAATAAACGAAAACATGGTTTGTTGCTGCATGCAATTCAGTGCCCGAGCCAATCTTCCTATCCAAATTGCTGAGCACACTTGGATTGGTGGGTAACATTGCCAACCGCTTTGCTGCGTGTACGACGTGTTTACCGGATGCTGTGCGCAGTGTCACTACGCGAACTGTTCCGTCCTTGCCAGGATGAGCCGAAATTATACGCCCCATTGCCCACAAGGTAGGATGCATGTTGTCTTCTTTGACGATCACCAGTTGGTTTTCTTTCAAGGATACTGATCGACCATTGCAATAGTTGGCTCGCGCTTGCAATTACTGTAAGCAAGTGAACCATGACTCCACTCCTTTCATGCTTTCAGCCCGAATTTAGCAGCAAACACCACACCGTTCGTGTGAAGACCGGCTCCGCTACCATCATGCCACCGGGTCGCTTCCTGCCACTTAGCAATGTGACATAACTGCCACTCAATTTTAATTTTAACACATTGCTTGAATTTAACGATCGGCAGGAAGTTAAATAAATTCCATTCTAACTGTTAGCAGAAATCGAAAACAATACAACGAAATTATAACAGTACTTACTTAATTTACGACGAGTGCTGCAGGAGTCCTTTAAATTGCTCACGTTGTCTATACTGGTCTTTCTGGCGGCAGCACCAACGCCTTCACTTCGTCTAAATTGGGCATACCATGAATCCCCTTTACATGTGGGCAATATAAAAATAATTTACGGGGTGGGTTATCCTTATCTGAACATTTTCCTCTCGAACGTGATTAACAGAATTTCCCTAGTGTTGGACTTCAATATGAGTTCTAAATAATCAGGTTATGAGATTCTTTCTTCGCGATAGATGTGTGCTGATTGGTGAAGATTCCTTAGGCCTTAGAAAGAACGAAGAGGATTTCTCGTTAATATACAACTTGTACGAGTTAAATATAACATTTATTTACACAAACATAATCTCAACATAAAGGCTAACAAAATCCGAGTATAAATCTAGTATCCGCCAGGCATTGGAAGCAGCCCAAAACCTCCGCCACCACCCTTTGGAGGCGGACGGGAATTAGTTTTGCCTCCGCGTTTGGTCGATGCTGCTGCTCCTGTCCGTTTCGCGCCTCGTCCACTGGTGCTCGCCCCCGTTGCCGCTCCTCCTCGTCTGCTCGTAGCAGCAGTCCCTCCCTTTCGGCGTGTGGTTGTTTTCCGGAACTTTTTCGCCTTTGCTCCTCCCGCACCCCAGCTGCTTCGCCGTTTGTAGCCTCCTCTGCCACCCGTACTACCGCTCTGGGATGCTGTCCTTGCCAGCATGCCCCAGTCGGTACCATCGTCATCGCCCACCGCACTACTACCGTCGCTATCGTCCGATCCGACGGCTACCGCTTCCTCCTGGTCCTGCGTGTCCATCATCAACATCAGCTTCTCGGCGGCATAGTTTTGCGTTATTTCGAGCAAATGTTTGCCATACTTTTCAAAGTTAGCCTTGGTAACGTGCGGCAGCGTTAGCATTTCGCCGGACGATTCGGGCAACTTTTCCGACATCGCCTTCAGTGCCTGGATGTTCATGATCGATGCCAGCGTTGCGTTCTTTTGCATTGCAATCGAGCGACAAATTTCCAGCAGATCGTTGTAGCACCGGTTCTGCAGATCCTTCAACTGCAGGCTGAGCTGGGTCGATTCCTGTGCCGATGCGACCGGTACATCCGGCTTCGGTAGCTTGCCACGGTTTGTCAGCTTTTCCTTGATCGAGAATTCGATGCGGACACGCCGGTTTACGAGCGTTTCAATTTTGCTTCCCAAACGCAGGTAGGCCTGCGGTATGTCATTGCTAAAGATGAGATCTTCCTTCAGATACTCATCGATGACGAGCTTGCGTAACAGCCGCTGTATGTCACACCGGTCCCAATTCTTTAGCTTGCCGTGGTAAGCCGTGCGGTTGTGGCCGTTTTCGAGCACCTTCTTATTTTCGCTTCCCTTCAACACTTCAACCAAATGCAGCAGGGTGAACCGGTTGCGGCCACCGCAAAGATCACGGACCGCTTTCGCTATCATGATACAGTCTTCGGTTGCATTGAGCGTTTTGTAGTTGCCCTGCATCAGACAGTTGTCGCATGCGGTCGTCCGATTCGAAAGGCACTGTTCACTGGTGAAGTATTCGGCAAAGTATTCGAGCTGCTGCGTCCGCCGACAGTCGGTCACGTTTTCGCAATAGTTTACCATCCGGAAAAGATTGTTCATATGGATCTGTTTCGCTTCGAGCGAAATGGACGTATCATCTGGGCAAAATTTAAAAAAAAAGAATGTTCAGTATAACATTCTGCTAAAATTAAAAGGCAATAGTACACCACCCATACTTACTGTCCATCATTTTCCGATAGCGCAGCATGTCCGAGTAGTTGTAGTACAAAATGCAGGTAGCAATTTCACCGTCCCGTCCGGCCCGGCCCGACTCCTGGTAATATCCCTCGATGGACTTGGGCATACAGTAATGCAGCACGTACCGTACGTCCGGCTTATCGATACCCATACCGAACGCGATCGTGGCGCACACCACCTTTATACGATCGCCGATCCACTCCTTCTGGTTCGTTTCCCGCACACTATCGGACAACCCAGCGTGATAGCTTTTCGCCTTGATGCCTGCCCGCCGGAATTCGTCCGCCAGCTGGTCACACTCCTTCTTCGACAGGCAGTACACGATACCGGTGTCGCGCGGAAACCGCTTCCGTATCAACTCGATCATTTCCGTTTTCGTGGAGACACCCTTCTTCGGCAGTACCAGGTATTTAAGGTTAGGGCGATTAAAGCTACACAAAAACCAGCGCGTATCGCGGGCCAACTTGAGCTGGGTCAGAATGTCCATCCGTACGCGCGGGTTTGCCGTGGCCGTCAGGGCGATGATCGGCACGGTGGGAAACTGTTCCCGCAGGACGGAAAGTTTTTTGTAGTCGGGTCGAAAATCGTGACCCCAGGCAGACACACAGTGAGCCTCATCGATCACAATCCGGCCGAGCAGTCCGCGCCGATTGAGCGCAGTGAGCAGGTTCTGAAATTTGGCCGAGGAACTTATTTTCTCCGGTGTCACGTAAAGCAGCTTCAGCTCCGGACAGCTGCTGTACAGATCGTCATAGATGCGCTGCACGTCCTCAACTTTCGCCTCCCCGGAGAGATGGCCGGCCGCGATGTCGAGTGAGTTCAGCTTCTGCACCTGATCGAGTATGAGCGACTTCAGCGGGCTGACCACGATCGTGAGACCGACGGTCAGAATTGCTGGCAGCTGGTAGCACAGCGACTTTCCGCCACCGGTCGGCATCAGCACAAAACAGTCGATGCCGAGCAGTGTGGCGTTGATTACCTGCAGCTGGTTCGGTCGGAACGTTCGCAAACCGAACGTTTCCTTGAACGCGACCTGCAAGCGCGACGAGTGCGGATAAGCCATACCGTCGAACTCGCCCGTTATGCCATCGTTTCGTATACCCTCGTGAAACCGACCGATGTCCGTGCTGGGAGCCAGCATGCCCGACGATGAAGACCCGGAGCTGGGTAGCGGGTTCGTGGTGGGTGGCGCTGTCAATTCTTCCAACGAATCATCGTACATCGATGGATCGTACACCTGCCATCCATCGTCATCGAGCTGCGTGTTGATGTTCTCAATAAACTGCGTATTGCGCGCTGGGACAGCGGGAGGATTCGGTTCTACCGGGAACGTTATTCGTGGAGGATCGGACCGTCGTAATGAACTGTCCGGAGTGATCAGATTGACGGTGCTAAGATTCGTCTGGAACGATCGTCCTTGATCTTTAAGTTCTTCCTCCCGGATGCTGTTCAGAATGTCTTCGTCATCCACCAGATCATCTTCCTCCGGGAAGTCGTTTGTTGAAACCGATTTGCCCTTTTCCTCGATGATCTTCTTGGTCAGATCAGTACTCGGCGTAGCGTCCAGTTTGTTCAGCAGCGTGCTGGCGATTGGCCTTTTGAACACAAATGTGGGTCCACTGCTGGCAGCTTTTGTAACTCCAATCGCTCCCTGGGATGTATCAGTCGGTTTGAATGAACTGTTGGCTGTTTCTTCCAATTTCTTCGATCCAAATTCCTTCTCGAGCTCTCCAAACCTCGATGGTGCCGGCGTTAGACTATTTTTACGAGTTGCTTCCGGTAGAGGCAGTGTGCTTTCAATAACATCCGTACAATCAATCGAGTTTTGATCCTCAAACGGTAGCTCGTACACGATCGGAACTGCCGTAACAGGCGTACTTGTTTTCGTTCTCGCTAACGAGTCTTGTGAGGCAGTGGAATTATTCAACGTTTTCGTTTGGGACAATCGTTGCTTGCTCGACAGTACTCGATCGTAAACGTTTATCTTACCTCGCACCGTATCGATGGTTGATTTTAACCGTTCATAGCCAGCAACGTTAAAGCTTTTATCAATACGCCGGAAGCTTTCACTCGGGACCTTTGCGAACAGTTCGTAAAAGTGGTTCAGCAATCCTAGCTGTGATTTCTCGAGAAACTGTACATTCTTTCGAATGTCACGTTCTTGTGATGTTTTTGCATTGAAACTCGCACTGCTTGTAATCTCATCCAGATAGGTGTTTAACGCTGGTTCGAAGCGAATGCACCCCCGTCCTTTATCCGGACTGAGCAACCGTTCCAGTGGGGAGGAAGTGTCCTTGTTTGGCTTTACCGGTATCATATTCGCTTTGCCACCGGCATGTTCCGGCACCATACCTATTGGAGTTGAGGTAGACTGTGCGGGTTTCTTGCATTCGAAGTCGTCATCACAGTCCACCGAGTCCTCATCGTTTACACTGAATACATTGTGTTTATTAAACTCGAACGATACGCGTCCCGTTTTTGGTTGCTTGTACTCAAACTTGGGCGCGGACTTAACCGGACTATTGGTCTCGGCCAGCTTGTGCAGATTCGCTTCCAGCTTCCTCGTCGCCTCCACATAACGCTTGTCGGTCGCGAGGTTCAGCTCCAGTGGATCGTAATTGATTGGTTTCAACGTAGTACTGCTCTTTTCCACCATAAAATCAAACTCATCGTAACCGACCGCGTCCGGCGCTTTCTGTTGCGATTCTATGTGCTCCTTGAATATGTTTCGTGGTGGATGTCGTCTTACTACCTCTTCCCGTAATGATTTCTGGGGCGTTATGTTCGAATCCTCCGAATCGCTGTTCACCAGATTGACGACTGTGGTGGCTTTTTTCTGCAAACAGAGCAAAGCGAAAAACGAGGTCATTCGGAATGCATTGCATCAAGTGCGGCCATCGTACGCCAACTTACAACCATGGGAACTTTTGGTTTAAAAATGCTTGGTGAGTATGTAATCTTCAATTGTTCGCAGGATGTTGTGGAACTTATTTGCAGCTCTGTCTCGGTAGGTGTGCTACAGCGAACGTATTGCCACGGAAAATATTAAGAACACATCGTTAACAACAACAAAACATACGCCGGCTCTTACCGCACTAACAAACAAAAACATTACCTTGATTCTTCACTGTTTGCTGGTTTGTCCTTTTTGGAGATGAAACTTTTTAAACTCATCTGTTTCATCGGTTCCCCACGGTTTGACGATGGTATGGGTTTTCTAGACATTTTGCACGTTTCTGTTCAAACTTTATTCACATTTTTTCATCTAATTCCCGTTGTACTGCGAGCGCTGCATTGTTTACTGTAGCGCGCGCGCCTCTGTTGCAAATTCGTTTGGATTGTTTGACAGCTTTCAAACATGCCAAGGTAGATGCGGTCGGTATAATTATTGCAGTTTTTCTACAATTTCAGAACTATGAAATTTATGAACTTTATAACATTTTATATCCTACGTATTCACTTTTTTACGTTTTCAAACGTTTTTCCTAAATTAATTGGCAAATGACTGTACGTTGAGGTTTTGTATTTTACTTCCATCAGGGTTGTCAAACGTGCATGTCAGTTTCGTTGTTTTGTTTTGACAATACGCAAACAGGTGGGTGTTTTCACTTGTTCACGGAAATGTTCTTGCTTCAAAACATTGGGATTCCCCCACGGGAATATCCAACCAGTACAGTTTCGTGGGTGAAACGCACAAAGTTACACCATGACAACGCCTTACGGGCGGCAAGCAATGGGCGAAAGCGTTACAGGGAGTGGTGCCAACCTATCGAACTTTAACTACATCTACGACATTCCACGGATGGAGAAAAAACGGCTTGCTGCGCTGCTCGAGATCAACGACAAGTGGTACGAGCTGGGACTGAAACAGATGGGATACAGTAGCGCCGATCTGGATGTAGGTATTCGGAACCAACAGAGCATACAAATGTTTACTATTTGCCTCATTTGATCCTCACATCCCCCACACATTCGTAGGGTACGCAACGGTGCTGTCAACGAAACAATCGATCACCAGCGGAAGATTTGCTTGATAAATGGGGCAATTACAACCACACGATCACGGAACTGTTTGTAGTGCTTTCGCGCGAGAAACTATACAGCTGCATGGAAATCATCAAACGCTACGTTCACCCGCGATACCATGTGATGATAAAGCAACAGCCCCGAGGTGATGGGCGACTTTCACCTGCCAATGATATGGGTACATTTTCGGGTGCGGATGTAAAAACCGAACCGAAACTACCAAACGTCCACTGCGGCCCAGAAGCAAAGGAGGTGAACGATGGAGCTAACAAGAAAGCGAACGGTAATCCGGTCTCGCCGAAAGCTCCCCATGGAAAGGCCGCCAAGAATGAAAGCAATCCGTTAAATTCGAAAGAAAATTCCCCGTTCGCTAATGAACTGGCGGATCTGTCCAGTTTAATACCGAAAATCAGCTACGATGAGCTGACGGCTGCTACAGAAAACTGGAGCGAACGCAACATTCTCGGCAAGGGTGGCTTCGGAACGGTGTACCGAGGGTTCTTCAAACACACGTACATGGCAATCAAAAAAATCGACTGCAGCAAGGTTAAAACGAGCGAGGCGGAGCGTATTCAGCTGCAGCAAAGTTTTAACGAGCTGCGTTTCCTTAATTCCTGTCGTCATGACAACATTGTGCCGCTTTTTGGATACAGTTTGGACAGTAGGTTTAGCAATGATCTGATGCCAAAACAGCAAGAGTAACTTTTGGACTCCCTTTTGCAGAGGAACCCTGCTTGGTGTACCAGTTTATGCAGGGTGGTTCTTTGGACAAAAGTTTATTTGCACGTCGCCCTGCACCTACATTGACGTGGAAGGACCGAATGAACATCGCGCTAGGAACCGCAAAGTAAGTAGGAAAGAGGAGTTTCATTCTGGTGGTGGTTGCGGTGGTCTAGCGGGAAATTGACTTTTCTCCCTGTCTTGTTAAACCAAAACAAAAAAATACAGAGGGCTCCAGTACCTTCACACCTTTGCCGAGAAACCGTTCATACACGGTGACATCAAACCGGGCAATATACTGTTGAACGAATACAAGCAACCACGCATCGGTGACTTTGGTTTGACGCGCGAAGGAGCGCTGCAAGATTCGGCTATCGTTGTGACGTACCTGTACGGTACCAGGCCCTACATCCCGCCGGAGTTTCTCAGACACCGGGAGCTAACCACCAAGGTGGACACGTACAGCTTCGGGGTCGTGTTGTGCGAGATCGGGACCGGTTTGCGGGCGTGGGACGAGCGGCGAACGGATAAACATCTGAAGGAGTACATTACCCGGGCAGTGCAAGAAAATATGGACGTTACACAGCTGATGGACAAATCGATACCGATTGATTCGGCTACGGATAATTTGTTTTGCTTGCAAATACTCAGGGTGGGCCATCTGTGCACGAACGATGATCCGCGACAGCGGCCAGACATGGTGACGGTGATGTTGCATCTGAATAGCGCATTAGGGAGGGTTTGATCATTCGACAAGACACATAGACGAAAACATAGTTTTCACCCTAAAGCTACTCAGAAAGCTACGATACAGCAACGATTCCACCATAGAAAAAGCTCAAAAAAGCTCCCTATCTCTCACTTGTTCCACTTTAACTTGAAAAGCAGTGGAGGATCAATCTCCTTGGAGGCCCAGGGCGGAATTATAAATGGGGCCTCTAATTTTAAAAACGATGAATTGGGAGGCGCATTGAGGCCCTTGAAATGAGGCAAAGCTAAAGGCGCAGTAAGAAGGGGCCCCTGAACTCACTTTAAATCATCCAAATTTCGCCAGAGGCCTCTTGTGGTACCCTTCGGGGCCCCCTCTAGCATAAGGAAACTGGGCCTATGTATACAACTACTACACACAATTTTTGGGGCCCCCAACACGGCGAGGCCCTAGGCGACCCACCGTTGATGCCTTTTCTCAACTCAATCACGAATCCGAAGATCGAACTATTAAATAAACTTTTAATAAACACACAAAAACACTGTCCACAAAATACTTCATATAAACACGTAAGTACGTAAAAGCGTTTAGAAGAAAGCATCTCCACCAGCAGATGCTGATTGCAAGCGGTTTTATACTAAGTATATAATTTGCATGAATATACCGACGAGCTGAGCTGTGTCGGTGCCCGAAGGACGTGGACACCGCTCAGCATATGAGGATACGGATAAAGAGCAGTACAATAGATGTTAATATCACATATCACAACATATCACATATATCAGCAGATTGACTCGCGGTACTGTTTGCCTCCCACATTCCCACATTCCCACTTGGTTATTCTTCTCCTTGATGACAATCTTTGTTGGGGGACAACAGAGAGCAAAATGGAAAGAATTAATCACCGTTAGTGTTTAGTGTCCAGCTTACAAGAGCTAGAGGAGCGCACGGTCTCTCCTAGTCGTCATTGCATATTATTTGTAAGCGCTTTTCCTTTCGTCGAAGTCTCTCCGCGCATGCGATCGGAGCCACCAAAAAGCGACCGGTTTTGTGATTTCTGACACCAAGAGAGCATCCACGAAAGGAGATAACATCAATCCGATCCGCACAAGGATCCGCCATGTTTGTACATAACATATTGATATCGCATACTCACGTGATCATTCGCTTTGATGGTATTGATCAATCATCAGAATGAGAGATCTTCTACCATTGGCTATTAGTTACACATAATATCAAACACGAGAGAGCGATCGATAGAGTAAATAGCTCAGGTGCTGTGGCGAGAATCCTCCGTCTCGTTTCATCCATCCAGTTCCTACAGTGCGTCTCACAACTGTACAGCAGGTAAGTTTTTTAATTATTAGGAGTACGAAACATGGAGTGCCACTATTTCCGAAGACATTATGTATTGTTTATTGTTCGGATATTTTGCAATATTTATATCTGTTGTCGTCAAGGAATGTCCGGAGGTTTAGAAGAATCCCATACATAAATATATTCCATAAATATTCCACATGGTTATTTCCATAAACATAAACTTGGGTACAGTTGTAGTACGCACTGTACCGTTTGGACGAACGGAAAGAGAGGAAAGATCAGTCGACGGATCAAGCGCTATGATCACTAGAGGGAAGGGTACAGCTATATGAAATGCTACCACGTGGTACGTAACTTTGTGCTACCTCTTCGTTGATCATGCTCTCTTGGTGTTGGAAACCAAAAATTCCATCGTTTCTGAGCGTTTTCGACGGACGGATCGGCGCAAAATACGAAAGAGATGCAGGAACCGTTTTGCCTTTTCCCCCTTCACTCTAATGCGTTTGTTAGGAATGTCACACCGCCAGGCAGACGTGATTAATGCCATTATGCGAGAAAAATTATTAGTTTTGTTTATTTTAATGGACAATAAATTAATTGTAAGAAGCTTTTTTTATAATAAAATCGTTTCAGATGGTGCAATAAGTGTTAACACGCGAACACAAAAGGTATATGTTTTTAAAATAGTGTTTTTTTGTTTTGTTTTATTTTGTCTGTTTTGTTTCCAATAATTTTATCATCAGTGATAATCATGTATTTACCATATGGTGATAGTTTTATTACTACAGTTTCTGTTTCGGCTGAGTGTTTTTTTTTTCTCTTGTTTGTTTCTCGCTCCTATTTTTCATCTCCATTTTTTTGTTTGCTTCTCTACACGTCCCCTGTTTAATGACGACACACAATCGTTCTTCTAGTTTTATGCACATGTTTCACCAAAAATCACTCTTGCTCTCCTCACAACACACCAAGCACCGTTGTTGCGTTGTACTTGCTGTTGCGCCGCGTCTTTCTACATCCCTTTACAGTTTATTGATTTGGGGGGTTTCTATGTTGTGTACTGCGTGTATGTAGTTTTGTAATGTTGCCGTTTGTTTTGTTTCAACTCAGACTTTCCAAGTTTTGTTTTCTTCAGTTATCCAAACATCCTTCCTCACATGCGCGTGACATGGAGGTTTGGGTTCATTTGTACCTTTTTGCATGAATGTGTGTATTGTTTTCTCTTGTTTTTTTTACATAAATGTTTTTGATTTACGTGCCCGGTCCGACAGGCAGGTTAAAAGTTTGAAAGTTTTTGTGTTCTTTTTTCGAAACTGCACAAATATCAAACTGACTTGTTATGCAAACAGTTTTCCATAACCGTTGCTCTATTGTTCCATTGGTTGATGATTGATGGTTGAAGAAAATAGTGCAAATTGTTTTACAGCAGACCCAGTACCCAGCATACTTTTTCTACAACTGATTGCTCTTGCCCTTGCCATTCTTATGCGTGTACCGTTTGTTCGCGTTCCGAGCTTTTAACACTGAAACGCATTTTCCATACTCCACTCCACAGCAGAGTTGTTACACACACGCATGATGTTCGCGATATTATGTTTGATTTAATATTTTTATTACAGCTTTGTGTGTTTTGTTGTGTTGTTTTAAATACTGTACAATATATAATAAACTTAGTGACTTAAAACATAAAATAAAACGCATTAAAATAAATTTCTAAACATTTTTTTACACCTTTCTGTTTTCTCCTGCACTTTTTCTCTGCTTTGCTTTCCTTTGCATCCTTTTCGATCTCATATATCCCTTTAATTATATTTTCTTATCAGTCGCTTCTAATAGCTTGTGTAGCAGAGGAATTTGGGTTTTGGTAGTGAGTTGTGTGTTGCTACAATTACAGGGATTTTTAACAGTTTACTCCCGCAATCTTTTTTTTTTCAACAACTCCAAAACCAGCATTACCTTTGAAAACTATCCATTTTAGCTCACGTACCAATACATTCGTTGTGTGGACGTTTTCTGCTTCTTGTAGCCTTGGGATTTCCTTTTTCTTTTGTAGAATCACTCAATCAACACTCTCCCTCCTCCTCTCCATTGCTTCATGCAACACAAACAAAAAAAACAAAACAAATTTTTAAAAAAGTAATAAATACACACATACATTCGTTTTCCTATCACTCTTTCGTTTCTTCGCCTAAACTTCTACCGTAGTTTACAATCATGCACTTCGTTTCGTTTTTTTTTGTTATGTTTTATCCTCCTTCATCGTGTTTTGACTGATTTTCCATTTGTTTCGTTTGTTGCCACACGTTGTTGCTTCGTTTTGCAGCCCACTTTCCTCAAACTGTCTCCTGGTGCTATTATTACAATATATTTACAATACAAAAATATATATACTTTTTTTGTTGTTTTGTTTTGTTTGGTTTACAAATTGTGTACGTAAAAGTGCTGCGTTTGCTCTGTTCGCTTCTGACTGTGCTGTACTCGTTTACTCTCTCTCTCTCTCTTTTATCCTGCTTCATATGTTTCATCGAGTTCATCCTTTATCCTTTGCTGCGTACAAGTTTCATAAACTATGTCGCCTAATCTCGCCCTTGTTTTCTTTTTTTTTGTTTCGTTTGTGGCTTGTTGCTTCAACCGGCACTTTCTTTGCTTACCACCATCGTGCGGATGGTTTATTGATCGGGCACACTTTTGGAATATGATCAATCGATCACTATACATGTTTGTGTATATGAGTGTGTGGGTGTGTTGTGTGTGTGTTTTGGTACTTTTTATTGATTGTTTTTTTGTTGTTGTTTCGTTTGTTACCTTTTACTTTAAGAAGATAGATTATGCACTCTGTTGCAAAAATATAATTCCTTCTCTCAATGATTCCGCCGGGTTGGCGAGAAACAAGCGAATAGTTTGCCGGTTCAGTAGTTAATACCAAGTCTTTGTGTCTCATCAGCCCTCAACGCAAGCCAAAACGCGCTGCACGCAAATCACCACGAACGATCATGCATGCATGATTGTGGGGCCTTTTGTTTCGTTATGACATGAACCTGTCTTTTTCCCAATTCCAGAGAAACAAAACCAATTGTGGAAAGGCATAGGAAATGCAGAAAACCTATTAGCAGCCAGGCAATGTACTGGCGTGTAGTGGGTTTTACAACACCACACACACACTTTCTTGCTAGCATTAACCGAAACTTTACAAATTCGGAATCAGTTTCGAACGCGTTCGCTGGCTACATTTTCTACACTACACTTGTTTAGTTAACGTATCCTTTGTTGTTTTTTTTTAATTTTGTTTTAGAACTATGTTACGAATGTAATATTCTAATTGTTGCTTTCATTTTAGAGCTGGTTGGTTGTGTAAAATGTTTGCTCGCATCGCTTCTCCGCACAACACTATTGCACTACAAAAAAAAACATTGCTTCTATTATGTAGTTTATGGTCAAGTTGATCCCTCTCTCTCCCTTCTATAAAGCGATCAGATTCAATATGCGATCGCGCCGTTTGTGTACATTCCCCTTTGTGAACTCTGTGGTTCCACACACGCACACACACAAAAGGACACACTGATAAAGACACATACATGCACATCAACACACGTTTACTATTCTAAACACAACAGTGATCGCGTAGCAATAGAAGTAGTAGTTGTAGTACAGTAGCAGTAGCAATCAGTAGCGCACTAAACACTAATTCTACTATTCTCTCCCGTGCCATATTGACCAAATCTATCGCGTTTATCGGTTAACGCCTTATTTGTTGACGTTTCGCATGTATAGTTTTGCTTGTTATGTGTCTAAATTTAAGAATAATTCCATTCTGATACATTTATTCTATTACCTGTGCTTCGTATGTGTTTGTTTCTTCTCCGCCAATCTATTTCTGCTGCTATAGTTGTTTTGTTTGTGTTTGTTGCTGTGGATTCTATACACAAAACGTATATTATTCTCCATTTGTATTCGTCTGCTCTTACTGTTATTTTTACTTATTCTCTGTTTGCCTCGTTTTGTACGCATTTCCGTTCGAAACTGAACGCGGCACGCGCAAGTACACAGCAATGCCCCGAACATAAATGTGAGAGAGAGACACCGACAGTTTTTGAAAGAGGAAGAATTCCGAAACCGATTCGTATAACTTGCACAAACGTCCCCGCTCTCAGCTCGTATTTGCTTTGCTCCGCATTGTTTTCATTTTTTATGTTGCTTTTCACAGCCTTACAACACCACACGCACACAAAAACGCTTCCCCCGCAGATCGCTTCCCACATCCAAGGGGGGTAAGAAGTACTGTAAAAAGGTGGCATGTGACTAATTGGTCATGTGGACATGATTTGGATGATTTCGCGATGAATTTTGTGTGTGTGTGTTTTTTTTTGTATTAAGTTTATGTTGGTTGGTGCCCTTCGTGGAGTACGGACGATACAAAAAAAATACGCGGGTATGAGTAGGATTACTTCGCACTCTATTGTCTCTCGTTTGTCCCCCTTTTTGTCCCCGCTGGACAAAGTGATGAATGTTACTGGCCTTCCAAAAGCAGGAAACTGGATGAGTGTGTTCTCGAAATGATGAATACCCTTTGCTCGCTACCATCTTACTCAAGGAACTAGCTGTTTGCACAATAGTTATATGTGACCGATCAGTATTTCTTCCACACTCTCCTTTATGATCATCTGTACTTTCGAATCCGTGCGTTGTTCAGGCAGTTTAGGGATTCTTACTATATCATCGATCGCTAAAGGAGTGGTCACCCATTTAGGCTTTCAAATCGCTTCAGTCGTTCAATTAAGTAATGTACACACTTTGCCTTGTCGCCATCCTTTCCCTATTCGATTGCTTACTAGCAAACTGCAAAGAGAAATGGGAAAGAAAAGCATGAATAATCTGTTCGGAATTCAAACGCCTTTGGTGCCTACTTAAATACTCTTACTCACCTCTACTGCGCGCACTAAAATGCTATCGTGGTAGATAAAAAAAGCTCCCGTACGCCGGCGTTGCTCTACACAGATAAATGTGTAACTGCATGCGCCGGTAGGCGAAGACACTTTCTATGCCCCCCACTGCCCACTGCGGTTCACGATCTGGATGTCTGGATGCTACTGCAAGAGTTTTGGTCCCCCCGTTGATGCCGCATCCATGGGACACCATATCCACCCACCCCGTGGTGCGTATTGTTGGTTTTGTAGTATTTGTAAGTTTGTTAATTATATTTGTACGATCGCTCGTTCCCGCTAAGCGACCATGAATGATCTCTACTGCACGCCGTACATTTGGCCGTACGCACATACTATTCACAAACGCAACGACACCCCTGTGCGTGGTACCAGCGTTCCACATTACAACGGTCTTAGTGAGTTAAATGCAGCTGCAGACGATTGCCGCCATTCGGCGGCGCAAGCTCGATCGTTGCCAATCCGTTCGAGGCTTGCTGTATCACGCGGAGTCCTTGCGATGTCGGCAACAAGATGGGACTGTAAACAACGCCCTGTAAAATGAAACGGAAGGAGAAAACGACAGTTTAGTGCTGGCTGTTCACTTCTTTCTTTGCTGTTCGGTCCACTCGAAAAATGCGTACCATCTTACTGTCCTTATCCAGCGGTGCCAGAGCGAACGTGTTACCATTCATGATCGTGATAACCTTCGTTCCCGGTGGGTCGAGGGCCGCCGTAGCATTGACGGCCGCGCTGTGGTTGGTGGGTTGTGATTGTGTTGCGATAATCTCAAGCTTACTATTATCAGTCCGTACGGTACCGTTCTTGCCGATCGTACCGTTGATCAGTTCTTTGCTACCTACGGCCGGCACGTGCACCATCGTCGTCGTTGCCGCCGTCGGCAGCGTCGGTGCAATGGTTGACGTGTTGTACACCGATCTTGCCATCGTACCGACGACTGCCGTACTGTTCACGACATTGCTGCCACCATTGCTGGTCAGCTGGAGGGCCTGGCTGGGCAGACTGAGCGCTCCGCTAACGCCACCGACCGTGTTGGCGGTCGTAATGGCGATCGAGGTGGGTCCATTACCGCCCAACCCATTGCTTACAGCGCTGGATGTAACGTTCAGGTTCAGTGGGATGGTTTGGATGGCCGGTGATCCCGCCGCAGTCGATGTGGCCAGCAGCTGCGGATGGGCAATGCCAACTATATTCGTCGCACCATTTGCTGATCGTGAGAGAGAATAGAGAAAAGCAAACGTTACAGATTTGTGCGTATGGGACGGCATCCGGCAATGGAATTTGTTACTCACCACCGACAATAACGGGCAACGGTGCGGTTGTTGTGGTCGTACCGTTTAACGTGACGTTCGTACCATTGATACTTGTACCGTTCACCATGGCCAGCGATGAACTGCTCAGATTGAGCCCGTTCAATGGTGCGGCAGTAATTTTAAGCGCCGTTGTCTGCGGCCCGGTGGTACCGCTCGGCATAACGCTGTGCGCTTCCATACCGTTACCCTTGGTGGTAAGTGAGAGCGGAACCAGCAGGTTCGTTGCTGCGGACGACACCGATAAGCTGGAGGATACCGACGAGGACGGCGAGGACGACGAAAGGGACGATAAAGGAGACGTCGAACTTCGGGCAAGTGCTGGACTGGCACGCGTTGGCGATGACACGGATAGCACCGGAGAGATTGTCGTTTGAAGCTGGAAGTGGGAAGGAGATTACGGTGATTGGGCGCAAATTGAAATCATATTAATTACGCTTCTTACCGGCAGGTTACTGATGGAGGCATTCGTAGCTATACTGGACAGCGAGCTACTGGAACTGTATCGAATTCCGTTACGACCCGGTATGTTAGATCCAACCGCTATTATATCTGATTGTTGATCTGTGGAAAAGGCAAAGAAAATGAAAATTCTGATATTAATATCTTTAAAAAAAAACATCTGGCAAGGCAGAAATAATCCCGCATTCACTAATCCTGATGGGATTTTCAAGGGTTAACATCCCCCCGTACATTTGTCTTGGCATTTGTTCATTGGCTTTAGTGCCTACGAACCATCGTCCAGGAGGCAATTAATATAGTCGTATGCATATGTCCTCCTCCCAACTACTCGATACATGCATAATGGCCAACGCGCACCGTAGCCTTCGGACGCGATGTAGGCTGCCGGCAGCAGTCAAACATCGATCGGTTAAGCCCGAATGCATTGGATTTGTAATTCTCATCGATTTGAAAAGCTTCCACCACACCGGGCAACACACCGATATTCCGTGGCTGCGCACACACAAACACGCAAACGATCTCTAAGCGAGCAAAGCGAACCAATCGCGGGTGCCCACCGACCGACCGACCGACAGATGCTTCTTGCTTGTGCCTCGATTTGTAATTGTGAGCCTGCCACTCGCATCTGCATAAAGGGCGTTGCAAGCGCGCCTGTTGCACGGGAAGGATGGGAAAAGGGGGAAAAAAAATGCACGGAGGAATAATTTAAGCATTTCATTCCCAACCGAAGGAACACAGCAGTCGATAGTTTCAAGCATCGCAACTTTGTACGGTGATACACTCTTATCAAGTCAAATTTGTTCCTTTCCCAAACACCCACTATCTATCGCACTGTTTAGGCAATTGGCTTGCAATCTCCCCGTTTTGTCCTTTACTGCCCCGCCGTATAATGGCCCTTCTTAATTAAATCGTTGCTTCACAAAATTAGTTCATTCTTTACCTCGCTCCGGTTGCACGGTGCTGGACTGGACAAGATTGAGACTGCCCGTGCCGTTGGTGGTGGGGTTGGGCGTAATATCGGTGTCCGGTGCCAGCCGGGATACATCGATATCGCCCATTTGTGTGATTTCGCGCTTCAGCACCAGAATTCGATTTTGGTTCGCAATTTTCTCCTTCGCTAACCGCTCCATTTCGTGCTCGTACTCGCGCTCCTTGCGCTTTTGCAGCTGAAAGACAAACAACACACAGATTAGAAAGGGTTCAGTAGCATCACAAAGAATGGAGTCTCCATGTGCTGTTTTGATATAGATTCTTATCATTCGTCACCCGACTGGATCTTACCTGTATGTGCCGAATGGCTGCGTGCAATATGGACAGATTGGAGATCTTTTTCTCGTCGGGTTGCAGACTTAGCTGCTTCTTCAGCTGCTCAAAGCACTCCTTCAGATGAGCCCGACGATTTTTCTCAAGCTTATTGTGTACCTCACGCGTACCGACACTGGAACAACAATAAAAGCAGTTAAGCATAGCAAAACCATTGTCCATTTCATGGGCGAAGTGATGGTGCGATTACTCACCCATTGCTGTTGGAGCTAGTCGTCCTTCGCCGCGTACCGGTCGGGATGTTAGCGTACAACGCAGCGGCACCGGTTGCACCCTGCGAATTAATTGCCGCCACCGACAGGCCCGCTGCTACCTGCTGTTGCAATTCCAGCGGCAAATGCTGCACTGTCGGATGATGTGCTGCGCCGAGGATGGGGCTCGTTCCGTTCAGTGTCCCATTTCCCGCAGCAGTAGCGGCAACGGCAGTTGCCTGCAACACACTATTGATGTTGATCGGCAACACACTGGTCAACCCCGGTGGCAACGGGGACGAACTGCCGATGCCTGCGGCAGTTGTGCCGCCACCATTGGCACTGTGGTTGGCAATGTACCCGCCAGTGCTGGAACCGTTGCTGAGGTTTAGCGACGACTGGGAGTCGTCGATCGGCGATACGGTTAGCGTCGAGGACGACGAAGACGACGATGACGACGACGACGAGGAGGATGAGGAAGAGGACGACGATGATGAGGATGAGGACGAGGAGGAGGATAGCGATGACAGTGCGGACGAGGCGGGTGGAGTCGTCGAAAGACCAAGCACCGGATGATGCACCGAGGTGGGGTTGTTGTGGTGCGGCGGTTGCTGATAGTGCGCGTTTTGCTGATGATTGAGGCTCTTGGTGGAGAGGTCAATCGTCATCGGGGAGGTGTTGGTCGCGATCGGTACCGCCACATGGTTGACGGTCAGATGCTTCGAATGGTGCTGGGTACCGTTGGTGGCGATCACGACCAGCGGTGGTGCCGTGGAATGACCATTGGCAAGCGGTTCGTCTGCAAGAGGAATGAAAGAGAAATGGAGAAACTTTTAGAACGTTTTGGCTAAATTAAAAGTATTGTGTATTTTGTATAAATCACGTTCGTTTTATTGCGCTACATTCGTACAACTCTGTCCATAGAAAAACCACGTTCTTTCTAACTCGGAAGTAATTAACGTCACATCTATACCTCACATCTATATATCTATAGCTTAACGTCACATCTATATATCTATAGCTTGGACGACGTTTGTTCATAAGCTCGCGGTTCTACATACACAATAAAAAGTATAAATTTGAGTGAAAAAAAATGTAAAATAAATATGTTTAACACAACAGAAAGAAAACATTTCTAAAGCCTGTGTCTTGGTCTAATAGTGGACAAAAGACTCCAAGAATGCATCTTTCATGGATGATTTCCTTTCCTGCTCTAATCGCTCATCCAACCTACTACTGCACCGTGTGCCGCCGGTGTGTGTACGTCATCCCTGTACCGTAACAGAGCAAAATGGGGATCGGTTCGATCGGGGAGCGGGTGAAGTAAATATGAAAAGCCCTTTCCACCTCAATGCCGATGAAAGCCACCCCAAGAAAGCCGCTGCCGTAAGACAACATCGGCACAACTGCATCGCGGTAGTACACGTTTTTGTTGAGCACGCGGCAGCACAATCTTGACACACACCACCACCACCATACGGCGCGCCATTCGTTTTTGCGAGCAGCCATTTTGCATCAGCACACAGGGCACACACCACCTTGCGCTCCACGATGCCCACGAGGTGGGGTGGCATTATTATTACCTCAACAGTTTTCTTCCCAATCGTCCCGGCTTCCGTTTTCTCCCTTCTTCACTGCTGACCTACACACCGCGCTGAGTCGCATGTCATACGAGTTAATCCACGGGACGGACGGCCTCCCCTGTGTCGTGTGCGTATTGTTTGGACGTAAAATAAACCTCCACTATGTCCACCAGCGTACTTTTAATAACCACATCGGACGTAACATTCCTCCGATGCAGCAAATAGTCCCGGCTCCCTCGCGGGGAAGGGATAGTGTACGTTGGTTGGCTCGTGTTCCTGGGCTGCTAAATACGACGCATCGGCAGTTGGGTCTCGTTCTTCACCTTCACTCGCCACCTTTCGGCCGCTGCCGTTGATGTAATGGTTTCCAATTTCGCCTGCGTAGTACATCCGCCTCAGATCCGGCCCGCCGTCCGTCAGCGTTGTAGCTGCTGGACGGACATGTGGCACTGAACTTGCCACTCGATCAAACAAACGCAACAAGTACCAGTATGTGGCAAAGAAGCCTTCATGATGTCTACGATTACTGGCAATTCTTGAGGAATGAGGAATCGGGAATTCGGGAGTTTTTTTGTTTTGCTTATACTTTAAGTTGATCAGAAATAGTGTGTAGTGTGACATTTGCATTGCCACAATACACACAACTTCCACGATTGTTCCGATAAGGTCAGGGGGTTTTCGTAATTGTGAAAGTTCCCAACTTGGACAACTGACGATGTCGTCCAACAGGTGTTAACGCAGAACATTTAACTTTCAGGACGTCAAAAGGACACGTCAAAAGGACAAATTAAGGGGGGGGAGAGAAGAGAAAGATCACACCAACAGAGACGTAACACTGCGAACAATTCACACTTGCGGGACTTCCTTGCACCTGGTTGGACTTGGCACCTCCTGAATGCCTCCCTGTGGTAAGGATGTTTGGCAAAAATAGTGAGAATACGGACCGTCGTGAGTGTCTCCGGTCCTTCCGGCCAAAGTCAAGGATGGAGAGAGCTCCTTGAATGCTGCGAACGCTTTACGTAACGGATAACGTGTGACGGGCCGTAACGGTAGGCACGTGTTCTATCGGTTGCGTTGCCGAATGGAGAAGCAGAAGTGCGAAGGTGCAGAAGCTTAGTTACGGATACCAGGTTAAGGGATGTTGATTACGTGACCGAGGCTTCACAGTACGTTCTGGACGAGTGCCAAGGCTGGCGCGAATTATCACAGTCCTGCTAACGTGTTTAACAACCGAAATGCGCTGTGATCTCCAAAGAAGAATTCTTAAGTTTGAATGACAAAACTCACCATATGACCAGACAGAGCCAGCAGTCGGTCGCGCCCTAATATGTGCGAAGCGAACCTTTCATCATCCCTTAACGGAAACGGTTGGCCTAGATGTATTTTTTATATGCTTTTTGTCTGCCCAACACAAAACCTTCACCCGGTTTTCTTCGACGTGCACATCAAGAAACAGCCCTCTCCCCCCGGCTCACAAGGATATGGGCCCCTGCTTACACCATATGCGCGATCGCGGTTAGCGTTACAAATGGGTTAGACCAATTACCAATTCTGATCATCGCAGCGCCCTCATTGGTAACCTGTCAATCATTCCGCACGATGATGATAGAAGAACACATTCCACAGGCCTCCCTCGTTTTACAATGTGGCGCTACCACCCAAAAAATTGATCCCCTCAGTTCGCTTCATGGCTTCATTGCATCCCTTCTGCATTATGCATCATTTTGCACCGGTCCGTCACGGAGCACTTGGGCGGAACAAGGACACGGTTAGAGTTGGAGTCCAAACAGAGCCTTGCTGCCATTCTCTCGTACCAAATTGTGAAGTAATGGCTCCCAATTGGAACACGAATGTCGGCTTCCGGTGTGTGAAAGGTACGAAAGATCGCGGATCAAGGAAATTGGGAAATTGGCAGTTCAATCGGAGCATTCTAAGCTTGTATTACCGCGTAACTTCATCGCAGTCGAATAATGGCTTATCCAACCCGCCACACCTTCACGTTGTACGGGGTCAGTTTCAGGATTAATTCAGGATCGATTTAATACATTGAACTAAGGTAGTTAAACAATTAAAGCAACTATTATACTACCAAGGTGGAAAAACAGTTCGCCCTACCCAAGTCTCCCCTAATTCTCCGATTCCCGTAGCTCCAAACCCAAACGCCTCACCACTATCCATCCATGGACAAAGAAACTGTGGCGTAACTGGTGGAAAAAAGTTCGTTCGACAAAAACGGGAACCAGGTGAATGATGAGGAGGGAGGGGGGGGGTTGGTTGAAGGGGAATAGGTGAAAAGAGCAGGGAGGCCGCTCAAGCTGTGGAAAATCGTCAAGCTGTGTATGCGTGTCGCATGGTTTGCATTTCGCTGTCAGTCCACGTGAGCCGTCGGTCTCGGGCTCCTGGACTAATGTCTCAAGTTGTTTTCCCTTTTTCTCTTCCACCTGACACCCCCCCCCCCCCCCCCCACCCTCTCCGAAGGGTGGTGGCCGAGTTAAAATGCTGTCGAACACATTAACGACCCAACCATTCGTAAACAAGCAACAGAAGAAAGAACGAGAGGGCGATATAGGGGGTGATTGTGGTGGCCATGGCCACGGTAATGGCAGCATTCTGCCACAATTGGGTGGCATGAGGCACAACAGGGATCGCCGACGATTTGCGCACATTCAATCATGACAACTGGAGGTACGTGCCTTGCGTTCCTCTTCCCACCGGCAGGGTCCTCTTCCTCCGGCATACCTTGCTCGTACACTGGCCGTAACCGCGTGGTCCCCCGTTTGGGGAGGGGACCCGGTGGGTTCCTGCTTTTGATGTGGGATGGCGCTAGGGAGGACGTCGTGAGTGAGCGAATGACGTCCGTTGAGTCAGCGCACACCACTGCTGCACATGGCCCCGATCCGATACGATTATGCAATCACAATCATCCTCCGGCAGCGGACGGGAAGGATTTTGAAGGATAAGGAAGTGGGGTAGAGGTGGGCAGCCGGGACAAGCCTCACCGCTACTTCCCTCCTCCCTTTTTCATCCACTGGATGTTCTCACTGCTTCACGCTTCATTTTGTTTTCCCCCGTGTCTTGTCATGGATCTCGTTGCCACCTTCACACACGCTGCCATCACTCCAAAATGCAATGCTTTACCGTCGGTCACATGTTCGTGTGCGATACCGTTATCAAATTATCCAACGGCAGAAGTACACAGTGAATTAAACACACATACAAAAACGAAAACAAACAAACAAACAAAGCGAAGCGAAACACGATGATATTCTACGCGGCATCCAAATGGTCCCAGGGCAGAGTGCAGACGTAAGCATTCATACTCCACTGTGCTGCGGGACAACGCGAGCACGCGGCGTGCAGTCTGGCAATTTGTTTTTTTGTTCTCCAATTTCGCTGATACGCAACGGTTTTTTACTTCTCTTCTTTGAAATAAAGACATTCCAAAGAATTCTTACCGATTTGAACTACTTTTGGTGTTTTGTTTAAATCGTACAATTGGAATTTTTATTTGTCCAATTGATTACCTTTACCATCCTCTCCTAATGTCTCCTTAATGTCACCGTTTCAAGCACCCTGTCTCCCCAATAAACTATGATGACCTACGCAATGCCGGTCCTAAACCAATATCACTCGAGATCGGGCTATTCTTATGATCATTGTGGTGTTGTGACAATACACCTAAGATTCATCATAATATAACTAATAATAACTAATATCAAGCATTCTTTTTCTCTCCTTTAGGGAGGAAAGTAGCGAATCGATCGCACTTTCCTATAGCCTTGTTAGTTGCTGCACCTTTCACACCTAAGCTTCGGAAGATCCCGACAGTGGAATGAGTCCTTTGTTGAAGGAAAAGCCCACCCCCAGTGGCCATGGAAACGGTACGTAATGTGATTATAGCCCATTGCCCCTTCCCGGGCAGGCTTCGGGTGTGCTGACAATCAACACACATCCTCGAGCCACGTTGACCACGGCCTGCGACTAAAGGGACTGGTGCGACTACCATTTGTAAGGTGCCACGCCACCGCTTGTCGATCGAACAGTCGTGTAATACTCTTGCCGCATGCGATTGTACCGGGGTTTTGTCATTTTAACAGTGCGCCCTCTTCACAAGTGCTATGACACGTGCACACTCGTGCACTGTCGATAGTAACGAAGGCTTCCCTTCTCTTTTGCCGCATGCCATCATACCGTGCCCCTCGATATTGGGAGTGCTTTTTGCACGGTGCTGCGACGATGTAACTTCGCAAAAGGTCACGATTCTGGTATGGGACAAGCATTGAAGGATACATTCGGATTAGGTGAGTTTGCTGTTATTATCAAACGCAATAATAGAAACAGTTTCCTTAAAACAACTTGTTTTTTTTTCAATTACCGAAGTATTTAGGAATTTTTTTCTACTCATCCAGTACATTGCCTCAGCAAGAAGTGATCTTTCTGTCCACAAACGGTCACAACTTAACTTCCCTTATTGCTATCGTGTACGTACGTGTTGCTGCGCATACCAAAGCACAAAATACCCCAGAATATACATTTCCATCAGACTGTTGCGCTTTTTTCTTTCAAACCTTCAATGACCAAATATCGCGTTGCTGTTGATATTTCTCTATCGCCCTACACGCCGTGTCGGGGAGCACCATGGCAAAAAAGAACGGTGACCCACCACGTGCTGCACGGCATACACGGCGTGCGCGCCGATACAAGGCTTAATTAGATTATCGTGCCCCACGCTAAGCGACGAATAGCAATAGGCAGAAATAGGTCCACAACTGGTCTGGCAAACTGGCCTAACAGGTCCGTGTGCGTTATGATGCAACGTTAACTATCGCCATCGCGGAACGCTCGTTTCGTAACGGGAAGGAGAAAGAGAGAAGAGAGAGGGAAGGTGAGTTACGGGGCCAGCAAAAAATAAATATTCTTGCCGCCATTCTAATGACGCATTTGAATGTGAGCCGATTGGCAGCATATTGGAAACAAGTTTACAATTGACGTTGATGTTGATGTGGATGTAGAAAAACTGCTTCATTTTGCATGGAACTTATTAAAGGCTACTAAGTTTTCACTACTCAGTGTCGTATCCTGCATTGGAAGAAAATAACCAGGCGTCTCCATTTCTCCACATAATAAAATATTGTTTGTTTAAATTAAAATATTAAACATAATAAAGGGCTAATTAAAGAAAAAAAATATCTTTTTTCTTCCAAAATGTAATAAGAAACAGTTAAAAAATTACCCATAAAAGATACAAAACTCAGAAACAAATTAGCTAAAAATGCATCGCCTTATTAGTGATCTTTCTTCCGGTTTTGAATGAAACTGACATTGACATTCACCGTATCCGTAACCGGTTTGGTTAGACAGCACCAAAACATCAGCTCACAGCGTACATTTACACAAACACACTCGAAACATGCCGATGCAATGGAAGTGCAACACGGCCGTAAGCACGCGGGGAAACGGGCGAGAATGGATGGAGGAGAGAGCGCCACCCGTGCCATTATCATTATTTCAATATTATTATGACTGCCCATGGAGAGAAAAACACACGGCACCCTTCGCCCCATTCCTCCGGCTCCGAAACCAGGTTCAAGTTCGTCGTTCGAGCAGCCGGAGCTGAACTGCAGTTGAAGAAACGACGCAGTCCCTGCGATCACATCGCGCGCGTTCCATTACCGTCATCGGGCATCGTCAGCGGTGTGTTGCTTGTTGCATAACGCATTGCGCGCCCGGTGGCCAACCTACAGCCAACCTTCACTGAATCATCGTTCCCTTTGCATCAGCCGCTCTCCGGTTCCAGGACCCCGATCTTCCCCGGTCGGGCCAATAATAGTGCAAAAGCAGCGGGAAAAATCATTGCTTCTTCGCCTTTTTGTTACGACCTCATCCAGTAAAAACCCCCCACACGGATAAACTTTCAACTGTGTCCGATGGAATGAGACGGAAATGGCTCCCCCCTCCCAGCATGACAATAATGTCAGCCGGTGTTGTCATTTGCAATCTCTGTTGCGCATTACCAGTTCTTGGAAGTAAAACCATTTCTTCCACGTAAAGGTGTGTGTTTTCTATCAATTCCGCTTGTGTCTGTCTTGTGTTGCGGGATATAATGCTTAATCCAACCCATCCAGATTGTCAATATTCAATTAATTTCTTGCAGAGCCGTTACGACGCTTGCTTTGGGCCCGGGGGGCCAGAAACCGATGGAAAGAAAGCTTAACGGTTGAGAGCTTTCCGCCTATGTAACCGGTTCGGTACACGTGCGCAGTTGTGATTGCACAACTGGGACGACGTATGGAGCGCGATAAGCTTCCTTCTGCTTCCTCTTCAACCAACACACCGAGCACACCGACCAGATGGGAAATAAAGAGAGAGAAGGAGGAGGGAGGAAGCTTCGTGTAAAATGTGGGAAAAACCATCCAAGTTCCGACATCAGAAGCCTGAAAGCGTGTGTACCCTGGCGTTGTGTGCTTAGCAAAGTTTAAACAAACAACGTGCAATGGGTCCGAACAAGATGAGCGACCGATTATTTGCTTGCATTATTCGCGAATCTTCGACCGTCGAGTAGTGCGAGTAGTTGCAGTTTGATTAGCACCGATAAGACCGGTTCACCATACACACACTTGAGAACGCAGTGGAGAGATCGAGAAGTAAGACAAGAGTCGCTGATCAAACAATCAACAAACCCGTCCCAACCGCGGCAGACGGTCGGCCCTTACCCCGCATCCTTTCCCGGGTGTTTCTGAGGGTTTGAATAGCGCACTTCACAGCCGCCACACGGTTATGGTGGGGAGTGGGGATCAGAATTTGCCCCAGGGAACACGACACTTCAACCATTATTATCTAACGATCCGTTCCCTTCGTGCGGACGGATCATATTCCCACCCCCTGACCGTGTGCTTTCCGACTTCCCCGACAGGTGGGGTGTGATCATGAGAATGGAATTATTACTGCGTGCTCGGGCACATGTTTTGCGGTCAGGCCCGCATCGTGGCCGGGTGGTGTGACATGCACTAAACTACAGTGCACCTACTCGAGTGGGTAACAGTGTGTGTGTATAGAGTGCCTTCCTCCATCTCCATCTCCAGCCCGTACTCCTCCCGTACCAAACCATTAGAAAGCAACAGCGACGAAAACAATCGAGTTGAGAGGCAAATGGACGGTAAGGGGAGTGGAAGGTTGGTTGGAATGTAGAACCGTCCGACGTCAATGGCGTCTTTGCTGAGTATATGCCCCGCCAGCCTACCTCGTTATGCAATGGATGCAATTGCATCCACACCGATTACAAAGACTGGGCCCGTGGATCTATCGTAGATTAGATTATGCGCAATACAAAAACTGAAATGAATTGTGGCGGTGTACCGTACTTTAGCGTGTATAACGACCCCTTTTTAGGTTCAAAAATGACCAAAGTCTAATTAAAGGGGTCGTTATACACGGGTAGTAATATATCCCTTCTAGCGTTAAGGACTAAAGCTCGTTTTGTTGAAGAAAAAGGAAGGATTGTTAGGACAATGGGACAGAAGAATCTGTGGTTTCAAAATGCTTAGAAAACAAGAGTCCTGGAGCTCTTATGAAAACCCTGCAATGCCTAGTACTGGATGCATTTAGAGTTTAAACCCAACAGAAGTTAAACAAATTGTTCCTCAAAACAAAACGTTTCTGGAAGTCATTCCTGGAGGTCTAATCAGTCAGCTGCAACCACTACCGTTTAAGGGTTTAATAAGAGAAGAATGGAGTGGGGTGGATACAAAGGGGCTGATTCGAATCTGACTCCTTCAGGAAGAATAAGAAAAGCCCACCATTCCAGATATATGTCAAATGAGTCTTCATTGCTTGGAGACGTGTGTCAGTGAAGCGATTGTCATTAAATCCTTTCAAAAATGCGGATTCAGTAGTAATCTTGATGGCACTCATGACAATGACAATGAAAATGTGTTATGAAAACACCTGTTCCGTCCGGGGGATGTCCTACGTTGTGTTTTTGAAGGTTTGTCGTAATTTTTATCTTTTTTGAAATATGGGTTCACAAATGGGGTTCTCAAATGGAGTTCACAAATGGGGATTTCTTGTCGACAAGAACAAAAGGAAAGAGAGGTCGAGCCACAAGTTTTGGCTCTTTATATATCCTCGATGAGGATCTCAATTTTATTTTCACGTGTTTGGGGGTTCTCACTGGAGCTCTCACTGGGCACTTCCACTGTCACGTTCGCTCCCGACCTAATTAACATTCTCACGTCAGACGCTTGCCCAAACGTCTGACTAATCGGGATCGAACAACACCAGTGAGGAAGATATGAGGAAGAGTATTATGAGTTGTAATGTTCAAAATTAATTATAACAATAAAATTGTTCCAATTGAAAAAAAAACAGAAAAAAATCTTTTTTTTCTAAAAAATCTTGAATAATTCATCTGCGGGGGGTCGTTATAACACGCTAAAATACGGTACTTGTTTTTGTACTTGTTTGCTGTTAAAAATATTGCAATTCGGCGCATTATTTGGAGACGTCGTGATGATCTCCACCTCTGACCTCCCTCTTTAGAGATATTCGATGGAGGCGCCTGGTACTTATCCTATTTCACTGACCCCACTGGTCTCTCCATGACCCCAAAGCTCTTTAGAATCAGTAAATAATACAACACTCTTCAAAATTGATCCCAAAACCCCGGTTCTATCAAACAGTTCCACATAAGGGTTTTTAAAAAAAAGTAATTTACCATTCATGTAATGCCTTATCCACTTCTTCTTCGGTGCTGCCTTCAGCTCCTTTCGGTTACAATCCTCAAGCGCTTTCGACAGCTGTTTGCCGCCATCGTTCATCTGCTGCTGCGACACCGTCTTATCACCCGTCGGCCATCCATTCCCATTACCGCCAACCGTTTTCATGCTGAAATCCTTCGGTTCATCATAATCATCCACTCGGTTCGCGGCATCGTTTGCATGCATTTCCTCGTCCGCTTCGCTGCAGACCTCCATCGGGTCGCTCGTTTCCACCCGATCCTGTTTCGCCGACAGCCTGCCACCGTCGTTCGGCGTTGAGCAGGCGGACGGAATCGTCGTCGTTGGCAGTGCGGGCGATACAACGTGGCAGTGGTGGGGCCCATTCGGAGAGCTGGGGCAGGATTGGCTCGTTAGCGGGTAGTGTCTGGTGGCAGATGATGGATCCACCGCCTCGCTCGATAGCGAACCGTCAAATTCGTACGCATTCGCGGGCGAATCGCCCGACAGACTCGTGCCGGTTGATGTTGGAGCTGATGCGTTTGTCGCCAAGACGGTGGCCGGATTTGGCGGCACGGAACCCGCCGCCGCCGCCGACGGTGGCAACAGTTTCATTTCGCCGTAACAACACTTCAGAAACAGTTGATGCAACCCGTTGTAGTCCATTAGGGGGCCGGTGGCGTTACCCTGGGGATTATCATCAAGCGGTGCTTGTGGGATTGTGGAGCCACCGGGGTTGAACTTGCCAACGCTTTCCGCCGTCTCGATCGCGTACCGATAGTACTCGTAACCGGCCCCTGCTGGAGGTCCGTCGGCAAGAGGAATTGCGGTCGCTAGCGGCAAGCATTTCCGGACGTTCGCCCGATGGTGATATCCACCTGCGGGCACATGGCCAGGGGCTGGTATTGCGGAGTTCCCGTACGGTGACGAACTGACCGCACTCGGCGCTGTGGTCGGGGGCGGATAGTAGCCAACCGACGTCGGTTTCGCTCCACCGGGCGGTTGCTTGAAGTATGGCGGAGACGATCGAGCCATACCAAGACCGCCTCCCAACGTGCCAAGCGTAGACGCAGAACCGGCCACAGCTGCGATCCGATCCGACCGATCCGAACTAGTCGAGCGAACAATACCGTACGCACTTTTACCGACCAACCCGAGCGATCGCTGCCGTGGCAGTGGCTGTGGCACCGCTGGCTGGTGAATGTTTGGCAACTGTGGCTGATTCGGCAGCACGATAGCGGCCGGATGATGCGCCAGAGGATACACCGTCGACGCGGGAAAGAAAGACGGTTGCTGTTGGCGATGATGAAGAGGCGACACAGAGCTGGACGCGGGTTGCGCCGTCGCCCCCAGCATGTGTCTCGGATTGAGCCGCCCAGCGTTGGCCGCCACCGGTACGAACGCTGCCGCACGCCGACGCGCATTCAGCAGCGCCGTTTCCGGCCCGGGATCTTCGTACGATTTGCGGCGCTCGAGTGCCGATCGTTTCGGTAAGAAGTGGGCTGGCTTTAGGCGTGCCGCATCCGCGCACGGAGCGAGCGGTATTGTCGGAGCGTGCCCGTTTAGGTTCACGTTGCTCATGCTGAAGCAAATGCCCACATCGGTCACCATCGCGTTGCCGTAAAACCCATTTACATCCGCTATCGGTTCGTACGTGCCGGTGCCGGTGGTCGCTGCGGGATTAATCACACCCACCGTACCACCGGGCACTGTTGTGCCCTCTCTCAAACCGGCCGTTGCCACCACCGGCAGCAGTGCGGCCCCGAGATAGCTCGCAGGATGGGTGGCAGATGATGGGGCAGAAGGGGCCGGCTGGGAGGGTTTTATTCCCGCAATGGTACCACCAGCACCACCGACGGCCTGCAGCAATTCGTGCTTCTTCGACAGGATGGAATAGGGAAAACATTTCTCGATCTCGCTCCGTCCGGTCGCCATGTCCGGCAGCATGCCGACGGAATTTGGTGCATCGCGGAATGGACCATGGTTGCGACTTTGGAAGCGTTTGCTATCGTTGAACATTTTAAGTGTAAAGAACAAATCGACACTCGACTTGCAAACTTCGCCGTGTTGGAGATGTGCAAACGGAAGCCTTCGAAATCGATAATTTATCAAATAAAAAACCCGGCACCGAATTGGCTGTTTAATTTGGTCGGATGCGTTAGCTAATACGACTTTCGACAGCTGTGGTGTACATGATCAGTCCATTCAGGCACATGAGGATCACTTTTTCTTGCAAGAGTACATCCAACAAACCCTTTTCTCGATGTTGCTTAACAAACAAATAAAATCACTTGGAAATATTTCTCTCCCTCCCCTCGTTACGGATTCAGGGGTGCTCAACTTTTACCACACGAGATTTTACATTCACTTTCACGCTCCAGGGCTTCTAAACTCGCCGAACGAAAAATACACTAACAAGGCACAATCCGAACAGGGAACACACGCGTTATTCACAGCCTGCCAATTCAGCCTTCAACGTAATCATGGTCAGCAAATTGGGTGGGTAAGTCAGTTTGTTTCGATCCTACCAACCACAACGATCGGCGCACACGGCAGAACCTTTAGCTGTATTGATCATCTTCACCACTTTAGTCCCGATAGTGTTTGTGCTGTGTAGAACAAAAACCCTTGGCGTTACGAGTTTTCGGCATTAATCGGCGCGACCGGTCGATCGGTGAACGTCCGCCCGTACCAAGGAATGGACCGGGACTGAGTGCTGCAATGACCGGACCGGGCTGATGTAGCCGGCAAACAGTGCGGCATCCAAACAATATATGAACCACCCGCTTTCGGTGAGGCTCCTGCCGAAGTTCTCTCTCCGGCAATGTCGCTCCTGAGCCAATTCGCCTTCCCCATTCAACACGGAACTCCGGAAAAGCACGTTGCCGACCAAATGGTGCTCTCATTCTCTTTCTGTGTGCGAGGTACCGGTGAGAGTCATTGTCGAGAGAGCACTCTAGTTGGCTCACGATGTGATCACGAGCGCAACTTGGCAACGAACAACGGTTCGGACAGAGCAATCGGTACCGACCAGGCTGGGGGGGGGGCAGGCCATGCATATGCATCGCCCTTTCGTGAAGCTCCAGCAGCGACCGAGCTTGATGGTCATCGGTAAACAAGTCCCGCTCTTAAAGCCACCCTCGCCTGCGACATGTTTTTTTTTGTTTTTGTTGCATGTGCTTGGGCAAACAAATTGTTGAACGATCGCAACAATAAGGCAACGAAGCAAACTGTTTCATGAAGCTACCTCTCTTTATATGAAGCTGCTTTGTTGTGTGGATCGTTTTCAATATACAATGAGAGAAATTTACTATTTAGAAATATACATTATTATTCAATAATAAACACCTGATATTAGACGACAAACTATTTCAACAATCTAATCAGAATACTGTTTCTTCATCAAAGGGATTTCTTATGCATGTTTATTACCTGATACCGAGACCTGATACTTTGTAACGTTCGCCAAAAAGGAAAAGATCAGCTACAACACAAAATTAAAATTTCAATTGCAATAACTATTACCATAAACATCACATCAAGACGCCAGGGGGGGGATCGCTGTAAGATGCGCGTACAGCATACACAAAATAAAATACCTTCCACACTCTAAGCGAGATGTCGCCCGATGGTCGGGTTCTCCATGCATAATCAATAGCCGCTGTGAAGGGATAAATATGATTGTGTGCATTTGACTAACAGATTGCATCGAATTCTGACATGCCACGACGGGTCCATCGATCAATCGCTGCATCGTTGCACTCATGCACTGTCATACACACAATTTTGCCATCCGGACACCGTCCACTTCCACCCATCCGTCTCTCAAGGCTCTGAGCGAATGTGGTGGTCGAAGGGCGACCAGGAGTCCTAAGGCACAGAATAGAATGGGCACAGTACGTTGTGCTGGATTGGGTCGTGAGATATTAACAATTTAAATTCACCTTCTCGCCCGCTCCAAGGAAGGTGATCCTCCGTAACAAATGCACCTATGAGCCAAGACATTCAAAGAAGAATGGAAGAGCATCATCGATGCATCGCTATCGTGGGGCTTTAGGTAGATATCGCTGGCCAGCACGCTATCCTAGACGATTAGAACAAAGGGATAAAGTAATTCGAAACAGAAAAATAAAACGAATCGGTTCATTCATCTCGGAATGTTTCAATCACAACGCGATCTTATCGTATACAGCTATCAACTGCGATTGGGATGAATCCAACCGATCCATCTCGATCGTCGCGTACGGCGGAAGTGATACGGCGGCGGATGTTCTCATCTTTGATCAGCGCACCAACAATCAGCCACAATAGACACAGCCCCACAGGGATGATTAATTCATGATCCGCAAAAAGATCCTTCACGGACCCATCACCAGCCACCATGCGTCTCCATGCATAAACGGACGCAACGCCCCAAAACACACCGTTTGATAGCCTGCGATAAGGGAAGATCGAGCACGCCCTACTGCATTATGCATCACACTAATGCTAATGCGCTAATGCGCTTGTGGTGGTGTGAATGTATGTGTGTGTGTGTGTGTGGTGTGAAAAAATTCGCAGCTGCCGCCCACGAATTCCACGCTGTAAAGTGCGTACACAGTACGGGGAATGCGTCAATTAGGGGGATGCGTCTTCTTTTAGGGATGTCTTTACCATTTTTTTCCAGTTCTCCAACTGCCCGGTTTTTGCTTTGCAAAACCCATACAGACAAAGTTTTCGTGTTAATGACCGACAGGTTGTTTGGAGGACATTCGCAATACGCAGCCATCATACGGTTTACGCCCTTGCGCTGCGCAAGGGTTTTGTGGATGAGCGACGCATTCGATGTACAATTCAATTAGATATTTTACATCCAGACGCATCGGTTTCGTATGGTTGGGGCAGATAAATCGGAAGACAACGCCTCTGCTTATTCAATATCCACAAACCGATCCAAAGAAAAGATGATTTTTTTGCAATGTAAATTTTATTCCCGGCTGAATGGAACTAAGGACAGCATCAAAATCCCGACATTCTACTCGATTTTTTTGTTCTTATTTGAATAACCAAATTGTATCCACTCCGCTTATTGATTTTACATGATTTTGCCGTGATATACTAGCATCAATTTATAAAGCTGATGGCATCTGTTTTTTAGTTCCGGGACCCTATTTTGTGATGAAATAATTAAATTACCCACCAAATCCCTTTATTACGGACTAGACGTATCGGAATCAATGTTTGAAATAATGATCAACGAGAAAACTATCGTGGTTTGAATCGTTTTACACTCGGAAGTTACTCAAAACTTATTTAATTTTGTCCACAATTCGCAACGTGCGATTTGTGAACCTTTTTAGCGAAGTTTCGATGCAGTTTGTAATATCAAAAGCTCGAATTCGTAACTCGTTCGTATTCGTTTGTAGCTCGAATTAAAATAATATTGCAAATCCGAGATTTTTTTCCAAGATTTCAAAATAGTTTCCCGGAAACTCTTATTTGTTTCTCAAATAAGAAGGTTTGGTTTTATCGAACCGGGATGGGGTGTTCAATTTCTTTTGCATTTACAACATAATAATATGCGCAAAAGATGCCTTATGCGTGACCGTAAGTCGATCCAAAAGAGTACCATTTTGTGTTTAATTTGTCAAAGCAAAGATATTTTATTTCCCTACTAGTACCACTCGTTCGTGGCAGAAATAGTTCATTGTTTTATTCAAAGGTATCGCTTATCATCTTCAGATTACTTCAAACTTAGTTTCCCAGTCCCACCGAAGCTAAAACAACGGTCATGTCTTATTGGCATTAAAATAATTAATAATGACTGGGCGCCTCCATTATGTTTAAAATTATTTATTTCAATTTTCATAATAATGTATAGGCAAATTATACAAATCCAATTTTAGCACAAGAAGTGAAAACCGAGCGATCATCCTTCGATCGTCTTGGCGTAACAAATCCGGTTGCGCACCGTACCGGTTCGCTGTACCATCACCACCACCACCACCACCAGAGGAATCGGTGTGCGAGACCGATGAACCTGCATAATAAAACAGACCACCGGTCAGTAAACGTGACCCAAGCCGATCCAGTGGGTGTGTACTTTTGTCGCTCGCAATTCTCGCATCTTTCACACTAGCACCACTAGTGCCACTGGCTCGCGCAAGATCAGTCTGTCAGCCAACTCTACGTTGGATCGTTGGATCATGTAAACCCATCGGCTCCCGCTGATGGTTGTGGCAGGCGATTGATGCGGGGCCCTGCTTACTAAATAGCTTACATTTCATGCGTTGTATATCCGCCCATCCAGAGTAGGGCACCTATTTCAGTTCCCAAGCCCGGTCACAACAAGTAGGGCGCGGGAGAAGTATTTCTAGAAACTACCGGCTCGGTGATGTGTGTGTTTTTATTTTCCCTTTTTTCCCCTGCAATGGCTTTACATTTCTGTTTCAACAGATCCATTTTATTTCCCCCCCACCGAACCGAATCGAAACCCCGAACGATCCCCCCCGGCACGGGATCTGGTCTGGTGGACAGTTTGTGCTGCTGAAAGGAGGACTACTGTTGGATTATTCATCAATTGCTGCCGCTGCATCATCAGGATCCGGACCCGTGAGATCCGATACAGCGAAGGTTGTATCCCCGCTGGACGCGCCGTGTCATGTTGTGCCGTACGACTCGATTGATGCTTTTCATTTACGATCGCGCACAAATGCCTACAAAAACGTGAAAAGTGATTTTTTTTTTGCTCCTGTCCATGAGGTTTTTTGTTCACTTTCTTCACATACGATCGTCCAGCATCGTCGGTGTGTATTGGGAATGGAATGGACAAATAGCAACGACATTGCTCAATTGATTTTACTTTCAGCAGTCGGATGGCCGGACCGGCCGGGCGGGTGTTGTAACGGTTCTGCCAAACGGTAGAGATGATCGCATGCGCAACTCTATACAATTAAGCACCCGCGGATGGGTATGCCGCTCAACGAAACAGTGAATGAGGGCTCTGGGCATCGAGCCCGCACCCCGATTAGATTCACTTTTATGATTGAGCACCGAGGAAACAGCATCGGTAATTGGGGAAGATGTCGTCGGTGGGTTTGCAAACCAGCGCATCGCCAAACCATTTACAATTCCAATTCTGCATCATCCTTTCGACCACGCCCCAAACTGTCTGCTGGAGGGCAGAATTTTAAGTTAACATAAATCGCCAAGAAGGAGACAAGACATTCGCCTGAATAACCACAACCGATCCGCTTCCCCACTCGGAACGATTCCGAACACCCGGGGACAATCCGTTTCGGATGGCGATACGGTGTGATCTCATCGTACCCTTCGTTGCTTGCCTCAGCCTACAGACACCAGACTGCCGCAAAAGTGCCGTGGAGTCGACATCAACCGGACCTTTAGTTACGGTCACTGCATACCGATCTGCACCATGAGGTGCATTTCCGAAATCTTCCCTGGTCCGAAATGCGAAGCAACAGAAAGAGGAATTAACATCGAAACTCGATGACTTACACCGCGCTTACGAATGCGAATTCAGCACGAAACCGCAAATCAATCGTAGAGGTCAACCGCCTCCGACAGCTGCTCCGCCCGCCGCTGTGACGTCAAGTGGCTCCGGGCCGACATCCTTCCATTTCGTCAACCATCAACCGCTTTGGCTGCTTATGTTTGACGAACGTTCGCTTTTGCGGGAGCGAGCGAGCAAGCAACCGATCATGTCGATCATTTGAATTTCCTATCAAGACGACCGTGAAAATTAATTCTCGATCGCTTCGAATCGAAGCAACCGGCGGAGGTTCCGCCGGAATTGTGGAATTGGCAAATGGTAGAGGAATTCTCCGTGGTACTTGCACAATGCTCACAGTTTGTTTGCCTTCAAACCCCTAAAGCGATTCAGAGCCTTAGATTGGCCGCGCGATATCGAATGATGAGCATGAAGATGACGAGTATCACCTCAAGTGCCCAGAACGACTGGTTGGCGTCGTCGTGTTGGTTGATCGCTGAAGGACCGCGTCGTGAAGGACCGGAAGGTCTAAATCGTTTCATCTTTGCACAGCTTTTCGTTAAGACGATGTATTTCGAGCTGTGCTGCCTTGGCATGGTTTTTTTGGGAGTCATAAAGTGCCACATTTGCCGATCCAGCTGGCAAGAGATGCTTCACAACTATCTTCCCGAGCAACCATTACACCCCACACCCAGTAAGTGCATATCGAATATCGATTGCACCGTTTGCGAGCAGGGTGAATGCACCAAAATGCATTGTTGATATGTTTTCTTCTGAACTTCCCCATTTGCCTAACGTATGCCGGTCAAACAGTTGAGGGAATTGCGAGAAGGCAAGTCGTAAGATAACACGGACAAGTCATCCCTACGGGCAAATTCCACACTTTGCTATTCTAATGAGCTCGCACTGATTTGACCTCTCTGACCCGCCCAGGAGAAATACGTTACCGCTTGTTGAGGAGGCAAGAAATCCTATATGGCATTGCATTTTTTTTTTGTATTCGTGTATTCGAAACATAAGAACACAATGATTCCTCAAAAGTTTTTGTACATAAAAGCACAATTTTAATTGCAACACGCAAATTTTATACACTTTTGCTCTCAGCGTATCAATACGCAGTGATACAATCGCTTACTACTCAATGCAAATTATCCCAGCCACCTTTCGTCTAAACTGCACCCCCAGACGTCAGACTTCAGCAGTAAAACAGTGCCACAAACGGGCGAACAATGTTAACTCCAATTCTACATCTCCATCAGGCCCCCCGTCATTAACCAGCGACATGTACCGGGATGCTCAATTAACTTCGTGATTAAACAGAACCTTCCGGAACCGGCCCATGCGGTTATTACGTAAGATTAGAATCTTTTACCGCACCACCAGCAGGGACGAGCGGAGCAATCTCGGAAAAAAATAATACCCCCACACGGATGTAATCATCATCCACAGGCATGTGCACGATGTAATGCGGTTGTGTTACGTGTGTGTACGAGCCCCATGTGTTGTTTGATGTTGTGAAGGGAACGACGAAATGAACGAATGGAATTTTTGGCCACGTAACAACATAACGCTAACAGTTCGGTAATATGTTCGCACGTGTATTGTGCATGCGACGAAGGACTAATGGAGGCGCCCAGTAGTTGGTAATTAATCCGAATGGGTGTGTGATAATTACCTCCTGGTCCAAGTGTCCAAATATTATCCACAACTTTCTATTGCGCACATGCAATCTGCGTAACTTCTTCTTCTCGTTGTATCATAATTCGAAATCATTAATAAATAAAATATACCCATGATTGGCGGCGATCGTGCAACATGGCGTCGATCGTACAAATCGATAACTGTCAAACATTTGAGTGACGAATCGAATATCGTATCGTGTTAATTTCTTAAATAATATTCATTAAAATATCAAGCTTAATTTTATAAATATGTAAATCAATCCAATATCATCGCATTTTGCCTATTTAAAACATTTCTTATAAATGCTCAAATTTTGGCCCTTAGCTGAGTCAGACAAGCAAGAGAGATTATACACTGCAAAACCAAATGCTTAGCATGGCAATGACATATTCCAATTTGCTGCGCAAGCACGTGGTCACACTAAAACTCGCTTTCCGTGCTTCGCCGGGGGGAGAAAAATACGCCATCAACCACCTACCCGGATGCTTTTCAGATCAACAATGGGCCAAACCTTGGCACGGCCAAACCAAGTTCGCCCCTCTGTCCCACGAGGATAGAGAGAACCGTTGCTCTCTCTCGAGGCGAGAAAACCAAAGAGAAACTCTCCCCGCGAGCAGTGAAAGAGAGAGAGAAAAACTTAAGCAAAAGGGAGTGGGAAATGAAAATGAGTGCCACGGGTAACTCACTCTCGTTCTGCCTTCCAGATGCAGATGGATGCGACCGTCGGTTGTAAACAAATGTGTCGCTTTCTTCCAGCATAAAACAATCGGAACGATTATTTATGAGAAATATAGGAGCTTTTATGAAATATTTTTATTTAAATAATTATTGTGCTTCTTACCTTTCAGGTAGCCGGCTGTACCAGTGCCAACCAGTACGGTTGTCGTCGTCGAGCTGCCATTAATCCCGTTGCTGCCAGCACCGGCAACGATAAGACCTCCACCCGCCGATCCACCATTGCTGCTCGCATTGCTGTACGTGCGCTTCCGCGAGCTGCTCACCGGAAGCAGCGGTTGACATGTCGTTCCGGCGCCAACCCCACTTGCCACGGACGTCGCGAGATGCGGATGGGCAGCGGTGGTGACGGAGGCGATCGTAGCATTAGTGCTGACCGGCAGGCTGACGAGTGTCGGCGACAGTAACCGACCCGATCCACCGTTCTGCAGCGCCGTACCGTGATGGTGACCGTTGAGCAGCACCTTCGACTTGAGGTTTACGGTCGTGCCCGCTGCTGGCGGTGGCGATGAGAACCCGTTTCCATTTCGGTTACTGTTGCTGCTGCTGCTGACGATGGTGGCAGCTGTGGTGCCGTTCGTGGCACCATTCGCACCATTGCTGGTGATGAAACTGATCCCCCCGGCATTGGAACCACCGAAAAGCCCACACAGATTGCCGGACCCGACTATCGTCGTGGCGTAGGACACATTGTTGCTTTGCCGGTGTAGCGGGGGCGGTGTGCGGTGGTTGCGCTGGGACGCTTGCAGCTGCAAATGGGACGACGGGGGCTGCTGGTGTTGCTCTTGCTGCTCGAGGAACTTGGCCGCCTCCAGTAGTTTATCCACGGCGGACAGCATGATCGTCCGGGGCGCAACAGTTTACGCACACGCACACGCACCGCGCGGCGCCACGCACAGTGAGGCGAAAAAGGGAGGGAATTAGGGGGCGGGCCGGTGACCGTGCCACGCACACGCACTCCCCCTTTTCGCTGCCACTAGCACGCGGACGCACACACGCTCGCAATCACTCTCTTTCACTCTTTTCCTCTCTATTTGTCTCTCTATCTTTGCCTGTTGGAGCTTTTCCTTTTCACTCTAATCGTGACGAGCGCACGCACACAAAATACGCACAACGCACCACGCGCGCGTGGTGCGAGTGGGGCGGCGACGGCGGTTTGAGGGTGTGTGCAAAATGAAACCGGTGAGTGGGACAGCGAAGTTTCTCTTTCTCTTTCCTGAAGCCGATTTTCGGTTGTGTTCTCGTTGTTTTTGTGTTTGTCCGCTACACGACGTTATTCACACACACACGCACTGCTGACTACTGCTGGACGACGGCGTAAACGGAAGTGCGTAAAATAGTGCCAAACCGGACCGGGAATGGAGAAAAGCATGAAAAGAATCAGAAGAAAGAAGAGAGAAAAAAAAGGTTTAATTAACAGTTTATCGACTTTTGGTTGTGTAGAGGTTTTTTTCTGGTTTTGGTTTAGCTTTCTTCTAGGCAAACATTTGATTTGAGGCCCAACTAATTAGAGGAAATAAAAGGTCTTAAGAAATCATCTATGTCTATAACATAATGAACTAGCTCTGTTAAAAGTTACTTAAATAGATAAACGTATTATTGTATTATATTATATTGTATGGAAAATGTACAAAATTGTGTAAGCAGCAGTAGAAGTAGGGAACTCGCCAACACATCATCACCGTCAAGCCATCAGTCGCGTACGTCTACATCTACACACTCGTCAATTTAAGAAAAATACCAATTTTAGGAAGATATGGAAGAAACCCTGTGCCCTTACGCATCACGATCCATGGACGAGCTTCAATTCGCACTCTTTGAAGAGGAGGAAGTAACAAACCGAAACTCATCCTCCATTCGTAGTTGAGTGCTTGGTACACAATTAAGGCTACTACACCTTCATAGTGATCGCTCTTCGTGGCAATAAATCTCTGCTACAGCATACGGCAACTTCATCCCCCCAGCAGCAGCAAATCGCAGCCCATCCAAATTCTGAATTCCAAAAATTGGCTCGCCAAAAAACCGCTAAAATTCAAGCCAAACTTTCAGTTCAACCATAAAACATTCATGACGGTGTTATTTACGCACGTCCGCACACACACACACACGTGCCTAAACCTGATGGAGAGAGAGTGAGAGAGCGAGAGCATGAAGAAAGGAGACAGCAATAACAGAATCTCGCTGGAATGACTGGAGGAGACAACAAAATGCAAACTCACGCACTTTTGCAGGACAGGTCTTGGACGGGGTTGTGTGGTTCGCATCGTATTGGGAAGAAGAAACACGAAAAAAAACACACACTCGAACTTCATCCGGTTACGCATTAATACGCACACACACACACACAGCTACATACCGGTAGGACAGGTACGGTGTGTTCTATATCTACAGCAGTGAAGATAAAAGCAACATGTTTCCCATGTTTCCGAAAGCAAAGCAAAATATACTGCGATTGCCGACATGGGGGGGGGCGAGGCGAGGCGATGAGCGTGAATGCGTGAGTATGTTCCCATAGTCTCCACCATTCTCTCTATACCCACCCCTACCTTCCTCACATTTTCCCTTGCACACCCTTCACTCTAAGGGGTTGTTTGCTGTTCCAACTGTCAGCGATTAACGATGATAAAAATGCTCTAACCCAACACAACCACCAGAGCCCGCACGAGCACGTGGGGAAGAACGTGGAAAAACACTTTTCCGACTGAACAGAGCTGTTGAGAAAAGATGGAAATAGCGGAGAGAATGCAAGCAAGTGGTAGAAACGAAAACAACAAAACAACAAATTGCACGCACACATGCACACGTATTACTAACCCATCCAAGCAACATATTGCATGTTTCATCGTAGTTGTCAATTATTATATATACTCTCACACACACCATCATACCACACTTGATCGCGGAGAAAGGGAAATCCCCGTGCGTAATAGAAATAACCCTCCGCTAGTGTGAGTGCGCCAGAACACACACACACACACACACACACCCAAAAAACGCACCCTTCTTCCATACACTCACACACTGCTAAATGCCGGCTGGTGTAGGGTGGTGTGCGTGCAGCAATGTCTCAGCGTATGGTCGACACACTGCACAAAGCGGCACGATGAATGAGAGAAGCAGGGGAAAACAGGAGAAAGAGATAACTCATTTTGAATGGCAAGGTCATGGCAACGCGAAAGGGAAGCATCGCACGGCTGGCGTGTGAATGAAAAGGATCCACACAACATTTTATGCCGCCGCGTTTACTACAAAAACAAAGCGCACCGTTCGTATGCGAGCGGGAAGGGACGATTCAGGCGGGTGTTGGGGGGGGGGGGGGGGGGAAACAGACGCAAAAAGGACATGTGCATGAGGGAATGGAAAATCGAGCATTGTATCTGCTTGCTTCGTCTTCTTGAAAAGCGACCAGAGCTGGATTGAGGTGAGGAACTTTAAAAGGGGTGTTGTTGCTGGAGGTTTAAAAAACATGAGAAAATGAGGAATGTTGCCTCTTCATAAACCTTCATCCTCTCTTACCTCACCTTTTCCGCCCAGGGAAAAGAACAAACAATGGAATCGGTCCGACAGTTCGCCTAATGGCTGAGGCTAATCTCAACCTAGGCCTGGGAATTCTGTTAACAACAGTTTTGAGCAGCCCTAAATATGAACTATAATGCGCGAAAGTATGTAAAACCCTGGAGACTCTTGTGCTTTTCTCCGATTCACTCCACGCGAATCCCAGCGACTCCCAGAGCCAAATATTGCCGTGTTGTTCATCAGCCAGCTTCAGTGTAGTGGTGATTTTGACAACTTCATCCAACTTTCCGTTACTCTCTTCGAGCATGATGAGGTTCCCCGATTCCCCACCTTGCATCATTGTTAGCACGTGTGCAAAACGGACAGAGAGGGAGAGCACAGGGACTAATGCATCCACTGGCGAAACTTGAAACCCAAAAGACAGGAAAGTAACATCGGTAAACAGTGGAAGATGGAAAAGATTATGCGTCATTCGTGCCCGAGGTACACCGCGAACCGGAGGCCAATCCCGTTGGCCAAACATCCGGTGTTGCCAGTGCGCATGTGTGCCAAGGGCGGAAAACAACGGCACAACAAAGCAACAGCGTCGGCGGATGTCTCGGCGAGCAGGGGACCTGTGTCCTCGAGGCCGTCATTGCTCCTGCCATAAACAGGGACGTTCCGAGTTCCGCAAAGGACAGAGTGTACAGAGTGTTATCGGGGTTTCGATCATTTACTCTTACACGCTCTCTTTATCACACAATATCTCTCCATCTCTCTCGATACCTTGCCTTTATAGTAACAAAAAAAAAACAGTAATACACACACACGCGAACACACAAACACCTTGGAAATTGCCGTTTCAAGTAACATTGGCGCATGGTCACCACTCATTACTTTGCGGACTTTGCGGTGCAAAACAGTCGCTTTGCCATGCATTCCGGGAACCTGCTTACAGTTCCCTTTTCCGGTGGCGAGGAGATCGTCTTCACAAACACGTTGGAAGTTGGCCTGCACACTAAACGAAACCGGCCACCAGCCATACACACACACAGAGCCGTGGGGACAAATGTCCTTTTGATTTGGTGATGGGATCAGAGAGAACGTTACTGAGCCGAGCTGGTTGTTCTGGGCGCTAAGACATTTTGTAAACTGACAGGAGAAGCGTGGCTAATCTTTCCATAAGCGAACGGTACATATCTTTTTTTAAAAAAAGTTATCCTTGACCACACATACACACAATTTCGCTGTTCGCTTTACTAAATCGATCGAACCTATTCCATTTGAACTTAATTTCAACTATCAACATGTAAAAAATGAATTTACCTAAATTAAATAGTTAATAATGTGTTCAAGATACACATTACCAGGTAGTCCCTTCCAGTGTGACACAAAACAATAGAAAACTTTAAGATCACTGCTCCATAAGAACATTCAAAGAAAAATTCTTTTCATCCAACCCAACTTTGCATTAAAACCTGTCATCATTAATGACGTGTGACGTGGACAAAGGCAAACTATTTCTGTTTTGGCTCACAATTTTCGCGAATGGTTGGCTGGTTTTGGTTTGGTCACGCGCTACACGGCGTCACCACGTGAGCCAGAATGCGTTTGCGTTCGTTCACGAGCAGCGTTACACACACGCCGGCGTACGGGGCGGCCCGGGAAAGGATGCAAATTGCCAAGGGTTCGATTCCGGCTGCGTGTTGCGTGTATTGGTGAGCGTGCCCACACAAAAGCGTGCCATTTCCGTTTCTGCCATCGAGTAACCGTCGAATTTCCCGGGCAAATACAAAACGGACCAGGAAAAACAACAAACATTTGCCGGTTTTATTATACGCGCGCGTGGCTCACGTCCTATGGGAGAGTCCTTGCACTGCATGTGCTCGTTGCGTATTCGCTTGTGTGTGTGTGTTGTTGATGGTCGGAGGTCTTAGCCACCACCTTTTTACCAGTATCACTAGCGCTGCAATGCGCAGATGCCAACACAGCAACAACATCAATCAGCGCATTTGCTCATGCTCGCAAAACTATGATTCGAACAGACACAAACACACACGACGTTCATGCAAAAAAGGAAGCAATTGATTCCTGCACGTCAAGGATGGGGAGAATTCGCTAAGAGAGTAGACAAAATATTATCAAAATAAGATGTCCACGGTGAGCACTATGCCTACAGGGGGACACACACAAAAAAAACATTTAATTTAATCTATTTGTTCAACTAGTAAAGGAGTATGCATAAGACACACGGATTAATTTGTGCTTTCTGGAAGTTTATCGGAACTAACACACTCTGGTGGCCTTAAAAAGAATTGTTTTTTTTTTAGATTTAATTATAAAAAACAACCATAAAAATATCATAAACATGGAATAAATACGACCATTCTGCCATTTTCCGGCTAAAAGAATGAATTGTTTGATCTACATCGAGCAAATCCATTTGCAACTCTTGGACTACACCAGCTGCAGCAGTCAGCAACTTACTGCTTACCGGACTTCATAGAAGTGGAATTGTTCAAGCTGGAAAAAAATCACAATTTGTGACGTGGCTTTTAATAGTTTTCCTATCATCGTATGTGGGCTCTTTAATTGTGTTGAGTATATAGACATTTACAAGGGCATTCGGGCACATATTTTTATAAAATTGTTATATATTGTTATGGAAAATATGCCACATTTTGTATGTCATTATTTGAACAAAAAAACGTTTCGTGAACTGGCGAAAAGGAAGTTTATAATTCTATAGAAACTTCAAATCATTATGGCCAGCTTAACTAAAAGCTATGGATTAACATTTGAAGAGCGTATTGTTCACTAATCGGCAATCAATATTATATTAATATACAATAGATTGCAAAATTATTAATAATGCAAAAAGATAACGTAAAACCTTTTTTCCCTTAAGAAGACCTACAATTTCAAGAGTGTTGACTTTCCTGAATTTTATTTGACAAAAGCAAGAAAGTAATATTAGGTTACCAACAAAAAAAAGTTCATCATCTAAATTACTAATATTTTTAAAGAAATGCCTTATTTAATCGTTTCTTATTTCCACATAAACATCGTTTAATTGAAATAAGTTTAAAATTTCAAATTACGGTAGAATTTTGGCAAATCGTCACATTCGCTAGATGGGAAGTTCTAGCTCAATGCATCAAACAGATCAAATATCACAACCCAATATGAGGCAACTCTTCGTATGGCCGTGAAGCACTACCCAGCTATATGATGTACCGAATCAACCCATCCCCCAAACCCGCCGGACTGGGAACCCATTCAACCAACCATTGGCATATCGTGTTGTGTTTCGGCCCGTTCCTGAAACTCCACGTTTGTCAAGTCAGTCGTCCTTCCGTGACCTTTTCCAAATACCCCCTCCGGGGGCAGCATGGCACTGTCATTGTTACGGCTTCTTTCTACCTTTTTTTGAGCGGGGGGCCAATTTTATTCGCAGCATTAACAGTTTCTTCGGTGTGGCCAACTATCAGCGGGCCGTGAGTCTTACCGATCTAATGTCCCTTCAATAGGAGAAAATTCATTTTCCACCCATTTTGTTCTCGGTCTCGGTACCACCGGTTGTATGTGTTTATTACCCTCTTGACGAGCATGACTTCTTTTTCGGTGAAAATGCGCCCAGTTTTCTGGCCATTCCGTCTATTGATTGGCAGTACTGACTGGACTGAACGAGAACCTACGCTTCTAACAACGCTTCACTCAACTTGGCAGCATATAGCTGCTGTCTGTAAACCTCCCTACCAAAACATTACGCTTCATATTGGCATTTCATTCCACGATGATAATGTTCGGGTGTTGACTTGACACATTTGAGCAGCAACATAAATACGCCCACCCGTTTGCACACCGTCGATACGGGAGCGTTTCAGTGGACGTTTGTGAGAAGGGTGAAAAACCAACCCCCAAAGCGTGCTCCACCTGTCAAGCTTTGTCGGAGAAAGAAGGTTTTTTTTCATTTTGCTACAGAATGCCTAATCACAGAAAAATGGCTCTCCACACAAAGAATTCCGTTCCGTAGTTTCGTTACTCTTCAACACTCTTTTTTTTGCGCAGTTATTTTACATTCCACACACAAAATGGCTTCTTTAGCAATCTCTCAAACACTTGCCCCTGTCAGCTTTTAACATCAATCTAGAACATCATCATCGCATCCAACTTATGCTCCAATTCATAGCGAAGAAAGAGTGGAAATCATAGTGAGACGCAGGTTTCCTTCCTTGAACAGTCTTTCGCTTTTGTTGAATAGTAATTTTCGCTTAATATTCGATTGATACTGTCAAAGGATTGTAAGAACTGATCAATTCCGGCAAACCCAGGCCATAAAGAAGGTGTCTCAACTGCAAAAATCTTGTTCTCCAAGAGGGGGGCGGTTGTCCAATCAAACATAAACGTACACAAACACACACTCGCACTCACACACACACACATAGGGCAATGTTAGTAAACTTTAAGCGACACTGGGTCGTTGATCCTGGTAGATTACGTTGCAATGCGATTACAAGACAGGAGGAGGGGGCGAGAGAGAAACAAAGCATGATATGAGCGCAACCATAACAGCATATTCGCTTTAGTGTTGAGTGAAATGAGACAAAAAACAAATCTATGCGAAAAAAAACAAACCCACCATTGGGGCAGCCCAAACAATTTCCAAGGGATGGAGGCCAGAAGAAAATCAAACCGTCAACGGTGAGAGAGGCAACAGCATATTATTGCCTCTCCGGTTCAGGTCGAGCATGCTTGTTGCTCTTGGAAACACGCATACACCCTTGCGCGAAATCTTCAACCCCACGCGCGCGGGTTGTAAGCGCGCCGTAGTATATGCATGGTTGAATGTGTGTTGCGCGCTTCGCTTGGAAGCGAAATAATAATTACTCATACGTATCACTCGCGGAGTTCAAGGTACGCGTGACGTGGAGCTGCAAAATACGGTTCTCCAGCAACACTTCATCAAACCGTACAAAAAAAAATGATAAACGAAAAACAAATCGTGCAATCGTGCACAAGCATCAGCAGCAAGGAATTCAGCATCAGCCAGTGCAGTAGACAGTGTATAAAAGCTAGAAAATGTTGAAATAAATATACAGCTTTAAGTAATTGCTGTTTTTCTTCTTAACAAAATTATTTACCTTCAACAACAATCGAAAACAAATGTTAAAAACAATCGAGAAACACCGTCAGACAGTTAAAGCTTAGCCGAGAAGCTTTCCATCTCTAGAACTGCTCAGTTTCCGCCCCATTGAAAGCTCATCAAAGTTCGAGTTTTGAAAAGTAACCGTTCAAAGCACTGTTTTGCATATTTAAACCATGATACTGACGTTAGACGTTGTGTCGATAATCTTAATCTTAAGAAATCAATCAGATATCATGCAATGATTAGCGTTTTCCCTCTCCACCCATTTATATTTGAGAAGTTTGTAAACAATAATAATTGTCAGCCTCGGCTGCAGCGACCAAAAGGCGATCGAAAAAAAAACATAACAAAGTTTGCTAACTTAAAAAATGCACACATTCCCATACGCTACTTACACCGATGCAGCGGAATATACACACCCACTCACACACGCAAGTAACGCTTTCCACCTGCTTGACAAAAATTCAACACACACACAGAAACAGCAAAGCAAAATTCATCTCAACGGGCCCTGGCAACAGACGGCCGCTCAGTAACCCAACACACAGCTACTCGATCACAAACACAAAGCGCTCTTTCGCAGCGGACCCAAAAGTTTCCCCTGTTTTGCTCGTATTTTCCAAATGTCACGCACGTTTTTCCTTCCAACGCCTACTACGGTGCACGCACACACAGCGAATGCATATGAGTTTGGCTGGCAGTGTAACATTTGCCACAGAAAAGCCTTGATAAAAACGGGCTTTTTCATGTTTCTCACATTTAAATGCTATTTTTTTTTAAACCATTCTAGCAATTTCCACTAAACAATCGATCCATTGAGTAATAACTTTAAGATATTTACGATAATCAACCGCATTACAGTAACAAGCTTCTACATGAATACACACATGAATAAACTGCACATTCAAACTGGCAAACCGCTCCCGCAAGCACTTCAAATACGCTTCCTCTCAAATCGTTCCCTCCGACACGGGACAGAACAATTTTACCACAACTTTCTCACAGGAACTTGAAAAATTCCTCCTACCAGCAGTGTTTTTTTTACATTTTCTCAACTAAAATATTCCAATGGTTCACCTTATATTTATCGACCTACACATATCGTCGCACTCCAACACACGCAGCGAGCATGTGTGTGAGTCAATTTGTGTTTTTTTTTGTTTTATCTATTTCGTACGGAAATCATGCAGAAAACAACAGATTGTGGAACGCGCGCGTCATCGGATTGTGATGATTTCAAAAACGGAATCGAACGGAGCGTGCTACGACAAATAGGGAGTGCAAAAGAGACGGCGAATGGCGAGTAACGTTACGTTGGTGTAAGTGTCATTTCAACCCCTATTGGGAACACCTTCCCCTAAATAACTTCCAACGTTGAAGCATACAGACCAGCCCCGGCTAATAAACAAAAGAGCGAACTCTCTCCCCCTCTCTCGCTCTCTCCCTCTATCTGTCTATCGCTTTTCCTCTAATTTAATCTCTTTTTCCCTCACGCGGCAAACCAAAGCAACACAAAAGTTACGCATGACGTAGCTCGTGGTGACCGGCTGATTAATTCGCTCCCTTTCTCATTCTCGCTCTCTTTGTGCTCTCTTTCCCTCTCTATCTCTCTCTCTCCGTCTCTCTACAAAGAACATTTACAACGCAAGCCAAAAACACATCTTCACACAGCTGGTTTCCCTCATCGTTTCGTTTCACGCACATTCCAACCCCTGGAAAGCACAACACAACAAAGCAAAAGCAAAGCGCAAAATTGCACCACAGCGTGTGCCGTGTCACACCACTACGCACCACTACACAGCAGCAGCAGGGAGGTTAGGAAAGCATAAAAGCAACAGCAACAAAAAAAAACACACACATCAACACAACTACCCTTCGCTCGATAAGCGCTCAAGCTTCGCAAAGAGACAACACACACAAGGTGATGATCACGAGGAACTAAAAATAATAATAAAAACAGTTGGAACACCACCCAGCTGTAACAATACACAAACACACACACACGCATATATATATGGACACATGCAAAACACACGCACTCACACACGTTGCCGTTGAACACAGTTCGATTGTACACTCTTTGTTCATTAAACCACTGCCACCATCATTGCACACTTACACACCTGGGTGCATCTACTAAGCTAGAGTGCACTTTATCAGACACTTATAATAAGAAATTTCAACCCCTTTTTTTGTATAAAACGAAGCGTTAGCTGTGTGTAACCCAACACGGGCACACACAAACACACACGTCATCATTCAATCATGGCCTGCTGCGACTGCATTCAAACAGGGGGGAGAAAAACAGCGCACACTGTGGTGGTTTTTGGCCAGCAGCAGCAGCAGCAGTAGGCAATCGAAGCGATTACTACTCACCCCCCCGGATGACGTCACGTCATGTGTGTGTGTGTGTGTGTGTTGTTTTGCTAAGCCCCTAAATGCCTAGCGTTACAGAGCGCGCGCAACCCCCTTTCCCCTTCCCGACATTAAAGGATAGTGTGAAAGAGCAGAGACGTGCGAAACGGCACGAACGAGATAACTCGTGTGAAGAAAACTCGCGCGCGCGTTACCACCGTGTGGTAACGCGCTCAGCTACAAAGGTGACACGATCATCACCATTCACCTTCATCATCCCCATTTCGGATTCACCACCGCGCCCGCGACACAGCCTAAGCGCGCCCCGCAAGTGACACCAAAAAAAAAAAAAACTCACCTACGTTTCGCACAACACACCGCAAACGAAGCAGGCGACTCTTTATTCATCTGTGACTGCGTTTGCAAATGACGCGTTGTTGTTGCTTCCCTTCCAACAACAACACCCTTCCAAAGCCCACGAGAGAACCAAACACTTGGAAAAATCGGAAACCCGCCAGAGAGCAAGAAAGGGAGAGAGAGAGAGAAAGAGAGAGAAAGGCAACATCGAGGGAGAGCACTTACATTTGCTTCCGTTTTAGGAAAGGCTTAGTTTGGGGCACGTCCAAACCAAGGGCGATGGTGCCAATGTGCGACGACGCACGGATGATGATGATGATGATGAATGGGGGGGAACCTTTCAAGAGTGTCTTTTTTGTTGCGTCTAATTGACTACACCCCCCCTTTCTGTCTTGTGTTCACTTTTATGCGTTATACCCACTTATCTTACCCGGACTACGCACTGATGTACTGATTCGCCAGGTAAATTCACGTTTCACACACATACGCCCCCCCTTCGGTACGCACACACGGTCCCGTTGCTTTGTTCTGGCACCGTTTCTTTTTACTCCAAACAGTCATAAAACAAACGGAAATAAATCTATCGAATGCACCTAGTGCGCGAGCATCAAACAACGCGCCACTCGCCTTGGAACGAGACCCGGGCAAACCGCACAAAAGCGCACCAAACAGGCGAAACGATTCCGGCGGTCGCAAACACACTCAGCGCGGGGAGATGTTGATCGAGAAATTGAGGCGAGTTTGGGGTGGGGAGGGGTGGTGGTGCGAAAAAAAACCACCCGATGCACACGCACTCCCGTAACGCGGATGAGAATATACGCCACAAATGCCGAACCACACTCACGGACGCGTTCAAACAGACTGAGCGAATGGGCCGGCTACGCGACGCGTTCTGCCCGCTGCGGCTGTGGCTTGCTTCGTATACCCAGTCATGCTGAAGCTCTGGCTACACGGCGTGTACGCGGGGTGCAAAACACGAACGACCGTGCGGCCGCAGGCAAGAGGGAGAGCAAGACGAAGAAAAAAACACTCACCCTTAGTGCAGAGTTGACAGCTAGCAACGGGTGTCTCGAAATATGCGCGTTTTAATGTGTGTGTATGTGTGCGTGTGAAAGAGAGAGAGAGAGGGAGGAAAAAATATTGTTTTCGAGCATGCGCGCGCGAACACTCGTCCGCCTACTAGCGTTCCTGCACTCTTCCAGCTGTATGTGTGTGCGCCATTGTTTGCATGCATGTGTGTGAGAGAGGGGGAAAGGAGAGGGGAAGAAAGAACGCCGGCTTCGTTGAAACAACAACCCCCATTCCCCGAGTTTACTTCTCCCAGCACGCACTCACCTGACGAACGCACAACCGAACCACCATCACCTATACCAACGCAGTAGCCAGCGACTTTGGTCACGCGATTCCAGCACGTACGAAAACACGCACCGATGAGCTTCTATTGTGTATGCGTGAGCCAACCAAAAGCGACCGACCTCAGTCGCGGAGAGCATTCTTTCGGACGCGCACACACCCCTTTCTAATAGGGTGACTACAGCCACTCACACCACCGTACAACGCCACACAAAAACAAGGGCTCGCGAGTCTGTGTGTGCGTGCGTGCGCGCCTATTCATCCGTCGGTGTCATTCTTTGCCGTTGGTGTTGTAGCGATGTGCGTGATGCAGCTTCACGATGCGTACCGGATGGTCGGAATGGGTTTGTTACAATGCGCCCTGACGGCGTGCGGTACGTACGGCGAAACTCTTTCTACCATCAGCAACAACACACCATCGTGTGACCGCTCGCTCGCTTTGAATATAACACGCGAAAGTTTCCTTTACTCATACACGGCGGTGGTGTTGCACTTGCTACAATTCTGCCCACCCTCCTGGGGCTGGGGAATCGTTTTGCCTTTTGGCAAGGTAATAACAGCGATGTGATTACTAAAGGTAGCTTTCGTTTTGGGGTGAAATGCTACGGCTTGATTGGGTCCCAAAAAAAGAAAGGACGAAACTGCGTCATTGCAATTACGAAAGTTGATTAAAAAAGTGTCTCCAAGGGAATGTCGGAAGAGTGAAGTGATCCGGGTTGTGCGAAGATGCACTAATGTTTACTTCAGTACATCTCTCAGGTTGAGGGTTTCTGGGTGTTTGGAATTCTGGTGTAGTTTCCACCCATCAGACATCCAGCGGCTATACCAGACATCGAGATAATGTTCGGTTTGGACATCCACAAGTCGTGTTTCCACTTGACAATTGTTGCTCTTCAACAAGTCATCAGATCAAGCCTTAGAAAGTCTGTCAATGTCCTACATTGTCCTGTCCCGTTCAAGTCTATCTCTGGTAGTATCTCTTGGACCCAACATTGTTGTACCAAAGTAAAATATATCCCCGAATAACGACCGAAACGATCTTCAAAGTACGGTGTTCTTAATATCGTCATATTTGTGGCAGAGTCTGTCACAATCTCTTATGTCTTATTGATCATAAGTGCTTCATCCTCTGGTTGGTGTTATATTTCCAACAGTTTGAGCGCTATCAAAGCACCAACATCCGTGGAGGCTCTTAAGAAACCAGACTTTTGTGTGAAAGAGATACTGGAGATATCCATCTCAAGTTCGTTGTTAGTCAGTTTCTATCGTATATGAATTGTTTTGCGACCCTGTCATTACGACAAGGTAGACGTAAGGAGATCTTCCAAAGGAGCTCTTTTTGGATTGGTATACGCTGAATAAAGAATGATTTCGACTGTCATTCGGCAAAACCCGTAAACATGACTTTATAATATGCACTAGCCGTTTTGCATTGGGAGTACACTTTCGTTTACGATGTGGACCATCCTTCAAGGTCCTGCGTGGAGTATGAGGAGACAAGATTCTCCTTCAATTCTACCCTTGTTAATGACGTGTTTCGAGAAGACTTCCTGAATCTCTGATCTGCGATCTCCTAGAAAGATCAGGGGATCTCTATTGCATGTCCAATGCTATTGTGTCTAGTTCATAATGTAAACTCTGGTTCTACTGCATAATGCACAAGACCCTTCGACGAACATCGATATCAACAGTCCACCAACTACAGCTTAATGCTTCTTTAGGAAGAGCTACTCTGTTTAAGAGGACGGATTGTCAACCCTTCGTGATGAGCAATTGAAGCCAAGCCCAAGTACACAAAATAGAACATTGCTTTGTTCACTAGAAGACGAAAGAATTCATTATTTTCGTCTGTTTTCTTTTCCCATCAGTAACTCTGTTACCGAGTCACACTTGGGTAAAGCAAACAATTAACAATGCTTCGATTGGAAATATCTGCTTCTTTCTTCTCCCTCGCTCCAGATGAATCTCGCAGATGAAAACTCAACATTTCATCGTTCCGGTCACCAATTGTGTACCGAAATGCACACAAATCAATCGTCGCCATTGAGAGCAATAGGGCGAGCATTGCCTATCGCTTGCATGGCAGCAATGAACCTATTCTAGCATAATTATAATACAGAATCACGACGATTGTTGCGCCCAACCGGGGCCAAACACACTAAATCAATGCTTAACTGCCACTCGTCGGAGTTTGGCCACTGTCACCCACTGGCGGAGGCCACCGTTTGCGCGCTGTTTGGTAAATAGTTCCACAGCTCCTCAACTGCATGGCCCCCGCCACCCACACACCCATCGATGGGCGACAGGGTGAGGGGGTGGTACGGTGGGGGAAGCGGAATTGGGGATGCAGCCGTCGTGCCTACTTGTCGATTGTGTTTGCCGATACTCACGTTCACGACTTTCTCGCACATACACACTCACACTCATGGGGTGGCCTCGCAAAACATCTCACTCACAGTGAGAGTAAGCGGGTGCGCGCGCGCATAGTTCGCGCATACGCATGCAGCCAGCATTGCCATCGCTTCGAAATGCTTTGTGTTGAGGGCTTTGTTTTTCTTTTACACCAATGCGTTCCAATACCCGTTCCTACCCCCTCCGTTTCTCCGGTGTTTTCCCCCCTTCCCCTCCTCCCCATCACCCCTCTCACACCCCACAAAACCAACCGTAATCCGTTTCGTCCGGTGGTGGTTACGTTACTCCATTCATTCAACTGTCCGTCTGCCGCGCTTCTTCACGAGCTGCTGCCAGTGTATGTGTGTGTGCAGCATAAAATTACGGTACGAACAAATAGGGAGTGAGAATACGCTCGGTCTCGCTCTTTTGTTGTGGTATGCTCACCAAGAGTTGTTGGCCCGTTCCTTATACCACACACCACATACACGCTACACAGCACCACAAACACAGACAAAAGCACGAACGCGGCTAGTAGTGAGACGACGCACCGGAATCGAAGGCCCGATGGCCAGCACCGCAGTCGAGCCGTAGTGCGCCAGAGAGCAGCGGGCAGGAAGCTGATCGGGCCGGGCCGGGAAACATCATCACGGGCCGGCGGTTGATTATTATGTCACGCCGCACGAACACAACGACCAAACAGTAAACCAACCCGGGGATCCATAACCCGGGGAGAGATGTTGGTCATCGCCGCTCGCACCTACAACATCATGAATCCGGGGGATGATAATGTGTGCCGCCACACATAAAGCAGCCACCCCCAACCCCCGCCCAATTTCAAACCGATGGCGGTTACCGTGGAACCGTGGAGAAGGTTTGCCGATCGGAACAGAAACAAAAGACCGCACACGACACGACGGTAGAGTCGAACGCGTCTGAACGCGTCCAGACCGTTCATGCGGGGGGTTGGCTTCTAGAATGGTTTTTACTTCTTTTACAAGCTTTACTCAAACTATAGGCGACGGCCATCAAAACACACAACTGAGGGTGTGCTCCACACACTTTTACCATCGCAGAGCATATTACTGTTGGAAACCAATGGGTTCCATCAGCCTTTCGGTTGCCCACCCATTTGTGTATGCACAAACACCGAATAAAACCACCGATTAAACGGGGTCCGTCACACACATACGAACGCCTCCGCCCGGGGGATGAGGGGGTGGCACGATGGTTTATGCTGTTGAGATAGTATTATTTACCGCATCAGCATGATGATGATGGCATCATCGCGCAGCCACATCGTGCGAAAACTCTTATGGTAAAATGAAAGCGAAGATAGAGAGAGAGAGAGATGCGAGCAGCAGTAACAAGCGAAAGCGGGTAAACAGTCGCGATCGGCACCAACACCTACACCAGCACGCGGTTGAGGAAAACAGCATGTGTTGCATGTGCGATGTGCGAGTGTTCTACAAAAAAAAATCCACTACCAAAAAGGGGTGCATTAACATCAAGTAGGCAATGTGTACAATGTCAAACTTTATTCTCTCTCACTCTCTCGCTCTCTTAACTTTTCTTTTTATGTTGACAGACACTACCCAACATAGCCACGCACACGCATACAGCCAACCGACGTGTCCTTTATTTATCCTTTCCCAAAACAAAACGCACCGACAACATAGCGGAAGACCCGGAATTTCCTCGCCGGGTGTGCCATCAACACCCAGGCGTTTACAAATTACCTTTTCCTCTTCCTATGTGTTTGGTACGAATTTCCAACACCTTTTATTTTCTTGTTCTCAATCCATTTGCTAACATTCTGTCTTTGTTTTGTTAAAAATGTTCTTTGCTTCCTATAACTTATTTTCATTTTCATGAGATACATCTTGTTGCAAACAGCCGTAAGGCCCTCCTACTCGATAGGATTGCCACAATTAGCGCTCCTACATAGCGTCACCTACGGGAACCGCAACTTCACACCGTGCATTTCGGTTCGTGGTTGAACAAAACAAAAAATGCATTCCGCCTTTCTACGCCTACCGCCGTGCCAGCGCACACAGTCACTGTTGAACCGTTGTGAAGGCAAACACGAAAGAGAACAAATAAAAAATCCATACCCAAACACACCACACACACGGGCCGCCTGGAGAAGCAGAAAACAGCATAAATATGTATGATGTTGCACCGTTGTTGTACACAAACCACGCCACACGCGACCAATGTCATCTATGGCTGTGTGTGATGCAAAAGTGCCAACAATAGCGTACCGCCAGTACCAACGGAACAAGGCGGGAAGAGCGGCACAATTGTAGCTGGTGGTATTTTGATTCGCTGTGCGTTTTGCATGCAATTGATTTGCCGTGACAAATGCGATTAATATAGCACCAGCATCATCATCAGCCAAAAAAAAAAGCAGTGGCAATGTTGGGATTCGGGGCAAAACATCGATCTTGAAGCAGATTTCTCCTGGTAATGCTAATGTTTGTTGAGCTAACTGACGACCCGCTTATTTTTGTGCTGCTGTCAGAGCCTCCTCATGAATCTTTTGAAAAGAATCAGCCAAATCATAAATCTACTCCCAAAAGGTTCATGAATCTTCAAAGAGAATCACGAAGAGTCACAAATCCTGAGGTCCAGATTCAAGCTCCAAACAACAAGATTTGAATGGATCTTCTAAGATTCATAACTCCTTAAAGATTAATCCTCGATTCATGAGTCCAGAGATTCCGATTTAAGAGTTGAGAATCGATTCGATAAACGAATTGCCCCAAACAGAACTCTCGAGTATCGAAAACGGAATTCAAGAGTTGACAGCTCGAGTAGAATCCGTCCTGAAAGATGTCCTGATATTTCCTCATCAGCAACTTCTTCACAAACATGGACCTTTCGTGCCCAATGGTTGATCATCGATTTAACACAAGCGGTGTGTGAAGAGACGCGTCTTTTTCAAAGTGAATTTTTGTAAGTATTTCCTTCAACGCTTTGTTGGCCCACGAAGCATACAATGTTCAGTTATGTTGTGCGTCGTTTCCCCTTGGGAAGAACATGCAATGAGAAACACATACCCTCTTAGTTCGGCACGCATTGCGTGTGTGAAGTACACACAACGACACGTCCGATTTTTTGTTCCATCCATGTTTCATGTTCCGTTCCGTGCAATGTCTGACGGGGGTTTCGTTTGTTTCCCCCAAAAAATGGTAAGACATTCCACAGAACAATCGTGAGAAACCCCCGTACACACACGCTGGGCGGATAACAAAATGAGCAATAGACGATGTTTGGGAAATGTTATCGAAATGGATCGTATGCAGGCAGTACGAAAGCTGAACGATTCTCCTCACCGTGTAACGTTGCACGATGACGCAGATTATGGCACACAGTAATAAGGGGCTCGAAACGGGGTAAAGTAGCAGGGAAACTGGCCCGTCATTATGTTCATCCACCATCCAACAACTATTCGCCCGGACGGACGGGCGTAAAGTTTTGTTGAGAATTCTCTCACCGGTCACACCAATATATCCACCAGGAGGAGCATGTCGGTGGTTCTAGATTCTTTTTGTTTGTTTGTATGTTTCATACTTCAACTCCCATCTCATCAACCAGCATCGTAAGTTTCGTGCACAACAGGCATGAAACAGTGCTTCACACAAACACGCAAACACCCCGTGATATGCTGGTTGCGATTGGGAATAAAAAAAAACGGCTCGAATGATGTCTTTGTTTTGCTTATGATGGTGTTGCCGTTCCACGGAGAAAGACCCGTCCGTGTAATGGCCAGGAAGGTTTTCGGGCGTAATAAGTGTGGTGACTTTTACTTTCTTCACCAACGAACGAGGAGAACCTCCAAGAAATGAGAAGGGTTCCCTGTGAGACACAGGGAGCGATCATGCGAATAAAACGGAAGGACATTGATGCTAAAGCACAGAAATACGACGTTGTCTACGATTGTCTACATTTATTACACAAATACAAGCCAACAAATGCCAACTGCAGCAAAAGCATATGAAGGGACATAAAGGGAAAAAAGTCACATTCTGGTGCTTCTTGCGCGCAATTCCACGCCACGCTGCATATCGGGGGCCTTTAGGGTAGTGATTTCTTCCCGCAATACACTACAACTACAATCATAGCACACGTGCGCAAAACCAACTCCGCTAACACCGAATTGCTGTAAGGATTTTCCCAACATACCCCTCTCCCAACACCCCCACCCTCCCCAAGATGGAGGCCCCCACACAATGTGCACTTCCTGTGCTGTGCAAGTGCATCTCCGCCCGGCGTTTCCGTTTCGTGGCCAAGGCACGAGAGCACGACGAAAAAAAAAACAAACACACACAAAGAATACCTTTCCCAACAACGGGCGGAAAAGCGATGGCTAGCGACCATTACATTGCGTGTGTGAGTGAAACGGGTGATAGGCCTGCAATGGTTGGGTAAATGCGTATCGCGATTCCAAACAAAATAGGCGATGCCGGTCATAAGCACACCAACACTAACGCAACACGGCGACCACATGAGTGCACACGTGGCCATCACGGCGGCAACGTGACACATCGGCAGGCGCGGTTCGCCGACAGTCTCGCGCGCTCTTCTCGCCAACCAAATTGATGCTTTGCGCAATTTTCCCCTTAACACACACACACCCATACACCCATACAAAAGGTAACAACAGCTATAATTATCTCTCTCGCTCTCGCTTGCTGTGTGTTATGTGTCAAAAATGGAATCATGCTCGCTGCTCGCATGTGAGGGGAAAATGTGCGTGACGGCACTGCACACGGCGGTCAGTTAGTTTGAAAATAGTACCTAAACCCCCCCAACCGGACGCACCGAACCACGGCTACGGTGATCATGAATACGAAAATAGCAGAAAATATACTTACTCCGCGCTGTTGTGCGCCGGCACTATCCATCCTCCACCTGGCCAATTTTAGAGGAAAAACCACCCCCCAGTTTGATTTTATTTTTTTATAAAAACACACACACACGCGCGCTATATTATCGCGCTATCTTCTTTTATCTTCAATTTCCACCTTGTGCGCTTGAAATCCACCCCCGCTCGGTGGCAACGGTGGCGAATGATACGACGCCCCTGCTGTCCGGGGACATAAATCGATGCTTGCTGGTATTGTTGAGGTTCTCACCAGTGTGAGTAAGTCACAACCGCACACACATTCGTCCGGTTTTGCTTATTTGTTTGTTTGTTTCGTTGATTGCTTCGTTTCGATAAACGCAACAAACGGATCCGAACCACCATTAAACCGAAACCGAAACACAGGCACAATCCGCCGAGTTCCACCCCATTCGCACCCCCGCAGTGAAAACGGGTGCGCTGGACCCGTTTAAATATGCAGAAACGAAACGCAACGAACGAATCGCACACAGAGACAATCTGTAGCTCGCGTAACCAACGGGGGCACACGGTGTACTACGGCACCTAGCCGGGTTCAGTTTGATCTGGACAGGGAAAAATCACCGCACGGGGACCATGGACCACCACATTTCCACACACCAACGCGAAACTTCTGGCCCTGTACGGGGGCCGCACCAATCGGTCCACCATCGACTTTCCACCTTTGTGGGCCCCAGTGGTAAGATGTTGTGTTTTGTTAATAATAATACCCTCCAAAACGGCGTGGCTCTCTCTCTCTCTCTCTCTCTCTCTCTCTCTCTCTCTCTCTCTCTTTCTCTCTCTCTCGTACAAAGAGAGTGTGTGTGTCGAGCACGTAAACACGCTTTATTTAGCAGACGCAGCAAACATCGACACATTGCCTTGCAGTCGCGCATTGACTTTGATTTGCACTTGCGATGCGATGCAGCCACCAACACCAACATTCTACGGACCCGAGGGGATCTGCTGGGGGTGTCACAGGAAAGATTGGGGGTTGGAGAAGGTGAAAAGGGAAAGGGAGAGGGGCCAGTACCAATGCCCTCTTTGTGTGTCACACCGCGGTCTCCGGTGGTGGCGGTGGCCCTCGTCTTTACGATTGTGCGCTTTGTGCTAATGAGAGGGCGCATGCGAAGGTCTATACCGTTTGTGATAAACAACGCACACCTCTGCAGCAGCAGCAGCAGCAGTATGTTGGTGACGGGCAACGTCATACTGCGATCGTACGACAATCAGACCCCACTTTCTGGGGGAAGATCTTTCAAAACTTCGGACAAATATTGCTCCATAAGACCATCCAACGCGATCTTCAGTCTAGAAATAGTGAAATCCATTTACACCACCACCAGCAGGCAGTGCTTCCCCAAAAACCAACTTCCAGTCGGACAGAAGCGACAGAGTCGAGTGGGGACAAAACACAACGCGCGAACTCCAATCGCGGACAGCTTAACTGGGGCAACAGTGCGCGATTATTCACGGTGTGGAAGCGGCGTGTTCCTCTCCGTTCCACGTTACCCTCCGCGCTGGTTGAGCTTCCTTCCTTCCTTCGCAGTGGTTGTACATACAGTGACAGCGAAAACAACAAACAGCTCCAAAAGGAACAAATTCAACCGTCCACGGTGCGGAGAGAGAGAATGAGTGGGTTATGTTCATTGCATTGAGCCGCAGATTCACATTGTCTCCGATGATGGACGACAGTGTTATCATTTCACAGAATTGACAGACAGGATTAACCAACGACAACGACAATTTTCTTGCTGATAAAGTGCTCACATTACGCCATTGAAATTCCAGCCAACGAAATTGCACCAAATACGAAGAATTTATGAAGATTTACCTCCCAGTCTAGGCCCCCCTTCAGAGCGGATGGACGAATGGATGAACCCTCTGCCGGTGGGAAAGAAAAACCCTCCATTTCCTGACCACCTGCTCACACGTTGAAAGTTGTGTTAGCTCGACAAACAACAGCGCGCACCGGAGCCGGAGTGGAGTCGTTCGGTGTGTGGGAGGCACATGGTACCATAGCGTTTGGAGGCACGATTACTCATACGTATGCTCCCGCCGCACAGATTTCTACGGGGTTCCTAGGGTTGCTACCCCCGTCGGCAGACGAACTCATGGGCTGAGTCACCCGGGGAGGGGGGTGAAGTGGCTAGTAGTGTCAGTGCCAGGCACGAGCCAACAAACCAACATACACCAGCAAACGATTGAAGCTGATAAAAGCGACCAGCGATTTGGAGGTTTGCAATGTAAAGTGGGAGCATATCACTGACATTGTTGTTTGTGGGAGTTGTGGCCATAATATTTGTTTATTTCGTTTTCATTCGACGAAAACGATTTGATGTTGTCTTATTATTCAATACCATTGTAAGCAAAATAAGTGAGGGTCTTATCTTCAAGATTGCGTACGGTTATTAGACGATTTGAGCAATCGAAACCATAACTATATTTAAAATACCACGAGTATGAAGGTGTACTTCCATTGATTTATTTTATTCGTCACTTGTCGCTGGAGAGTGATCAACCTCATCATGTTCCATCGGTCGGAATCCGAAATAATTCGCAGTAGTGGTAAGACTTCCCATTTTAGCGCCACTAAGAATATTTTTATATACGTCGACAGACGGCAGAACCAGGCCCAGTGGTAGCTCATAATAGACCACGCCCTGCAGGTCCCACCAAGTGCATTCATATGACACCAAATTTTTCTATCTCCCGTGTCATTCCCATAACTCCTTCCTCTAAAATAAGATGAATGTAAGCAGGCTTTTGCTTCAAATTAAAATAACGAAGGAGAAGAACCTGCCTATTCGGTACGGAATGTTCTATTTTACAAATGCTGCCTTTTTGCCAGTGCCAGTGTTGCCAGATTAAACAAACATTACATCAAAGTAGGCAGCGATATCGGATACCAAAAATGCCACGAATTCATTTGTAGTGTTTAATAGAAAAAAAGCTTATTTCTTTGCTTCACAAAAACAAAACAAACCAAACATACCGACAAAGCACATCCGCAGTTCCACACCGCTATTCGACACCCCCTGGTGGTGTTCGATCGCCCTCTGCAAAGTGAGTGTGTGTGTCGCCCGTTTTTTCCATCTCTTTCAGTGCTTCCTGTAGTGTTTGTTACAGCCAAAAAAAAACACAAAAAAATCAACAAACTCGCGCACGGAAATAATGTCACACATGTAGGAAGAAATGGTGTTGAAGCGTCGAAAACCGACACCGTTCTAGTGGTGGGACACTCCGACATTAGCATTAACGGTGCTTCATGCTCCAAATCGGCAACCAAATCGCCAGAACAATATAGAAAGCTCACGTAAAAGGCTCGCGTTGTGAGAGAGAAAGACGGAACAAAACCCGAAACCGTCCACCAAATGTTGTTGCTCCAAAAATCGTTCGGGGTTATGGGGTGGAGTGGCGCGCGACGCATTGCCCGGGCCCGGGCAGCACTTTACCGTAGTGTCGAAAAACAGCCGCGCACCTTTCGACCGTGCGCGTGTGTGCGGGCGGACGTACATCAGCTCTGGAAGATGCGGCGAGGATGATAGTCATGCCATCCCGTCATCATCGTACCATATCAGCTGGTGGTGATCACGCCGTACCACTACCAACGCAACCGAAATCCAACGTGACGGCCGCCACCCCCAGTGCCGATGGCCGGCTAATTGTTTCCCCAACCAATACCACGTGACTCTCGTGCAAACAGGGGAGCAGCAAACGAGACAACCGCAAAAGAGCGAGAGAATAACAACCCCTTTCGGAAGAGACGCAGCGTGTTTTTGGGGAACCCGGACCGCCCCAACCTAGATTTGTTTTCATCGTCTCCACCGTCTCCACTTCCTGACAGTGAGCGAGAGAGAGAGACCGGGTGCAGTGATATGCGTGTGTGCGAGGGTGAGTTTTGCGAACGCAGGAAGAGCGAAAGTTCCCATCGTGAAGAATAAAAAAAAAACCGGATCGGAACACAGACCCGGAGCCATGCCAACAAGGACGCAATCGTGCTTCAAGAACTGCTGACTCTCACCGTAATTAGGCCTTCTCTTTTTCTCGCTCTCTCTCACTCTCTCTCTCTCTCTCTAGTTCGGGGGCTCTAGGTGACTCAGTGTGGTTGTTGTCTGGCTCGGCATGGGAAGGGAAGACGGTCACGTACGCTTTCAAGTAAACCGGTTCCGTTCCCTTTTTCGTTCGTTCTGTTGCCACCCCGGGTTCGGTACCGCCAAACCCCGCGGCACCGTTCGCGAACCAGCAAAGCCCTGGTTTGGATCGTGAAGTTGTGGCGATCAAGTGATCGTTCGATCGATGATGATTCGTACCATCCACCGGACCGACCGTCGGCTATCGGACTCACCACAGGGTAAGCAGGATGCGTGGTAGGGCTATTGCTTACACCTTACACACGTAAAAAAGCTTGCTCAACACAACGGGGGGGCCAGTTTTACATGTCTGTTCGTGAGCGAACGAGAAGGAACGTGATGTACGGGACGGTCGCAAGTGTTTCGCGATCAACAGTCGCAGTCAGGGAATGAGCTTACGTGACGATCCAGCATTGGCCAATAAATGTAGGCCAAAATTCGACGTGTGAGCATCTGTTGTTTTGTTTAAACAACCATTAATTGTAATAATGTAACTAAATACAACTGAAAACCCATCCTTCCTAATATAAAAAAATACACTAATGTACATAACAACAGTGTAAAATAAATACGGATGATATCGTCGATAAAAAATCTCTAATTATCTAATTATCACAAACATAACAATAGAATAACCTGATTTAACAATTATCAAATAAAAAAAATACTACAAAATAAATATCATTAGTCTTGCATTAAAAACTATCTTACAGCGTTCATTGTGAAAGAACGAAGCTTAAAGAGTAGATCTCATCTGAACGTATACCTTCAGCGTAAGGACCTACTATTCGGCTATGTGACAAAAGATTATTGAAAACAAACCATTATGTGGCAAGCATGGTCATTGTATAACGTCCTATAGTTCCTAAAGACCTAGTAGATCCTTAGGCCAAGTAAAACTTTTTATAACGATATTAGAAATGTACCTTATATTAAATGTGATAATAAAGGGCGACTCCGGGGTATGGTGGTACCGGCACCAGTCTTCATACGAACGGACCGGACCAAAATCCCATCCAGAACAATTCCCCGTTGGCAGGACTGACTACCCAGCTACGGGCCAGAATCACAGAATAAAATAATAAAATCACAGAAGGCAAGAAAAGGAAAGGCCTAGACCTCCTGAGGTTATTGTGCCGATAAAGTAGAAGAAATCACCATCCTACACAACAGGAATGAGACAAAATTCTATAGGAGCCAATCCCCCGTAACAAACACAGTCACGTGGTAAACACATCTAGTAAGCCAAAGAAACAATTATATCCATTTTTGATAAGTTTAGCTCAATTTTTTTTTTTTCATTAAAAATAATGGAAATGTCATAATGGAAAAAAAATAAAACAAGCAAGTATGAATGTAAAATTAACAAAAAAGATTTTCTGTCAAATTAGCAATGAAAACAAATTCCAAAAACTATTTTTACACTTTTTCAACTTTAGCAGCTTGTAATACATTCACTCTTGAATTAATGGAGGCGAAAAATGGTAATAAATAACAACAAAACACTTACCCCAGGGCACACGCAACACAACAGTACAGAACGCCAAACAGCACCTGAAAGAAACAGAACAATTAGCGTCGAAAGGAATCAAATCGATGTGGCAATACATTGCAGGCCCGAAAGTTGCCTGCGGAACAAAAGCAAAATAATGGGGGCGCCAGGTGCTTTATGGATTGTGAAACCTTCACTAATAGGCTCTGCACATTACATTCCATTTACCATTAATGATTGTCAAAAGCGTTCACGCTAGATTTCCGATAAATTCATTATGCTTCCTGGTGCTTTCCTTTTGTATCTCTTTGTGTGAAGCGGAAAAATTGGAACTGGAATTTATTAAATGGCATCCATTCAATGTATGCTTTATCCGCTCATATGCATAAGGAAACGAGATGGGTAATGCTTTTAACACGAAGCGACACTTGCGGCGACACACGTATATAAACGCACACACACACGGTCGACGGTTATCAGTGTGAGTGTGTGTTAGTAGTATATACCAGCGTACCAAGTAAGTTTCCCCGCGTGGTGTCGCTTTGTCGCTCTCGTAAGACTGTTGCGTATCGCGTTACTTAGCATGGCACTGGTCCAGCGGTCACGCCAACACAAAGACACGAACCGCACAAAAGCCGGGAAAAGCCGGGTATGCTTGTAGCTGCTTTCGCTTTCCATTTTCCCTAATACCGGTACCGGGGGGACGGGGACGACACGAGGGACGACAATATGCACACGCTGCCTGCCTGCGAGTGCGCATGATCATCGCAGGCGTGCCCGATCCAGGACCAGGGTCACTCACAAACGCACCGGTCTCGTCCCTCGTCAACTGTGGTGTGTGGAAATTTTCCAACCGGAAAAAAACGCATTTGCTTGTATCAGTGCGATTGAGCCGCTGCCGGGCTTGCTGGGGCGGAAAAACGGAATACCATGGAAATGCCATTTTATGGCGGAAATGGCAGCACAAAAAAACCCCCGTACCAATAAAGAACCAATTGGCGATAGATGTTTGCATGTTTGCATTTCATTATTGCCGGTTTATGTGGCAGCCATATTAGTCGGTTCTGTCCGCCGCTCATTCTTTTCGCGTGGTCTACTTTGATGATTTTCAAATAGCGAAATTCCCTTTTGCGACATGATTATTATTTCTCCCTAGGAGAGGAGTAATCATTTGACGATCAGTTTTACATTATTTGAAGCCTCACTGGGATTGGTGATTTACATTCCTGACCCTGAGGCGGGGGTCCTATGGCTAGGAGGCTAATATATGGCTATCTTTTCTGAATTTTGGGGCAGTTTTTGTGTATTTCCAATGGAACATGGAAGCCATAGAGATTTTAGATGATGTTAGAAGCCTTAGACATTGAAGGTAAGGCATCTCTAGAACCATCTCTAGTGCGATTCCAGCTAATTCCAAACATTTTAACGAGCAACGTATATATCTAGCCGTTACAATAAGTTTGACATTCAATCTTTATGATACGCGTCTTTCATCGCCGAGCTTTATGAATATAGTCTACCAGGTGGTCAGGAAGTATCAAGGACTCGGCGGGAGAGTCTACGATGGATGGACTCCTAGTATACGGAAGTTAGTAAAATTGGATCCTTAAAGTCATTAGACATGCGCGTTATGCTTGTCTACTGCCTCCATTAATCACCTCCTCAGCTCAAAGGCCAGTCAAGATCTTTAATGTTTAATATGTTTGAAGTTTGTTTGATTTGTGTTAACATTTGTAGAGTCTCTTGAGGTTTATTCACAAACAAAATTTAAAAGCTTTACTTTTTATAGCAAGCATTATTTGTGTCTAATAAAGAGATATAAAATCATTACTTTGCTTAACAATTTAATTGACAATTATCAACATAAGGCAGGCTCATCTCATCCAGGAACGCTTAGATCGGGGAGAGGTCGGTTGCATGTAGATGTGGACATAAAATACACACAAGCACGACCCGATCAGAATGCGTTGGAGATTGCCTACCCGTGCATGCAGTGCAGTACTGTTTTATCAGCAAGCGAGAGAACAACACGATAGCCACCATCGAACAAGCTCCAAGGCCATAATGTAGCTCTTTCTCCGGTGCCTATCCAGTACGGACAGCCCTTCAATTACGCTCAACTACGGCGAATCACGTCCCTGTACGATCCTTTGTATCAGCTTCAGTCGACTGCAACTGCAGCTGAGTGTAACGAGATGTTGTAGAACTTGCTGTTGCCACACCGTAGCACACACACACGCACACAACCAAAATGGCATGCCGAGAGAGGGTCATACAGAGGTGCATCTGGACTGTGTGCAGTTAACGCGACGGTACAGACAGCTACAACTCCGTGCCATTCCATAAAGGGAAGTACATTTCACATCCCACTTGCCGCTCAGTGCTCATACTGCTGAATATTTCTCTCACAGCCACAGCCGCGTCTGTGTGGCGCAGACGATCGATGCGAACAATAATACGACATGTTTTGGCCGTATTCGTACCAGCCGCCGACAGTCAGCAACGCTGGTACGGAATGGGATTAGCTGGCCCCACCACCACCACCACCACCGGGGGGTGGCTTGCAAAATGGATAGCCAGCATGTGCGAAACTAAACCATCCCTTTTTCGGCCGGCAACATGCACATGCAGCTTTGGTGTGCGAACGGCGACGTTTGACTTTCCGTCCCCTGTTTGAAGGGCACGATAAAGAGCTATTATCACGGTCGCCCATGCACCCTACAGCGCAGGCTGCAGCGATAGTGTTGCTTTTGCCTTCTTTATCTTGCTCACCACACACTTTTGATGCACTGATGCTACGACGGCGTGATGCACATTGTTGGTGAACCCGGTTGCCCATTTTTACTGCCGGCCGCCGTTCGGTGAGTGCTCAATATTTCGATTGTGTTTCGAGCGACCACAACATGCATTTATCGCTCGTCCCGAGTCGGAGAATCGATGTAGCGTCATCGAAAGTGGTTGGGTCACAATTCCGTTGACGTTGCACAGTAAAAAAGAAATATAAAAAATAAGTAAATTTTACCAAAATTTGTGGAGTAAACTTCCCTTTAGTTTGACAATCTTCTAGATCTTACTTTCTACAGTACAAAATACATGGAGATCATGTTCAAATGAGAAAGTTGAAACCGTTTCTCGATGCTTTTCAAGTTGAAGTAGAATATACAGAGGTAGATCACTACAATGCAATCACTCCTTTTTTCTTGAACTCAACGCCTACTCTACTCACACATTTGGAAAGCTTTCAAGCATGTCACATGTGTACTTTTAAAAAAGCTTTTAATAGAATCAATTTTTACTTTCAGGTTCCCGAGTGTATGGAAAGATTCCATCTCTACCTTTACACGTTCCACTTCAACTTAAAAAAAAGTTCGTAAAATATTGGACTTTAGCGTTTGAATTGCGTACACAAGACGAATTATTATACTAATATATAAATTAAATATATCGGACCACGAGGATTCACATATCACTCGTTATTATTTATACTTGATTGTAGTAGAGTCGACTTTAGACATTTATGTATTAACTGAATATTTGCACCCATTACAAATTCATACTAAAAACCTCCCACAATAAGTACGAAATTATCTGTTAACTGTTATGCTGTTATTCAATGAAATGAATAGTAATTTTTTCTCACACATTCCCACTTATTGTATTACACCCGGTAAATGGTTGGCGGGGGTATTCCCTCATTTCCCCTGCTGCTTTCCCCGGGCATCTGATCGCGCGAGTAAAAGACGGTGGCGTGCACGTTGGCCGTGGCTGGAGAGCATCCAGCAACAAGATGTGCGTTCAGTAACGGCAGGCAGCACGGCAATAAGTGCATTGCACCAACACAGAGACGACCCGTTCGGTGACGGAGCGCTTGCACAATGCATATGCATGGCCGCTGTATTGGAATCGCGGAAGGAGTAGCTTCTCCGGTGCTAGAGTGTGTGTTCCGGGTGATTGTCGATTGTACGTCTCCGGTTACCCATTTCCGAACAGTTCCAAGCAGCATTGTAGCACACCCCGTGACCGTGGTACCGATTTTTCTTTCTTCCACGTACGCCCAGCGAGCTCACGTAAGGCATCGAATTGCATACGATAATCTGTGATATCGGCTAATGGCGCCAGTAACTGTAGCAGAGTGGATTTAAAACACACAGCCTAATACGAGACCCTGGAGATTTTGAAATTAAATAATATACAGCACAGCTGAATCTATTAGACAACTGACGTACTGCACGGAATGCACTCAGCGCTTAAAGATTCGTGTAAAATCGCCCACACGCCAGTAGTAAAGCCCACCTCCAATATATTTCTCCCGCGTATTTGCTCGAAAACGCCAGCAACAAAAAATGCTTAACCTTTTCCGACATCTCCTCGTGAAGGATGCGCAGCTGTGGATATAGTAGGCACCTCGGCGAAAGTGCAGCAATTTTAATTTGCTATACACGGTTTAAATATAGCCATTCCTCATCGGGTGTGCGTTACGTTTGGTCCGTTAGAACCAACGCCCAGAATAAATCACCTGCATCGCGTACGATGCACGCGTCTTGACCGCCATGTACCGAACACAAATTCGCGGGAAATTCGCGTCCCGACACGCGGGAAAATGCTGCTGAATCGCATTGCATTTGAGGTGAGGGTATCAAATTATGCTCTACAGTGTTTCGCTCTTCAAAGATTTTGATTTCATTTAATGCGAAATCTGATACATTTTGGCCGCTCCTTTCTTTAGTCGGTTCTTACGGTTCCGAATTATTTTTCTTCGCGATGCATGAACATTCCAATGAGAGATATTTCTCCTGCAGTTATTAATTTCCATCCACACCTGCTTCCAAAAGGCAAACAAATTCCAAACCCTGCAGCACACCATGTGGTGCGGGTGGAATTCTGGTCCGGGTGTACGGAAATAGTCTACCGCTTTGAAAATCGGCGCGATTTTTGTCCGAAGCGGCAACAGATCTTGTCCGCCCTCGCTCGCCAAAGTTGACCAAATAAAAATATATATTTATATGCGATTGAGCTCGGCACGCTTCGACCGCATCTCGGACGTCATCGGGGAAAATGGGAAAACCATTTTTCTAGCTGCACGGCCAAGGGTGGGGAAAGGAAGGAACAGAGACGAATTGTTACTTGCCACGGAGGCCAACACTTCGCCTATTGATGTTTCGAACCGGCCAAGTGGCCAGGATGGGTGTCGAAGTTTGTTGCCACTTTTTTCGTGTGTTGCCTGCCGCATCCGTAAGGCAATGCACCCGCGGACTCACGTGGGAGATGGAAAGCATCCACAACACAGCAAAACAAATCCTTTTCCGCCCGTGACCGGGTGCAACCCGAATCGAAAAACCCGGCCACACATGTGTAGCGCAGCATCAACTGCGCAGTGACCGTCGTGTAGCTGAAATGCACTCGTGGTTCTACCCCACTTATCTGCCCCATCTCCCTGCCAACAACCCCTCCCACCATGGCTGCAAGGGGTTCCATTCGGTGGAGACGGTTTTGCTCGGATCCGGTGCCGAAGGGCGCAAACTCGCCCCACAGTGTGTTTGTTGATCGGTTCGATCGAACGCAGCGCGAACGTGCATCAGCGTGGCTTCTTGCCGTGTGCGCTCTTTGCGCTGTATGGACGTGTAGGTGTTTTGGGGCACACGTCAGTGTATGTATGTGTGTGAGTGTGAGTGTGCACAGGGGCCACAGGGGTTCGAATTGTTTGTGTTTACGGACGAAACTGCACATGGTGCAGTTTGTCGAAACGAGCACATCGACACAACGGTGCGGAGTGGATGTGTGGATGGGAAAGAAAATACTGTGGGCTGATTTTAGCTATTTTCTGTCTAGCTCCCCAGAGCTGCCAGGTTAGTTTTAAATTTAAATAAAACCACACGTATTATAAAAGATGTTTAAAAAAACTTTCATCGTTTGGTAAAATATACTTAAGAGTTAGAAAATTCATTTCAATGTAGAGACTTTTTTCATTATCATTCAGAACTGAATCAAAATCAGAATTTGTGCTTGTTTAATACCTTCTGTAGTAATTGATTTCTATTATTAAGATTTGCGTAACAGTTTGCAAAGGATATCACTTTAAAACATAGCTAGTTTACCAATGTCTTGTCTTGATAATTCTTTTCCGAATAATTACAACGATTTCCGTAGGAGTTTGTAGTAAAAAATTAAAATCAATACTTCGTCGAATTACGAATTCACAGCCCAAGCGCTTTTCTCAGCAAAATGTTTTTTCAACATCCAGAATTTCTCGAAGAGCTGTGACCTGATGAACTTGCAATATGCATCAGATTCATCAGATATTCTTCATACAATTTAGTAGCACTCGCCTTACACATTCATTTTCAAAGGGATATATCTTTGTTTAATAGGAAAAACAGATACAGGTCCTCAATCAGAAAAAGCAAAACTAATAAATCGGCCACTAGTAGCCAACTTCTTTCAAAATATTTTTACATTTTTGAATTCTGATGGATTTTGACGTAATACTAATGAGTACTAGTGAATATTTTTAAACGTCAAAAAGGGACATGTAAAAGTTAAGATTCCTGTCAGCTGAATGGATTAAAATGACTCCATAAGCCTGCACCTACTGAGAACAAAAATACCAACCTATGATCTTAAATTGCTTTCATGCATATAAATGGTGCCCAAAATTTATGTTCAGGGCATTTAATTTTAAATTTCGATATTGTAAAATAAAACCACCTCATCACATTTGGTACAACCTACACCCAACCGTGGGGAGATGGCATCGATTTGAACACATCGCGTTGATTGCACAATTCAAACACGCCAACTCCCATACCCACACACGTGCAAAGGGCTCCATGTGCTGCAACGGCACTCGCGGGCGTGAGAGCGGGAGAGTACGAGATCAAGCAAAACAAAACAAAGCATGCGGGAGAGTTCAAACCATCGAGCCACATTTGCGTCAGCCTCACGCAAACTACCCTTTCGCTTGGCAACGATCAATTCTCCCCCACCGGTGGATCATTTGCGAGATGTGATATTGACGGTACAATTTTCGTATCGGCCGTTTTCAGGGCGTGTGTGCCCTGAACATGTGTACGAGATGATCACACGCTCCAAAGCTTCCGATGCTGCCCTGCCGGAGGGTCTCGCCCTGAGTTGACTTCACGGGGAGTAAGGCACGACACAACTACGCGCAAAGGCGCAAACACAAAGAGAATGCGTTGCTGCACTTCTGCAATTGCACGTTTTGCTTTGGTACATACACACGGGCAAGGAAATGGAACAGATCGTGTAAACCTGTTCTCGACACGCTCGCACTTGCTGCACTTGCACTTAAAGTGAGCAGATGAGTGAGCATAAAGGAGACAGCCACAGAAAGAGAGAGAAGCGAATGACGAAAGACGTAAAAACGCGTTTGACTACTTCACTTACTATTTTTAAACTTCGCTTCAGCGTCGCTTCGCATCCATCGGCTTCCTTGGCATCCGTACGCCAAGCGGAAGTGAAGGTGTCCGGTGGTTCCTCCCGTCCGCGTACAAAATGTGTGCAAGAGGCGAAGAGGATTTCGAAGATTCTCTCGCAATAATCGAGTCGAAGAATTAAACGCCACGGACGCACGTATAATGCTGTTGTTGTGATTGTTGGTACTTAGCACAGTGTTCGCCGTTTCGTCATATCAACACCGAACGCTTCTTTGTGCAACGCAACGCGGCTTCAAACAATGCCACGCACACAAGCGCCACCGTACGGCACGCACGTTTGGACGTGTTCCAAGAATCGATGAGATATCAACCTAAAATCACACATCAACTTCAACATGCGTCTTTTAACCTCTCGCAAACGCAACTTGCCCGGATCATTTGTCGGGTTCACGCTCTAATTTGACTTCTACACTTGCTATCCCACTTTGTCCAATCGCGGCTTTTTACAATGTCCACTGTGCACTCACTCGGCTTCGATAACTTGCAAATAATTTGCGTTACCTTCCTAGCCACGCTCTACTAATAAGCGTAGCTCATTCGGATCAATCCGCAAGGAGTTGTACGTCGCAAGGATCACTATTTTGCCTGTTAGTTCATTGCCATTTGCATCTGAAAAAGGTTCGTACTGAATCGATGGGATTTTTGCATCCCATCCACTGGGCACCTGTTTCCCGTGCAGTTTTGCCTGTAGGTCCACTATTCGCAAATTATTTTCCACTAAGTTCACACGCGCTACCACTTGCTACGACGGTGCGACCAAGAAAGAGATTGTGGTCAACACGCGAAGTCTCTCCGACCAAATGGCCCGGCTGTTTGGTCGTTCCCCTTCGTACTATACGCTCTTTCACCAACACTAACACCATAATGGCCAGGAGATGTGATTTTTCGTGGAACGCGAGAGTAGTCATGAAAGGTAGTGAGAGAGAGTATAGTGTACCCTCATACTCATACTCATAGAATCGTTGTAAAAACGTAACTTTTAGTTAATTATTACTATTCTCTAATTAACAACAAATAGATGAACTTGTACTTGAACTTGTACCAAACAATTTAAAATATCACAATAAAATCATACGCGGAAGATTAATTAAAGATTCTGACAAAACATGCCGGAAAAAAACGCATAAAATTGCACACAAAATTTTACTGTTGGTAAAATTCTTTTGTTTAATGTTCCATGTTTTGTAATTTAATGCTTAAACCGCCACAACCACCGGCCGTTGAGAGGGGTTGGTCGATTTTTGAATTACAGGCTGTCCCCGAGATACGCGGTTCCTCTTATACGCGGATTCGGAGATACGCGGTTTTTGGAAGTTTGACAGCTGAGCTTGTTTATAGCACAAAATTTAAGCCAAATTGGTGAAAAATTGGTCGAAACTACCTTCTCTGTCACATAAAACATTTGTTTTTAACTTATTTTAATGTAATATTTCTAAAAATTGCCAGATTCGTTGCATAAATTAAATGCAGAGAAGGAGGTCGACTCTTTGACTTTGAGGTATAAACGAAATTGTCTGGTGCAATTTGCAATTCGACTTACGCGGAAATTCGAGTTACGCGGATTTTTCCCGAGTTATAGCGGTCCGCTATAATAGCGTATCTTGGGGACTGCCTGTATTGTCGCCATAAAAAAGCACCTACTTTTTGTAGCATGTTGAGCCATAATATGAATTTTATAGCAAGCTTAAAAATGCTTCATAGCTTTAACCGTTGTTTGCGTCAGATTTTCGCCGCTTGACGCAAGGACTAAAATTATTTTTAATTTGATAATTTTTACAATAACTTTGCTTACATGTGTTAACAAATGTGCTCTGAGCATCAGAAAACCTTGTGCAAATTGTAAATAAAATGGCAAAAACGCTTGATTTCTCATTCTACATCAAGAGTCCACAGTTGCGAGACTCTGCCAATTTTTGGATGAACTTTGCAGTGACAAAATAGGTCTAATAATTCCTCAATAAATATGGCAGCCTTTTCTAGTTAAAAAGCCTCAAAAAGAAACAGTTTCGGATGGTATAATCGTCCTATCCGTATGCATAACTTATCATCGTCGCGGATAGCAAAAGAACCGGATTAGAATGGCGTTCTAGCACCCGGCAAACAAATACGGTGCTGTTGTACGTAGTGTATAGGGTTTTATTAATATTTCTATTACATAAGCAGCTACTTTCATTGCGAGACGATTCGTAACGTGCGTACCCCGCGTTCCTAAGTATTCAAATTTAACGATTTACCACTACAAACTACCTGAGTTGTGCCTTTTTTGCTTGTTTGTTTTTCTTTGTGAATAAATATATCTATAAAAAGAAAAGTTTTTCCCCAGATTGTAAAGCTATACTTGAAGGAACGTCACATGTTTGTGCAAAATGCGTTTGTTTTTTTTTTTTGTTTTTTGGAATTTTGAACACGGCTGATGTGCGGTCATTTTGTTTTTTTGACAGTTTGATTTGAAATGTGGCGGATTGTTGAGTGTGCAGCATTGAAGTCCTTTGTGTTTGTGTCCACTTCACTCCACTGTCCACGGGGGCAGTTTTGTCGTGTGGGAAGTGACATCCGTTAGAATAAAACAAAAATAAAAAACAACCTTCCACCCTCTTCCCCGCTCGCTCACCCCCATGTACCTCCTACCCCATGCTTTGGGTGGAGTCGAGTTTGGGGCAACACAACAAACGGGAAACCTGTAACCACATACATACATGCACTCACACACACACATACACGCACATACACACAAACACACATACGTATTAAAACGAAACGGCACCGGCTGGCGGTTTCTTACTGCTAAACGCTGCCTAATATCTTTGTGCCAATCACTAAAATGTGATGATTGTGAAATAATTTCAATTACGATTCGTAATGTTTAGTTTTAGTTGCGCGCCTTGCCTACTGGTAACTTAGCTTAGCTTCTTTTTTGTGTGTTCCGCATACGTCTACTGGCAGAAAAAGGGGGGTGTTCCTGACCTGGACCGGAAAAATGCAGCACCCCTTTCCGTGTGGGGCCGCCTATCATGATGCCGAATACTGTTGCGGCTTGGTTAATGTTTTCTGGTTTGTTTTGCTCTGGTCGCAACACTGGCGCACGTCGAAGCGCCCTCGGAATACTGCATAGGATAAACACGTGAATGGGTTACGATTACACTTAAGTACTACCTTAACTATCCCTAGATGGGACCCGCGAATGAATGTCCATTCAGCGGGAGGCAGTTGAACAGCTGACACTGTTCAAATGTGCGCCGGCTTCGAAGCGCATCTGTTGCGAAAAAAGGAAAAACCGCGTCCTTTCCACATTGTTTGGTGATTTTTCTTCCCTTTGCGCAACTGTTTGGCACAATATGGCCAGCCTCGGCCAGACCGCTCTACAGGTACCCGAACCGCACCATATCCCGGCAAACGCCCGACATTCGCTTGATGTACGCCGGATTGTACAGCATGTCCTTCGCGAGCTCATCGATGTCGACCAGTTCGGTTGTTTCGAGTGCGGCCGACACATTCGGCAGGTCCTTTTCCACGCAGCAGGTTGAATGGAGCGTCATCAGTGCCATGCCTGTAAATAAAGGGATTAATTAGCATTGGCGATTTTGGCTAACGAGGCGCTGTGCGGGGACTTACCGAAACCGAACCGGGCGTACTTCTTCATGTGCATCTGGAGCCGCTCGAACGGGAACAGCTCGCGCCCATTTACCGTGCCCAGCTCGTCGATGCGGCGTATCAGCGCGCTGTGGTACTTGCGCAGCAGCTCGGGCAAACGTTCGCGCAGCTCGCTGTCCGTGCAGCAGAAGATGAAGTAGGACAGATCGATGGCGGGCGTGGCACAACGTGCGACCTGCCAGTCGAGAAACTTGAGCTCTTTGGCGGCCGGATGGTGGTGATGCTGGTGGTTGGTGAAGCCATTGTTGTTGTGTCCATCGTCGGTACCGTTACGCTGCGTCGGCTGTATGGGAGAGAGGAGAGTTCGAAGGCAAGAATATAATACCGAAGCGAAGCAGCGCTCTACCGGCGGCTCCACATCCGACGCAACGGTCGCTTACCATCGGTCGGTAAAGGATGTTGCTGATCCAGCAGTCCCCGTGGCAGATGACGGTATCGTCCCGGTTCTGCACGCAGTCCACCATCGCCTGCCCGTACTCGTCCCGAAACCGGCACAACCGTTCGGCCACCGCCCCATCGCCCGTCTCCGGGTTGCGCTGCAGCGTCTCGATCGCATAATCCACCTTGCGCTGCAGAAAGTCCACGAACGAGCTGTGCAGCGGCGGCACAAAGATCGTCTCCTGCAGCTGGCCCACAATCTGCGCGTACGCGTCCGGTGCCTGCTGCTGCATCGCGAACGAGATCGCATGGAACTGGGCCAGATGGGTCAGTACCAGCAGCACGTCCTCGTACGCGAGCGGTTCCGTGCGCGGGAAGTTGCGATAGCCCTGCGCCGTCAGATCGCGCTGCAGTATGTACTCGAAGCCCTCGCAGCACTCGGACACGATCACGCTCGGGTAGTGTGTGAAGCTTTTGGCCGTGCGCATACCGCGCGCCTGCTGGAAACGCGCAAACATCGGAAGCACCACATCGAACACGTATTTTTCCCGCTGGAAGTGTGCGGAGCTGTTGTACAGCGAACGGCGCAAACTGGTCGTTGGCGCTACCTTCGCGATGACGCTGATCGGCTTCGGCACCTCGGTAAACACAAGCCTGCAATAAAAACAACGTGGGTTGGAGTGGATTAGTCGATTGAAACATGTTTGGTTTGGATTAGAATTGAAATTAATAATTCTGCAATACAGGCTCTTAGGTATATTGACCAGGTCATTACAATCTATATCTGGAACTGGATTTCTACTGATACTTCTGGTACTGGTACTTCTACTTCTACTGGTTCTTTTCGAGATCAAGTGGAATGTGTTGAGGTTGATTCAGATCCAGATAATCCAGAACTTGTTCAAAATGACATTGATTCCTTACAAAGAATCAGATTCAATTTCAAGTTCCAATTTTTATAGCTTTAAGAGATTTTGAATTCCTGAAGAATTCTTTCGTCTCTGGTGTTCCAGAAATTAAGAAGGCTCTCCAGATCATCCTCAAAACAACCTATTTTAACTTGAAAACTGTTCAGAAATGGCCTCTTACCACCAGCACTCAAAACTTTGTCAGCAAAATTAAAAATCTCGCTTTAGTTGTCACGAAATTACTTCGAGACCCAAGACTAATCAGCAGCAATCAATCAATAAATATAACAGTTAAAAATTAAAAACCCCTTAATGAACAATTATCTGCTTATATTCATGGACAAAAAGCCATGAATATCCGAAAGTCTTTATTATTTTATTCGCACTTTGTACCCCCTCGCAGGCAGTAAAAAGATGTGAGTGATTTTCAAAGTTCAGGAGTTCATATCCCATTTGGTTACGGAGGCAAATCATTAGTGACCCATAAAACTTCCCCCGATTGACTAGGACAATAAATAGAAAATTAAAAATTAGTTTCAAATCATGTGCTGCTTCCACTAACTGCATATCCAATCATGTGGAGAAACCTTCTAAACTGAACTACCTCAACGTGACGGCATCACTATGGTAACGGACAAGGTTGTCGGGCTAACTTTACGAGGCTCGGTACCATAAACCGGGTTTAGTTGATTTTTATTGAGGGTTTAATGAGTACTTTGAAAACTCATCACAATCACACTCCAATAGTAGTAAAACATTATGTGTTACACTGCGGCTCATAATCATTGCGCGTTGCTTTCGGCCATCAAGCGTAGAACAGCTCACAATGGAAGATTGTAATGGCTGTGGGTTAATGGAGTTTTTTGGGTTACAAAATTAGCATTTCAAAGCGTTCCTTTGGAGAACTCTTTTCATATTGCTTTTTTACAAAATTTTCCAAACACTTTCCCCGCACTACACCACACAGTTGAGTTTTCTCAGTGATGGCACTGGAGTACTGCATCAATAATCATCGTGCATCAACCACATTAAACGAAAAAACACCTCAAATAGAAACACTGTTTGTTTTCGCGAATAGTGCCACCCTTCAAACAACGCCAACGGAACAGAAGAGGCATCTTAAAGACAGCACACTCTCCTCACACGCACGGGACACAGGTGAGGCGGACAGTTCATAACCATTAGCACCTTTCGCAGATGCCCGGTGTAAGACACACGGCTCATAACACCCAAGCGGACACAACCCTCTCACACACGTCCCATAAGCGTTAAAAGGGCTGACATAATTGGTGAAACTTGTCACGCTCAGCAGCAACACGGCGAAATGGGGTGGCGCAAGCAATTGTGGCGTCAACTTCGGTCCACCCGCCGGTATTCCTTGCGATTCGTACCGAGATCCCAGCTTCACAGCAAACCTGGACTATCGCAATCTCGCGCTCTCGCTTTGTCTTTCTCCCGCAACCTAAATCAATCCACAATTCGAGGAGGTGTGAAAAACTACGGAAAAGCTGCCGACGGAGCCCTGACACATTCTGTTTACATACCGATTACTAACGGTTACGTTTGCGTTGCGTTTGGGCCACTTCCACCAAGAGGCACGCGGTGCTTGCAAAAAGCGGACAAGGGTCGAGGGAGAAAGGTGCAGAGGTTTCCTTCACTTCATTTTGCGCACAGCTTTTTTTTTTGTTTTTTTGGGGTGACATCCCCCTCCCCCTCAACCGAGCACATGTGTGTTTGCACGTGTGCACGCACGGGACAAAGAAAATGTGCCTCAGCACGTTTTCCTTAGGGGCCCGTAGCGAAAAAGCTCGCACAACGGAAACAAAAACAAACAAACGGAATTAAAAAAAAAACACACACACAATAACAACAACGACCGTAAATAAAAACCTTCAGTGCAAAATTGCTGACCCCCTGTGACCGGCGTACACCCCCTCCCCTCACCCCTTGGCTTTTTTTTCGCTGTTGTTTTGTTTGTGTTTTCTTCTCCCATTTTGCACATTGTTTGCCGATTATGCAAGAGCTTCTTATTGAGCAGCGTTTGTGCGTCTTATTAGTGACAAAACGTGCAATGATTGTTTCCTTCCTGTCGTCGCCACCATCATCATTTGCGAAGGAAAATGGAAGGCATTTAAAGGGACGCATTCGTGAGCGTGTGTGTGAGTGAGTGTCTGTTTTGTTTTAAGCCGTTGTTTTTGATTTTTTTTAATTTAAATTTCGCTCTCTCGTGCTCTCTCTCTCTCGCTCCCTCTTTACTCTTTTGCGACGGTCCCTGTCTTTCCCATTGGCACATTTTACTCACGCAGCTCATTACGCATTTCCTTCCAGCTGAGCACAAATTCGGGGGCTACCCTTGCATAAACCGGCCGTGCGTGCGTGTGTGTGTTTGTTTTGGGGCGAAAGTGCGTCCAGAGCTTATCGATGTATATCGACAGACACCTTGCATATATATTGGAACGCGCTCGGCAACCGAATGCCGTGCGTAGAATTGTGGAGTACGTGCGTGAATGGCGCGTGTCACTTTTGCATGGCAAATTTCTACCGCTTTGAGTCCACGTGTTGTGGCAATGTTCCCTAAAACTATTTAACTTTTGAGTGCCTCCGGTATATTAGTGCCGATTTAAATTGGATCGTATCCAGCACGATCGGACAGCACGGATAATAGAAATTTGTGTGTTTTCAATGAGTTTATAAAAAGCACAAAATTTTGGTTTTATTATGTCATTTAATGTTGCGATGAAATTAAATAAAAAATTAGCAAATTTTGGTTTAAAATGAGCAATTTGTATCGATTTGTCATTGAAAGCCTTAATTATTTTCCATCATTAGTTTTACAATTAATGAGCTTATTAAATGAAACATTTTCTGTCACATCGCATTTGACATATTAAACCCATCTGAAATTTGGAATCAAAGTTGTCCGGTTCCGATTCGTTTGGGACAATCGTTTTTCTGTCAGAATGACAAGTAAACAGACGTTTCAAAAAACGTCAAATAAAATCAACTGATAGTGTTGAAAAATCCATGATTTATTCCAATTAATTGAAATTATCTGCCGAACATAAGAGGCGTGAGCCCAGATTTGACAAATAAACCAAATCTCAGCAACACAGTAAGTCCCAGGGCTTTCCCAAGACCATAATTTGTTAAGCTGTAATTTTCAGGCAGCCCAAATAATTTGAAAATTCGCTTATTAGCTGCCCGTATTAACAAAGTTCCTATATAGTACATCATAACTAAAATTTTAAAATGGACGGCTCTCTTGCGACTACCTTCGCTTGTCGAACTGCAAGAATTCTCTTAAGACATTACTTTTGCCTTTTGGGAAATTTCATCACCGCGCAAGAAACATTGTTGAAACATAGCCCATATCGGTCCTTCACACCAACCGATCCAATCATAATTTGGATAAAAATTTAGTGAAACACCTTTCCCCTCTGTCGCTCCATCGGCCGCTCACCGCGTACACGGGTACCGTATGGTACACTATCCCGTTCAGAAGTGCAGCGATCGTCTGAATTGGAAAGGCAAGGAATGGCCCCCACACTGGAACTGGCATCGCAGGTTGCGCCCTTACTACATCCCCTGGGCACCCACAAGGCAACAGCCCCACACACAGAGAGAGAGAGGTCAGTGATCTCACGTACGCAATTTCGGCACGAATCGTAAATTGCATCGTGGGGGCACCCATGGACGACGACGCGATGACGACAAACGGCGAACCGGGGGAGGGCCGCGGCATCGAAAATTTGGGAAAGGGACAGCTGAGGCCAACCGAGGCCCATCTGTGTGCGAACGCGTGGTTCACGTGCGTGTGTGGAGTGAGTGAGTGGTGCCACAGATTGTTCGTGGTCAGTTTCCAGTACGATCAGGTATTATGCGCTCTGCTGCGTGTTGCAGCCACACAGTGCCGGTGAATATTTTCTTATTTATTTTGTTTTGTTTTTGCCCTGCTGCTAAATTGTTGCTCTTTTTTACATAAATGATTATTTTGGGCGACCTCGCTATATGAACACACGGCTTACAATTCGGTGTACTGGTACACCGTACACGCCTGTACACAATCACGGTCGGTGTAAAGGCGACGAACCCCTTTCACCGATCTTCTCGGGTTTGGGGGAACCGAAATACACGGATTATATTTATTGGCTTTTGTATGCATATACAATCATACACATATATTATTATTTTAACAAAGAAAGTTAACGGTAGCAAGGAAACTTTCTTTTACCACATAATACTTTACGCGTTTTCTTCGCCCACCGGCGGAGTAGTAGTGTTTTTACACCGAACGTCATATTTAATGTTGTGATCGTAAAAATTGAAAGATCGCCTAAAATTCATTAAACAAAAAAAAACAGACACACACACACAAAACAGACACATAAACAGTTTGTTGGCCTTTTGTTTTTGTTACAAAATCAGCAATCCCGCCCCACGGCTCGTGTAACGTAACCAGTTTGCTAAAAAGGAAGAAGGATGTATTAAGTGGACACACGCACACCGGAATTTCGTAACATAACACCAAGCCAAGGGTGGTGGTAAAGAAACAACCCCCAAAAGGGGGGGGAGGATCTCACCCCCGTTTCCCTTCCTTCCCACAAAACACCGAGTTTCCGGCAGGCACTTGAATCGTAAGAACGAACCATTCGAGCCACAACTCTGGTGGCGGAGAGGAAAGAAGTGACACAGGGGGACAGGGAGCGAATGAGTCGACACGTGCTAAACCACACCCCACCCTCGCCCCACGCAGGGGGCCACGGGGGGCAATTTGTGTGCGCCGAAATGGGAAAGGAAACTGGGTTCTTTTCCCATCCGTTCAATAGTGCCAAAATTGATGACAGGTTCGAAATTTGACACCATTACGAGAGTCGCCTGTCATTGCGTTCAGGCGGACTGAAGCGAACTGAAAGCACACACACGATCGCACACCAACAACAACAACAAAAAAAAAAGCAATTACACACTTTAAAGTGGCGGAGCGCTGAAGGGCGGTTAGGGGAGGCAAATGGAGGGGGTGGAAATGAGAACGAGGTGGGACGCGTGACGTTGTGATAAAGCGGCCGTGTTGATGCCGATTTTGTTTGCTTTATTTGCTACCCCACCCCTCCCTCTCCCCCCCGGGTTCTTCACCACCATTTGCCACTTACCACATCGTTTAAGTTCTTCTTTGCCACAGTGCACAGTTGTTTTAGGGGTGGTTCCATGGGGGGGTGATCCACTGTACGAAAATCAGCACTGACCTACGGTACGGCGCTGGATGAAACCCGCCCCGGTTCAACAGATGTAGTTAATCAGCGAAACACACATCGACAACGCCGAGAGGACGCTGCGACCAGCGTTGTGTACGCACACAACTGTGGGGCGCATATAAAAAAAAAACGTTGAGCCTGGGACTGGGTCGCAAGGCAAATAACGCAACAAAAAGGGCACACCGGTTAACGGTGTTGGGCGCGTGCTTGATCGCGTCGCACAAAACTTCGAAAGCTGAAACCCCCACCCCCCATCACGGCACGGATTGAACCCGCCCGAGACGATCGCGGTCAATGGCCGGACCGTTGTTTGCCACGGGAAGGAAGCGCTGGAAACTGGAGATGGTTTGCGTGTTTTTTTTGCGCAAAAGGATTTTGTCAACGTCGACCGATTTTTTGCTTTTTGTTCGTTTCGCCCGTCCTACACCGCCACGCTGTTCGATCGACTGTGGCTTGCTGTGGGGTTGTGAGAGGTGCTCATCTCCCAACACACAGGAACTCGCTGTCAGGAGAGCCTTCCTGGAGGTTTCGGGTGAAAGTATCAGGCATCTACAAGAGGAGGTTCCGGACAGGATCCGTATCCGTCCCGTTCTTCCATTTCATCCCTTTCCCCCGGGGGCCAAGATTTCGAAGAACCACACACCACAGACGGTGATAATTGTGGGAAAAAGCAAACATCTGCAAATTGCGCTACTTCGGACGATTGCGACCATTAAACCAGCACCGGTTCATCATGCCAACGGAAAGAAGATCATGTCTGCAACGGGGTGTTTAACGTTTGTTTTTTTTTTCATTCTTCTTGCTGTCTGCTGCTCCCAGCATTTTGCTGACCTCAGCAGCGTACGGAGCGCAAAGATGCACGCCCCGGGGTTTGACACTGCGGTCTCAGCTGCAAGAGAACCGAATCGTCGGGCGGCTCTTATTTTTGTGACGATGCCGATGCGATCGAGTCGCTTGGATCGATCGTACGAGTTCATCGTACAGAGAGAGAGAAAGAGCACCACAGGGCAGGAAGGGCCCACTGCGAGGTGATAGAATTTTTTGAGACGCCTAAAATGTGACGCCACCTGTTGCCTCAACCTCAGCCGCCCATTGAGGTAGGGCGGCCGAATTGGAAACAATTCTGCGGCGATTGACCAACTGACCGCGTTGCGCGATTTGTTTGGTTGCACGATTAATTAATAACATATTTTGTTTCGTGGTTTTTAAAACATTTTTACCACGATGGCACCGATGCCGTATGTGGGCCACAGCCATCGCTTTGCCACGAAATGACCTGGCGGATGAACGGAATGGAGAGCTTTTACCAATCGAGATTTTGGCAGAATAGAGTATTAGCGTTGCACCTAATGAATCCTTTTGAGAAGAGTCTTCAGTATTGAGTCATTCGATTCAAGAGTCGTCTCTTAAAGAATCGCTATACAAACTTTAGTTGGAGGCGACGCATAACGTTTCCATGGTAACATTATTTCCAACACCCATGGATCATTTTTTTGAGTGGAGCGTTTTGATTTCACATCTCTTCTTTAAACTCCTTTCTTTCAACGCCTTCTATGATTCCCTCGCCAACAATTTATTTTTCTATGTATACTATGATTTTACCAAATGGAAGATTTTTACACGTATCGACGTCAACAGACGCGCAATTTGAGAATGTTGTTAATAGTTGTCCTTAATATTCACGCGTTTTCTAGCAGGATTCTTCACAAGATATTCAAACAGATTTTGCCGCCCCAAAGATGTGAAGTTTGACAAATTATTAAACTAAATGAAATAAAATCAACGTCCACCAATTGGGATGAAGATCTCTTTTTACACATCTTTGAGTTTACGCACACAACGGAATTCTGTTGCATAGCCCTGTAACCGGGCTGATTAGCTAGTGAAAACAAAACTGCACTAATTCAAAAATCCTTGGAAGTTTAAGAATTTCTTGAGATTTCCATGGATAAAAAAGGTCAATTTCCAAGGTTTTATGAATTCTCTAACGAATAATAGTTCTTGAATGTTTGAAAATTCTTTAGAAATTATTAAAAGCCTTGGAATTCATGGATCTTTGTAATAGAAATTAAAAATCATACATTTAGTTTAAAGATGCTTTCAAATCCTAGATCTCCTGATCCTGAATCAAATTGTCAGACTGAATAGACTAAGGCAATTCCAAAAAATACATCATTCATTTTCTTTTCGAGCTCAATGGACCGAATTTTCCAATTTTGAAAACCACTAGCGAATATCGTATTTACATTGTCTCAACCCAAGTCAATTACCCTTTTTCGAGCAACTCTCCCCCCTACCCGGGTTCGAACTGTTTCAAACAACAACAGATCGATTGATATTGTACGCGCTGCGACGGCAGAAAACCGCTCGTGATGCTAATGTTGATGTTGTTGTTTAGTGTTTTGCTCGTTTCTCCCACTCAACCGCCAGCACGGACTAACTCCCTACCCGCGGGCAGTAGATTAGCATCGCTGCCGCGTTCAACGGCCTCTGGACGGCGCGGCATTGAAAGCGAAACCGCCATGCGATCGTTCAGAAAATTTCGGAACCACACCGGTCGCGGAACATTGCTTGGTCGCGGAATTGCGCCCAAGCGGAGTGCGTCCCGGACAATCGGAGACTGACCGCTCCTTATAAGGGCACGGAGAGCCCACCACCTCACCTCATCCACCTAATTCGCAAATTCTAGCGCGAACGCGTTGAAATGTGACGGGGCGTTAATAAGTGGCGCCTCTGATCTGGTGTGTTTGGGTTGTCTTGTACCAATCAGAAATCAATCCCATCCATCACACGTGTGCGCGGTACGATCATCAATCATCGCGTACATTGCGAGGTTTCTTCGAGAGAAACCCCCCCCCCCCCTGTGGGTGGCAAAAACGAGGTGCGAGACAAACATTCCACCGAATTGGGTTTAGAATCAAAAGCTACGCTTCGAAACATCCGAGCCGAAAGCTCGCACGAAAAGTAAGAACGAGAACAGGAGCTTTTGTGGTTTCTTTTTTCCTTCTTTTTGTTCGTTTTCCCCCGACCACTCATTTCGGGAAGAAGTCCACACATTCTTCAAATTCCTTCCCAACCACCCCGGCAGGGCGGCAGGGTAGGCAGCAAAATGAAGGTCAGTATTTGCGAAACGGTCGCGTACGATCGAGTCGACCACCGATAACGATCACGCCGCAAACACGCGGTGGAATGGCAATAGACGCGAAGAAGAATGGGGCTGACGCTTTCCGGCTCACGCGGCATGGGATACGAGGGCGGGAATGGGACCGGTACGAGCTGACCATTAAAAATAACAAACGGACCAAAAGCGGCCACCACCAACACGGCACACACTGTAATGGGACGGAAAGCTTCGGGGCCAAGAATTACGGGGTGGTGCGCCCTGTTTGTTAGAAACGTGCGCGAAATACGTCCAGCTCCCAGGTGGTTCTACCCTGTTGGACGATGGATGGATGGAAGGGAAGAAGGGGAAGAAAGGGAGGGGGGAAGTTTGTGTATGAGTTCTCGCGAGAACCAAACACGCATATGGGGCCGAGTTGAATGGAACGAAAGGGAAAATCACAAAAACAGGTTTTTGGCCCACTGTCGATCCCGTCCTCACCTCTCCCCACTTGCAACACCTTTGCAGACGGGTGGGAATGGGGGGGGGAGGGGGGAGGGGGTGTTTTACCGTCCAAAACAACAGAAAAAAAGAACACAAAAACACACACACACACACACACACAGGCTGGATGTTATGTTTTGCGTATTTTAATAAGCCGTCCGTCTTGCCGTTCTGGCGGCGCCGCTTCGTCCGGCTGGCAGTTTTGGAATTGAGCTTGCAGCAAACAACACACACACACACACACACATACACACGCAGGCTCCGGGCTTTGGGTCACCGGATGGGGGTGAGCTGAGCCTTTGGCGAGCAATATTTCGGTGAAGAAAAGGAAATGTGTGTGCAAATTACGTCGTACGGTTTTCGGTGTGAACCCAACATTCCTACGGTCCACGGACGGTCCAAAATCCTTTGGAGTGGAGGGTTGGGGGGGGAGTTGTTCGGGCTGCGGTAGAATGAAATTCGCAGCAAGAAAATTGGATTGGCTTTCGCTAACGTTCGCAACCAGTGGCGAAAAAATCGAGTTTTTGGCGATCGTCTGATCGGCATGAATGAATGATTTTTGATGACTTTTTACGGACAAAAAGGCTGCTTGGGATATGGCTACCGAACCTGAACCTGAAACCACCCATAGGGGTGTGTGTGTGTGTGTGCTGGTGAACATAAATTTTGCACATTTCCTAATAGAACAACGCGTCCGTGGCGCACCGTCACGTCGCCTATAAGCGCGTCAATTGAGTTAGAATTTCGCGTTCTTCGCTCGAGCGAATCGCACACGAGCGGGGGGAGGGGGTGGAAGATGAAGAGGAAGAGACAATCTATGCGGCCCGCGCCTTAAATGTAGTTCAAAGTCACGCCAGACAATGTGGGTCAATCGATCTCCGCAGCAGCACGATGATCACCGCGCCGGCCGGGCGAGATGACACCCGGGTGGACAACGGGCAGCGGTTGCGTCTTAGGCTGTCCGTCCATAGACAATGACCATTGTCAAACAAACTACGCATCTATGCTGGCCCGCGCACACACACACACACACGCGGTGCATTAGATCAGCTGCATCCGGTTCGACTGGCCGGGCTGGCCGAACGGCACCCGCTACAATCCACTGTGCGCCTCCATCAAGCGCGCCAGTTTGCAGAGGCGAGCTTCATTTGCATTGGTGACCCTGGGTATGCTTGGTTCCACGGTGGCAGCGCAAACAAAACCACATTGCACCATTGCACGACGTTTGTGTTTGTTTTGCGCTCGTTTGCAGGCGATGTTTAAGTAAATCTTCCCCCAAAAAACGGAGACTGCGCAGCGTTTTCTTTTCTTTTCTTCCCCCGCTTTTTCGAACGAACTCGCCATATACACTTTTGCCAATCACTTTGCCTGTTCGGTGCATTTTTTTCGGAACGATAGTAGAAAACACATGACTGGAGCGTACAGTTGATAAGATGGTTTTGGGAGATATTGCAATCAAAAAATCGAACCACACCACACAGCTTGGACCCGAAATCGTTCCGTCGGTGCCACTTATCTAACGAAACGCCAGCATTGCAGCGAAACAGTGTCCCATTCCGCAGGTGTTTTTTTTCTAACAATTGACCACACACACCCCGGTACACACGCACTCGAGCGTTGGGTACTTACCCTGCGTCATGCAGCTGGTCGCCATCCTCATCCTCATTCCCGTTGGCGTCGACCGACGGCCCTTTCGTTGCACCGTTCGCACCGTTGTGCATTCGGTTGCTGTGCGTGTTGCTGTTGTTGTTGTTCTCAAAGTCCTCGATGTCCCGGCTGCCGGGCGCGATCACGATCCGGTAAACGTCACCGGAATAGCTGTCGCCGTTGCGCGAACCGCTGGTCGCCGTTAGACGCGGCTCCCGGATGCCCATCTTGGCGACGAACGCCCGTATCGCTTCCACCACGTGGACGGGCGGTGTGGTAGAACTCATCTTGTATCGAAAGCGTTAAAATTTTACTGTTTTTAAACGTGAAAAGTCGCGTCTCTTGGGCGGCACTGGCGACGAATGTTTGTTTGTCACAATACGTTTGTCTCCAATCGTTCTCACTCAGTTTACGCAGCCGTTAATAAACACGCGCCGGGTTTTTGTGTTTTTTTTTTCGATTTTCTTTTGCTGCAGAAAACCTTCCTTTAGGGGCCAGAGCAGACCGACGGAGTGTCTTTGGCTAAAGCTTCTGCGTCGCAAAAATGCTTCTCCACTGCAGCTAACACCAACCAAGCCAGCCGGTAAAAAGCACGTGTTTTTGCGATGCACCAAATGGGAAGCGCTTCGTGCCTTTTCGTGCAGCCACAACACGCTGCACACAACAACAAAACACAGAGCACACTTACATCTGTACGTATATGGGGTGGGGGTTCACACTCCCACTGAAAAAAAAAACAGCCCTGCACTTGTCTACGGTTAAATGTCTTTCGCACCGTCAGGGGGGAAAAAAAACCAACTTCACGCTAAAAGTTCGTGCGCGATCGAAACACTCCAAGACTGCAAGACGATCGACCGCACGATCAACGGCATCAACCCCAGGTGGGGAAGTCGATTGTCGCACCGCAAAATGTGCAGATGACGGCTTTTGCTACTGCTGCTACTCGCTTTGCTGCCTGCGACTTGGAATGCCTTGAAATGACTGGCTAGCGCGACACCGCGACCGATTCAACCCGCCGCAAAACTCGACTGACGCCGTTCGTGCGCATCGCCACGATATTAATACGCGAGAGTTGGCAACCCTTCCGTCCAAAAAGGTTTCAGCACACACAGCGGCACCCGGGCCGCGGTACTCGTCGTCGTCCGTCGTCGTCGGCTGCAGCCAAACCGGCGTGTGGTAGTGTGTGCGCGAGCGCGCGCGCGCCCCGCGTTCGGGTTGCGCGAGCGCGCCGTATCTCTCTGTGTGTATGCGTGCCTGTTAGTGGCGGGGGGATGAGAAGAAGGGGTGGAGAGGGGAGGGGGGTAGTTTTGCGGGACCTGGAGAGGTGTCGGATTTTTCGGACCGGGTAAGATTCGCGTCCGTCCGGGGTTCGCGTTGACATCTCGGTGCCACCCGTCCACCCCTTTTTTGGGGGCAGCCCAACACCACCCCTGCCTCCTCCCCTCAAAACCCGCATCCTCCCTAGGCGAGAGCAAGCGGGGTTCGTGTTGTGTTGTGTTGCGCGCGAGTGTGAACAGGAAGCAGATACGCGCAAGGGTGTGCACGCTGGAAAGGGTAGGCGAGATAAGCCACCCGGCCGGAGTGGATTACTCTCTCTCTCTCACTCTCTCTTCCAAGGAGAACTAACGGGGGGTGAGTTATAACGGAGAGTTTTTTGGGCTCTTTGGAGAGGTTGGCGAGCGCCACGCCAAAAGCTCGCTCGTCGCCCCACGTTTCGGGTCACACACGTTCGGGTATGGCACGTTGGGTTTTTGTGCGCCCCCCCCTCCTCCCCTGTGTACGTTTCCCTAGCCATTTTTGTTTGCTGCGCTTACGCCTGACATACCGGACATCCTTTAGCGTGGATGCTGGTTGTCGTCCCGCGTGTCGGGAGGGTGGTTTTGCGTACGCATCGATCTGCGCGCGTGTTAAGTTGCGATCGCGCGCGCGTTCTTAACGCGCTTTTTCGGCGGGGGGTGGTGGTGTTCATCTTCCTCTTAGCATTGTTTCTGTTTCTTCATTTTCCCACAACCCTGTTTAAAGCTAAAGACTTGTCCATTTGGTGTTGTGTGTGTGTGTGTGTGTGTGCTTTTTTTTTCTTTTTCGAAAAAGTATTTATTTCTGTTTTCGGGAATATTCGGTTCGGACGACAACCGATCGGCACTCAAATGGTTGCGGTTTGGGTATTTGCAGCAAAAGGATAAGCGACAAGCGTGAGATAAGACATAAATTTACCTTTCCGGTGTTTCGTCCGGCATTTTTTTTTGTTGGTTGGGTTTTCTTTTAAAAAAACACCATTGAACTGAGGCTTCGAGGGTCGTTACGGGCAAGTATCGGGTGTTGGGAATGCAAAAACCCGCGCATAAACCCCTAACTCCTACTGGCCCCCCCCTCCCTAACAGGCAATAAATGCGCATCGATCACGGTCGTTCGGTTCGGGTGTGATGATTTTCGGTTTTTGTTAGTGTGTTTGGTGATGGTTGTGTTGTGACGGAAAGGCAACAACAGCCCACAGGGCTCTCGCGTCAAGCGAACGGATGCATGTTTATGTTTTTATGAGTCCGGTTTCGGGGAGTTTTGCCTTTCCTTCCCCTCGTGGCCGCTCGAACGAGTCGAACGATTCTTGCCAATTCTTGGCTGCATTTTGTTTATTGCCCCCGCTCCGAACCGTTCGAAATCCGCTCCGAAATGCGTGTGGATACGATCGCACCGCTGTGCAGTTTTACAACACAGAAAGGCGAAAAGCTTCTTGGCCGTTTTTTGCCACCACCACCACCCGAAACTGTGCATCCTGTTAAGAATGCTCCTATCGGACCGCTCGCGGAGGGGGCGCACAAGTTTCGGTACGTTGAGGAGACGACGCTTGCGGACGTGAAAATCCATCCAGCTCCGGGCTGCGCGAGTGACACAGAAAGCAAAACTTTCCATTGGCAGGCCCACGAGAACGCAGGCCTACTATGGTTGGGTGTCCTGCAAACAAGATCACGAGGTCTTTGGGTAAGGGAAGCACCCTACAGTGTGTGTCTCCGGCGAAGTTCTGGGCGAAGGAGTTTTGCGGGCGGTGTTTTAGGCCAGCCTGAGGCCTTTCCTCGTTTTTTTTTGTCTCTGTTTTGGTCGGGTTGTGTGCGACAGTGGAACGTTTATTTTAGCGTGCAACAATATTTATGGTCGAAGGGATTGTTTTGTTTATTTGGAAGTTGAAATGTATGTCAAGCGATATGGCGGAGAATGGTACGCTGTCATTATGAGGTTGAGATTGTGCATGGTACGTTTCGATTATGTTTAATTTCAACCAGAATGTTACCTCATATGTACTACCAGGAATATGCGAGAGAAATCATGTTGATGTTAATGAACAAATTGATATTGAGGTTTTGAAGTTGAGTTGAGCTTGAACTTCACGGAAGTAGCTAATTCTGGAATGGTTTGAAGTTGAGGCAGAATATGCTATGCGAATCATTCTCACTGAATGAGCAAGTAGAGTATGTTTTGTGGAGAATCAATTTTACATTGAATAAGGTCCGAGAGGATTCCACATCTATTTCCACACATTCCAGTTCAAATTGAAAAGAATAAAGTAATAACTCCTTTTATACCACGTTAACTTGTAAATAATTGAATGAAGTTCTTCAGCGGAAATTTCTTAGAGAAAAATTATCGACTTCCTTGATCCAATGATGTCTGCTGTCCTGACGACTGGACAGGATGTTTGCTTTTCGGACTAGAATCTTTAGAACATGGACGGTACAGTGCACATTTAAGTAATGAAGCGCAAATGACCCTACAATGACTGAGACATACAGTAACTTAATTAATTTAATTGATTTAAATATGACGATTAACTTGGTGAGGAATTGTTGAAGACAAGTTTTCTGACGATCTCTTTGACTTAATTATGTGTTTTGTGACTTACGAATTACCAAAACATATTCTGACCTATTAGACGAAGAATATTTGAAAAATATCACATTAATGTTTTAGTCAACTGGTTGATGGAACTTGTTTCAAATGGCTCAACTGATAACATTGTAACTGTTTGTGGTATGTTTTGAAGTTGAAGTGAAATTTGTGGATAAACGTGTTGGATGTATCTCAATGTATATTTATTTGATAACATCACTACATCTGATAAACTACTTTAAATGACTATTCTGATGGTTTAAGATATTTTTTAAATTATTAGAAAAATAAAATAAACCATAAACATTGTTTGAAACAAGTGCTAGAAATTAACCGTAGTTATTGAAGAATAACAGTACCTGCTATATTTCATATATACATATAGTTTTGTTGTAAAAGTTAAAGAATCTCTTGAGTTTTGCGATATGAAACGATTAATAAGACATTAAATCTTCGCACACATTTTGCGAGTTCAGTCATGTGAATGTCTCAGTCATCATAAGGATTGTAAATATAGATGTGGATCCCTAGGATTTTTCCTAATTTCTGCATCTTATTCAAATTGAAACTAAGATCATACAAAGCATTCTCAACGGACACATCTGGCATCTTAAAAAGCTTTGAAATTATGTCAACTGAGAAAGCTTTTCCCAGAATCAATTTCATCTTGTAAAAGGTCGAAAAATCATGTTTACATAAAATCAACTTCAACTTGAACAGATTCCAGAATCTCGCACAAGTAAAGAACTTTTTTGAAAACCGCAGAGCTTGTTAATTAACTTTGTCTACAACAATAAAATTTAAAAATTAACTAAAAAAACAAATCAACGAACGAAAGCAACATAATATTAAACAGTGTCCATTTTGTTGCCCGACTACCTGATCAGTTGAAGTTTAACAAGCTAATACCTAATAAAAATGCACTAAAGCGCATCACCGTCAAATGCCAAATGCCACTTAAGATTTTATTTGCGTTAAAAGTGTGAAATAGTTAATTATACTACCAACCGTAAGGTTTATGATGGTGTGACCTTCGCATCGCCACAATATGTAACAGTATTATGCGCACCCGTGCTTCCTGCGCGGATTTGAATTATCGAACACAGGACCGCTGTCACGGAATTGGTAAATTCAGTTAAGAAAAGAAACCCCAAAAAAAACACGAAGCAACGCAACGCGGCTGGTTTTTTATTGATGCTTTTAAACTATGCAATAGATAGGCACCACCTTCAATAAACATGCAGCTCATTTTGCGCTTTTTTGGCGAGTTGACTAATAATTCTTGCCAAGCGCAAGAACAAGCGCAAGCGGTTCGAGGGGGGACGAAAAAAGGAACATCAAAAACGCACACTCAAAACCCACGCTAGGTGCAGGCGAATACAAAAAAACGAGGCGAAGCGTCGACCCCCACAGGCGTCACCAGTCCGCCCGGTGGCGCATGTGAAGTGCATCGGGCGAGAACGGGCCCCACACACCGGTTCCTAGGAAGTGCGCGGACCTCGAAACATCCAAAATGTTCCCCAACCGGTGCGCCAACGGCTGGGTGTGTGTGTGTGTGTGTGTTTGGTTGGCTGTGACCTTGAGCAAATGCAGGAATGTTGCGTTCCGCGCGCTCTAACGCTCGCCCGCACCCGTTAGCCTGACGCTGGGCGAATCAATTGCACCGCGCGCTGGATGGGAATCTTCGCAACACCGCGGACGGGGCGGAAACGGACCAGACGCAAAGTGACCCAAAGTGAGCCCGAACCGATCGAAAGAGGATCAGCAAGAAGTGGAACAAGCGATCGAAAGGGAGAGAGATAGAGAGAGAGACAGAGGGACACCGGCGTAGTTCAGTGATTGATATTCGGATGTCGATGACTCGCGCGCAGCAGCATACTTTTTTTTTTTGTTTGGCTGTTGTATTTCGTTGCTGCTGCCGTTGCTTTTCTTTTTCGGACAGCTAGACCGGTGCGCCTCCGAAAGGGAGGTGGAACAAAGCCCGTTCGCCAAGGGTACGGCAAGAAAAAAGGCAAGAAAAAGGCCGATCGTCTCGTCAGCTACGTAATAATCTGTCTGCTCGTAAGAAGGGGTGGGGGGAGGGGAGGGAGAGAAAGGGGGGGGGGGGGGTCGCGTTACGGGCTTCTTTTTCCTCTCGAATTTTTTTTTGCTACGTTTGACCGTTCCGTGGGTACCATAAAATGCTCCCCCCCTCGCCATCCACCCCATTACCTCCTCCTCCTGCAACCCTTCTTTTTTATCTTTATTCCATCCTTAGCCTGAGGCTTACCAAAAAAAGAAAGAAAAAAAAAGGCAAATGAAACTCCCCCAAGTGACCGAGTGACGGTTTGGGGTGCGCTGGACTCCGAGACTGGCCACGCCACCGGTGGCACACATTTTACAGACGGCAGACTCCGTGCGTGTGTGTGTGTGTGTACATGACCGTTTCCCTTCTCAACAATGGTCACCCTAGAGGGTGAAGGGAGGATGGCGCGTGGTTCTTGTCTCTCTTGCGCTACGCTTTCGTAACACACGCACTCGTGCGTTCGCGTCCGGCTCGTCTTCTGATCTGAATTTTCTTAAGGTTCGTTAGCTTCCAAAAAATAAAAAATAAAAAAAAAATGCCAACCACAGAATCAGTTGGCTTTCGCGGGCGTCCATTCGAAAGGGGGTGAAGATGCCCTCAACACCCCCACCCCTCCTGCCTCCCCGAAAACACTTCCCAAAAACTCACCCCAAAAATCCGCCACCATCGGATCGGTAGGATAATAAGATGGCTATGAATATTGATGCGTGTTTTAGTTTTGCGGCGTTTTGGACCCACCAAAAACCGAACCCAAATCGCCATCGTCACCCCATCGCGCCCGCCGCGATGAAAAGGGGGTTTGAATGGTGTGCGGAGGATTCTGTTTCATTGCCCTGTTGGTTTTAATCACTGCAAAAGGTCAACCAATTTGGACTGGTGTACACGAGGTAACGGCCAACAGTAAAAAGAAAAAGCCCTCGTAAGAGAGATTAACAACCGCACAACCGATCGAGCAGCAAATGGGCCAACCGAAAACCCTTCCTTTAAGCCGCTGGGTGAATTCTTGCGAATCGTGGTTGCGCTTGTGGCGCTAATTAACGCAACGCCCAAGCCACTGAGGTCAGAGAAAGCGCGGAGGTCCCTTCGATTCGCGTTCCCTTCGATTCTCTGGAGCATGGAATGCCAATTTGTTTGACGTTCAATTACCAACGGAGTAGTCTGGGATCCTTCTTCTATGCATCGATCAAAATCTGCATCGTAGCAACCGGCAGGTCCGCTCGGTGAAGCGCTCCCAGAGGATGTCCCAAAAGAAGTGCCCAAGAAGAAACGAAAGATGAAGAAAAATAAAATCGGAAATTCCCGGATCTTGGGCGGAGAAAAAGAGCACACACACACCGAAGATCATCTGGGAGATCCTCAGGTACACGCGCGCGCGTACACACTGTTTCGCCTTATGGCTGGCAACCCTGTTTCCCATTCTCCACACCCCAGCATGAACCCTTTCCGATCGCCATCCTGAGTTGCTTTCCTGCCTTCCTTTTTTGTTGTTAGTTACGGTTTTTGGGCAATTCAATTCGCCATAACATTTGGCCCTGTTTTCCTCCTTTGCGGTGTTGTGGCCCTCTTTGCCCAGGGGGTTCCCGCTAGGCCACCGGGACTCTTAACACATCCCGAACGAAACGATGCCGTGTTTGGAGATGGATGGACCTCCGGTGGTCTTTTGTTTCCCTCACTCCCTGCCCAAAAGGGGTTACGACGCTACCTTGGACGCTGGACCAGTCGAAAGTTCCATTATTCTTTCCAACCCCTTTTCTTACGCTCCACGTTATCCACCGAGCTCCTGGCCATCTTCGAAACCATCTTCCCGAAAAAATTCTGTACGCCATAGTTTTTTTCGGCTCGCACAATCGAGATTTTGGTAGTGGTTTGCTTTATTTTCGTTGTGTTTCTCTCCACCCAAATCTTCCACCCTGTCCAGCCATTGACTCGCACAGTGCAGCTACACGCGTGCTTTTATAGCCTTGTGTGTGTGTGCTTGTGTAGAGTTTTTTCCTCCAATTTGTGTTACTCTTTTTTTTATTGTGTGTGTTGGCATGAAATTCATTGTTGAATGTTTATGCTGCAGCCGTAAACGTCGCCTAGAAGGTCATTCGCCAACGAAAGTGTCCACAGTTCGTTGAACCCTTGTCGGTCGATCGCATCGAACCGCCCAGGGAAGGCTGGTTTTCGGTTGCGCTTGCGTTTCGCGGCCAGCCCGGTTGGTTTTTTTTGGTTATTTTGGGTTGCATATCCGTCGCCCCTTTCGACCCAACTTTGTCCTCCCTTCCTTCCCCCCTTCCCAGGGATATTGAAGATGCTGGTGATGCTTGAGAAGCTGCATTTGAAATTTCATCCTCCCCGCCGGTCGCTTCGTACGTGATGATGATTTTTCAGCACAACTTCACGGGATTCCCTGGGATTTCTGGAAGGCGGTTTTGTGCATTTCTTTTCGATTCGGGTTTTTTTTTGTTATGGTTGCTGTGCACCCTTCCCATTCCACTTCCCTCCACCCCTAATGAAGGGCGGTATCGGCAAGAATGGGGCCTTTCCATGTGATGAGTTAGAATTTTATTGCTTCCTTTTGCGCAACCCACTGTTTTCCCTCACGCTCTCGATCGTTCGTTCGTTCGTTTGGGCTTTTGCTTTCAATTCAGTTTGTGATGATGATGGTCCAGGGTTTTGCCGTTGTTTTTTTTTTCGTTGCCGCAGATCTTCCCTTTTGCGTGCGCGATGGAGGTCGCCCCTGGCCGTGTTTTGGGGATGCGCGAAGAATAGCGAAAGCGAAAGTTTGGCGCAAGCGAAAGAACGCACACTCACCGGAGAAGACGATGATCGGTAGAGAATTCTGCGAACTCGCCGCACAAATTCTACCGACATCCGTTAGGCCTTGTGGTGGAATCGCTCCGTAATGCGGGGGGTGAGCTAGCTGTTATTATGTTTGTATCTTTTCCTGGAACTCCCGGGATCGATCGAGCCGAGCTTGCCGATGCGTTTGCCGGGCCACGGGCGGAATTCGCTTAGGTGTACGAATTTCTATCATGATTCATAACGTTTCGTTAGTCACAACTCTCGCTTTTGTTTTGCACGCGAAAGGTAAACCAAGCGCAAGGCGAAAAAGGTGCAAAGAATGTAAGCCTGACGGAAGAATGTTGATTGGAAAATAGTGTCTTTGTTTTGTTTCCTTCTTTGGTGGAATAAAGAAAGCATCCAGCCATCAGAAAAGCAACTCAGCTGTATACAAATCGATTTTATCTTGTATAAAGATAGCATATTTATCGATTCAAAGAAGGGAGAAAATGCATCTAGATGAGAAATATACATTTTTTGTTGATAAATTTCCGTAATATGCATCATCGTCTCATCTCAAATGCCGGAACCAGATATGGAAAATTATTCAACAAAACAATCTTTACCTAAAGAGCCTTGAAAAAGATGCAATAATTCAAGTAGAAATACAATAATTCGTGATAAATGCATTGTTCCTTCTGTAGACTTCAGAAACTCAATCCAAAATTGAGAAACCAAACCAAACCAAAATAGGGAAAAAATGTCTAAAATTACAAAATCATTAACTAGAGAAGGATTCCTATTCCTGGAAAGCATTTAAAAATTAAAGCTAAATCAAGAGATTTCAAATTCTTAACTAACTGTATGAATTAGATAAACAAGAACCGTGAAGTAAAAAGAGGATTGTTATAGAATTTTAGAACAATTCGATAAGGAAGATTATTGTAACTTCTAAATGTAGTATTTATTTGAACTTTAATAGAATTTCTAATGATTAACAACACTACACTGCAATAGAATTGTAAAGGAACGAACTTCCAGTTGGACATTTCTTTAAAACTTCTGCAGAACTTTCAGCTTCGTAAGAATTTCAACTATTCTTTAAACATAAATTGAATGGCTCAATTAGATCCTATCGCCATCAGTTAGTTGCTCTGAAGCCTGAAAGGAAGAATTCACATCAAAATCACTCAACTGCAATCCGCAATAAACAAAACCACATTGCCACCCACCTAAACAACGACATTCTACAAACATTAGACGCTCATTCCTTGTTCTCGCGCGGGCATGATCGACGCATAACTTCAAAGCTCCCAAACACCGCCGGTACAAGGTGCGAAAACACCGCTACACCGCGTTGCTGACGTACCACGCGAATGGTCGGCCCCCCCAATCTAATGGCAAACTTCCTCTCGCTCCGCAAAGCGAAAAGGCCGATGCACTTCTCAAGAACACTGACAAAAACCCCACCGAAACGCTGCCGTTATGCGACCTGGAGCAGAAAACAAAAACCCATCCACCCCGTGTGCGGCTGGTCGACCAATTAGTGGTGAATGCAGTGCCCTATCTAACAAGGAAATGCAAACACCAACGCTCGGACCGGCTGTTTAAACTGGACTTTTCTCAACGCGCGTTCTTTCCTTCAAACCCCGGCGCCCGCGCGCTTCTTCGGGCCATCCGCATTCGATCTAAATGCCGCCATCTAAGCGGCGGCGTACGCGCGTTCCCGCGATCGTATGCCCGGCATTACGTATGACATCCGTCGCGCAGCGGTACTGCTCGTTGCCGGCTCAAGGTTAGCGTGTCACGTGTCGGGCGAGAGTGCATTCACGCGGTGCGCGCGCGGTTTCGCTATTCCGGGGCGCCGACGAGTGAGCGGCCCTTGCCAACCCCCCTCAGGCCTATTGCCCAGGTGCACCAGGCCGAGAAGTAGGTAAATGTTGAAAATGATTGCCACAAATGTTTCGCTAGTTGCGCCAGTGTTGGTGTACATGTCCGCACCGTTCGGTAAGAACACACTTTACATTCTACTCACACGCTGTGAAGATCGCGAAGAAAGGGTGGATGGGCACCCGGGTGGGCGGTGATGCCGGCTTAGATCATTTGTCGGGCTAGAAAATGATGAAATGATGCCACTCTTTACCGCCGTTTCAGTGTGTGTGTGTGTGTCCCGCATGTGCAAACGACGCAAATCATACGAAAGGCCAGAAGGTAATCGATCGAGGAATGCATTCACTGCACCGTCCCCGATAGTTTCCGCCATCGGATTTCGGACCACAACCCGGGACCCGCGGGAGGGCATTGACCGGGGTGGCCGGGACCACTTGAAAACTATTCTCTAGGACTAGGACTAGGTGTGTACTTTTTTTCTGATTTGTTTTCATTTTGTGTGTATGTGTGTGAGTGTGCGAAACAAATGGCGCCGGAAGCAAAAGCCATTAGGGGTTGAAGGAGCTTTTGGGATCAAGCAAAAGCTGATTTTGCAACCAGAGGAATTATTAAGCAGCTTGCACCATTTCTAATTACGAATGGCATTTTTCAATCAAAGTTAACAGAAATAACGAAGAGGATAGTCCCCGAGATACGCGGTGGTTTTGGAAATTTGACAGATGAGCTAGTTTATATCACAAAATCTAAGCGTAAAGATACAAAATTGGTCCAAAAATTCTTTTTTGTCATAAAAATCTTTCTTTCAAACTTAATTTAATGTAATCTTTCTATAAATCGGCTGATACGGTGAATAATTTAAGTGCAGAGAAGGAAGTCGACTCTGTGACTTTGAAGTATAAACGAAATTTCTCCAGGACTCCGCTAGCGATCCGCCATAATAGCGTATTTCGGGGACTACCTATACATTTGTTTTAAATGCTTTTAACAAATAATTCTGGACGGTTTCTTTTTAAGATGAGAATAAATCAAACCAGTTTATCTTTAATTAGTTCAAATTACCTTTAATTTGTACTGAATTATTGGAAACTTTTTTTTATATAAAAATTTTAACAAATTTCCGGACATGCACCCTGACCACAATTACAGCCAAACCACCAACGGCATGCTGTCTCGAAGCAATGATTCAAATATCGAATTGCAGCACGCAAAAAATGCCACATGCCGACCTTGAAAATAGAGCGCACCATACGAAGCGCCCACAAATATGCCACCCCTTCCTTAAATTCACAGTTAAGCTTCCTCGAACATCGGCTGTGGAGACCCACTCAGCGAACAACTGAAACGCACGTGTACGAAAATGGGTCCCCGGGCCGGGTCACCACTTTGCTTTATCAGCATGCATTTGGAGAACAGAACCATTTTCAAGTGCAAGCGCGATTGCGTAGTTTTATTGCTAGCGCAACATTCATCAATAGTGCCGGGCCGGCGGCGGTGGTTTAGCCGGGTCGCACTTGACACACATACAATGGGGCCTGGGCACCAATGTATGACAACCCCCCCAGTACATTGCCCTTTTTGCGTCCCAGTAGGCGAAAGGGAGGGGAGGGTCGAGGGGGATGGCTGGGGGGAGAGTCGGCCCTTGGCGGTGGTAATCGTAGAACCCGCTAGTTGCCGTTCGGTCGCCTACTCATAGCTGCGCCCCGGCCACCAACTTTAGTCATCCAGTGGCTAGTGGCTAGGTCATTGCCATTAGTTTGGCGTTTGTGATTGAGTGTTCGACACTGGTGTGGTGGTTGTGTGGTGTGACATGGGGGGCCGCGCGGACACCAAGGGGCGAACGGATATGCAACTGGCGTCATTTTCCGGCGCATGGTTTGTAACCAAGCCGCAATGGGCAATGCGATTTGTCACCGGTGTGAAATGTAAGCGAAAATTAATGTTTGAAGTTTTTTGCTTTCAGATTTTAAATTTAGAATGCAGTTTTCTTAGCAGCAAATACGCATTTCCTAGAAGAATTTTGCAAAGTTTTTCAAATTCTGTTTCCAAATACCTTCTGCTGCCATCATCTTTAAGGGAGGAAACGCTCTCAGATATTCATGAAAGATCATTTCCGTGATATTGTTACAGGAAAATTAGCTCAAATATTATATTGGAATATAATTAATATTATATTAGATTTTGTACAAATTGCCCAATGTACAATGTGCCATAAAATGGCCAATAAGTTCCCTCAATGCGCTACGAGTTAGTCATAAAATAATAAGATTTTTATAGTATTTTTAAAAAAGATATTTACTATTTTTTAGGGCCAAATACTTAAATTTGTAATTAATGGCGAAATGGTGGACTTTTAAAGTAGGAACAACGGTTCCCTCTAATTTGGTAAATTTTCCTCTAATTTGGTAAATATTTTATGTATAATCTATAATGTTTTTATAAAGCTTTTCTAAAAAAAAAAAGCTCTCATCTAGTATAAGGAAATGTTGCAAATGTCAAAAAAATAATTTGAGATGCGAAACGATAATTTTAGAAGCACGTGTTTGAACATTGAACAAATTCGTTAATTTAGAGCTGGGGATATATTTACTCTTTGCTGTATTATAAGCAAATATTCGCGGGACCTTAAGCTTCGCGGGAACGCAACGATCCTCTCAAGCGAATTAATGTCTCTATACATTTAATCAATGAAGTATACAACAAGATTTGTGCTAACATAACAGTGCCAGCAATAAAAACGATCATACGATCATCGCGAGTAGCACAATTAACAGACACGCGTGACCAGCCGCAAAATGTTGTGCCGTGACGCAAAAACAAAGATGCGACAGATCCCGCAAATGCAAATGCGTTACACCAGCAACCCGGTGCCGGCGGTTATGCAACAATTCCCAACCGAGCGTGCGGGGAAACCCGGGTAATGTAACCATTTATGCATCCAGAATTTATTACCCGTCTAGGTTTCGGTTTGGCCGGCGATCTGGTTTGACCACATTTTCCGTTCAAACGGTTTCGTTGTGTAATCCGGCCGGCCGGCCGGATCATCCTCTGCGTGTGCTGTTGGGGCTCCGAACCCCTGTTGCTGTTTGATAATATCGGCAAAAGGATCCGCGGAATACCTTCGCCGAGAGGATCGTGCATGAATGAAAGAGAGAGGGAGAGAGAGTGAGATAGAAAAAAAACACAACGTAACAAGGCACTATGGAAATGGATTGTGCCATTGCCTATTCTCATCGTTTTAAGAGCGTTCTTTTACAATTTTAATGGTCCGCTTGTGTGTGTTTTTTCTTCTCATACACTCGTTGATATTTTTTGTACATACCAACTATAATCGTGTATCGTTGCTGCTGATGGTGATGATGATGATGATGATCGTAATGCAAGCTGAACCCTTGCCAAAAATCCGGTTGACCTTGGACCTGGATGTTGAACTCGGCAAGGAAGGGCCAAAACACGTCGACAACGTGCGACGACTTGGCAAGGATTTCATGCTTAGCTCGCACCGTTGCTGTTGCTGTGGTGATGAAAAAAAGGGAATTTTAAAACGAATTCTTACATCCAAGATGCGGCGCAAATGAATAAGAAAAAGGCTGCGAAGAACACAAAAAAAAGGCTCATAAAAACGAATTTCTGCTACCCGTGTCGTTAGTTTTGCGTAGCGAAATATGCAATTTTTGGTTGAAAATTTCCGTGAACAAAAAAATGAAGGGACCCGATCGTGTTTCAAGATCGTTGACCCCTACCGTTACGAACGGTGCCAGGTGGTTGCCAAATTTTGCAGATGTCATAATGCCCAAATTAACCCCCCCGGTTTCATGCTGTTGCGGCAACACACGGTGGGAAACAACAACAGCAACTTATTTGCCATATGCATTCCCCGTAACCTGGCAAGGATCCGCGCCATCGAGCCTGGAAAGGGGTGTAAAAATGGTTGCTCCGAACGAAAGCGAGCGAATGAAATAGAAGTAAAACAAAGCCATTCGACCCTTAATTGGGCAAATCCATGCCGCAAACTAAAGTGCTAGAAAATTGCCTTTATGCAAAAAGATTTCACGTCAGCTAGCAGGCTGGAGACACTCCTCACGCTGCTATTCTCGGTCATTCACCTTAGCAGGGGACAACAACAGCAGCAGCAAAAAAAAAGCCGAGAAGCAAACGAAATCATCAACCAACTTGCCTATCCGGCGGATCGGCAGATACAAAATTGCCGGCACCAATCGAACTGATTAAGATTGACCGCAAAGTCGTCGGCATTGTTTAGACGGCGCACCAAAAGGGGTTAAATCACCGCCCAGGGCGTATGATGTGCTCGGGCGCATTAGACATTAGTATGTATCCGTATCCACTTCGGATGTTGAACCGCCCGGTGTGCTTTGGCACATGCAACTGCTGAACCAATGGGGGTTCAGCATAATTCCCGTATTTGATTTGATTCTGCGCTCGTTTGCTTCATCCCGTTGGGACATGTGTTGTTCCCCCGGTACGGCCCACCATGCGGCTCCATCGCTCTGGTAGCGCTTCCGTGCAAGGTGATTTAATTGATTTTTTTGCTTTTCTTTTGTACAGCGAGTTTTAGCAAAAAAAATTAGTGCATTAAATTAAATTCTACAAAATGATCGACTTTAACCAAAAATACTAACAATATTAATTGGCTAGAATAAGATTAAATTTAAAATCATAAAGAACGAATTAAATTGATGAACTGTAATTGTTGAATTGTAGATTAAAATGAATGCTTTGCTCAAACTATAGTTTTTGTTTTTCTGAATTATAGAATATGACTCATTACAGTGTTTAATACAATTATTTTTTTTCATTACTGGTTTACTTATTGTTTTATTTATTCGTTAATTTGAAAACTTTTGAATTAAGTAATCTTTATATTATTTTATACTATTTTTATATTATTTTATACTATTTTTATATTATTTTTTTGTTTTATACTATTATTTACTATTTTTAAATGGTCATTAGTCTATAGTTGTAGTTCATCTCTAGTTCATTTGCTCTAATGCTAATAAATTTCATGTAAACGTTATGGTATCGCCAACGTTTGCTTCCTTAACTCACGTCATGTAATACATAGATAATTTTAAATAAATTTAAAACAATATGTTAATTTACAACAATCAACGTAAGAATAAAAAAAAGCTTTTTGCTAATGAATCGCGCATAAAAGACCCAACAAGCACCCAATGTTGATGCTATAAAAATGTGAAAAGCGCTCTGCAAGAACGATCTGCCATAGAACACCTCGAGGAATGTTTTGTGGGAACTGACCCACTAAACCGAAACTGGAAACCGATGCCTTATGCGCAACAGGATGATATTCCATTCAAAGTGAAGCGTACGCGTATCACTCACACCTGCGCATATGCGCATCAACCTGTTCAGCGTCGCTACTTTCAATTATGCAGAAGCAAAAAAAACAACAACAAAAGAGCACCGAACCACCGAACCGCTGGTGGAAGGAGCGAGGCACCAACACACACACACATCTTTGGCTTCCTGGTGCATCAACACGCCTACCACACGCAGGCGCTTCTTCCCTTCCCCCTCGCGGGTGGGGAACGGGGGGTGGAGGGTGACTCGATCGATTCGTCCGTTTCTCACGCCAGCTAATCAAAACCCATACGGCCCCGTGCCGCATCGCGTAATCTCATCGCGGGGGGGGGGGCTGGAAAGCTGATGCGCGGTGGAGCGGTGCCACCTTTTTTATCCAATTCCGATTTGCATTTCTAATGTTTCTCCACCCCCGGGGCCTTCCGCGGCCCCAACACCAACGCCACCTGAATCCGAGCATTTTCTGGTGACATTTACACGCCCCGAGCCGAGCGGTTCAAGATGTGCGCCTGGCGGCTGCAGTCACAGGGCCCATGTGAAGCGCGAAGTGTGTTGCTGCGGTGTCGGAGCGATATTTCTGTTGTGCCGGTATTTGATGTCGCCTAAGCACGGCGGCGAACGAGCTTTCTGTGCCATTAAACTTGTTCAAGGTCGTCGCTGGCGGTAGGGGGAGGCGAGCGCGAACGAGTGAAGGAGCATGAAAGAGGGGTAAGTGAAGGGGGGTAGGTGGAGGGAGAGGAAAGAGGGACCACCGTTTGCCATAGCGATCTGTCATCTTCGATCCTGCTCAGCATGAGCGCAAGTGCAGCTAGAAGCGCTGGAGAGTAGCGAGCACGTGGTGGCCCGACGCATGAAATGCTGCTCAAAATGTTTCACCGTTTGTTTACAGCGGTTTCTCACGCAGCAATCGCCATAGCAACCTTTCGGATGCCTTCCGAGCTTGAATTTTGATCGAGACCGGATTTGTCGCTTCGGCTAACTCCTACCACGGTCGTGATCGATTAGCTGTTGACTATCATAATCAAGCTGCAAAATAAGATAATCCATCTGAATGTCATTCAGACTGGAAAAAAATTCCATCGAAATACGCTCGGCATGAGGACAACGCTAGTAATGTCTTAATCTAATCTTTAAATACCTTGATCGCAATATCAGATCAGAAATAGCCTCACTCCCCTCTCTCTTTTACTACAAGAATTGTTATTACGACACATTTTCCACATTCCAACCATGCGATGGTATGTGTTGTGGATAGCGTGTAGGACGAGTAGCTGTACCAGTGCACTCGACAATGACGTCAGTTATAGTAACCATCAGCCCGCTATCGGCCATTCATCTTTTGTGTGTTTCTAATCATACGCCCCACGCTATATGCATTGATTTTGCGTAAATCAATAGCAACGAATTTTCAAACGCCATCACACGAACTGCAGCAAAGATAGCGCCTATCAGCCGCGTATAGTAGCTGTCAATAACCTTCCGCTGTGACATTTTTTGGCAGTCTAACGGCACGGCTGATAAGCTGATGTGTCCGATGCTGTCGATGCGCGCGCTCTGCAGGTCCAGTTGCTATCGGTTTGGGTTGCCGCTTAGTTTGCCGGAGCCAGTAAAGAGGGTCATGAAACCTGGCCAAGGTGGATTTGTGCGCGAGGGCGAGTTGGGAACCCGATACCCGTCCAAGCCGATTCCACACCGCGACCAACAGCGGCTTTCGGGTGAATACGGGGTGAACGAACGATCTGGCGGTCTCTCCTGCGATGCGGCCATTTATCGTTCGTTCAACCCATTCACAAAACCCTCCCCCCCTCCCTGGGTCGTTTGGCGTGGAAGGCACGAATTGCAATCATAGACAATCTAGCCCGATTGAGCCCCGTGAATCATGGTCAGCTAGGAATAGGGGCGGACGTATTATAGCTGATGTAGTTGCGTACGGGTGTGTATCTGTGTGTCCCATCGCGTCATATGTTGTCAAACGGTAAGCTTAGATACAAGTGTTGCTCTTATTTATCCACTGGGTATGGATTGAAGGTGTAGAAATGCAGAATTCAGATCAAATAAATTAAACACAAATATTTATCCGCACAACTTCCGCTTAAATTATGATTGATACGATTGGTCAACGCTTACGTGTTTGATCTGATGCAGTTGAAGGTCGTCTCATCTTTCGGCAAGGCCAGACTAGAGAAAGCTTTAATGGTCTCACAGATCTAAGAAGAAGAAAGAAGAAAAGAAGAAGTAATATCAGTAATATCATATAAATGGCAGTTGAAGTAGTAATAGAAGTTGCAGTAGTAGTTGGTAGTAGGAGGAGTATCAATAGTAGAAGTATTAGTAGTATTAATGGTAACAGTAGGAGAAGAATATGGTTTAAAGGTTTCTATTCACTAGGTCTTTTATCTAAGTTACATTTCTGCTTTAGATAAGGAATATAAGCAAATTATCTAAAAGTAATCTTAGTATTATAAAGTCCAAGACCTTAGTCCTATAAAGTCCCTGTGGAACAAAGTATCATCTTCTTGTTGATGTTTTGTATTCCGAATAATGTACCTGATGTACCACTAAACTAAGCAATGTACCGCCCGAACAAGGATATCTTTGCTTAGTTACTTTAATAATATTAAAATTAGATATTAACAGAGCAAAAAGAAATAGGTGTATGATGTTCAAACTACATAATGCTTGACTTGCAAATTGTTACAAAAATATAACAATTTAAACCACCTGTTTTGTAACTCTCATTCGATTATGGGACAGAGACGAAAGAATTCTTATGGAATTCAAAGTCTCTATAAGCCATATAAAAACAACCTCATTTGATTATTGTTTAATTTCGCACTACGCTGTCTGAATTATGCACCGTCACATAACTTTGGTCCCACACTGTAGCGCGGCAGCGATGCTCACCGCTCATAGCTTTCGAATGTTTACCAAGCTCCGGCAAAGTAGGCCTACTTATACTCTACCTGAGCAACGCGGCTCGCAGGTGAACAGCGCGTGAGCGTGGATCGGGCAGTTGTAAATTTACCTACTATCGCTACCATTACAGCTCGGTAACCGTGTAACTATACTTCACCAAACAGGGTACCACATGCGCAGTTGAAACAGATCGACAGCAAGCAGCACACCAGCAGCCAAAAATCATCTGTTTGCGCGAAGGAACCGCAAAGGAATCGGGAAACACGATCGATACGTTCAGCTAGGTAACGCTTATCACCCTTTTTTTTAAGCAGCGGATGTTGTTTGCCTTCACGGCGTAAGACAAAATGTTGCATTATTATCTACAACGTCCGGCAGTGACGTTGCCTCGGTTCGGCTTGGCTGACAAATCGGATGCACACGATCGACACATCAGTGCGCAGATTGGAACAAGAATATCTACACCACCTCCAACTGTTTCCTTGGTTATCTCGTCTTAATATTTTTTTTTCGCCTTCTTTATCTCCCACAGCAACCTCGATAATCGTCGACGAGCAACTGGGACGGATGGTGTGACCTTTGACACACCCAGAACAGCGGTTTTCAAATGTTGGAAAAGAGAAAACGGTAACGGTATCGACGTGTGATATCGCAGTGTGACCGTCAAACTGTGGATCGCTTTTGGAGGAAGGCCATCCAACGAACATTATCATTGTGATTGGATTATCAGCCAGCGGAGAGCACTGCGCGCTGCGTTTGTTTGCGGGTGTAAATCAGTCGCTAATACGTAGCGTAACGGTCGCAGAAAAAGAAACCGTAAAGCAACACGACGGTCGCTACGATCAACAACGGAAAAACAAAAACATTTTCGAGCGGGGAGAGCAGGTTTCGCTTTTAGTTGCAAACAAAGTAGCCAGCATAGGCGCACCGTCGGTCCGGTGTGCATTCGAAAGTGATAGCGTACACCCGGGTGTGCACCACATCGTTGGTTGATCTGTTCGGAGCGTGTGGCTTGTTTCGTAAAGGACAACAATAGCTGTGCCAATTGTGCATAATGTGCATTCTGTTCGTTTACGTTGGTGATGGTTCCGTGCCGGGACGGTACCGGTTAGTGTTGGCATCAAACCGAGATGAATTTTACGCTCGTCCGGCCAAGTCGGCTGCACCGTGGGAGGAAAATGCTCGTGTCATTGGGGGTCGTGATATGGAACCGGGTCGTGAAGGTGGTACTTGGCTGGCGATCGGCAACCATCCCGAAGGGCGGATCAAACTCGGCGCGCTGCTTAACGTAACCGGCGAAACTAAGCCTAACGTTACCAATGGCCGGGGGCCGATCGTGGCTAATTTCTTAACGGGAGAACTAACCGGCCGTACGTACAGCGAACAGCTACTAGCTCAGGATAACTTCGGTGCGTTCAATTTCGTTTCGATTGAGTTGAATACGACGAATGGCGATGGGGAAGATCGCCCGGAGGGTTCAAGCCAAACTGCCGGAGGGACCATACTGCACACGAGCAATGCTCCACACAGTATTGCCACGTGTAAGACCGGCGAAGCGTTGGGATTTGGCAATAGTACGCTGGAAAAGCCGCTGCAGAAAGTTTGCCAAGGAAGGGACCAGTTTGCCGAGATCGTCACTAGACGTAATGTACCTTTTGCCGATAAAGATGCCTTCGTGGACGAACTTATGGGATTGTTAAAGAACGATGTGCGGTAAGTATTGCTTGGTGTTGCTAGAATCCATCCAAACTTCCAAATTTATCACGCACCACTTCTTTACAGCCACTTTCCGGACGCTGAATTGACGAGGCGCGCTGGACAGCACGCGGAATTTCTTTCGAGCATTAACGTGCGCATGCCCAACGGTAGTTACGGCAGTAGAACCCGTACAGTGATACTCATTGATCAAAGTAATCACATGGAATTCATCGAGGAAACGTTGGTTGGCACAGATCCTCTTACAGGAGAATGGCTAACTACGAGAATTGAACGAGAATTCTCCTAGCGCTAATAGCTAACAAGTAGCACAGTATCGTTTTATATCGATATGGACAATTACTTTAACATCTGTTTCAAATTATAAACAGCTTCTTGACGATGAATAGCGGATGGTTGGATTATGCAGCGTATAGTTCTTCAAATATGTTTATGCTGTTGATATTTCCGAATCGTCTTGAGTTACTTCCGCTTTGTACCAGCCTTTAGTAGCCGTTTCTTGGATCCGGCAGCTGCACCTTTCCTCGCACCCTTTACAATGCTCTTAAATTGTCCTGCATTTTTCGCTCGTTTCCTGTAAACATAAGAATCGATATAAAATATTGTTTGATCTAATTTCTTAAAAAAGATGGCTATAACATCACCTACCTTCGATTGAGAGAATTACGGCTAAGCGGAACATACGCGTATGGTTCGTGCTTGCCCTTACGTAGCATATCACCGGACGCTTTCTTTGCACGATATTCGGCACCGGTCGAAACGTTCGATTTCGCCGTGCGATTCGACTTGCTGCTGTAACCAGACTTCACAGAGGCAGCCGTCGGTCGATGGATACCCTTACCACCGGCCACATATCGACTCGACGTGCCCGTCATGCCTGACCGTGCGCTGAGCGCATCGATAGCCTTGCGCTTCCGGGACGAAGGTCCGTCATCGTCCGCGTTCGGCTCAAAGTCCTGTTCGGCCTGACTGTCATCGCTATCTTCCTGATCGTAGATGCGCTTTTTCGCCTTGTCTTCATACCCAACAGCCTCATCCGGATCCTCGTCAGAATCGGAATAATCTTCAATATCCTTGATGATGAGCCGACCATCGGCGGCCGTTTTGAATCCACGGTTCGCATCCTTTCGCTGTTTGCTGGGGCCGGCTCGCGATTCCTTACTTGTGTCTTCCATTGGTTCATTAGCTGAAAGCAAAACAAATTCACATGTCGAATTAGAACAATACTTTAGGAAGCAGAATGGAAGGCCCCCCCAACACACACACGTACTTGTAATTTTTCCAATCGCATCCAGATCTGCCAAATCAACTATGTTATCTTCCGATTCCTTTATGAACGTATCCACTCCCTTCTTCTTTGCACGACCCTTCCGTTCATCTTCCACGCCAGAATCCGAATCAGAGTCCGCGAGAATATCCTCAATCCTGTTTTGGAAACAAAATGTCGTTAATGGTTCGAAATAATAAATTTTCCTTCTATAAATCTGCCATACGTTAAGCTCTTCTTCTGCAGTTCGCTCGCAAAGTCGGCGTCATCGTCGTCCTCCACCTCGGCATCATCCTTGCCTTCACGGTCCTGCTTGTTGCGTTTCGCTCGGCCCAAATCCTTTCGGATTTTCTTCAAACGCTTGTGCGTCTCCTCATCGTTCCCTGGTACAAGTTGTATGACTTCTTGTGCACCAAACCGCTTGCACAATTTCTTCCAAATATAACCCAACAGCAACCGGCAATGACGTTTCGTGTCCGGAACCATCAGCGAGAGACTGTTTACCTAACGTGGCAAAAGTAAAAAAAAGTGAATAATGTTACAATTTTTGCTATGAACTTCTTCTAGCGTTAAAGTCAAGACTTACGATCAAGGAAAGGTAGTTGGTCACAAGAGGAATCGGAAGAATTCTCGTGTAGGTGTACAGGAAATGTAGAGCAGCATCGACTTCCGTTCGTGCTTTACCCAACAGGAAGGTAAGCACCTGATCTAGCATAAACTTCAGTGAATCGATCGATAACGATCCAGTAAACTTTTCCAGCACGGTACGCAGCACACAAATCGTATTGGATACCAGCTGACTATCGCCCATAAAGCCAGCAATGATAAGCTCGATGAATTCGTTAATTTTTTCCTCATTCTGTAAGATTAAACGATTAATTCGTGACACAAATATGATCAACTGTCCCACAATTGCACTATTGACTTACATCGAACAATTCACCGATTTTTTCCAACAGGTCCGTACCAATGTTTTCCTTCTTTACGGGTTCGTAATGATACGTGGCGACCACTTCCGAGATTGTGCGTGTCACCAATTTGCCATTCAACAAAACCGGCGACTGTTTTTCCAATACCAGTTTCAAACATCTGTAAATGGAAAAAAATAGTATTCCGATTACTTCGTGAACTTCAACAGCTCAGCAACTACTCCAAACCTACGTTAAACGTGGTGCCTGAATGCCATCGTACGTCAAGTGCATCGTACCGAGAAGCAGCTTCTCGATATTGCCCAGCTTGGCTTCCACAAACGCCACACAGCCTTCATTTTCTGAGCTCAAAATTTCTTGCAGCAATTTAAACGCTTTCTTCATCTGCCGACGTATGTTGGCGTTCGATTTGGCGACCGTTTCCTGCTTTTTATCCTGCTTCAATATGAACGTGATGTACTTTTTGTAAATCTCGTTCAGCTTCTCCTTCGTTTGGTACAGGGCCAGTTGCTCCACAATGTCGAACAGTGTGTCGTAAATAAATGTTCCCGGTGCCTTCTCTTGCAGTTGCTGCAATGCCACATTAAACATCTCATCCAGCACCGGTGCGGGTGTGATGGAAAGGTACGCTTGTATCGCTTCAAATGCGGCTTGACGAACTTCATTCTCGTAGCTCCCTTTCGGTTTCGTGGTGTAGATGTTAAACAAACGTGGCAGGAAATTTTTCGCATACCGGCCAATTTCTTCCCGATCGATGGGCGTTTCGAGGTGCGTTATAAGCTCCTTCAAACCGTCCAATATGGGGGACCGAAGATCGGGATTTTCGTTCAGCACCATACCGAGCGTTTTCGCAATCAGCCGGAAGTTGGACACATCCTTCGGTTTGCGACAGAACCCGGGAAATAGACCCCAAAGCTGACAGCACAGCAACTCGAAGATGTGTGCTTGATGCTTGTTGTTCGATTCTTTAAACTTTTGCCACAACATGTAGCACTGGTAGGCGAGTTTCAAAATGACATTGTTGAACAGTTCGAAGCTCGAGTTCTGTAGACCTTCGCGCAACAGCGGCAACATCCACGTACGATCAAGATCTATCTTTCCGTCCTCTCCGGCGAGTGGGATACACTGCAGCACTAGGCTGGTATCCATGGAGCCCACGGCTTGCAGGACGGCATGTTCGATTTGGATGCGTGTCGATGACTGAGGATCGTAGCGGGCGCCGAGCGTTGTCAGGGCGGGTGCCAATGTTTCGCCAAAGTATTGTCCCGTGGTATCAAACGCTACAGCCAAGATGATCAATACTTGTTTGGAGGCATGCCCGAACGGAGCTGTACAAAGTACATCAATCACGTACTTCAGTACCTTCTCCAGTGAAGCGCGGTGTTTTTCTACTTCTTCCGCATCGACACAGCATGGTTGAACGCACTCGTAAAGAATGTCCTTCAGGGCATTGGAAGCAGCCGATACTACGTCCAATTTTTCGGAAGACCAGAAATCTTGAGCACACACCTGTACGAACTTGGGTAGAGCTGTACTGCAAAGCACGAGATCGTACTTGGCCAGAAACAGATGGCCCTCTTTGAGCACCGTCAACCAGGCGATGATCTGACGCGAATCGGACCGATCCGGACGGTAATCGTACAGCGCGGACAGTAGCTTCCCTGCCAACACGGGAGTAAGATTTTCCGTCCTTGACGAAAATAGTGAGTGGAAGGTTTGGAAGCAATTCGCACGAATCAACACGTTAGTGGCGGTCATGATCGATAGGAGATTCTCCGATACCATCTTGATGTCCTCTTTGTTAAATCCGGGCAACGCATTATGCAGCAGACCTAGCGTGTGCAAAATGACCGTTTGGTTGTTGGCAATATTTTCCGGCTTAAATTGCCCACTGCAGAACCGTGCCACACGACCACCTGCCGGGTGATGCTTTACATGGGTTGCTTTATGTGATTGCTCCGTAAGGTCACCATCATCTTGATCTTGCTTGGGTGGAAGCATAAAGCAGCTCCCGTGAATCACGGCTACCACCGCATGGTGAGCCGCTTTGCGCAGTTTCGGCTTGGTGTGTGTGGTGAACGCTAGTATGGCGTCGAAAAATTTCAACGTTGAAGACATCTTCCACTGATCGTAGGCCTGCGCCCGTAACAATACCGACATGCAACCGATCAGATTGCGGACCATTGCTTGGTTTACCGTCTCGGTATATCTTTCGAGCAGCGCTAGCAGTGTCGGTGCCGTGTCCGAGAACTTGTGACGCAGCACGGCTTGCGGTACGGACTTGATGCCCATGGCTAACAGTGAAACGGCTGCATTGATGTCGTTATCTTCTTTGGCCGCTTCAATCGTCTCCATTAGGGCGAGAAAGTATTCGGTGCTGCTCTGAGTGCCCGACTGCTCCTTAATAACCTCGGTAAGGGCGGCCAGTATCGCAAGCATATCTTTCTGCAGTTGAGAATCGGCACGGAAGCTGGTCAGAAGTCTGAAAGAAAAATTTGTATGATGAAAATTACTTAGCCACGTGAGTGTGACATGCATTCCTTACTTCTTGAAGCTCATATTTGAACAAGCACTCCAGTTGGAGGCGAACGTTTGGAAGGTTTTGAACGTTCCCTGCTGCGAATCGGACATCATTTCATCGTCGCCATCTTTCATGCTGAATGATTTCATACTGGCCGCAATATCGTTCACTGTCGGTGGCTTGGCTCTGCCCGTACCTCCACTGCCGTACGACTGAATGGCTTCATGTTTCAGGACAGCTTCGAGTGTTAACTTGCTTTTCTGGTCAACTGGCTCGCCCGGCGGGGCAAGACTGAGATTTGTTTGGAAGAACCGGCTTTTTGCCTTGGTACGATGTTTGCTTTCCTGAGGATTGGACGATGAAGCACCTCCCTTCTTCCATCGCTTTGAACCATCTTTCCTCTTTAGTTTCGAACGAAATTTACTCATTTTCGTAAGTTGCGGTGCGCACAAACTCTTTTGATTATTAATTTTTTGTAAAACACACAGAATGGAGCGATGCACGTGCACGAGTTTTGGTTGAATGCGATCAAAACAGCTACGGCTGTCAGAATCGCACAGATGACAGGTGTTGTTTTGGGGTGAGTTTATTGCGACTTGGGGAAAAAATTACTTTTTTGGGATAAAATTAATTGATATTTATATAGTGTAAAATACAAATATTGTATGCTCATGCATCAGTCTACATTATTACATGCAAAATATTGCGGAATAATATTTTTAAAGAACAGAAATAAAGCCCCTTATTTTGGTGTGGCGTTGACTTCCCAATCAAAACAAACAACCGCTGTCAAAATTCCTCAAACGATACACACGTGTTAGCACGAGAAAGTTGCGTTCCATTTTTATGTGAAAAATCTTTCTTAAAACAAACTAACCGGCGTAAAAATGCCGGACAAAATAAAATTCGGCGATGTGGGGAGTGACTACGAGCCATCAGCATCGGAAGATGAGTACAGCGAAGGGGAAAAAGAACTGTTGAAAAATGTGCGGCAACGACGTCGCAATGATTACGATGAGGACGATCAAATGCAACGCCAAGCGGTGCTAGGATTCGACGACGAGGAAGATTACGATGAAGAGGACGAAGAGCCAGATTTCGACGATATCCGCAAATTTGAACACGACAGTGATATCGATGATCAGGACGAGGAGGACTTTCTTCCCGATCGCAATGCGTGGGGTTCGAAGGCTGGCGCATACTATGGCACCGGTTACAAGGACCGGGACTACGATACGCTCACGGCACAGGAGGAGGAATTGGCCCGGCTGGAAGAAGAGGAAGCGATGGAGATGCAGCAGCGCCTTATTAAAGGCATGACCGATGAAGACTTTGGACTCGATGATTTATGGTCGGGCGATGAGACGGAGCTTCTGGGAGATGAGCTGGAACATGCCGAAGAAAAACCGGCAAAAGGAAAACAGAAAGGCAAGAAGGCCGCCTTTAGCAGTAAAGAAGAAATAGTGATAAAAGGAGATTTATCGGGTTTGAGCGATAGTCAGCGGCTGGAGCTGTTTCGCAAAGAGTCGCCAGAGTTCGCGGGATTGGTTAAAGAATGTTCTGCCAAGTTGGGCGAATGTGCCAATGTACTGGAACCTATTTTGGAGTTGCTTAAAAAACACAACCAACTGTCGCATCCTGTTGGGCAGTTGCTGGCAAAGCGCTTCGAGCTACACATGCTTTACTGTAGCAATATAAGCTTCTATGTGCTGCAAAAGTCGCAACGGGTTGATATCCGCAACCATCCGCTGGTGAAACGATTGCTGCAGCTAAAACGGTTGGTGCAAGAGATGGAGCAAAAGTACGAGCAAACGGCCAAAGCGCAGGTGGAAGAACTACTGGAGGCACAGGCAGAAGGTATGGACATAAGCTTCCACGATGAACTCGGAAATGGAAAGTTGAAAACGAAGAAGAGCCAACGTTTGCGAGTTCTTGATCAGTTAGAACAAATGGACTCAGACCAAGAACAGGACGATGCCGAGAGTGAAGAAAGCGAACACGAAGAATATTCTGCGAAACGCATAAAATTAGACACAACCAAGGAACATTCGGCGGAGGAGGATGACGAGGAGGAACAGCTGGACGACATGGAAGAGATGGATGCCGACGGGAAACGCAAGATCACCTACCAGATTGCCAAAAACAAGGGTCTATCGGCACGCAAGCGCAAGGATCAACGTAACATTCGCGTGAAGAATAAACAGAAATTCCGCAAGGCAATGATCCGTCGAAAGGGCTCCGTACGACCGGTTCGCACCGAAACGAAGCGATACACGGGCGAAACGAACATTAAACCTTATGTTAAGCGAGGAATTAAGCTAAAGTAAGATAGACACAACCTCGCGTCCGATCGTGGGTCGATTTCTTGGTGTTCACAAGCAACTTTATTTTCAAATGCACGTAACGTGTCTATCAGGAGCGTGTTTGTTACAGCGATGAAAATGGAAAACTTATCAATATAAAGAATGGAAAAGTAGCTGGTTAAGTGGATGGTTATGAGCATGTAATACGAAAGAAAGGGAAGCACTATTACAAATAGTAATGTTCGCTCGTATGATAAAGACATGGAACGACGCGTATACAGAAAGCAGTACAGAATAGAGAAAAAAAAACAATGTTTGCAAGTAAATTGAATGTAAGCACCATGGAAATATTGTACTTCCTTTGGTGATGAACATGACTGTCTCAGAAGGGTCAAAATTAAATGAATGTTGAGGGAACGCGCTACGCTGGACCGTCCAGTCTATTACTTCAACAAGAGTTTCCGAAAATCGTCGTTTGATTTTGGTTTATCTTCTTCTTGACCACTTGTCACCGTAGAAGTAGCGCTCTTTTTCAAGACAGCGGTCGGAATCATGGGCGATAACTTTTGCTTCACATCCCTAGAAGATTAAAACAAAAAAGATGACAATCAGTTCATTTACGTATTTGACCACAGAAAAAAAACGCTCACACTTACCCTTTGGTCAGTAGTTTCTTGCCGGAACCGAGGCTAAAGCTCGACCCACCGCCATCTCCCACGGCAAGATTAGGTTCGGTTGCGGTTGGATTTTTCTTCGGTGGCGGTGACGAAATGGCAACTGTAATCGTGAACCCATCGATCACGTGTTGATCCATTTTCAGTACCGCATTCTTGGCGGCCGTCTCCGTTTCGTACTCCAGGTACGCCAACCCCTTCGATTTGCCACTTCTGAAGCAAACAATGCGTATGTCTCGGATGGGACCGAATGGTTTAAACAATTTCTCCAGCTCATTTCGGCCCAAGTTAAATGGGAGCCCTTTGATGAACAGTTTGTTCGGTTCGAAAGACGACGAATACTTAAACTGATGCTGACGATTCGCCTTATCGCGTGCCACATTGGAAATAAACACTGGACGCCCGTTCAATGGACGGCGATCGAAACTGAGCGCTTTCGGCACTTGTTCTGCGCTAGCAAGCTGCATATATCCGAAGCCACGACTTTTTCCCGAACTTGAAGCAACCAGCTCAATCGATTCAATCGTTAAATCGGGAAAGATTGCTCTAATGTCGGGCTCCGTCACTTCAAAGCTGAGATTGCTAACGAACACTTGCCGATTCTGATCTCCCTTTGAAACGTAATTGCTATCATCGTCCATTTTGGGATGTATTGCCGAATCATGTTTAGTGTCCGGGTGTTTGGAGTTGTTTGCAACTGGAATGGCTGGAGTTTTAAATTCTGCCTGCCGCTCGCCTGCACTGTCCGACATTTGGTCGTGGGAACGTTTCAGTTTCTTCTTTCCTGGTGATCCACTTGCGCCGTCAGCGGACGATGTATGCCGCTTCGCAGTCGTCGGATCCGAGTCCTTGTTTGCAGCGCTTGTTCCACCGACATCCGTACGTTTTCCTTTCGCTGCACGGTTAGGTGGTCCGTTTTTCGACATTGTTTTGTAGTACTTTTCGATCGTTGCATTGCACAATTCCTGGCAGCTTATCAATTGATCGAGTGTTCCGTTGCACCGTTCAAAGCGCAACCAAGCGGCAGCTAACGTTTCGGGATCGTCCAAACCGGTGCTGGTGATTGATTTTCGATACAATTTCCGCACAGCATCTGGGCCTCGCTTTGCTTCCAATTCGATGAACTCAATCCATAATCCGACACGGGTTGAATTGTCGGCACTGTCTATAAACCAGAAAGGTTAAGGACAAACGATTAAAGTTAATTCATAAAATGACAAATATTTGGAACTAATGAATAAAAACTTCTCCTTACCCATTACACTGTACCACAGGTCACGCCCCTTGCTCGGTTCTCCCAGTGCTTCATATTCAAGCCTGCCCCAAAACTGTAGGATCTTACATTGCGGGTCGGCTAACACGCCCCACGTCCGGCCCAACTGGTTCCAAGCAAGATCAAAGTTGGCGCGTAATATATCTCGCTCCTTTTCGCTCGTAAAGTCCGTCACTCGGCGCAAATACGTTAAGTACTCTAGCCATACCTTTACGGATGCCTCGGGCGTTTGAAGACCTGCCGACGCGACATCTTCCATTATCTTCAGGATGGTCATTTTGGAAGTAGGTTTCGCCTGCCGCTCCACTATACGCATCTTCTCCACGTACAGCTCGGCACTCCACGTGCAGTTGCGCAAAGCTCGATTCACCAAATCGAGTTCCGTCTGTCGGAAGACAGGTGATGCCGGATTTTCTTCCGGATCGGGCGGACATCGATGCAGGTAACGTACGTAATCGTACCAAACCATTCCATCCAGGCAACATTCGGTGACCATACGCTCGTAGAGAACTTGTACCTCATCATCGTCCATCACTGGCTGGCATTCAGCGATATACTTTCGGTACAGGTCAGCCCTTTCCTGATGACAATGGGCCTCCAGCGCTCCAAGGGCGTTTTCGTAAGGGAGCATTCGTTGCAGGGCTTCCTTGGCTTGCTTGTACCGCCGTTCGAATTTTTCCTCGTCCAAATCCGTAATGACATCCTTATATTTCTCACACAACAACTTGTACTCGATGCACGAGTCTTCCATGTTGCGTAGAGGTATCTTCAACTCTTGCTCATAAATCCGGGCCAATCGATTGAAGCTTTCTGGGGAACTAGATATACATTGTATGTTAAAAAACATGTATCTTCCAACAAACCAAACCTATTGCTAACTTACTCTCCATTCTTTGTTAATGTATCCTCTCGATACGCTTCAAAGATAGATCTTCCCTTCACCGTGTGCAATCCGTACGTAGGTATTAAGGTTTTCCAAATTCGATACGAAATGTCCTTACTGTTGCTTTTCATCGCCAGCTCTGCGAACTCCAACGCTACATCAGCAGAATAGTAATCGTTAAGTGCGCGCTGGAACAGCTTTTCGACTTTTTCCACCTGCTCGTCCGTTGACGCAAGGGAAGATTCAATTTTCAGCCACTTTAGCCAAATCTCGGGCGAGAGTGGGTACATTGCGGAAAATATTTCTGCACTCTGGCGAATCTTCTCCAGATCATTCATTTGGCTGAAATTAAAGAATTTGAGATTGTCAACGCTTGCAACGCCAGGCGAAAGACCCATACGTACTGCGCAACTTCCAGCAGTTCAGCATAATTATCGTAGTTGTACTTGTCTCCTGCAATTTTGGTAAGTATCTCGATGTACTCTTTGATGTGCTTCGACTCAATCGATTCGTCGTTATCATCGTCCTCGGTGTCTTCATCCTCCGTGTTGGTACCTTCCGACGATTCGTCATCTTCCGTGTCTGTCTTTTCGGCACTCTCATCTAGCGCGTCCTGTACGCGGAAAGGAACGAAACCGGGTCAATGCAAGTGGTAGAAACGATTGATTATACTACTGTACCTTTACCTTGTCATCCACCATTTCAACGTCCGACATGGTTGGAAGCGGTTTGTTTCGGGTTTTACTAACTACACGCTCGGTAATTTACGAATTTTTGTAAGTTTTGTTCCGTTTGCTAACCTTACTAAATGACCCACAACAACATTTGACGTTTGCATGTTAATTTGTGTTTACTGTCAAGCGTACGGCATCAAATTCGATAAGCAGCGTACACACGTACCATTTGGTACAGATTTGTGAAAATTGTGTTGCAATAGCGTTCAACACGAGCTCAAGGGCGATCGTCTCGCTAAATTTGTAAAAACCGTACTACAGAAAATAGTTTTTATAACTTTGCATCAGCACTGATTGGGGGAATAGTGCTTAACATTCTACAGGGTTTGGCAATAGATAGGATACGACGTGCCCAACATATGGAATCGTGCAAGCGAATAAGATAAAGCGTGCCATTGATAGTGAAACGCGAAACACTTTATGGTATCGCGTGATATAGATATGGAATCGCGTGCACAATTTAGTGAATGTCGCTTGTTGTGACAACATTTTCTGCTTGTTGCCACCACGTTTCTTGGCGTCGATCTGCCGCGTTGTTTGGTACTTTTTGATTATTCTATAAACTGCCTGAAGCATTTGGCATTTTATGTTTCGCATTTGGCTAATATTTGCATGCGTTGCCCCGTTCTCATTCGCCGTTACCACATGCTCTATATCTTTGTTGCTCGTGGTTTTTCGACGTAGGGGCGTTTGAATCGAACTTCCTGCATTTTGCACTTGTAAGTCAGAGTTCGGTTGCTGCGGTCCGTAGCTCTATGTTAACATACTTTATCCGCTTGCAGTTTACTAGTCAAATAAATCCAAAACTCCAAAACCGGCCGGCCGATTTGACATTCATTAAATTGTGCACGCGATACCTTAAAGTGTTTCGCGTTTCACTATGAATACGCTTTATCTTATTCGCTTGCGCGATTCCATAGGTTGGGCACGTTCTATACTATCTATTGCCAAACCCTGTAAAGTGTTTCGCGTTTCACTATCAATCGCACGCTTTATCTTATTGGCTTGCACGATTCCATAAGTTGGGGACGTCGTATCCTATCTATTGCCAAATCCTGTAAATTTCGCGGAAACCATGTCCGTGTAATTGAGCATTAAGCATTGGTAGTGAGCCCTATTCGATTATCCGTTCTGTTCTCATGTCCGGGACAGGGAATTGACACCACGGGTGAACGGGTTTTTTGCACCACTTCTCGTTCCCCGAAATAGTGCGTGAGGTCGCGTATTTTGTCTGAAGCAGAAATTTAATGAAATACGGCAAGAATCGGTAGTGCAGCGCAGCAGTGCGAAAAACGCGTAACACATATCGCTGTCGGAACTTCTTTCGGTGGGCTGTACGCATAGTTTTATGTTGCTGGTGTCAGTAGCAATGACGAATTCCGTGAAACGCGTTTTCCAGCACAAACCATAGCCCACTTGTGCGCGGGGCGGCATCGTGGAAACGTCACAAGCAAAAGCCCAAACGATCACAGTCGCTACGGGTTGAAGCATATAGTTTACGTACATTTCATCGGCAACGAATCCGCTCGAGAGTGCGCGGCCATCGTCACCTATTCGGCTTACGGTTAGTTTTGTGCTGAAGCATACACAGACTTCTGGTGCCGACGGTAGCACGGAAAGCCAACGAAGCAAAACAGCAGGGTGAAAAGAAGAAGCTGCCGCTTTAGCCGCTGCTGTCGGGATTTACGCAGGAAACTTCCTCCAGAACAGCGTAGTGCAAGTTTTTAAAGTCAGCGTCGGTCGCGTGATCGATTGCTTCATTTTTACGTTCCCTTCATTTCGCAAAACACCCAGTGGTATATTGGTGCCGTGTCATCAACGTGCAACCGACCGTTCCCATTTCCTCTTTTCTTCCGATTTCAAGAATGACTCCGCTACACCGCGCTGACATTCTTTCGATCGGATGACAGTTGTTAATTTTTCCCGTTTTGTTTTTTCCCCGCACGGGGAAATCTAATTCTTCCTTGAACTTTACAAACCAACAGAAGAAAAACTGTCCCCATGCGATACAGTAAACATAAACCTCTAACCTTTTGTGCGTGATTGTTTGTGTACTTTTTTCAGCAGAGAGCAAAAGTGTTCGTGTGCAATGACCGTGTGTGCCAAGAACGGTCACCAGTGAGGAATTCGGCGGATACCGAAGCACCTTTTATTAGTACACCGTCGATCCTGCACACACTGGTGGTGTTCTCGCGCCCTCGGTTCCTAAAGATTGTAGCAAAGGTAACCGCTGCCAGAAAGCTCACAGCAAACACAGCAAAAGACTGTCGCCTGTGCTCTTGAGTCGCGGCACCCTGCAAGTGTTATCACGATTTCTACAACAAACGGCAGTTTGCTACATTAAACCAGCTCTGTGGTGTATGGTTTCTTTCCGTTCAGTGTGTTTTTGCTGCCTGTGGTAGATTTCTTCCTGTTTTGCGGCGAGCGCAGCGTACCCGCCTATTAGCTCTATCGGTAGCGGCAAATCTCTCAAACGGAAGTTCTGATACCCAAAGGATACAGCTTCAATATCGTGCATTTATATTCAGAGAGGGAGAGCGCAAAGAGTGTGTCCGCGTGTGTCCAGGAAGTAAGATCTTCTATTCCAGAATTTGCTGTTCGTAAAAGGAAATATCCAGGATGTCTCTCAGCCAAACATCTGTGGTAAGTGAAATTAGATAACATCATGTTGATGCAACAAGTTGCAGCTTTTCATCCATTTGATTGTCCGTTAACTACTTGTGATTTTGGCTATATTATTGTTGTTAGACCTAGTGAATCTGTTTTGTTATTGTGAATATTTGAGAACTTATTTAAACAACAATTGTGCACAATTAATTGTGCTTAATAAAATAATGCTTAAATCAACACAATTGCGCAAATTAAACCTCTCCGGAAGGCGATAAGACGATAACATGTTAAAGTAAAGACAGTTTTATGATGTTCCATATGGTGACTTCCAAAGGCTGCTTGAAAAATGAGAAAAAACGACGAGAGGAGAGAGTTTCATACCAGGTTGTCAATAGCAACATCATGTGTCCTAAAATCAGAACTACGGATTTTTAAACATATGGCAGCGCGGTTTGTGTGTAGAATATAGACATTTTGTAATTTAATCTTTATTTTCAACCGACCTCATTAATTTAGAGTTGTCTGAAAACAATTCCGATTTTTTTTAAACATTACATTATTGTCTATAGGTCAAAGTTATATGCCATTAAGGAACAACACATATTATGGAGAATTTGTACACCTTCCCATTTGCGCTTTTATCGCCTAACAACTAGAAAGATACTTATCGTAAATACTTGTGTTATATGCCACGATGTGTCAATACTTTGCAGTACAGTGTGCAGCGCCCTTATGAAGCATGAAAAAAGGGCAAATTGTTGTGACTATCTCGAGTTTATCGAGTTTCGTGCTAAAATGCGGCCCTCACCGACCAGCATCATTAAAACGAAGCGTATTCCGACGAAATGTGGGGATTTCCCCGACGGTTCTTGCGGTGAAATAGTTGTAGAAGCGCCAATAAATCATTGAGATGAGTTTACGCCGTTGTGTTAGTGGGAAATCTGGGTTCTAAAAGCTATACAAAAGGTTTTCCATGCATGTATCGTCACACTAGGTGATGCTTTATGATGTAAATATGAATGTCATTTATGTGGCTAATGTAATTCAATGTTCTTTTCCTTACAGCTTAAAGTGTACACCACCGTCATAGACGATGTCATTGCCGGTGTGCGGGATGCCTTTCTCGATGAAGGCGTTGACGAGCAGGTGCTGCAGGAAATGAAACAAGTATGGACCACAAAACTGTTGGCCTGCAAAGCGATCGAATCCACTCCAGAATCACAAGATCAACAAGGTTCTGCCATGATGTCGAACAAGGTACATTTTGTTGCATTATCATTACTGTGAAAAGATGAATAATATTTGCATTCCATTCCTTTTCGTTTTATTTCCTATTGCCTGTTCAGTCTGCGTCACATGCAAAGGTAAGCCCCGCAAAAATCAATATTTGAATGTTATCACAATGGTGTTTTACTAATTTGAAATTTCGTTTAATAATTTTAGACAAATGGTACGAAGAAATCAAAGGCCGCCACGGCGGCTGCTTCGGCCGCAGCAGCATCCAACAATCAGCAGGAAAATGGCAAAGCAAACAACAACACAAAGACCAATGTGGAGGTGAAAAATGAGAAAATACCCTCCCTGGTTCCAACCGGAAATGCACCGCAAGCCGGTGGAAATCAGAATAGTACCGGCAACACTACCACCTCCGGTTCAAACACAACAACAACGACAGGACAGCCGCAGCAACAGCAAAACACTTCACCAGCCGCCGTCGTGTCAGCGCTCGATCCCGACAAGCAGGTTGCAATCCAGATAACGCTACCGGCACAACCGAACGTACCGAACAGTCAGCCGCGTGTGCTAACGATTCAGGTGCCGGCTTCCGCACTGCAAGAAAATCAATTGCATCATGTGCTGACCAGTCCGATCATTGCCTCCATTATGCCACTCCCCCCGCACATCGCATCGAACGTGTTGCAGCAGCATGTTAATAGCTATTTGCAGAATCTTAATTTAAGTAAGTAATCTGCAAGCCATATTGTTTTATTTCGAGTAGTTTACACTAGCTGAAAGTATTAATGTTGTATTGAGCGAACACGTTTGTTGGAATCATTTTTTACGAATCCTTTGAAAGGTTACTGTGTCTTACGTGTTTTTATGCTAGTATATAAACGATATTTAAATTTTTTCTACAATTTTTGAATTGTGATTTCCAATAGCAATACATTTTATATTTAAAATTGAAATCAGCTAATCAATGTTGAACATCTTTCTCTCTTCAGATACCGTTCCAATCCAGAAACAGTTGGATGGTGCCTGTGACGACGATGTTTTTATGGTAGAAAGTGAAGTTGGAAAAAAAGTTGACGCCATAAAATACAAACTTGTGGAACTACCACCACTCCAGAATCCCCTCGATCGGTGTCGGCTTGATCGGCAGCTTATAAATGCCTTGACAGTTGGTCAAAAAGCTTACACCTCTGACGATGATATCGAACCAATCGCGTCAAGTAGTAACGGCCTTAGTGCATTACGGTCAAAGACAATGGCGGGGATACTAGCTAGAACTTCTCGTCGGCGTCCATTGAAGGGAGTTCGTAAAGCACGGACAGCAAACGAAGGAAAACAAGGTACTTCATGTCTAATTGCAGTTATATGTTCGTATGTCATATAAAACATTGATATAACATATTCGGAACGTTCTGTACACTTGTTTAGTTTCAGCCTCTTCGTTCCATATCTGCAGCAGCCTTCAACTCGATGGTGCCGTCGACACATCCGACGAGGAAGGAAGCGACATCAGCGATGACAACATTGTCGATGATGATGATGAAGACTTGGACAAGGAGGAGGAGGACGACTTGGAAGCGGAAGGTGGCGCTGAGGAAGAACCGCTCAATAGCGAAGACGATGTGACGGACGAAGATGCGTCCGATTTATTCGATACGGATAACGTCGTTGTTTGTCAATATGATAAGGTAAGTGAAAATGATAGTCGGCGTTGTTACGCTAGTGCATAGGTGTATGTTATTATTACCTCTTTGTTTTCGCTTTTCTTCCTTAGATCACACGATCTCGCAACAAGTGGAAGTTTTATCTAAAGGACGGCATCATGCATATAGGTGGCAAAGATTATGTGTTTCAGAAATCGAACGGCGATGCAGAATGGTAAGCGCAAACAATGTACCAGCAAGGTGATTGGAAAAGGCGAACTAGTGCCTCTAGCAGCTGGATCTATTCGATCATTCTTCAATGTACGTACGGTGAAGCTTCAATGTTGATGGTAGATAGAATAATGCCAGCGGGAAGAAGAAGGATACGACATTGCAAACGTTGAAATATCTGCATCTAGCACTGTAGAGTAATGGCCCCGATCTTTTTTTTACATAAAATTACTGAGCAACAAGGCGTGCAATTTGGGGGGAAGTCGAAATAAGGGCAGTGAAGTAGGGAAGCAGTTCATAATGCAGATTGTAAAGATATGGTATGATTGTTACACGTTTTCGAAAACCGTATTGGAAGTCAAACTGATTCGGATATCCATCACATTTCGTTGTCTACGCTAATAAACCAAAAGGAGGGAAACGCAAATTAATCAGCTGAGCAGCGTCATCACACGACTCGTCAACATCTTCTATTTGTTAGGTGCTTGCACTAATGATCATAATTTTCTTGTCAAAAACCTGTTTTGGTGAAGGTTTATCAAACAAAAAATCTGCTAATTCGCATCGAAACCCATAAATCAAGAATTGATAACAAAAAACAATGCAAGAACCTAATACTTTAAAGGCTTGAAGTGGAATGCCATTGCAAACTCTCGAGGAAACTCCGATGGAAATAGTTTGATTTAGCACCATTTAGAAACATGAATCACAAATGCGTTTGTTTGCGCGTGTTTGTTCTTTGTAAACTTAATCCATCTCATCCATGTGAGACTTTAACTTTGTACGACTATTGACCACATAAAGCTTATATAAACGACTACAAAAACTGTCGCAACATCTTCGTAAATCGTGAACGTATCTGGACGATTTTGTCCAGCAGCAATAGAACAATACGTAGAAAACACAAATATGTTTAGCATGTGAAGTATTTCAACTATCAAAGAATAATTCAGGGCAGGTTTCATTTTGTTATCAATATCTTTTTTTATAAACAGTTTCCTCTTAATTATGGAATGACATCGTTTTGGAGGGTGTTTGATGTCCGTTTTATTACCCATTTCCCTCACACTTCTTTTGTAGAGTTATATCTTATCGACTTCCGTTCTAGCATTCGTTTGCGCTTGCACTTGGTGCATAATTGTTCGATAAGTGTAGGAATGTATGTTTAGGAAGGACTAGCATGTAAGACTATGTGTAGTTTATGGTGGAAATGCTTGTTTTTATTGTAATAAATAAGATGACAAGTGTACGTAGTGCAAAATAAAAATGACAAAATAACAAATTTGCAGTGCTTTCCTCGGATTCTGATATATTTTACAACCCATCAGAGGTTCATATGAGGTTAAACTTAAATGCTCTTCATCATTGTACGATGCAACGGATTTAGATTCATGAATCTTTGAACTGTCTGACTGATTGAAACCGAATGACTCAAATGCATATCGATCGTTACTCATGATTCACTGCAGTTTACTGTGCGCTTGTAACTTGGAGTTAGTAATGTGCGGGTCGACCCGAACCTACCGGGTCGGAGCGCTCCATAAGTTGTTGTCTGCTGTTTTTATAGAGATTTTGAGCTGGGCAGCTACATTCGCCTCTTTTTGGAGCGCTCCATAAGCGGGTTCGGGTCGACCCGTATGTACAAGTAGGTGCAACGATTCCGGTAGGTGCAAGTGGCCATAAGCGACTCCGACCCGTGGGTGCAGCGGAGGAATCAGGTGCAACGATTCCGGTAGGTGCAAGCAAGCATAAGCGACTCCGGCCCGTGGGTTCAGCGAGTTCGAGTCGGAATCCAAGTAGGTCCAAGTAGGTTCAGTAGGTGCAACGATTCCGATAGGTGCAAGCGGGTCCGGGTCGGATCGGAAAATGAATCGTATGACCCACCACTACTTGGAGTGCCGTGTCGAAATTAAATTCGTAATCCACCGGTGGTACTGAAACGTTGCCGATCCCTGACATCAACTATGGCACCCTCCCTCCAACCATATGTCAAATAGTTGTCATTTGACTGCTTTCAATACGGGCAGAATGGAGCAGCCCCTTTCAAAGAGATATAAATGAAAAAGTTGTAAAAATCGCTGGTTGTTGGTTTGGTTGGACTTGAAAAATTCTTTTGTTGTGGTTGCACTACTTAAAACTTTAGATGAACCTATTTAGTAGTTACTTAAGAACGAAGCCATACAGCCGACGGATCAAGTAGGCAACGTAGCGCGTCCAGCGTCCAAAGAGCTCGTTCGCTGATGTGAACAAGCTGGCGGGTTCATAACAAACAAGCATTGGAACATTCTTTTTCCCTACCGTCGTCGCTACCAGCATGGACGGTCATATCAATATAGATCATCATCATCAACCAACGGCAACGGCACAAGATGCGGCAGATGGTCGCGGAACGCGGAAACGCTGGCAAAAAATGCCCACAGACGCTAACAGCTCTCCACATCCGTCCTATGGGGTAAGCTTACGAGGGGCATTGTTTACGATAAGTTGACCCGGATTTCATGCAGGAAGCAATGAGTCATGTGCAGGGAGGATTCTAGAGTAGGGCAAACGCCCCACTGAATAATATTAAAGATCTTTCCTTACCGGTCTTTCTAACAACTTCAGGCAGTCAAGGCCTGCCTTGACTGGCTTTCGTTGACTTAATTTATTCATAGCTAGATAGTCAGTCAGTCCTGCTGTATCGGGGATTGGTCCGGATGGTATTTTGTCTCGGTCCTGACCAAATACACCACTGGGCTGCTCTAATAATTATGACCAACCACAACTAATCATTCTTTTCGTTTGCAAGACAACCGATTCCATCCCGCAAGTGACAATACGTGATACCAGCAGCCGTGGAAGAGCGGGCACATCTAGGGGTCCGCCGGGAAATGTTTCCCGACAGCGGCAACAGCAGCAGGAACAGGAACAGGCATTAAACGAAGAGGAAGGACTGAAATATGGTGCGCAACATGTGATAAAACTGTTCGTACCGGTAACCCTCTGCATGATGGTCGTTGTGGCCACGATTAGTTCGATCAACTTTTACACCATCAAGGATGTGTATCTGTAAGTAGGAATGGAAATTATGCAAAGCTGTAGGACTGATTTTCACGATGTTTTTTTTTTAATCTTACAGCGTTTACACACCGTTCCACGAACTAACGGATGACACAGGCACCAAAATATGGAACGCACTAGCGAATTCGTTGATCCTTATGACGGTGATTGTAATCATGACGATACTACTTATCGTCCTGTACAAACACCGCTGCTACAAAGTCATCCACGGTTGGCTGATTCTGTCGTCCCTGTTGCTGCTGTTTCTGTTTAGTGGCCTTTACCTGTTTGAAATTTTGCGAGCATACAATGTGCCGATGGATTGGTTTACGGCGGGACTGCTTGTGTGGAATTTTGGTGTGGTGGGCATGATCTCAATCCACTGGCAGGGTCCGCTACGGCTGCAGCAGGGCTATCTAATTTTTGTCGCCGCCCTGATGGCGCTGGTATTTATCAAGTATCTTCCAGAATGGACCACATGGGCTGTTCTAGCTGTGATATCAATTTGGGGTATGTTGTTGTTGGCAAAGCAGAATTTATTTTGTGACACGATCTAAATGACCGAGTGCTTTGCTGTTTCTCATTTACAGATCTTATTGCCGTACTTACGCCCAAGGGACCGTTGCGCATCTTGGTTGAAACGGCACAGGAGCGAAACGAACAGATCTTCCCTGCTCTCATCTACTCATGTAAGAACCGTGCGGCTGAAACATTACCAAAAGGTTGAAGTGTTACGGACGTTTTGTGCTCCGCTTTCCTCTTTGCAGCAACTATCATGTATTCCTACCTCGGCACACACACGGATTCGGATGGTCCAGCGCCTTTGTCGGGCGAGCGGACCATAGGCACGGGTAGTGGCACCGGAGGAGGAAGCCGACAGACAGGTGGATATGGAGCAGTCAGTAGCCACGTTCCGCCCCAAACCGGAGCAACCGTAGAAGGTATGCCTCTGGTTGCCTTTCGCAATGATAGAACGCATGATTTACCAAGGGGTATATTATTTTGTGATTTTTGCTTACCTACTTACTACTATACTACTACAACTATTACTTGCTCTGCTACTACCTTCTTGCCCTAATAACTAATCCTACATTTCGCCTACTTACAACCCATCTGTTGTGCATATTGAATGGTCGGTGTGAAAAATTAACCTCTCCTCCGAACGTTATTTGTAATGGTCCGATTTGGCTGTGTTTATAGATCAATCAGCAGGTTTCACTCAAGATTGGGCGGCAACGGCTAATCAACGAGTAACGCGGCGACAAATTGAAGTGCAGGCCAACATGGCCAACAATCCGTCCCGGCCCGAGTACCGCACGGTCACAGCAGAGACAGCCCGTACTGGAGCGGATCAGCCACATGCATTGTATGAGCAAGAAGAAAGTAAGAGCGCCTTCATGTTCTATGTGTTTCCGGATTAATATAAATCACCTATATTCAAACGACCGTTTCGGTTCTTGCAGGAGGCATTAAACTTGGCCTAGGAGACTTTATTTTCTACTCCGTGCTGGTGGGCAAGGCGTCGAGTTACGGCGATTGGAACACGACAATAGCATGCTTTGTAGCAATTCTGGTGGTATGTACCGGGTTTCCCGGAATCTCCAGGAGTCTCCAGGAGGAGTAGACCTCACAACTCCGAGCTGCTATCTAACTCTTTTGTCTTCTTCCTATTAAAGGGGCTCTGTCTTACGTTGCTGCTGTTGGCCATCTTTCGCAAAGCGTTACCGGCGCTGCCGATCTCCATATTCTTCGGGCTTATCTTCTGCTTCGTGACAAGCGTTATCGTGAAACCGTTCACGGAAGCACTAACGCTGGAACAGGTGTTTATTTAGTTAATGCAGCGGGTGACGTGCTAGTGGGGACGTTTTAGAACGGTTTGGATGGATGATGAACCAGCGTGCAAGCTGTGTTTTCCAGCATATCTAGCTGTGTTTATTTATATCATCATATTTTAATGTGTAATCAAGCAAGAGAGAAGCACTAAACGCGCTAACGCTCTACTAACAGCAAAAAAAAGCAAAACGAGCAGTCCAAATAATGCTTGAACAGTACAGAAAATGCAGACTTATGCGTGGCTTACAATTTATCATTGTGCAATTGTGTATTCCGTGTATCACCCAAACACTCACACACACACACATACACATACGTAAGTGTTCGATCGGTAGATAAATGTGTAATATCTGAATGTCAGGACAAAATCCTGCTCTGCCCACGTATGTGCAGCGGTGACCCCTGCTACCAGGTTCTGGGGAACTTTTTCTCAAATGCTCGATTCGGTGTTAGCCAATGTCCCTGTCGTTGTCCGGTAGGATGCGTTTTCCTCCCCAATGTTCCGAGCATTTAGCGCCAGGAGCGATACATTTTGCGTATGACCTGGGCTAATCGAATTGACTGCGTAAAATTTGTACCATTTTAAGACCGGAAATGTAATCGTTATGCTATTTCTTTTCTTTACATAATATACAACCATAAAATAATAAGCTGTGTTATGCGATTACTGCACTGAACGTAATTATTTTCCGATCCTGCTTTACTTTAAATTACCTGTGCGAACAGAAAACGGAAGTGGTTATCCTAGTATTGTGGATTATACTTACCAAACATCGAAGGACTGGTTCTCCATGAAAAATGATACCGAAAGACTCTGACTCTGAAAGACCATTAGATTACGATCATTTAAGAGTCAACTTACTTTAACTTAGTATTATTGAAATTATCGAAAACACAATGTTCTCTCTTATTAATGTCTTGCGTTACATACAACTTTATTTATTTATTAAAGTTCACTTTGTTCTCCAAATGACTTACGTTTCATTCATGCTTTTGTGGTGAATTAGTTTTGCTTATATACTTTATCCTATTTCTAATGAATCAAAGCTGTTGACACCCTATTGCCACAGGAGGAAGTTGGTTCTTATTTACTGATAAGAATTGAGAACGAAACGGCATGCTCACGAACCATTTTTCCGTATGTAAATGTATTTAAACGTAGTGATGGATATTTGCCACTGCACGTGCAATGATTCAATTCCACCCATGCCGGTTGGTGTAAAGTACATGACAAATTATTGAGTTAAAAACAAGAAAAAGGCGCTCTATCTTTGCTCAGCTCGCATTGTATTCAGTATCGTCCTTTGCGCCCATTGTCGTTACGATCGTTTTTCCTCTCTCGACTGCGCGATCGACGACGATCGCGGGAACGATCACGACCACCTCCAATACCGCCGCCGCCACCACCTCCACCGCCTCCGCCGCCACCACCACCACCACCTCCGCCGCGTCGTGGTGACCGAGAACGGGACCGGGAACGACCGCGGCGTCTAGAGTACAAATAGCGTCGCAGCTCGCGCGATATCGGCTTCAGATGCATGAAGTTACAGAAGCCGGAACGCGTGCATTCACCCATCTCGTACTGCCTACAACACGCCTCGCGGAAATCAGTAACCGGGGACAGTTCCGAGTAAACCGGTCTGCCACCAAACCAACGATTGTTTAGATCCTTGGCAGCCCGTTCAGCGTCTTCCTCACGGCGAAACTTTATGTACACGTTCCCGACCAAATGATCGCCCAGATTATCGCACACGTTCATCTCCTCGATTTCGCCGTACTTGTCTTCGCATTCTACGAACACGTCCTCGAAAAAATTGTCATAATGCTCCTGCATCTCTTCGTCCGATACGTTCGCTACCAGATGGCTACCGTCGGCCGATTTGGCCGAATTCTGCGGGTTGACATACAGGTTCTGCAGAAGGCAGGTTTGCGAGAAGGTTGGCTTGTTGTGGATGCGGGAACAGCGGTCCCCATGTCGGCAGGCACCGATTTTAAAGTAAAACGAGCAGTTGACCCTGCAAGTAAGAGCATCAATGAACATTTATTTCTTCGCAAATGCATCCAACAGCTCTCCGTTGCCGCTAATGGTGCGGCAAGGAAACAACAAACTTCAACCAACCAAACACCGACAAGCGCCGTCGGGTGGTGGATAGTTTGAGCCAGCAACTAGCGAAAACTACCATACTTACTTATCCTTTTCGGTGCCAAAAATGGAGGCCAAGTATTCTGCCATCGTCGCGCGTTATCTTTGGCTGTTAAAATTACTTGCTGCTGTTGAATTATCGTCCGGAAGCGCTTCAAACAAACCCAGATGCATACAAATAAATGAAAGATGGCGAAACTGACAGCGAGAGTTGTTGCTGTCAAAAGGCGTACCGGTGAGTCGAGCACTTTTCCAGAGACGCGAGCACTCTCACTCGAGCAGTTCTCGGAGGGCATCAATTTTTCAAAAATATTTTTGTTTATTAATTTTAAATGAATATCGGTGAAATATTTATGATAAATGATAAAAAAAAATGGTAAAAACCGTAGAGTTGAGCTAGGGAACGAACTCATTGGTGTTGTATTTTTCAACGTGTATTTGAAAGTTGAACAGAACGATAAATATCTCTCCAATACTTTTTATTGCTTCGAAATTATTTTCAAAATTCAATTAATAGTAATTGCTGTTCTTTATTTGATTTGTGTCCCTATGCAACGACAAATTACATCAAAATTAAACTTAGCGTATTTTTTTGAATGTCAAATAATTTTCAAACAATTGTTTGCGTTCCAAAAACGTCAAAATCGTTCGTCGGGTAATGTTTTTCTTCTCGTTTGGCTGTTTCCATGCTTCGCAACAAGAGAGAAAACAAAGAGAAACCCCACTGAATGCAAGGAGTGGGGTGCGCAGTGTGTGTGTGAATTTTCCGTTTCGCGAATTCGCATATCGATCGCGTATGATCGGCCACCGTTATGGCCCTTCATCATCGGTACCGGCTATTCTGTGCAACGTGAAGCTGCCCATGGGGAGAGGGAAACTCCGAACCACCCAACAGCATCCAACACCCTCTGTTGGGCGCTGCATCAACAACGCGCACGGGGGATGCAGCGGCTGCTAGTACAACATAGTCAACAGCAGCAGCAGCAACAACACCGGTCTGTTTGGTTGCAGCACTCGCTTCGGCTTAGGTGAAATAAAAGTTGCCCCTTCGCTGGAAACCACTTTCAGTCCGTTTTATGCAATCGAGGCGTTCGGTGGTGTCGAGCGAACGGGTCACGCGTGTACCACGGAGTGCGAATCGTGTAGCAAAATCTTCATTTCCTGGTGCGCTCTTGAATCGATCCTGGTCGGTGGGTGTGGGGAGTACCCATCCAATTTTTTCCCGTTTTCCCCCAATAGCGGACATTCGTCCTGCCACCTTACGGGGGAGGTGTGTTTGCACGTGTGCGGTTGTGTTAGTGTCCTGTGTGTATTGTTCTGCGGTGCTGTGGTTCGAAAGTGAGAGTTATTCGCATCAAATTGGGTCGAACGGTGGAATGAAAAGGCGAACGGAAAAGGGAATAAAAATTTCCCTTTCATCATGTTCTAGGTTCGTTCGGTAACGAAATAATTAATGAAAAAAGTGCCCCATATTCCCAAGTGTGTATGTGTGTTTTTGAAAGATAGTTTGGAAAATTGGTTCCTTCGATTGTTGTTGCGTTTCCGCATACGTCCGACACCGCACACAGGATACTGGATGACTAGATGATAATCCTGTTGCTGTAAAAGCCTTTTACAACACGTCGAAATGTCACCGCTGCCTCCGTTGCACGAGGACATGGAAATGCGGCAAAGTAGTGAAATCAATAAACGTGAGCATTGGAGGCGGAAAAACGACAGCAGCAGCACGGGAAGCGGTTGGCCACACGGACCTGCCATCTCAAGGCTGGAACGGTTGGTCGCGACGGTGGGTCTGCTGTGGTTAGCCATTGGATGCACGTTTGCGGTCGCCAGTTCCGTGCACGATGGTCACTGCAAACACCAACATCCCAAGGCACATGAGGTGAGTGTGGCTTACTACACAAATTTTACAAATGAGATACATATTCATTGTAGGTTTTATTTATCTGCCGAAATTATAGCGACAGTGAAAAGATAAGATATTCATGTCATGTTTTGTAGATGCTCCGGTTCCGGTTGCTGCTGGGTCCGTGCATACAAGCATGATCGTTTATCTGCCCCTTGATACCGAACTCAGTGCCGGATGTTGCAAATAAGCGTGTACATGATGCTGGTGCTAGTTTAATAGCATAATGCCAATTGCTCGTAATTGTTGAGAAGGTGATCATCTAGCTGAAGAGAAGAAAGGTTAGCCAGCGGTGCAACTGCGTTGTTTACATAGGGCAATCAGTTTATATTGAAAGGAAACATGTTATAAATAATTTGCGTTATCGCACACCGACCGAATAGTACTCCCGGGGTGGGTTACAATCTCTACTGCACTTTTCTTCTTCTCAATTTAGGACTGGATTGCTTGGATGTTGAATATATTCAAATCCTAGTAAGATTTTACTTGAGCTGTACGGTCAAAACTTCTTAAAGCACAATACAAACGGAATATCTAGTTAAAATTTTAAATCAATATATCGACTAAAGATGAATATACAGGCCAGTAGGTAAATTCATCTTAATACGCATGTTGCTCAATGTTTAAACGCATATTGCATATTAGACCTGAAGATTGAGAAAACTTTGAATGGAATTGATTTATGCTTACAAAATTTCCAAAAAGTTAGAGGAATTCTAGACCTACACAGCTACATTCAAGTTCAGCTTTTAAAGAATCCAGGAATTACTCCAAATTTGCCACTTGAGCTTGAAAATCAATCATTAAAAAAACTAAAAATGATTCATGCTAAAGAACCGGCTACTAACGAAGATACAGTAAAAGTAAATACAGCAAGTTAAATTTATCCTTACCCATGTTGTGCGATGCCATAAAGGAGACTGAAATTCTTTATACAATTTACAAGTACTTTTAGTATGCCCTAGTAGAACGACGATGATAAGCTTTTGCCCTTGTAAATTGTTGCAACAGAAATCAATAATGTAGTACATGCTTCATGTCACGCAAGGAACAACAGACTTGGCCATCATACATTGGTACATTATCATCATTATGCAGACGGAGTTGTTGCAGTAATAGGATCGTCTTAGTCTTGGCAAGAAAAATGGGAAGAAGTAAAGACGCGTTTAGCTCGTTAAAGAAGCACTCGCAGCACCCGTCCCGCACCCAAAAGGAGTGACGAAAATTGTAATGAAAATGTTGATTAAATATGCATTTTATGCACCGTTTTTTTTTAGTGCCACCCATCACACGCCCATCGCAATAATAATGCACATTCTCTGCATGTGGAACTTTTCGTTTTGGACTGTGAACGGTCCAAAAACCCCACCCGCACAATGGATCAATCAATCCAGCGCGCGCAATCCAACGGGTCGGCACTGCTGCTGTCTGACGCTGGTAGTATTTTGTTACAAACCTTTGCGTGCCTCGACTAGACAAATGCCCGAGCTAACGTGAGCGCTCCTTTCGTGGGGGGCCGACACCGTCCTGCCCGCCGAAAGGTTCGTTGAGCCTTTGGCACTTACAACATGCCTCCACTAAATGTCGTCTCGAAATTCATGCTGTCTGACCAAGCCTGACAACATATCGGTCTCGGCACGAGCTTCGGGTTTCTCACCTCACGTTTGGACGTGTTAGGTCGGCCGACCATCATCCGATGGAATTGATTTCGTTTGGTGGTAGGTAAATTTTCACGATCACCACCACCGGGCGATGAATTGATTTGGCGCTCAACAACTTGATTAACATGCATTTTGGTACGATTTTTACCAAAGTTAACGCTAGCGTTTGGTGTGGAAACTGTTTCGCGTTCGAACTACACGCATCGGCAGTTCAAATTTCAACGCTGATTGGAGGATTCGTGGTGAGCTGAAGAAACGTTCGTGCCGTTGGAAAGATGATAGAAAATTGATCAATACTAATCCAACTTAATGGTATGGGAAATCGAAATTGTATGTCAGGTTGATATCAGCATTAGATAATACGATACATCCACCACGTATCATGTTACGAGATATAACCCTCGATATGAAGTTGCTCCGCGCGTGGATGTATATGAAAATGGATGAGGTTTTGATGGACATGACTGTAATCGACTGCCATTTCATAAGCAAAATACCAGAATAAATTGTATGATCGATAGAATATTTCACCTTTAGCTAACAAATTTAGCTCCTTGGCGCATTTACAACTTTTGATTGATATTGCGCTTTGTATCAATTGTACTAATGCGATCTAGACAGACGAGCTTACAAATAAATCTATTGTTTGTCCGTTTTTCTGGCGAAATATAGAATATTTATGAATCATTCATTTTAATTGCTCTTTACCCAACAGCCTGTATTAAATCAAATAAAATTCTAAAATCTGAATCGAAATCTATTTTTTTTCTTAATAAATGACTCCGTCGTCTGAGTTTTAGGTTAAGCTCCCAGCTTCACTTGACGCGACAAACGATTAGCGACGATGATTGATTGTTTCCGAGTGGATGCAAATAATGATCCGATCGTTGAACTTGTGTCTGCCGTCTGTGGCAGGTCCGCCCGCGCAAAAAGCACAACTGCGAGAATAAATTGTTACTAATTTTCGCATCCTACCTGCTGACAGCTCCATGCCCAGCAAAGGGGTAAGCGATCGTTGAATAGGCCTATCTTCGGTCACCTTTTCCGGTAGAATTGTATTTTCAACCCTGTCTCCCCTCGGGCCCAGTGTGTGGTTACTTCCAATTTTTGAAACACTTAACATGGTGCGGGAAAGCGTAGGAACTGTCATCATGGGTCATTTATTGTGGCCCAACCAAACCCATTGATGTGTCCACACAGTACAGCATACTGCTCACACAATCACACGGTTTCGCAATCGACCGTCGGAATAATAAATAAATATTTACTACCCCGAAAGCGGCATACAACCCCGGTCGTACACGAAACATCCATTTGTCCCTAGAACTCACCTAGGGACTTTGCAACTCACCAAAACAAAAAAAAAAATAGTAACAAGCCCACCAAACTTTCCGGGCAAATAGGGTGATAACGAAGGTACGGGTTGACGGTACACCTCGGATCGCCTACATACTCCCTTAGCTGAAAAGCTTCTCACGCTTTGCCAGCGAATGGATACTAGCTCCCCTTCGGTGCTATAGAACCTTTTTTTTTTTGCTGCCTTCCCTCCAAGGCATCAGCGACTGTGTGTCGTGGGATACGGAAATGTGACAATGCGGTGCTGCGGCCCTTGGTGGCTGTTTAATGTTCATGGTCACGTTTCCCAATGCTGGGAAGCACACGAACCTCGCATACAGTGGAGAGAATTTTCTTTTAACGGCTAAAATTCATATGGAGGGTAGCGTGCCTACTCACGCAACCCGCTAGTAATTAACGAGTGAGCAACAGAGTTGGAAAAATTACAGTGGAATGTTTAAAATTTCAATTTTTACACATTATTCTACGGCTTTGAGGAGAAATCGCCTTTAATTGCCCTTTTAAAAGAACTTAAAACCGTCCTCTTTGATGAATCAGGAGCATTTCTATTGGCTTCCATGCATTGCAGGGCTTTTTGAGTCAAGGTGGTCAAATTGGAGCCATTTCTAGATTATTTTTTAAAGTTGAACTGGAAAGGATGAAGGTAGATGTTAAATTCTTCTGATTTTTGCGATCTTATTCAAAATGTTCGAAATCAATTGTTTTGAGCTTGAAGAACTTTCAGAATATTTTAGATTTCAGCTCCTCCTAGACGGGTTTATTGAATTGAATTGAATTGAAAAGAAGCCAGGAAATTGCGCCAACTTTGACACTTGCTATTGAAAACCCTACAATTTAAAGCTTTGCTTAAACTCTTCTAGCTAACTTAAAGCTTAAGGAGACTTATCATTGCATGTTCAGCTTACTTTGCAAGCTTTAGAGAAGTGGAAAGATCACGCAACTGCCTCTACATATTCTACTTCAACTTCAAAAAGGGACCATAAATTGTTCCAATTTCGACACTGAATCTTGAAAACCCTGTATCTTGCAGCTATCTAGAGAGAGGTGGAAAGATCACGCAACTACCTCTACATATTCTACTTGAAGGGGGGAATAAATTGAAAAGGAATCATAAATTGATCCAACTTTGACACTGTATCTTGAAAACCCTGTATGTCAGTTAAACTCGAAATCCCTTGCAAGTTGCATAAGCTTTGCAAAGAAACGATTTTATCTTGCAAATACTCGAGATATGTGGACAGTCCCTTCAATTTCTAAATGATAGAAAGAGATTCTACTTGAACTTAAAAAGAATCCAGAATTGGTACCAATTTTACCATTCCGCCTCGAAAAACCCTGTATGTTCAATGATAAATGATCGATGTTAGCAGGTCGTAATAAAACTGCATTGTTTCAAACTCATTACTGCCGAAACTTCCTTTCCATCAACCATTCTCGCCACGTGTACATCCTCTCACGAGCGGTAGACAATCGGTCGCTGAGAAGTAATAATGATTTTGTGCCAATCATGATCTCATGTCAACGTGAGAGTCATGCGACAAACTGGGCAAACTTCCTGCAGTACCAACAGTGTTACATTCTACCCAGATCATCATTTTTCCATGTGTCAAAGGTCTTGCATTGTGCGGGGTAATTGTTGCAAAGAACCTTCTATTCACCGACGCAGCAGTAGTGGTGCCACCATGATCCGCTGGCGGGGCGTGACTAACGATCACGATCGAAGGATCAACCTCAGCAAGGGATCTCACTGCCGTCCCAGGAGGGGAAAAATGTTAGGTTTCAGTCGAGGTCGGATCGCTGATTCATACTGGAACTGAACCTTTTTGGGGAGAGGAATTTGCAATACTACTTGCAGTACGACCGTGCTGACGGTTGTCGAAATCGATCATCTGGGTATTGTGTTTTACTCCACCGTTTGGCCTGAAGCCTTCACATTGCGCTGGTAAATTATAAAATTATTGGTTCAATTGCGTGAAATGTCGTCACACTGCTGGGCACCATCAGGCTCCTGGGAGTGGACAATAAATATGTTAAATATTGCGCTTTGCAGCTATGACAGTTGGCCCTTCTAGACGCCGTGGCCAAGTTTACTTTTTGTTACCTTTAAAAGGTTAAAAGTTTGGTCTAAACCAATTCGAGTTCTATCCTGCTGTTGCTCCGAATGATAGACCACACCCAGCTATTTAATACGATTCATCTGAGCGCTTTCATACTGATCCAGCACACGGAACGATCGCCGTCTATTCTTAATCTGTCGTTTTGGTAACGATTGTTCCATTAGGGAGAGAGAGAGAGAGAGAGAGAAAAGGAAAAAAAACCGCGGTAGATTAAAGTAGCGCAAAAGACAGTTCAAAAAGATCGATTTCATGCGGTAATGTTTCCAGCACACTCCCTATAGTTTACCGCCCGATAATCGAGCCGGTCTGAAAAACCACATTATGCGAGAGAAAACATAAACCACGGTACGGTGCCTGCCACTGCCGCCACACCATTACAACCATTCGCGGCCGCAAAGGCCGCCAGGGTGCTGCCGGTTTCGTTAGCCCCAAAAGGTTAACGAACGAACGCCTTCCCTCCCTGTGTGCAATCCAGCATGTCCAGGGTGCGGCCACCCGCCGGAAACCCTTAACCGCACGGATGCGGCGGCCACTGGGTTGGGTGCAGTCCTGGGTGTCAGAAATAGTATTGAAAAGTGGCAGAATTTGCAATTGAACAGCACCCCCGGGGAAAGCTTAAATCGTACAAGAACGATCGGGAGACGACGACGGTCCCCATTGGCCCAGCGGGGCGGGAGTGTATGTCACTGACCTACCCTAACATATGGCTGTGCATCCTTTACCGGGTCCTAAAGTGTGATTGTCAAGGTTCATAGCTATCTTGGCCGGACAAAACGTAGATGGTGGCCGTTGTAGATGTTGGTAATCGGATGGCTAATGGTTTGAACACGACATCAACATCCCTTACGTTGTGTCCAGCGGATAAAAAGGCACTGGAGGTGGACTAATGCAGCTACACCTTCGCGACCGAACGTTCATAAATCGCAACTCACACCAAACCGATGCCCGGGGATGGGTGTGTGCAAAAGTGAAAGACCTTCATTAATGCGTGCCTACCCGTCACCACCACCACCAGCAGCCCGATCGTTGCAGATCGGATCGCGATCGGGGCCTGTTTGCTATTCTCGCTGCACCATTCGCCAGGGAAAAAGTAGGTGATGATGCATCTCAAGCAGTAAGCTATTCGCGTGGTTTGGTCGCTTTCCCGCGTGTCTGTGTTCCCCGGTGCTGCGCGGTACCGGTTCGATGGCGTCGCACGGTTTGGGAAGCGTCGCAGACTGTAAGAGTCGTTCGTTACAGTCCTATGCCGCTGTAATGATTAGCTGCAACCATGCGGTAGTGACTCTGGGTACGTTTGATGGTTTAACAACAACAAATGAGAAACAATACAGCAGGAGTGTGTAATTAACCTTCCTCCATCTTTTGGATCATAACCGGTAAAACCGATACATTAAACGGACGCTTCGGAAGTGCTGTCTGGGATGGTAAATTATTGTAATCGGAAAGTGATGGACTTTGAGCAACGGACAGCAAACGATTGCCATGACATTTTTCGGAAGCACTCAATGTGTCCCCTTCGCTACTGAGCAACATTACCATTATATCTGAAGGGTACTGTCAGCTATGTCCAATATACGATCACTTACGAATGATCAGTTTCAGTAGCTCTTCAGTAGCTCTGTACCTGTATTGAGAGTCTTCTGTTTAAAATGCTTCTTTTCTGCATCAACAAATCGGAATCCTTTTTCTAAACAAAACAGGTCCTAACTCTGGTCCTAATGGTCTAACTGTTCCACTATTTCTTTCACATTAAGGGTGCTAGAAATATCGGCACCTGCTTGCTATCCGTTTGCTAAGCGTACATTGTAAACAACTTGACCAACACTCTAGAAAATCGACTTTTGCATGGTAAATCTAAAAACAAATTACCATTTGCATACACACGGCAACGGTAGCCGGGCTGTCAAGAGCGTGGAACCTCGCGTATGAAGGCGATCGAAGGCGATCGAAGCCGTTAAGACCCGTTGTTAAACCTCCGTTAAATAACATGCCTCATCGTTTGCGAACGGACTAACCTTGAAAACGTCAAAGAGGTTGCACTTGACATTAGCCAAACCGTGCACTAGCTGGGTGGTTAGAATGATCAAACGTGGCTAACTAATCGGAACAAGGCATTCGGACGTTGGTCGAATTGAAGGTGGATTTTCCAATTTAAGCTCATCGCCGACGGGAAAACTACCAGTCGGAAGTTAAAACTGTAGCTAAACCGGCGATGGAGATCTCAAGTAAGGGATTATTTAAGAACAAACCATCAGTTAAGCACCTCTACCTATAGAAGAGACCGGTCTTGTCCGTGCGGTTGCCACCGTTAGATGGAACGTGCTGTACAACTTTCAGCTGGAGTGAGGTTCGCTTAAGTAACCAGCTTCTCGTGGAGAATGGATTGTAACGGCTAGCGAAGGTCACCGTCTAGTCGGTTAGAATCAGAGCTCAGAGGCACCCAAACGTTAGCCTACTACATCGTTCAACCCTACATCGGATGGATGGATGGGTTTTTTGCCAAGTGCGCAACCGGGACAGGTGTGGCTAATGAAGCCGCGTGTCGTAGGATAGGCGATCGGTTTTACGAAGGATCAGAGCAACTTATAAGGAATAGAATCACAATTAATTGATGCTAATCTAGTGGCGAAATAGGGAACTCGCTACAAAGTTCGTTTCGAAGGTTTCGAAGGGTTAGCTGCATGGGGAAAGGAATTCGATTTGCGTAGACGTTGGATAAGCATTAGCATCGTCATGTACTTGTTTGTGATCTTGTATTAATATTCATTCTCGTTCTCGTTCTCGTTCACTTTCAGGTAACCGATACTTCCACCACCATTTTAAAAGGAAGACTTGTAGAACCTGCTAAACATCGCGGTAGGACAAAGAATGCTCGCGAAGGAGTGCCAACCTTTTCGGTACGAAGCAGATACCGGTACCCCGGAATCGAAGAGTCATGATTCGTTGCGCCTGTTGTCGCAAACTCTGGGAAGTGATGATGTGACGTAGTTTTGCGGCTCAAAGCGTACCACACAGGGCTGCGAGAAGCTTTTGGTTCCCCACACAAGCCACAGTAAGCCATCAACCGATGATGACGGAGTAACGCTCCAATCAGTCTCGTGCATCTTGACAACGGCAAACGGCATCATTTCGAGGATGAAGTACGTGGTCACGTACATGTGGCCACCGTTCCGTATGCTTCCAGGCCATCCGCTGAGAGTGGTGGGCATGCCAGTCGGCATCAGTATGGAAAAGTGTGTCGTGACGCGACTTCTCGCCCCGTTCGCGACACGCCTGCGTCATTCGTGCATGAGCATAATCAATCCTTTATATGCTGTGTGTTATGTGTCAGCTCGTCTGACCGGGTGTATGATTAATTATATCATTTATCTTGCACAGTTGATTGGTTCGGGTGGATTTTAACCGCCCGGTGGAAGTCAATCGTATCGTGCTTAGAACGGGAAAGGATTTGCATATCTGGTTGTACACCGGGCGGACAAGGTTTGAACGGAGGGAGGTTTAAGCGTATGCATAATCTTATTATTCATTCATTTGCAAAATCAGGCCAATAACATGACTCACAAATGACGGTAAAGCACCTCTGAATGAATGTTTTCACTTTCCGTTGAAGGTGTTGACGGTTGGTTTTTTTTTGTGTTTTAATGTATTTAAGGAGAAAGTTTGCATCTGAAGTGACCGCTTAAGGATGAGTTTTTTAATGTGCAATGATGTAGCCGTACAATAGCGAGCAAGTTTGTAATCGTTGTGCGTTTGAAAGCGTAAACAAAATCAGGTTTTATTTTACTTTTAATAATACAAAGAAGTTTCATTTTGTTCCGAGTTATGGGGATGTTGCTATTGGGGATATTGACAACTACTTCATTTTCCTCTCATTCCCCCATTTTTCTTCTTCATTTTCAATTAATTTAGATAGTAGAAAGATCGTAGAGAGAATAGCAGATATTAAAAATAATTATTTGAAGTTTACAAAGCTTACAAATACTTTATCGAAAAAGAACTAAAGAAGAACGAACAATGAAAAAATGTTTGCAGCATTCATCTCGCTAATGTGATGTTATTTGGAAACATTTTAACCACAACATGCCCTTCAAATTCCAACATCCTTTCTCTATCTCTCCCTCTCTTACGCTAAAACGATCGATACCTTTCACATTGTATTCGCTTAACCTAAATCGGTAGCAATATTCCATGTGCCCAATTCGCTTTGCAATGGGCCACGAAGTGTTTGGGCAGTGCAAAGCAAATGAAGAATTGCTGTCAAATTTAAACCAGACGACACCGTCCACTGCCCAGCTAACGATCCATACTACGAGGCACGTGATTGCAAAGAGGAGGAGAAGGCTGTTTTACATTTTGTTCGCGCTCGAAACCTCCGAAACCCGCGACCAAGCCCGTCGTTTCATCGTGCACGTGCGTTTCGCGGACCGCGTACCGATCCGCTTCATCCGGCGTAATAAAAGTGAGTGTCCGCACTCGGGCGCCGGGTTGTGCTGTTTGCAAACGGCACTTTAACAAAAGTGAGTCAGAAAGTTCCAACAGCGGAATTACTTCACATTACGCGGCGATGGATGATACACGGCGCATATGGGCAAGCAGCAGCGAGTATGCAACGGTTGCAGCGCGCTGTTTGATTCGATTACGCAAAGGAAAAATGTGCGCGAAACATTGTGCGGTTCGATCGATCGTAAAACACCACGTGAACGTGTGGTCAATCATTGTATGCAATTCTATGGTTGATAAATATATTTTTCGATTATGCTTTCCACCGTCACGGTTTGACACGTTCCACCGCAACACCCGGCGGGTTTGTAAACGTTTTGCATTCGCCTGGCAATTGTTTTATCTGTCAGTAGTCTGACATAGCGTAAAGGAATGTGTTTGCTTAATTTAATAACAATGTCCAGTGTGTGGCAACGTTTAGCATTTTTGGTGTTCTGATTCTGTTTTGCTGCTGCCGGATGTTTTGCAACGAACGTATGCTAATAGCGGCAACAATGGTGCGTTGGCCCTGTCACAGATTTGATGCTAATTGCTTCTGGTCATTTAGATCCCACACACACTCACATTGCCCACCCCGCTGGTCCTGTTTTTAGGGGGCTTTAGTGACACCACAGACTCTCATTAGCAGCATTAAGCACGCATATTACATCGGCACGTCGAGTGAAATGTATTTCAATGTCAAGTGGCGACAATAGGTTAAAAAAACGAAAATAACAAGCCAAAAACACTTTCGATTTCGTTCACTTTCCGTCCGAAACGGACGAATTAGGGTGTAAACTGAATCCCTCCCAGCAGTGGATTCGATTCATTCGTTTGTAAATGTTTTGTTTTTCTTTTTATGTATATGACGCAGTGGAACGGAAGGTTAATTATGCGCTTTGGCTTTCGATGTGTGTGCCACCGGAGAAAAGATTTAACGAGACGCTAGACCCCAAAAGCGGGGGCCTCCCTCAACTGGGGGCGCGCGCCCTGTGTTGTGTGGTGTGATTTTGTGCGAGAAATTTCAGGGTTGTTTTTTGGGCCGTGCTCGTTTTTGTTGAATTATTTCTTTTTTCTTCATGCTTTAGCCTTCGGTTGAGCGAAACAGAGTGCTTGTGTGTGTAAATTGAGCAAAATGTACGCAAAATAGACATTCTTTTTGTGGGTCACAAATCAATATTTCTAGCCCTCAAAAAAGGGGATAACAATAGCGCTGGTATTTACAGTGCTGGCAAAGTAATGAGCTAAAATTTTGATACCAATTTAATATACAGTCCATTACCCGAGTTACGCGGTTATTTGACTGTTTATTAATGTACTGTAATTATATGTATTTGACTGTATATTATCCACGCGACATACGTGGATTTTAAAATTTTTACATTTTACAGAATTTTGTATGCAGAATTCAATTTTTAAATTGCAAATTTTAAAAATTCCTTATATTTCATTACTATAAATAAAATATTTTCATAGCATTTTACTGTCATTCTTGAAATAAACGCATGAATATCAATTTTGAATGGGCTTCGTAATGTGAAAATAAGTATTCGATCCCTAAATACGACATATAAACGATGTTTTAGATGAAACTTGAGATACGTGGATTTCTCTGGAACGCATTATTCGAGTATCTCGGGTATCGACAGTATAAATAATTGAATTGTCAGCAATTTTGTTTTATAAAACTCTGCTTTTTCTAGTAAAAATGGTTTGAATAAAAAAAAATATATACACAGGATTTTTAAAGATGCATGTGTAGAGATAAATGTGGAATTTCTCTCTCTCTATCGCTCATCTCTCTTGTGGTAATGACCTACTTAAGGTTATGACTACTATTTCTGGCTTACTAGAATTAATTTTACCACGTATTCGGATAGTAGGTCCTTGCTACGGGGCATTTAATGGGATTTTTGACAGGTTTCGTGTGAAGATCGGCGCCGCTAGCAACACACCACCAGGCCGCCCCAAATGTGGTACCTACATTTTGGATAAGTTTTCAACCTTCCATAAATTACAGTTGGCTAGAAAAGAATCTTCAATTGCATAATGACTTAAACTTTACAATTTGCTTTCGACAAACCCTGCAAAAGATATCCCTGCATCTTCCATCGTAGATACCTGATCAATCGTAGATACCTGATTGATCTTCAATGTCCAGTTAAGGATAGCATCAGCAAGTCGTACAAAAGACTAAGACATCACTCACTATCTACTTGACTTAGACCAATTTGCAGCACCAATAAATCACCCACAGTTTAGCCAGTGGTTCCACACTCGTACGCCATACCAAATGAGCTTGCGAATAACTGAATTTGCATCACAAACTGGCCTGTTAGGCAATCGAATAATTAAAAATCTATGCACGCTTCTCAACTGTTTCGCTTTCCATCAAGCGTGCGTCACCCATCGCACCAATTGCCTTGAATGTCTTTAACTCATAAACCGATATCTGCTCCAGGGCCCATGTCACACCACACGTACCCGTCAGATTGCTTAAGATAGTGCATTTTTTTCCCCGCTTAAATAGCTGCAACGATCGCACACACGTGTGGAGAAGATTCATTCTTTTCAACGCCACTTTCAAACGGACCGTACCCATCAACCGTCATATCATCTTTCGATCAGCAAAATCTTCAGTTCTCAGCCGATTGCACATCGGCATTCGCTTTCGCAAATGAGTACACGTACTTTGTCCCCGTACTCGCATCAAACTGAGACGCTAACAGAGGCGCTAAACCTGCGCCCGGATTATCCATTCCACTCGCGTGCATGCGTGACCGAAGTGCGCTGGATGCCGTGAGAAGTGGCCCAACTGTGGAGGCTGTGAAAACCGAACTCTTCTTCACATGCTCACTAGTTCACATGCATTAGTTTGTGCTCAGGGCTCGACTTCGTACTCGGGCTGGTGATGTTGCGCAAAGGTGAATTGTCCGTGCGGTCCATTAGCGAACCGCCACGTGTTGTTTATGGGCGATTTCTTAAGCGATTCTCTCAAAAAGAGTTCCAGATCACGCGCGGTAAAACCCTAAACAATCTTCTTGAGTGCACACCATTCGCCTGGTTCGAAATAATAAATGATTTATTAATACTTTTAGGGTTCCATCCAAGAGCCGTTAATCAGCAACCGTTTGGCGTTGGAAGGCTAAGAAGCACCAGGACGACTTAAGGCGAACGGTACTGCAATTATCTTAAGCACACCATTCATTACTGTGCTAACAAGCACCACCCGTTTAACCGCCTGGGTCGAACCATCCGGGAAGCGAAGGAAGGAACCATCGTCAGCGATGATCCAATCGATTACCAACTTGGAACCCCCCCGTTCGGGGTATTCGGGGTCTTCGAACCACGTCAACCATCATACCATGCACCAGGTGAATCATTCATGGCTGCGTCCATCCGGGTGAAAGTGGACCTGAAGTGTGCATGCGTGTGACGAGCCCTGAGACAATCGGTGCCCAATTAACCGCCAGGTGCAAGGTCAAGTCAAGATGGGAAAGCATCTTCGGACGTCATGCCGCGTGTGGTGCGGCCATAATCGCTTGTACGCCACACACGTATCCTGTGACATTTAGCCAGGACGTTTGTCTGTTCTCCACCGTCTGCTTCCTGGTCGGTGACGAAATGTTAGCCGGTGCACTTTAGCGTAAACAGGTTGCAGGTATTATAATTCATGGGCCACGCTGATAGCTCTGGGCCAGCTACGTTACGGTTCGAAAATGTCACTTCCAAAGATTGGAAATCCGTTTCAAATGTCAGCAGGAGTGGCAGGACTTTTCTGATGCCATCACATCAACCTCCCCCCCCGGTCTCGCTTCCTGTTGTCGCAGCAGTACTTAGTCGTTTGTCCAACAGCCAGTTTATTACTAAAGTTGGAAGAAGCAAAAAACAAAGTGGTATTGTACGTTGGAATGTCTGGACATTGTGCAATGGAAGTAAATCATTCACGAACCAGACCGGGCGCTTCGTAACGTGCGTAACGGTGCTAGCTGATTGATTTAGATGTTGGCGACACGCAACATGTTGTCATCGTGCGTGAGTTCTCCGGTGTCTGCAGGACGCCGTGACCATGTGACACGGACGCCTCGCATTAGCATGCACATGACTGCCGGGTGTGGCATTCGGTTGTATCGATTAGCATACCCCGATGCCCAAGACTGGTCGGTCGGACCATCGAAACGAGTGACGAGAGTGCTGATATCAACCCGGGCGGCACCGAATCCCAGACCAGAGAGGCTGCCGGGCGTTGTACCATTAAAGTGCCGGTCGGATGATGCTTGCGTGGCTGAACATACACTGGTGAGCGGTGTACAAATAATCATCCCTCACGACGTCCTGCACACCTAATCCAATGCTTACTTATTGCGCCATACATGCATCATCTTGCCAATGAAAGTGAAATGTTGGGTTATTTAATAGTTTCCCACCGAGGGGTGCGTATTTTGGGGACATTACGATTGAGCTAACCTTGATGTAATATCGATTAGCTGGGAAAGGCTTAAAGTAAAGGGTAGGAGACATTCGATGATCGGGTGATGAAGGTGTCGATTGGTTAGCAATGTCCCCGTTCCCCCATCAGGAACGATGGGAAGTAGCATAGTAAGGGAAAGGTTATCTGAACCACCACACTTTTGCGGGGTGGACCCTCTAGGGTGACAAAATGGAGGGAGGTGCGTGATGGAACAATTTTCGTTGGGCCACGAGAAATTTGACCCAAACGCTAGAAAAATCCGGTTTTTTGTTGTTTTATTTTCGGGTGCAGCCAATGGCGATTGTGTTCCGATGCGGGAAACGACGGGATCGATTATGCAACCGCCGCCGTCCAATTGACACTGCCTCCCCCGTTCCTGCGGCGCATGAAAATGTGAAGATTAGTATGCTTTTTATCGGAATTTCGACACGCTTTTGGGGCGTAAGAGGCAAAGTGTCTTCTATGGCGACATTCTTTAACGGTGTGCGATCTCTTCGACACATGCGGAAATTGATACATTATTAGACTTTTTTCTTCGGATGTATTAAGCTGTGCTTTGAGGATTTCTGTACATGTTTTTGTTGCGATTCTTATAAGTTTTGTAGAAGTTTTAATGAGTTTTGTTTTCCCTCACGTCAATGCATACATTAACGAGCTAATCCCAATCACTAGCCTCACTTTGCATAGATATTTTTGCGGGCCGTTTAAAGTTGCTTTATTTTATGGCCAAAAAAACCCTTACATTCGTACAAACATTTGCATGTTTATCGTGTTGATTAAATCCCATTCCCGGGTACCGTTTGCAACGCCTAGTTTAGCTTAAAAGTTTATAGCTCTGTAAGGCCCCAAAATGGACGATAAAATAGATTATTAACCTTTTGAATGCCGTGCGCTATTGTATGCATCACCCGCTGATAGTGCAACGCCAGTAAAATGTAGGAAATTTGCATCAAAATCCGCAACGGAGAAAGCTTTTACATTTACCGTTAATGAAGTTTCGAGGTTTTGTCAAAAGTATCCTGTGTTCGGTGCTGTGATTTATCAACATGTCGATAAAAGCAGATGTTTCGCGGGCAATTTAATCGTACGAATGAGCTATTTTCTATTTTGTTTTAGGTGAGAACAAACCAAAATATATGCACAATCGACCACCGCGAAAACCACTTCACGAACGAATGACTGTAGCGGACGTACGGCGAAACCAATTACTCCAACTCCATCACTTGGTTCCACTCGGCCGTATGCAAAATCCGCGCGCAAACCACGCAGCGTAACAGCCACGCAGTGAACGCGGGCCGTCAATGTCTTCATTAGCGGTGCGATATTCGTCTGGTCATTATGGATGCATCGCCCTTTTGGCGCAGGTTGCTACGGATATGGGGCGGTGCAGGCTGAAGACATTGGACACAGGCGATTTGGCGAATGCCTCGCACACTCGAAGTAGCATACCAAGTGGGCCAATGTTTTTTTTTCTTACTGCGAAGGTGTGAAGTTTTCTCCTGACGGATGATGTGACCAATGGACCAATCGATACCTTTCACCGCTTCTGTCTCCATATCTCTGCCCAACTGTACCGGCTTGTGCAGATTGTGGCGTTGCATGAAGTCTATTATCGTAACAGGCCCCCGATAAGTGTTGCTTGATGAGCTCGGTATGATTAGTGGTGGACGTGCGCACTGTCCTGTGGTTAAGATCTCGTTGAAGGGTTCAAGAACCGATCGAGTGATGGCAGGCACGGCAGATACGATTAGCATAAGGCACAACGGAGCGAAGTTTGTTGCGAAGTGGTACACGTACCGTCCATGTCTGGCAGCTGAAGTGGTACGGAAACACACGCTGTTCAAAAGATGATGCACACTGGCAGGGTGAAGTCAGCTAAACGACCCCATGTGTTCCTATGTGCTGTTCTGCAAAGTGTACCAAACGTGCATGACGGGGTGAAAACATTAATAATAATACACCCGTCCCGGGGGTGCACGACGACTGCTTCTGCGGCTTGGCAATGTCACGATCTTTTGCTTGGACAGAGGTCTCTCCACCGAAGAAGACCGTGCGTTGCAGTGATGCAAATAACTGGCAGGACCTACCCGTTCCAAATTGCGAATGATGCTACAATAGGAGTGTTGAGTAAATAGTGGTGATTAACTACACGCTGACTGGAACTTGACGTTTGCTCAACAATTACACACGTATGCGGAGTACATTATTGAGCTTAAAGTCAATTATTTGCCGCTTGTCGGTTCGTTTGTCAATCGATTTCCTTTACCAACTTCAACATCTCCGAGGCGCATGACTTCTCTGCCTTCGTACTCCTGCTCTGCAGCAACTTGTGAAGGTGAACTTTGCCAAATTAGATTGTTTGATTTGATTCGATGTCGAACGTTTTCCTCGCCACCAGCCGGGCGGCAATTACATAACCTCCAAATCTGTGTGACTCCAAACACTGCCCCCTGCCCGTGTCCATCAGCCAGCGCGAACCTTTACACAACGGACCACCGAGGTGATGGAACGCTGTCCATCATCATCGCGGACGCACTGCGAACGGATTCGGGCAAGAAAAGATTATCACTGTTTAGAATCGTACATTATCCCATCTTCGGCGTAGTTATGTGCGGTTGTTAATGAGACGGGCAAGCCGATCTCGTGCCGATCAATGTTTGGCCGGCCCGCATTTTGATCGGTACCGAAGCGATGGAAACGATCGATTGGAATCAATTTTTGTGCACAAAATGGCAGTACATCATCAACTCGTTGCAGCGATCTTGCCAGCGATGGTGGCGTCGTTACATTGTGGGAACATTGTTTCCGAACCGATGATGGTACCCGTTCCCGGTGGGGGAGAGATTGCGCAACAATCTGGAGGCAAACGTATTTTTGGTAGCGATCAAAATTGTATAACGCCAAGAAGAATTGCGCTAATTGTATGTTATGTCCTTCGGACGAGGCTGGAATGAATGGAAAATGTAGTACAGTCGAGACAGCTTTGAATTTTGTTTCCCATATTGATGAAGAAGTATCTTCTTTTTGCTGCATTTCCAATGAGATGAAGTTATTGAGGATCATTTTACGATCTTCATAATTTTCCCCTTGGTGTGCGAATATGTTGCTGAACGTGTGATGATGGGGCATTAGCATCCATCAAAACAACAATGTGACCCACGCAACCAAACTCGCTGTTTGGACCCCCCCGACAGTCTGTCTGTCTGTCTGCCCGAAATTACTTTCGACTATTCCGTGTGTGTGTCTGTGCCGGCTCGTCGGCTGGAGATGAGTTATTTAAAGAGTTGTCGTGAATTTGTCGTGAACCAGCGCGCCAACCAAAACTCTTCTCACTTTGAAGCGATGTTTGGGATTGTTTGTACGGTGCCAGCTAGCCAGTCAGTCAAACAGCGCCTTTCACAATGCCTTCCAGTGGTTTGTAGTCGCGGATTGCCGGTAAATATTATCTCCAGACACACAAGTAATACGATTAAGCGTAGCAGCATCTTTACGTTTCCATCCATTGTTTTCAACTTTATGCTTTCAATTAGTAGGTTTATGACGAACGCTTTCCTGAAGTTTTGTAGTTCTGTGAAGCAGCAACCCCTTTTTTTCATACATTCGGTGAAATTTATTGTTGAAAGAAAGCTAAAAATGGTAATAAATTACCCAAAGTACACCACGCAAGAGGTGTTACTTAGTGCTTTTCAAGTATAAATTTTATTTTCAAAAAAATACTTTCAGTGTAAAATAAGTCACGAAGCACGAAGGCTTCTGCACCTTGCAACGGCATCTGTTACACGCTAAACTTTTGCACAAAAATGGTCCGCAACATGTGTGCGATGGGGGGAGGTTAATTGTGGGGCTTAAATTTATCGTGCAACCTGACACAGTTTGTGCCGGTGACGATGTTACTGCTGCCGCGCACTGTGTGGAGAGCCCTTTTAAGACGGCGCCCGTCCACTCGAACGTCCAGTGCACGTGAAACCTGAGCTTGCACGGCACTAAAGGGCCCGGAAGTTGGAACCTCTACAAAGTAAAGCAGGGGTACGATGTAGAAAAATCCAAGCAACCAGCACCGGAAACAGTGCGCTCGCCATTCCGCTTGATAAAGATGCAATTATCCAAGGAGCACACGAAAGATGTAAATCACACCGCGCGATGGCAGCAAACATAAGAGTACCATTCATACCGAGAGTGGCAAGCACACGATACGTTGCCGTTGAGCCCTAACAATAACCCACGATGATGATGATGATGATGAACGCGGTTTTACAAACGTCAATAAAGTGTACGTTTTGTGCGGTGGCGCGTCGGTCGTATACCGATTGATGCGTAGCTTGCGCAATGCCCGTTCATGTGTCTTTCTAATAAGCACTAAACTGTTGTGGGTTAAGGAAAATCAATCAAAATCTGCGTGTGCTTTCTCTTTGCTTACAGAAAGCGGAAAACAAGCCGTTAGAGTCGTCGTTCAAAAAAAAAAAAAAAACCAAGGCGAACCCGACCGGGTTTGAGTGTATACACATGGGTAATGAAGGTGCGCACCAGGCAGAGAGCCTTCGAATTCGCGCTTCAATTGCTGAAGCTATGTGTTTGCTCATAAGTTGGTGACAAACAACATACCTTACCCCGTTGAGTTGTTCGAGTAAATAATACAATCCTTTTAAAACGCACGAACATTGTCGGTTTGGAAGTGGAGAATGGGGATTTGAATGTCAATAATATGATAGGAGGGGGAAACACACACACAAAAAGGTGCAAATATTTACTGTTTGCAGTATTGTTACATTGTGATCAGCATGGTTTAATCGAGCGTGACGCAGTAACCAGGAGAAATGGTAAATGGCAGGGGTTTCGAATTTGCAGGGTTTTCCAACTCAACTGTCTATCTGGAATCTGGTCGATCTGGAATGCTTTTCATTTTCTGGAACAGTTGCAAAAAAGCTTTCGAAATGTCAAAGCAAGCTTTGAACCAAATCGTTTTCTTCTTAAAAAAATTTAGAAATTGCATGTCTGGCTCTCTAGCGGGACACAGCAGAACGTTATTGCAGCTCTATTCAGTTCCAGAGCACATTCCAGTTTTATTTTAACAGAATCCAGATAAAGCACCAGAATAAAACAATTTCTAGCTTTCTTAGGCTTAAGTCCTGAATACTGCTAGGGATTGGGTCCGCATGAGATTTTGAACCGGTTCTGCCGTGTGAAGCCCGACGCCGCTACCAATACACCACCGGGCTGGCCCAAAAATCCTAGAACTTATGAATAGTAAAAGGGGAACAGTGTTTTTAATTTTAGCTATGTCATGCACCATTTTTTTTAATTTTGTTTAAGTTGAACTAGAATGTTGTGAGATAGACCTGGCATCCTTTCGTTTACACATTTACAATGGCTTAACATTTTTCAAACAGCAATTTTCAATGTTTCTAATTAAATTAGTTTAAATAAAAATAGCTTTATTCATCATAAAGGTTAACAGATTTTTTTTTAAGTTTCTTCGAATTGTGCTCACACGTACACACAGTTGCAGTGAACCAGGAAGACGCCAAGGGTGTCTCTACCACATGAGGCATGCAAATTTTCGCCACCATCCACGCTGCAGCCCTATCTGAGATAGGGAGGAAAACTAAGCAAAGCTTAGCAAGAAACACGTTCGCGTGCACCCGGACGGGGTGGTGGCCACCCAAAAAAAAAAAAAGGCACCCGGCCGGAGCGCAACTTTCCTACGGTGCGCCTACACCTTCCGCACGCTGCTACGAAATGCGAAGCAAAAACCGCAAGCGCTAATCTCATTCCGGTTGAATTAATAATTCCAAAATTAAGACCAAAAACCAACAGAGAAACGATTTCAAAACTTTCCATCGTATCCGTTTGTTTCCGGGCGGTCTCCGGTTGCTTTTGGGTTATTGAAGGTGGCCATTGGCGGCTGCTGCTGCTGCCGCTGGCCAGCACCAGTTGAAGTTGCGCCACTGAATGTGTTTATGTTTTTAGCTCTTTTTCTCCCCCCTCTCTCTCTCTCTCTCTCTCTCATACCAATGGTCGATCGGATTGACGTTATCTCTTGGCTTAGTGTGCCGGGAAAGTGCAATCCACCGAAGCTGATTACACGTGCGCGCGAACACCTATTGTGTGCGGCTGCAGTCCCGTAAATGCTTTCCCGGCAAACTGGGAGTGCATAATGCGCCTCGGCGTGCCTGATTGCAGCACGGGATGCAAAAATCGTTTCTAGTCATGTCAGGTGATCAATCTAAATTCCTGGAGTATCGTTTTCCGTATGGTTATTATTTTTATCAGACGATTATTTCTCTACACTTCCTAACCACCAGTAGCAGCTTTACTGCTTTTGCGGTCGATGATGACCAGAAACGGAAAGCAAGCAAGCACATTTATTACATTCATTAAAGTAAGTTTTCGCGAATCAACCGAACCGGCACAGCACATTAATTTCAAATAAAGTGCGACAAGTTCGCCTCTGGCCGCACCCACAGATATGATTTAATGGTGTCCAACGTCAAAAGCTTTCGCCCGCAGCATTTTTCACCGCTGAAGCGTTTTTTGTATAGAGCAATTTGGTATCCTGTTGTTAGACCAATTCCAAAGGTCTTAAAGTTGCATAAAATGCCACTCACTCGGGGAAATATTTTTCCCTTTCGTCTACCAAGAACAAAACGCACTGGAAAACCCGTATTCTATGCCTTTAATTAGCAAACGATGCGCTACACATATCGCAATATCAGTCGCGAACCTACAGCGACACGACATGATATTTCACTTTCGAGCTGCACTCCGGTAAGCGGACACTCTCGCTACGCTTATTTTCACTTTTATCAGCTTTCTCGAGCTGACGGCAGACGGCCCTGTGACAAGGATAGCGTAAGTTGTACAAGTAATATGATCGGGTGTGTCGCGCGAAGAAAGTTCCTCTAGTCGCGTGGTTACGGATAAAACGCTCTTGGAAGCTAAACGGGTTCTATCAGTCGGTGGCCGGTGGGTAGTCTAGCAGAGAGATAAGTATCGTCTGTGTTTATCCCTCCACGGGTCACGAAGTACAATGACACTATCGCTTCTAGGCGAGGTGTGAAGCGTGATTTATCGCGATAAATTGTTCAACAACGGCGTAAGTTAATTTAAAATTTTTGTGACGCAAATATTTACATTAACGTTATTGTCACAACATTCATGTACATATTCGAGATGCAATTTAATTCTTATTTTAAGTTACTTTAATTAAATTCCGGTGAATTTCTTGTTGCAAAATGGTCCACAAACTCATGCCTTTATGTAAAACCCTTTTTGTATGACTTTTTTGACGATTTTCGACCCGATCGGGCCTGTTCGGCTATGGCGTAGCCTTATAATCCAACGTAAGGAGTATTCTTTCAGGATATCTACTAATGATCGTCAGTCTTAAGATCAGATAAAAACGCATCATCAATGACTAGAAAACATCCAGTTCGTTCGTCTTATTTTCCATTTTAATGCTACCACTAACAAGTGCGTACATCACGTGGCTTCGCTACCGTTGTTTTCCATTGTTGGTGTGTCGTTAATTTTACGAGTACATACTATTACAGCAAAAGTCAATAAAAGACTGGTTCGGGGCTTTTTGTTTCCCCCGTTTCGTCCTGTTACCCCCTGTGTTTCACTTTCACACCGAAACACACAACATATTGACTTATCTTTGCCCGTTAATCATGACGACCTCTGTGGCCGGTTCGGTCCTGCTTCCTCCCACCTCCGGCAACGGTAACCAGCTGGAGGAGGAAGAGACTGAGCAAACCCAACGGTTACCGGCTAATTTTTGGGCCCAAAAAAAGAAAAGTGACTCGCTCGTTGTTGACCCGCCCCCTCCCCACAGCACAGGTTGCCTTCAATTTCCGCGACCGTTGAGATGGTGATGACTGTGCCCGGCTGTGCCCTGTGAGAAGTAGCAGCGGGGGGGCACCGTGACATAATCGAATGTCGGTCACAATGGTGCCCTCGAGGGCCGATGAAACTCGACCCCCCCTCCCAAAGTCGGCTTCCAGCATGCGGTGTGTGTGTGTGTTTGGGCAGGCAACAATGACAACCGTGACAGTGTTACAGGCCACGGTGTCACAGTTTTTTGTTTCTCTTTAGCCCGCGGTTAGCGGTGGGCCTCCTCAATAATGCTCCGTCAACAACCTGAAACGAAACCGGGGCCCGAAGCCAGAGCGAATGCCCCCCAAATGGGGGAAGTATCTCCGCTTGCAATCTGCGAGTAAACGAAGCACGGGAAGTGAGCTGGTGCAACAGTTGGCAGCATGATGTTTGCATTACTCGCAAATCACACCCGGGGCCCGAATGTTCCGTAAGTGCCCGTTTTGCCAATGGCACTTTTTTTTTTGTTCTCTCTCCCTGTGCCAGCATTTGCATCGGGCCCCGGCTGTTTGCGCTTCGCGGATCCATGGGCAGCGTTCCCATGCCCAAGTCACCTCTGGCCTCCCATCACCTGTGGCTTTGCATTGCCTGTGGACCGTTATCGGAAGGGGGCCCACTGCTACGGTGGAACATGCCGTGTAGTGGAACCACAAACTCCCGCGCGACCAATCTGTCGCGATGGGTAATAAAAAACGCGGGGTTGTTTGCTTACATCATTAACCATCTTCAGCTGTCGCGGCCTTTTGAAAATGCTCGAACAGGAGAAGAGAAGCTGGTTGGGTTTTTTCTGTGTTCCCTTCACAGTTGGCGCTTGTTTAGTGTGTGCCCCATCGTTGCTTACTTCCTCATTGTTCTGATTCCAATGATCTTCAGCCAGTAGTACTATCAACGTGGTGTAGTGATCCCCGGTAGCATAAGATGGATCGGTTTTTAGGTGCAGAAATACCCAACCAACCGGTATGTTTATGGCGCGACTGTTTTATAAAGAAGGCAAGAGCTAACAAAAAAAGTTGTCCACAAGCAGCAGTTCGTCGTCACCCGAACCTGATGCTGGAAATGGAACCGTTTATTGGCGTACGACCGCGTAATTGTGTCGCGAAGCGAAGCACCATTGCAGGAAGTGAGTGCTGAGCTGAGTCTTTCACGATGCGGAGGCGCCTTGCACACTTTCTAGTTCCTTTAATGTGTCGTTAGTGATTATTCCATTAGAAATGAACCGAAGGTTTTGAATTGTTTGGATGGGTGCATGTCTGTTTATGGCTTTAATAAGAAAAATGTCCGCTGTGCAAGGAACGTATCGAAGGAACTCAAGGAACTGCAATTAACTGATCGGGGTACGGAAACTACTGTTTACGGTAAAGATATTAGGATAAAGCTCCAACGTGACATATGGTATCGAGGCTTATTACAGAGTAATTACTGTATTCTATTTGAATGAATGAAGTGATGAATGTGAAGCATCTTGAACGAATCATTTAATACGTTTAGATCGTTATCTTCGCTCGATTCGAGTATCAATCATCGCGCGGTGTATCTAACTTCCGCCAGATGTGACGTAAAAAAAAACACGAAGTAAATCTCTAAACTCAATTCAACGCCCTTCTTTCATTGGAGTGTCCAGTGCTCGTCGTACACAGAAACTATTGATAAATTACCTTCAAAGACCGCATTATTCAACGGAGCCCTAGATGAACGTCGAGGATAATCGCCTCGCCATCAGACGATCGTAGCCGGCGGCGGCGGTCCTTGACGGAATAGTGCAAAAGTTGACAGAAAAACGGAACGTGGGCTAGAAACGTTATCTTAAACAAACACTGACAGGCATTGTTCGAAATTAATCTGCCCGTTTGTGTTCAGCACGGACCCACAGTGGACTATTTGTTGCTTTGTGCAATTTGAATTTCGCATATCTGTAGCGGGCTGTTGTTGAGAGAGTTGACAGTCAAAAGCATGCTTTTGATATTGTGTATCGACTGTGGTGTGTTCCGGACCGGTTCGTATTGCCCGGGACAAGGCTTATGGTATGGTATGGTGAAAATGCGTTCAAACCATTTTGTGCTGTCGGTTAAGTAAAGGAAGAACTGGCAGATTAATAAGCTGAGCATGCCCTGCTGGCTATAGGTCGTCAGCACTAGCCTTCCGACACTCTTACCCTGCAGCTTGACATACATTCGAAGAGTTTCGTCACGGAACGGGTATGGTTTGGTTGATTTTGAGAAACTCCACCAGTTTTGGTTGTCCAAACTGCAAGCTTCGGGCTTATATAGGATCAGAGAGAACAACTTTAAGAACTATTAATCATTTCGGTTGATGTTGGTTATACATTTTAAGGTTGAAGTTAAAAGTTATTCGAATTGAAGTAATAAATTGTGAGCAATTTCTGAATAATTTTAAAATTGAGCTAGAATAAGTCATCAAGTGATCAAGTAGATATAGATTTTTCTTTACTTTCTGAGACTTTTACAAGCTGAACCCCATGATTAACAAACCAGAATGCGCACTACACCTCACCCCGAAGGGGGTTGTGCGTAATGACCCGGTAGCATGACGGATCGAACCTTGAACGAGCACGACTTTTGATTATCCCTAACCCTAATATCAAATTTCGATCGCAAAAAAACAACGCACCCTTGTGATCGTGGCCCTGAAGCTACGGGGTACGCAGCGGCCGGCAAACCGTAACCGATCGTAACGTGTGGCTTCCTGCTCGTATGCGGATGTCACCGGTGCGATGAACGTAACGGTCAAGTTCGAAGAGATGGTTATGTGCATTCAAATGTTTCCCCCGGCCCCGACACGATATGCCTTCATCAAGGCAAAAGTTCATCTCTGCCAACGCGTAAAGCAATGCGTTGAAGGCGATAGCGTCGCGATCGATGTTCGACAGTATATTGAGAAACTTTTGCGATACATGCTTTTTATTTGGGGCTTTTCGTTTGTTGGGTTGCGTAAATATTGTTGAGTGATACCTTATCACTTCCTGCCTTTCAGCCACATGCGATAAGAGCAATTACATCCATCTATCCGTCATTTCTATTTACTCGGATTTCCCCTTCCACGTGTGGAGGACGGGAGATCCAACTCAATTTTCGTATAAAGTGCAATATCTATTCACTGCTTTTTTTTGTTTTTTTTTTTTCAACCGAATGAAACTTCCGATGGCCTCATAATCAACCGTACCGTCATCATCACGATCAACACCATCCCAAACGCCACCATCTACGGGGCCAATCTCAACCATTGCACTTTCGCTATCGTAGGTTTCGTAACGCTGGAGAATCATTTAGTGCTTTTTTGGTTTTTGGTTTGTGTTTTTTTTCTTCTGTGCTCATTTTCTATTGAATTGAAAATTTATACGGAATGAAATCAGTTTTTTTCCACCTCTTCTGCTTCGAAGTGGAGTGCTTCGATCTGGCTGATAATTAAATCGAGACGTTAAGTGATGGGAAAATCGTTTAAATCATTACATGTCCGGTGTCCGGAGTGAATAATTTAACAGCCTTTATGTAGTGCGTATTGAAACTTGAAGGAAGTTGAAATTGATTGATCGGGCTCGACGAAACCAATACCTTTTTCACACTTTTAAATAATGAAACATGTTTTACATCCTTTGCAACAGCAAACATCCATCAATGATCATCTTAATCGACAGTGTTCGCTCGTTAGCAGGGAATGCTATTTGCAAAACGATTTTTAAAAATTCTGCCTCGTTCCCATCATTCCCGTCGGAACATATGATATTCGACCCGTTTCTTTAGCGTTACGTTCGCGTGTTCGAAAAACCGGTACACCGGACAATACATCGGTGCGTGCCCGATTGTCCTTCAGATCGCGATGACGTAACCAACCACCGGACGAAGGGAGTGGTTTCGGTCCTTTCGCTTATGGGAAAGTTGGTAGAAACCATGAAGAGATGTGTGTAGTGTGGTAAGCTTGGAAACATAGCTGAAACCAAATTACATTGATTACATCGCATAAATAGTTCTAAACATGCCGTTTACCCAGTGCAGATATACTGTTGTAACGGATAATCCGAGCGAAACACATTCTGGAACAACAGCTGCTTTAGTTGAAAACCGGTTTAAGACAAATTAGCGACTTCTTACCAACTTTAACGATCGTGCGTGAAGAAAAATTCGCTAAAGCCTGTGTGAAAAAGTAAAAGAAGAACGATTTTCTCACCATTCCTCACTGTATCAGTCGTCAGCATCATGCCAGCTGATTGCGATCAAGATCAGCTTTGGGTCCAAAACGATTGACCTAGAGTACGGAGGAAGATCGCTCGGAAAAGATCGTGTAATGATCATTAATTTTAAATAAATAAACTCAAGCAGTAAATGAGAATATTATACAATTATAATTCGATACTCATTATAGACATCTTTAATAAAATGTTTGCTGAAAAATCCTTTCATGTAGCTCTGAAAGATCATTATGATATTTATGATCAGCTAGTTGGGTGATTTGACTAAAAACTGAGATGACTTATTACTGCTATTATTGTATTTAATTTAAAATAGTACAATATTAATGGTTGTTTACATTTTCTTTTTCGTCCATTCTGTCCAGGTGGTGCATGGAGTACAGTTGGAACCGCTGCATGTCATCCGGAAGCGTAGCATCGATCAACCGCTTCGGATACTGATCGTCTACGATGAATCTGTCTACCGGCTAGATACCGATAAATTTTCGCTCATTAATGTAAGTGATTTTAAACTAAAAGAGCTTCATTCTTTTCGAAGAAATACTTTTTAAACGTTTTCTATTCCATTCCATTGCAGAACACCATCTTGCCGGAAGCGGTACGATTTTGGGAGCAAGCTCTGATGGTGCGCCAGACGAAGGAAACCATAAGACTGAATCGGAAATGTGAAAGCAGTCAGGTGTTTGTGAAAAACTCGATGACGTACTGTATCGATTCCTGCAAGCAAGCTACACTCTGTGGTGAAGTGCAAGTGCCACCGGACCATCTCGATGTATGCAAAGCGAACGAACGCTTGCTGTAGAACGAAGCACACCTTTATTGATGGAACTACCTTTCCTTTTGTTCGCTTTGCAGGTGTGTCGGGTTTGCAATTCTACCGGACAGGATTGCCACGAAGATGCGAACACAACAGCCGGACCGGGTATTTCCAATGCGGACTTTGTGTTTTACGTGTCCGCGCTACAGTCGGAACGCTGCCATAAAGGGCTTACGGTTGCATACGCGGCACATTGCCAACAAGAAGCAGCCCTCGATCGTCCCATCGCCGGCCATGCGAACCTGTGCCCGGATAGCATTAGCACCAAACCGCAGGAGCTCCAAACGTTACTGTCCACGGTGAAGCACGAGATACTGCATGCGCTTGGGTTTTCTGTGAGTCTTTACGCGTTCTTTCGGCACGACGATGGTACTCCACGCACACCTCGCAAACCGGACACTGGAAAGCCTTACCTGAATGAAAAGTACGTTGTGTGATATTGTGTGTGTCGAGGGAGAATTTATGGTACGAAAGGTCGCACATTCATCATACACTTTCTTGCCGCTAGGTTCCAGATACACCAGTGGAGTGAAGATACCATCCGCAAAGTGGTACGCACCGATTGGGCCGTGCGTGATGGCACGATTAACCGTACGATCGATATGTTCGTTACACCGCGTGTGGTGCAGGAGGTTCGCGATCACTTCAGCTGTCAGAAGCTGGAGGGTGCCGAGCTGGAGGATCAAGGCGGTGAAGGGACTGCACTGACACACTGGGAAAAACGTGTGCTGGAAAACGAAGCAATGACGGGCACGCACACACAAAGTTCGGCCTTTTCACGCATCACTTTGGCCTTGATGGAGGATTCGGGATGGTATAAAGCCAACTACACCATGGCATCACCGTTGACGTGGGGTCGCGGTTTGGGTTGTAATTTTGCCATGCGTAGCTGTAAGGAATGGATTACATCCAACACACTGAGGTATGCTAAACTTGCAGTAACTTACTTATTATCACTGTTCTAAAGATCTTCATTAAAATTTAATCATTTTTTTCTGTTTGCAGAGGTCGCTCGATTCATCCTTTCTGTGCGAAAGTGAAACGCGATCCACTACAAACGGAATGTACCGACGATCGTAGTTCGGTTGCGTTGTGCAACCTGGTGCGCCACACAACGCCACTGCCACCACAGTACCAAAACTTTGATTCCCTAGCACACGTTCCTGTCGGCGAGGAAGGATACTACGGTGGATCCGTTTCGCTTGCCGATCACTGCCCATATATTCAAGAATTTACCTGGCGTAGCAAAAATGTGGTCGTCCGTGGATCCCAATGCCAGTTCGAAGATAACAATCCCAGTAAGTTTCGATACGTTTCCGAGTTGGTTCGCTGATCTAACCGTTTTATGTTTATTGTAGAGCCGGAGAAAAATTTCGCTCTCGAATCGTACGGACCAACGTCGAAGTGCTTCGATCACACCGAGAACATGTGGGAGGAACGTTCTTGCAGACAAACGCGAGAATGGCAGCACTGGGGTTCCGGTTGCTACCAGTATCGCTGCCAGCATGGTCGTTTACATATTCTGATAGCGAATAAATCGTACGAGTGTTACTTTGCCGGACAGAAACTTAAAGTGCAACTCATGGCAGAAGGTTGGTTGCACCGGGGAGCTGTTGTATGTCCATCCTGCAAGGAGATATGTAACCCCGAATTTGAGCGGCGTGGCGAGCGCTGTAAAATTAGCGAAAGTGCGCCACCGGATAGTTACTATCCGAGGGATGAACTAAAGTGTAGCAGCGCTGATACGCCACACTCGAAGGCATTGCTTTCGAGCTTGATACTTTTATCATTGGCCACGGCCGCCAGTACGAGCGTTCCCCGGATATACAGCTAATCTTTGCTTCCTTTCGATAGGGTTCTACAGCACCAATGCCGTGCATTGTGTGAACAAAAGTTTCGTATTACCGTTTTATCAACCATTTTATGTATGTGATACCTTTATCAACGTCGGCCTCGGGCAATATAGTGACAAGAAAAAGGGGCCCCCGATGTAACAAGTCATTACATCACGCAGTTAACACGAACTAATTATGTTTTGTGGAATAATGTTAGTGCGAATCACCTGATAGTAAAATGCAAAATTTATAAGAACACCACCACATCACTAAATTAGATCACCTGCCTGTTAACATTTAGAATCGACAGTAAAACTAGATGTGTAAATAACTGCCTAAATTCATGAAGGACACTCATGCACGTGCCACAGTGCATGGTTTGTCCTTTCTTAACAACGCACCATTACCTTATCTGAATCGCGTGGCTGCAACATTCCATTCGTGTAAAGTGATAACTTATTTAATTTGATTTTATTACCAGTTTTATAGATTGTTTGTATTGCTAAAACATACGAGGGCAGTATTAATCGCGTCTCAAAATTCTTCGGTAGAATTTTTATTCGAATACACAAAAGAACGTAACGACTCCTGCCATATATGGTATGATCACGTTCGTCAACGATGTGATGTGTTGTTTCAGCAGTTTCCGTAAAATAGGCCATTCCACGCAAATCCAGTGAAAAGGCAAAACGGTAACACACAAAAATATGCAAAACTGCCAAAGTCATACATTCTCGTACATGAATCAAATTCTTTTGTTTTAATGGGAAATTCTTTGTTGATAATAGATAGTTATGAGTGGCCCATGCATCACATCCTTTCATTTGCTGGATAGCAATATCCGGAAGAATGTGCAAAACACAAAAATGGCTTCAAGATTTCCTTCAGAATCATTCCTATTTCATTACATTGTTGATATTTTAGTTTTATCATTAGCATTGCCGTTTTTTATTTAAGTATACCGTTAAGTATGCAATAAAGCGTATTACTAAGCAAGGCTCTTATACCTTTCCGAAGCCTAGTGTGGTTTAAGTTATTTTGGATGACTTACGACTGTATTTTTCTCCAAGCGAATGTTGTAATTAGTTTGGAAAAGCTATATCACATTAGGTTGAACCGTTTCGCAAAACGAACAACGTTTGAATTTGCATAAAAGAATTGAACATCGAAACGAACTTCGTCTAAGTTTCTACGCAGAAAATAAACAAGACTGCATATGACTAAGGAAAGCATTAATCAATAATATATTAGCAAGCTGAGTTAGAAAAATTAATTTCCACTTTGCTATTGACTATAGAGATACAAATTGGGATATGTTCACACAACAAAGACACACATTGCACTTTTCAACCTTTCGACCATGATGTGTAAACAGCGACGATATTGCATGATGTGAAAATGTTGTGACATTTCTCTTGCTCTATTGTTTGACGCGAAAAAAGTTTGTGCTTTGTGCGGTGGATATTTTCATTAAGAACGCACAACTATTTTCAGCGTGTTTTGTTAGTTTGTTTTTAGTGGATTAACATTGGTAATCTCTATTAAGCGAATAAGACTGCAGCACACCGTTTCAAGATGCCGCGGATAATGATCAAAGGTGGTGTTTGGCGGAACACCGAGGTAAGATTGTTGCCGGTGCCGGTTGCAGAATCGGCACCGTCGAATATCGGCGTCGAATATCTATAACGCTTCGATTTTTCCACTTGCAGGATGAAATCCTCAAAGCCGCCGTCATGAAATATGGCAAAAATCAATGGTCTCGTATCGCGTCGTTGCTGCACCGTAAGTCCGCCAAACAGTGCAAAGCCCGCTGGTATGAGTGGCTCGATCCAAGCATCAAGAAGACGGAATGGTCTCGCGAAGAGGACGAAAAGTTACTGCATCTGGCCAAGTTGATGCCAACGCAATGGCGCACGATTGCTCCGATTATCGGTCGTACCGCTGCTCAATGCTTGGAACGGTACGAATATCTGCTGGATCAGGCACAGCGGAAAGAGGAAGGGGAAGATGGTATGGATGATCCGCGCAAGCTCAAACCGGGTGAGATCGATCCAAATCCCGAAACGAAGCCCGCTCGGCCGGATCCGAAGGACATGGATGAGGATGAGTTGGAAATGCTCTCTGAGGCTCGAGCACGTTTGGCCAACACGCAAGGCAAGAAGGCGAAGCGTAAGGCACGCGAGAAACAGCTCGAAGAAGCACGCCGACTGGCCGCGTTGCAGAAACGTCGTGAACTGCGGGCCGCTGGTATTGGTACGGGCAACAGGAAGCGCAAGCTGAAGGGAATTGACTACAATTCGGAAATACCGTTCGAGAAAGCTCCGGCACCCGGGTTTTACGATACCACGGAAGAGTTTGTGGTGCCGATCGCGGCAGATTTTTCCAGCTTGCGCCAACAAACGCTTGATGGAGAGTTGCGCGTAGAAAAAGAAGCACGCGAGCGGAAGAAGGATAAGGAGAAGTTAAAACAACGAAAGGAAAACGATATTCCAACAGCGTTGTTAAAAAATCAGGAACCGGCAAAAAAGCGATCCAAGCTTGTCCTTCCCGAGCCACAAATCTCCGATCAGGAATTGCAGCAAGTCGTGAAGCTTGGTCGTGCGAGCGAAATTGCGAAGGAGGTAGCTTCCGAAAGTGGTATCGAAACTACGGATGCACTTTTGGCGGATTATAGCATCACACCTCAGGTAGCCGCCACGCCGCGGACTCCTGCCCCGGTTACTGATCGTATTTTGCAAGAAGCTCAAAACATGATGGCACTCACTCACGTGGACACACCGCTTAAGGGTGGTGTCAACACACCGCTACATCAGTCGGATTTTTCAGGTGTCTTACCTCAAAGCCAAGCAGTAGCTACTCCAAATACCGTGCTAGCTACACCGTTCCGTTCGATTCGCGGACCGGATGGTAGTGCAACGCCGGGAGGGTTTTTAACGCCAGCCTCGGGAGCGATGGTTCCCGTAGGTTCCGGCACGCAACTACACGTGCCCGGTGCAACACCGAATTTTCTTCGCGATAAGCTAAACATCAACACGGAAGATGGTATGAGTGTAGCGGAAACGCCCGCTGCTTACAAGTCCTACCAGAAGCAGTTGAAATCTTCACTAAAGGAAGGGCTAGCTTCTCTTCCGACACCAAGAAACGATTACGAAATTGTTGTGCCCGATAACGAAACGGACGAGGCTGCCGATGATGGATCGATGGATGTGGATCAAATCGTACCAGACCAAGCCGACGTAGACGAGAAGCGCAAACGCAACAAGCTTGCTCAAGAAGCAAAAGAACTTTCACTCCGCTCGCAGGTCATTCAGCGGGACTTGCCACGACCGCTCGAAATCAATACAACCGTACTGCGCCCGTCAAACGAAATGCACGGATTGACCGATCTACAAAAGGCGGAAGAGTTGGTGAAACAAGAGATGGTAAAAATGCTTAACTACGATGCGCTACGCAATCCGATTCAGCAAGCACAACCATCCTCCATGAAGCGTCCCATGCTCGCCCAATACCAGGCGTATCTGGAACAGCACCCGTATGAAAACATCGACGAGCAGGAGTTGGTCGAAGCGCGCAAAATGCTCGCAGCGGAAATGGGAGTGGTGAAGCAGGGTATGGCCCACGGAGACTTGTCCCTAGAAAGCTACACACAAGTGTGGCAAGAGTGTTTGTCCCAAGTGCTGTATCTGCCGAGCCAGAACCGATACACACGTGCCAATTTAGCCAGCAAAAAGGACCGCATAGAATCCGCCGAAAAACGTCTCGAAATCAATCGGAAGCATATGGCCAAAGAAGCGAAGCGTTGTGGCAAAATAGAGAAAAAGCTTAAAATTCTTACCGCGGGATATCAGGCACGAGCGCAAGCGTTGATAAAGCAGTTTCAGGACACCAACGAGCAGATTGAACAAAACTCGTTGGCATTGTCAACGTTCAAGTTTTTGGCTGCACAGGAAGATTTGGCCATACCGAAGCGTTTAGAATCGCTAACGGAAGATGTTATGCGACAGACGGAGCGTGAAAAGGCTCTACAAAAACGTTACGCTCAGTTGACCGAAGAGCTGGAAGAACTTAACCGTTTGCTGGAGGAAGCTAACGTTAATGGAGTCGAGTATGGCAAGGATGAGGAAGGGGCGCTGCAAGTGAATGGTCGACACGAACATTTGGAGGAGGAAGAACGAGATGATAGTAGCGTGGGAGCGAATGATGAGAATTCCAGAAACGGACCTGAGGAACCCGAGGAAGCTCAAGAATCACCTAGTTCTAATGCAGCATTTGAACGAGAACAGGAGAATGTAGAGGATGATGATGGTCAAAGTTCTGATACACAAGAACAGCCCGACAGCCAAGAGGAATATGCACAAAGAAGGGAAAGTGAGGAAGATGCTGAAGACTCCTCTGAATATCCCGAGCCGAAGGAGCACCAACAAGAAGACGAACGAATGGAAGAAGATGATGAGGACACTAGTGACGATTGAGAACATAAGTTGGATAAGAGTATAGCGAATCGGTCTTATAGAATAGCCGTTGAAGCTTAGGGCGATGCGTTCGGTTTCGGATGAAATCTTCACAGGAGACAAATTAGCCAGTCAATGAACGTTAAATCCTCCCAGGACTATCACCGGGTTGTTAGATTGTACATTTACAGCAGACACAATCCGTTAATAAAATACCGAACATATTTCTCTCTTGAATAACACTGTATTACGATAAATATGAAATTATAAATATACCTCAAAATAAATGTGAAACAATTGGTGCGTATTTTGCTTAGAATTCTCGTGCCAAATAACCAATTCGATGTGATATGGCAACACTGGAGAACAGCTGTTTTGACGTTGTCAGAAGTTTTGTTTTTCCTCACAAATGAATAAACAAACTGGTTGTTTGGTAACTAGATTAGCGGCCTTCTAGATTGGAATAATTTGGTGTTGTCGGTGCAGTGGAATATCCTTGAAAGCTGAACGCATTCATCTATACGGCTGAGCTGTGGTCAAGCAGAAGCCCTAGATATGGAGTCAATGCAAAACAGCAACAGGACAAAGTCTTGGACGGACGATCTGAAAGTGTGCAACCAAACGGGTGTCGGGGAAGCGATAAATCAAATCTACAAGTAAGTAGCGTATTTGGAATGCTGTATTCGAATGTTTTACCTGCATACTCCTGTGTATTCTTCCAGAGACGATGGTCGTCGCTGCGAGGGCTACGAAACGCGTGATAAGAAATGTCTTTGCATATCCGACAACACGTAAGTTTGTGCTTCCGAAGGCATTTGCTATTCAACACTAGCGTAATTGCTACTTATTTCAGCTCACTCTATTCGATTCTGTCCGGTCACAACGGTGTGACGGTGGCAGAAAACGCACTCCAAGAAATTGCAGCCGAATTGTTGCTGGGAGCACTCAATTACTGCAACACAGACGAAGCTGTCAAAGATCTTATCCGCCAGTCGTTCATGTCGGTGGAAAAAAGTTATTTTGATTCGATCAATCAACACGTTGCCACGAAGACCGCTATCCAGCTACACTTATCCGCGGACGGTATGAATCAGTACGAAATATCGCAACAGTTTGAAAATGTGCTGCAGAAGCTCGATTCCCTTAACAATGCACTGTCGGTTGGAAGCAGCGCAGTGCTGGGACTAATCCATCGGTCTCATCTGTATCTCTGTAACATTGGCAACTGTCGGGCGCTTCTGTGCAAAACGGACGAGCATGACACGCTGACGGTAACGCAGCTAAGTGTCGATCATAATTTGCTCAACGCCGAGGAAGCTGCACGTCTGTTCCGGCTTGGGCTGATGAAGCAAAACTTTGAAGGAGTACCACTGTATAGCACCCGCTGTATTGGCAACTATTTGGGCAAGGCTGGATATAAAGATTGCAACTTTCTTTCGAGTGCTTCTGCTGAACCAGTGATTTTCGAACCGGAAATTGTTGGTGGCATACAGATTTCACCAGCCTGTCGATTTCTTGTGCTGATGTCGAGCGGACTGTGCAGAGCGTTGCACGACATCTTTCCAGGGGACGCATCCACAGGAAACCGAGAGCTGGTACGCATGATTTCGGAAGAGTTTCAAAATCAGTCTACCCTCGGTGGAGTTGCACAGTCGGTTGTGCATCGTATTGTCCAAGCGCATCACGATACGTACATGCAGTTGGTCGAAGAACATAAACCCCTCACGTTTAACAGTCGCGATGATGTGACTTTGCTGATACGCAACTTCAACTACTCACTGCCAAAAGCGTTTGTGAACCGCAAGAATGGTAATCGCAGCCTTAACTCCACTACATCATTCAGTTCCACCAGCTCGGATGCAACGCCCACGGATTCTACCATTCATACGAACATATCCGTGACAAGTTCAAATATGTAAGTTGATGAGATGTGCCCGGTAGTGGAAGGAAAGTACTAATTACTGCTTTACGTTTTTCCCCCCCGTACAGCACACAGTCCGGCAAACCTTATGATACGAATGCGCGGATTCGTCCGCACGTGGATTTTGGCGATTTTTACAAACGTGTCGAGGAAGCTCGAAAATGTGGTACTTTACCGCCAAACATAGAGTTCGATTAGCTAGCGCCTGTTCAATCTTTAGTACTTTATTGTATGTTGATGTTAACCACACGATGCCTGACTACCGTTATAAATTAAATATAATATAAAACAGTTGAAAATTGTGTTTACAATTGATTCCATCAACTAGCATTGGCGAACAAATGCATGTAAAGAGCAAGATTAAACAAGCAATGGGGAAAGATTTTCGCCGCTAAATTATGTTGAATATGCGTTCTAATATTAATTGAGTACTACTGAATGTAACAATAATGTTGAAAATCTATTGTTTTAAATGCTCCCGATAAACTAAACATAAATATATAGCGCATTGACGGTCAAGTAAAATGTCAAAAAATGTTTCCATCCTGCCTCTAGCAACCTTGATTTCGTGTCAAAAAACTTGAAAATTACAGAACGTCGTCGTCGACTGGAGTTTTCCTGTGTTTCCATCCTTTCAACCATTTCGCAGCGAGGTGGATAATATTGGAAACTGCAGTCGACTTGTTCACGGGTTGCACGATGATCCGCCGAATGTGATTCCGCACGAGTGTATCCGCAAGCTTTGCAAATTTGCGCATTCCTGGACGGGCTATAACTGGGAAAAGAGAGTGATACCCCGAAAACGCAACCCATCCAAGTTTTTTTTCTTCCCTTGCGTATGTATGAAAGGGTCACCGAAACGGAGGTGGAGTGTGTGTGGTGAAAAGTGTTTTTCCGCTGGGTGTTGAACAAACGGGGCGTTGGCGTGGATGGGTTGCGGAAAAGTGCACCAACTGCGAGCACAAATGCACAGCAATAAGCCCGTTCAACCGATGGGCCCCCTTGAAGCACTGGGATAAAAGGTGGTGCTGCGTCCATTTTTTGGGCTTGGTGCATACGAGTGTGGCCTGGAGCGTTCCGGGCAGGTGAAGTAGTGAGAAAAAGGTGCGTGCGTAGGAGCACGAACGAAAGGAGTGCTGTGCGTGCGTGCGTGCGCGCGCGTGCTTGTGTTTTGGAAAGCAAAAAAAGGATGAAACACATTCAAGGGTCCCTTTGGGTGCACCAGCACAGCCAGTAGGGCAGATAGGGTCGGAGTGTGCAAAGTGCGGAAAGAAGTTGCGAGGAAGCAACATACAGCAAGGTGCGAAAGAGACGGGGCACAAACTTTCTTTCCGCGGCAGAGCAGCGCACTACCCGTGACTGTGTGCGTATGTGTGTGTGAGCGAAGGGTTTCGGGATAGGTTTCCCTTCTGATCGAAAATCATCAATCGACACGACAAATGGTTGCTAGTCAAACAGTGCGAATGTAAACATGGCCTACTGATACTAAACACAAATCGCCCCCACGAAGCAACCAGTCGACGGGGCAGTAGCTGCGCTAGTGCAGAACAAGTGTGTGCGTTTGTGTGCCTGTGTGTGGTTGGATCATTCCTTTTGTTTGGTGAAGCAAACCCCGGGCAAATACCTCCGAAGCAGCAATTTGGTTATATCGGCCGTAGCAAATAATAAATAACGATAGCCCATAAAAAGAAACAAGGGCAAAAACCCTTCCTGAGGGTAGTGGGGTTTTCCGAATGCGAGTCTGTGAATAACTGCTTGCACAAAGTTATTATCAAAGTGGGCGAGCAAAATTGTTCGCGTGCGTTTCGGTGTGTGAGAGAGTACTGCTTGCTTGTGAGATTCGCGGTAAAAGGATAGTGGAGTTCAAATTGTTGTGTTCCTTCTATCACTTTGGGAAGGATAATGATGTGAGCTATGTGCATATGTGGGCCTATGCTTATAGTGCTATCGTACTATCCTTCAAACATCGCTAGGTAGCAGCAGCAATCGGAAAAGGTTCATCAAGTGCTTCAAAAATATACAAACAAAACCATCCTTACAGATGTTATCCATTTCGGGGATCATCCGGAACGTAACACGATGTGTTAAGTAATAGATTTGTCGAAAAAAGCATTGATTCACAAAACCAGATGACTCCCCTACAATAAGAAGGGAAGCAAATCGTTTGAATTGTGCTGAGTGTTGCTCAAGCTGTGCTAAAGCAGTGAAAAATTTAGCAATTTGTGAGCCAAAAATTGCTATCAGCATCAGAGGGCGTATAGCGAACGCAGGAGAAAGTATTGTATCGGAGTAAAAATGTGCGCACAATTGCATTCAGGTAAGGAAAAGGTTGAAAGTAAACATTTATCGAATGGATAATCCATTACGGCGATGCATGCTTCGTTTACTCTTTTTCCAATTTACGCTCTGTTATTTAAAATAAAAACTAAAAATATCAATACAGCATAAAAAGAAAGCATACAAATTGACACAACGCACATTAATTTTTTATGGCCTGTCGGGGAATAAAAAACACAAACACATCAGTCTTGCGTTCGAATCGAAGCAGGCTATCGACGTTAGGTCGCAGCAACTATCCCCGTGTGATGGATTTTGGCTACTCACTTGATCGATCAAATGGATGCGCACGTATGTGTGTGGTTTGAATGATATGTTGTTGTTGATGAATATCGATTGCCTCAGCGTTAACCTTACAATCGAGGAATCCGCTCGCCAGTGGGATGGTGTGTGCGTGCCGTTGTTATTATGCTTTCAAGGATCGCTGACATCGCGTTGTTTGGTTGTGCGGTGATATAATGGCACTGGGTGCAGGCTGCTAATTAAATTAGAGTTCCGCAAGGAAGTTCCCCCCAAAACTGATTGCAGATAACTTCTTGAAGGGGGCTTATCTAACGTTCATCATATAGTTTACAGCTTTCAAATCAATGTACTTGCTAGACACTCATTTTTCTTTGTTTTGTTTCAGAACTGCCCCCACGCGCCGACGACGTCGTTGCTGGACAATGAATCCTGGTCTATGGGGATGCCTGATACCCTGTGGACTGTCATATTGGTGCGAGAGTAAGAGTGGCAGCGATCCATGCATTACTACGGAGATGGGTGCAACAGCGTCAACGGACTGTCCCGGATCTAGTGGCGTAGGAGGTGGAGGCGGTGGAGGTGGAGGAGGAGGTGTAGGTGGGAGCGGTATAGGTGCTGGTGGTGGAGGTATGCTGGGGCTGTCGGGAATCACTTCCACTGCCGGAATTACCACCACCCCGTTAACGTCCGCCAACGGAAGCGGTGGCTCAGGATACGGACCAATGTGCGGTGTGGGCGGTGGATCGGGACCCGGCGGTTCAGGTGGCGGTCCCGGTGCGGTAGTACGCGAGCGCCGTAAGAAGGTGACCGGTTTTGCGACGCTCAAGAAGAAACTGATCCGACGACGCCGGTCGTCGAAAGCCTGTGATCATGGTCGGGTGTTGCGCGAGTTCGTGTCCAGCTGGAGCCCGATGGAACTGTCCGCACTGCTCGAGGAGTACGAATCGCTGGCAGCACTGAAAGACCTCTCGGTGCAGGCAGAACTGGCCCGGCCACCGGCGACCACCTTCAAGCAAGATCTGGCCAGCCTGTACGATTTCAAGCACTGCACCGATTGCGATCTCGTGTTCCGTGGTACGGTGTTTCCAGTGCATCGGGCAATCCTGTCGGCGCGCTGCTCCTACTTTCGCGATCTGCTCGCCGGCTGTCCCGGGTACGGGGCGCGCATCTGTCTCGAGCTGCGCTCATCGCCGGTAGATGTGGCAATGTTTTCATCGCTGCTGCGCTACCTCTACACCGGGGACCTGTGTACACACGATCCGACCATAGATGTAAGTCTGTTACGTAGGTTAGGGGAAGATTTCGGCACACCGAATCCGCTGGAGAATGATCTGCGCTATCTGCTGGAGACGGGCGATTACGCGGACGCAGCGATCGTGTTCACCTCCGAGGGCGGTGATTATCATCGGCCCGATTCGGGCAGCTCGGAGTATGGCTTCCGGCCGAAGCTGGAACTACCGTGCCACAAGGCGATATTGAGCGCCCGTTCGCCGTTCTTTAAAAACATGATCCAGCGGCGAACTCGGAACATCTCCGAGGAGCATCAGCTGCACGGGACGGACCGATCGCTTCACGCGACAACACGCATCGTGCTGGACGAGGGCGTTATTCCGAAGCGGTACGCCCGGGTATTGCTGCATGCGATCTATCTCGATACAGTCGATCTGTCGTTGATACTGCGCGGCAATGGATGTGGCAGCGGTGCTGGCAGTCTCGGAGAGGTACAGGCACTGACGCATACCGGTCGCGCTAGGCCGTCCCCGCTCGAGGAAGCGATGGAACTGTACCAGATTGGACGGTTCCTCGAGCTGGACATACTGGCCCAGGGCTGTGAGGATTTAATTCTAGAATGGCTGTCGCTCGACACGCTGGCGACGGTGCTGCGTTGGGGCAGCCAGCCGCACGGATCGGCCTGGGTGTACCGGCAAGCCTGCCATTATCTTCGCGAAGAATTCTCGGCAATCGTCGGTTCACCGGTGCTATTTCAATTAGATAAATCGCAGCTGATCGAAGCATTGCAGAATAACTTCCTGCAGGCGTCCGAGCTGGAGGTATTACAGGCGGTGCTAAAGTGGGGCGAACAAGAGCTTATTCGTCGAATGGAAGATCGGGAACCAAATCTGCTCTCCCACACGGCACATTCCGTTACCCGCAAGGGCATAAAGAAGCGCGATTTGAGCGATGTTGAGCTGCGGGAGATACTGTCCGAGCTGTTGCCGCACGTGCGCATGGACCATGTGCTGCCACCGAACAACGAAATCCTCAACCAGGCGATACGGCGGGGGCTGGTCAGTACACCACCGTCCCATATGATCGGCGACGAGCGAGAGAGCTTGCGTATCAATGCGTGGATCCGGGGTGGGAAAAACCATGGGCTGTTTGTGCGACCGCGACTCTTTATGCCTTACTACGAGGAGGTGAAGGTGCTGCTGGAAGATCACATCGCTTCACAGCAGATTGAATTGCTGCGGATGAGACGGTCGCGCCATCACATGCCGGATATTCCCGACACGCTGTATATGGTTTCGCGGCTAAACAGTAACGCCGGTACCACGCTTGGCGGTGGTTCGGCTGCCGGTGTGGATGTGGTCGCTGCTACGACCGCACCGATCCCCGCACCGGACGCACAAACGATGGAATCGATGCAGAAGCGCGATCAGAAGCTACGCCAAGCGCCCGGTTGCCAGCGAGCGCTCGCGTTACCGCTCTCGAGCCGGTCGGAGATTACGCGCCAGATACGGCTGCGTGTGGTGCGAGAGTTTAACTTCCCGGATGAGGTGGCGGATCTGCTGGAGAGCGCCAACTGCTACTGCCATGACGGGGAAGCGAACGGGGCGAACAAAGGTCCGACCGATTATGACCATGACAGTCACCATCATCATCATGCGCATCATCATTCACACCACCGGCACGATCTGCATGCCAGTCAGCAATCGCTGGACGATGAATCGACGCCACCTCCATCACCGGCCATGCCCAGCAGCGATATTGAAGCACAGGCTGCAGTACATTGCTTCGGTCGCAACATGACATTCCCTCGGCAGCAGGCACAGCAACAACCATACCCTGCCCAGCAGCAACCACCATCGTCAGCACATCACTCACAACGCTCCTCGATGGCACCACATTCAATGCTGAACCACGGAGTGCACGGTTCGAGCGGTAGCAGTAACGGTGGCGCTGGATCCGCAGGCATTCATGCATCGATGAATAATCCACTGGCGCTGATCAGTGGAACGCACCGACGGCAGGAATTGCCTTCGGTTATCCCGGGCGGTGACATTGTGGCGTATCGTTTGTCGGCCCCGGCCGGTAGTGGGGCTGTTGGTCCACCGGGCGGTATCGGTGGAGGTGGGCTAGACTTGAGCGAAATAGGAGCCTGCTCGGATGGGCATCTTTCGGACGTGATGCCAGACGTTGCCATGGCAACGGCATCACTTGGTCAGCTGCATCTAGGTGGTGGCGGTGCTACATCAGGCAATGGCGGTGGTAGTGGTGGTAGTGGTGTAGGAAACGGATCGGATGTACCGGAGAGTTTGCATCTGGATTTAGGTGATGGGCCGAGTCACATGATTGGTGGTGCGGCTATCGGTGGACTTCATCACAACATTTCGGTACGTGTTTTTACTGGGATTTGCATTTGTTATGATATAATTTCTGTAGAAATTCATACGTTAAGCAAATAACAGATACTTATATTTCATGTTTTGGTTCGTGTTTTCCCAACCTCTCAACAGCACCATCGCATGACACCCGCAACGACAACATTCCATCACTACATGACGCGAAACCTGTTGAACCCAATGCATCCATCCACATCCCAGCAAACAACATCACAATCTCAGCAACCGGTGCATCACTCGGCACTACAACCATCGGCATCATCATCATCCTCGTCCTCCTCGATGCTTTTGGGTGGTCACTCCGCTTCCTCCCAAATTCACGGATCGCAGGCATCGCTTGCACATGGTGGACAACAGCAACAGCAGCAGCATCAGCAACATCATGGTTCACAGCAGTTATTAAATGTGGGTTCTTCCACCCATCCGCAGCAACAGCAGCAGCAACAACATCCACAGCAGCAGCAGTCATCGCAGCAACAATCACTGGCTCAGCGGTCTTCCTCACCGTACACGTTGCATCGTGCCAGCCCGAGTTTGCCCCATAGTTCATATCACTCCGGACCACCGCGATTCTTATAGAAAAGGCTACATGTTTATCCCGATCAAAAATGCCTCTTCGTAATGCCTTTCTAAACAAAACAAAAAGATGCGCGTGCACTCACGCACACAGAGAGGAAATCTCGCGAAAATTAAACTAAAAGAAGCAACAAAAAAAAACAAAAAAAAAACAGGAAATGGTGCATGGCGATAAAAAATGCAAACGCGAGTGGGGTTACTGCTCGAAGGCGGTTAAAAATGTGGTACAGGTTTAGGGTTTGCCAGCTCCCGGGTCCGGGAAAGCTCTAATCTGCAGCATCGGTGTGACGGTGGAATAAGATTAGCAGAAAGATATAAATAGTAATCATAGAATGCGGCACAGTACGATATTATTGGAACAAATTGCATTAGTTAAAGCGAATAATACTATGGTTGATACCTTTGCCACTAAAGCAAAACTCTCTTTCTCTCTACGTACTGGGGACGCAGAAGCAGATTTCCTTCTGAATAGTGAACCAGCGGGCCAGCAAGAAAGTAGGAATGACCCGTGGTATTAGCAGCAGTACAGACGATGATGGCACAACGTCAAGATAGGATAGGATGGTGTCTCCCGATACACCCAACCATACGCAATTTGGTTGGCGAAGTGTGGGGTCCGTGCAGGGCGGTGACTTTATACTAACGATTACATTAATAATATTATCCACATAATTATTATTATGCTCTAACCTCTAAAATGGTGGTTATACATTCGATGCGTCCCTCTCGACCGATCGCATAATCGCATGCAGGATCGACCGGATCCACCACAATGCATTGGAATTATGTCGTGTAGAGCTTTAGAGAAATTGTTTACTAACTGGTGAACAAAATTACTCTTCCGATACAACAGAGCGTAAGGGATCGTTCACGGTCGAACAAAAAGCCAACTAACAAAACCAGCCGGGTTACCTAATGTGTCGTGCGTTGATAAACGATGATAGAGGTTCCAAACAGATACACTACGTTGTCCATTTTGCCCGAAGCACGTGAAATGTTGTGGCCGTTAATTCGGCAACAAACCCGAAAATTGGTCTCGACGATTCGTCGATGGAATGTTTTTCAAATTGCGAATATTGAAAACTGTGTATTTCTATTAGTGTGTACAGTAGAGGAGGGGTTGTGGTTCGTACGTAATTGGCCCGTATTTCGGCCGCGAATGATATGACCACCAGGCAAAGATGTGATCGATGTAGTTAAGATATAGGTTATTACGATTGCTATTTTTCGGCGCCGCCTTTAGTTATATTTCCTTCAGTACGTTGAAGCGTTGGCAGTGCCTCTTTTTTAACCTTTACACACATCTAATGAGTCTTTTAAAGTTTTTCGAATTATTGCTTTTGTTTCTTTTTAGCAGATCGTAGCTTATAACTGATTATTTATTCATCAAATGTTAGCTGAATTAAGGCTTTTTATTTTTAATATTCGTTTCATTTGTTAATTAAGAAAAGAACCGGTCGAATTAATTTTCTTCATACATTTAGAAGAACACGACAGAAGTTGTTATTTAAATGCGAATTGGAAGCCCACGGTGCGGTGAATATTGTATTACATGTGTACAGATGATATTAATTTAATGTTCAATTTTACTATTCATTCAATCACGTCATAAAAAAGAAGATAATTTTCGAAAGCAATCTTTATGTTCCTTACGCAAAAAGATGGGAAAAACTGTAAAAAAAACTCGCACACACACACAACACGGAGTATAAGAGGACGTCTTAACGTAATACAAAAAGAAAGCAGAACAACATATATTAGATGTACCATAGAAAGACAAGGACCCAAGAAGGGGTAAAAACGTATGAATGTTTCGGTTTCCATTTTCCGTCATTCGAGGAAAGTGAATTTGTATAATTCTGCCAGTCGAAATTTACATAAATTTGAAGATGGAAATACTCATTTATCTTTTGAAACGGTTCAAAGGTAAAGTAAATACACTACAGTTCGCTACAAAAAATCTCCCAACTCTACAATAGCCACAATGAGATCAGGGAATGGAGAGAATGGAAAGTTAAATCGAAAGTAATTTCACTCGCACTCAGTTACAGCAAAAACACACAGATCAAAACACAAAGTACTAAGAGATAATTACAAAATACAATGTTCAATGAATGCTGCCATTTCACTTGACACCTTATATAGGGAAAGGAGGAAATAATGCCGTCGAAAGCCATGAAAATTGGACTGCGTGAGAAAAGTTTCCGTGTTTCGGATATAGAAGTACCGAATATATCCGCTACAAAACTGTGTTCTCTTTATCCATTGGTCGCTGGAAGAACCGAAGATTAAAGCGATCGAAAAGCGATTTGGTACAAAAAAGGCAGACACAAATCAAGGTAATATGGTGGACGAAATAGGACGATTGAAAGGACCAACTGTAAATTCGTACAAATGGTCGATCTGTTAAAGCCAACTGTTCGTGGAGGGGACGCGTGTGTGTGAATCCAGTACAGAATTTAGATAAATCTAATCAAGATGATTTGCAGAGGTATATCTGCTTCCATTCTCTATCCTCCAATACTGTTGTCTCGCGTCGACTCTCAAAACAAAGGCGGAATTATCGGTAATCCATTGGACGTGAACCGATTGAAGAAACGGAAAATATGTAGCTTATATAAACAATAATAATAACTATTCAAATTACATGAAGTAACAGCGTGTGTGTGTGTGTGTGTGTGTGCTTGTGTACGAATGGTGAAACAGAGATGGGAACAGTACATGTAAAGCAAGCGACAAATTCGTTCGTTCGTCTCGTCCCTTGTGTTTGTGGGATTACGATAAGTTATCGACAAAACCCGATAAATGGTGTGGCAGTAGAAAGATAAAGTACGCGTAGAGCGAACCGTGGAAAGCACGACACAAGAACACAAGAAGTAAAAATAACGATGAAACGTAAAATAAAATACTATTTTAAAAATTACTATTTTTTGGATGTTCACTACATTTTTAAACTTTCTGGCACAACGATAATTCTAGCATGAAATTTAAATTTCGTAGTATGTTTTGTACAGCACTGTATCGTGAACAATGGTCGCTCTCTTTTGGAGAAATGTCACTCTGAAACGCATTCGAAGCGTTTCCTCTCTCTGACAGATGATTCATTATTGGTGTTGTTGTTCGGCTCGCGTGCGTCTGAAAAGAGTGAAGCGACCAAATTTTATCTACGGCTTACAGAGTTTTACGGTAATATTTCAGAGTTTTTCTGTTGTTCCGCTGTTTCATATGTTAATTATTTGTCGCTGTACAAGTAGAGCGCTTTGGTTGACTTTGTAAATCGATAGAAGTACCGTGTATGATTGTCGCATCTTCAGGCATATGATAAGCGCCATTGTTTTTTTTTGTGTGCATCTCCTAGATTTGAACAGAAAATGACGGTCGATTCCGATACCGGTGCTTTGGCGGAACCAGTAGCGCAAGAAAAAGTGAGATGCTATTTCGACGTGACTCTCGGTGGCTTACCGGCTGGCCGTATTGTGTTCGAATTGTTTCCGGCAGTGGCACCGAAAACCTGCGAGAACTTCCGAGCATTGTGCACGGGTGAAGCTGGTATCGGGCAAAAGACTGGAAAAGCTTTGTACTACAAGGTAACGCATCCGTATTCTTAGCAGCACAGCGTTCTATATTTAGTGAAAATGTTTCCATTCGTTTTAGGGGATAATATTTCATCGTGTAGTGAAAGATTTTATGATCCAGTCTGGAGACTTCTCGAACGGCAATGGAACCGGTGGCGAATCGATCTACGGTGGTACTTTCGATGGTAGGTGCACTGAAAACAATGCTCGGCAGTTCGTTCATCCACCTACGTTTGGTTTTATTTTTTTTTTTCAGATGAAGCATTTACCCTGAAACATGATCGAGCGTTCTTGCTCTCTATGGCCAATCGTGGCAAAAACACGAATGGCTCCCAATTTTTCATGTAAGTAGTGCGTATTGGTTCGGTCGAACCAGCGCCAAAAACTGTGCACGCGCAATTATACAATTCTCGCCCGATGATTTTCAAATTAATACCACTGATAAGTTTTCCTTTCAGCGCATGTGTAATTAGATAGTGGATAGCACACTCACCTCATATTTTGTTGCTTTTGTACCCCTTGTATTCATTACCTTTTAGAGGGCCCGAGCTGTTTCAACGGGAAACATTGCTCGGAACAGCTGGTTATTAAGCCGTACAGAGAAATGGAATAGATAGGAATTGTAGCGTGCAAATCAACCTTGGCCATCGACCGGCACAAAAATCGTTGCAGTACACGTTCCTTCGTCTGCTTCACTTCAAGCCGCGTTTACAGAGCTCGTTTGGTCTCGAACTCGCTCTCGGTCGGTGCGTAAATGTCAGCCGCAGGTTGCACGTAGGATTATGTCGTATGACGGGAAGTTCGCCCGTTAGTGCGAGCCTCTTCGCCTGTCCATCACTGGTGCAAGCATTGCTATCGTTGCATTCACTTCCGACGCAGTATCCCGACAACCCCCTGCGCACGATGTGTGTGTCTGTGTTCGGAGACCGATAATACTTCCTTCGATGATTTGCAACATGTTTTGCTCCGATCCATGCCCGCAATCAAGCAATTTATTTGCCAATCAATTGTTCTTTCTGTGTTTTTTCTTTCTCTATTGTAGTACAACGCAACCTGCACCACATCTTGACAAGTAAGTGCGCTAATGGGAAAACTCTCTCAATTGTTGTAGAGAGTTCATACTCTAAAATGTACTTTTTCTTCTTCTGTACTGCCTACAGTGTACACGTTGTATTTGGTCATGTTGTATCCGGCCAGGATTTAGTACGACAGCTCGAACAGCTACCGGTCGATCGCAATTCTCGTCCACTGCAAGATGCAATGGTTTCTAACTGTGGTGAACTAGTGCGGCAGATGAAAGGTACAATTCGTTAGTCTTTATTAAAACTTCTTTGAAGCCTTTAATCTAATTTCGATCCCTTTCGAACTACTAATCGTCATTCTAATGTACAGTAAAAAAGGAAAAGAAGAATAAGAAAGCTGCCGCATCTAGCGATGATTCTGAAGATGAGACGAGCAGGAAGCGCAAGAAGGATAAAAAGAAGAAACGCGGAAAGGAATCGTCTCCACGCACGAAACGTGCACCGTAAGTTCACTTGTGTTTAATAGAAGACGAACGAATGAGATCCGATTGTTTTTTGTTTTCATATTACTTAGTGAGATTGATGCATCGATCGAGGAAGGAGAACTGGAAGATGAAATCCACCCAATGGCAACGGTAACCAAAATCGATCCAGACGAAATTCCGGAGGTTTCAAACAAGTATCTGATGCGCAACGATGCAACCAAGCGTGCCATTGTACCAGAGGACGATCGCAAGCGTGATAATCGTGGAAAGGAGCAGAGGGGATTCGGTTGGATGAAGAAGAACGTACCAATGTCGCGCAGTGGACGCATTATCAAGGGTCGAGGACACTTTGTATGTTCGCAGGTACGGGGGTAAACAACGAAGCTAACTTTTTATTTTTGTTTCTACTTTTCAAGCGCTATCGTACGCCTTCGCGATCACGTAGCCGATCCAGAAGTCAAACACCAGTTCATTGGCGGGCCGCTCAGAAACGCACGATCAAGATGACCGATCTGGAAAAGCTGGAAGATGAGAAGCGGGAGCGTGAATCCGAGATCAAGCGTCGGGAAACGGAGCGCAAGAAGCGTCACGAAGAGCTCGCGAAAGGTGTCTCGAAGAAATCGTTCTTCGAGCTCAATCAAGAGCAGTCTGTTGCGCGAGAAAAGTCAACCAGCGAATCGCCCGATGCTGCTGCGGTAAGTTCCAAACGTGCTAGCGACCCACCGATCAAAGGGCAGGAAGAACAGTTAAGGGGTAAATCCAACGGATCGATCGATATGAATGCTTTGGATTACGAGCATCATCCGGCAGGGACGTCGGACACAGAACCGGACGAGGCAACGCACAAGAAAAGTGACACCTTAGCCAAAGCTCTCGGTGTAGAACCAAAAAAGAAATCCAACGATTCGGTTAAAACGGACGAACGGCGCAAACCGGTGGAAGATCGGAAGCGCGATCGTTCCAGAAGTCGTTCACGTGATCGCCGTCGAGGTGGTGGTGATGGTTATCGAGGTCGTTCACCTCCCGGACACCATCGTGGAGGAGGAGGAGGAGGTGGTGGGAACCGTAATCGACAACCTTTTGGGTTTTCGGCCGCTCCACATTACAATCGTTACAACCAACAGCAGCATGGTTCAAACCGGCGCTATGGTGGTGGGAACAACGTTGGAGGATCGTACTACTCGCGACCTCGTGGACGTTTCGGTGGCAATAATGAGCGATACGATCGCGATCGCGATCGTTCACGCCGATCACGCAGTCACGAGGGTGGTTTTTCACGGCGTTCACGCCGAGAACGTTCCGCTAGCCATTCGCGTTCCAGAACACCGGAACATAGGCGGCGTCGTAAGGATAACAGCTCCACGGGTAGCTCCCAGGAACGGGATGAGCGCTCAAAGCGTAACCGATCCGTCACACCGACCGATCGCCGCTCAGCGTCCCGTCCGGTGATGAACGAAAAGACGATCCGGGAAAAAACCTCCAACGGCAAAGAGTTAGACACGTTCCGGGATAAGAGTCCGGGTTCGGTGGCAACAGCGATCGTTGTCGCTGCTACAGCGGCCGTCGAAGCAGCAAAGATACCTACCGTATCAATCAAAAGTGAGGAACTGTCGGAAGAAGAAAAGGCGCGCATGCAAAAGGAAAAGATGCTAAAACGAGCCGAAACACTGCTGCTGCTGAAGAGCCACATGGAAAAGGAAATAGAAGAGCAGCAACGCAAGGCACGGGAGAAACAGCAACAGCAGCTGCTACTGCGCAAACAAAAAGAGGAACAGGAAGCCCGTGCCCTCGATGCGGTAATGGATTTGGCGCAGCTAAAGCAGCTGAAGAAAGAAACAATCCAAAAGCTGAACGCACAAGAGGCGGCACAACGGATATTGCACACGGTGGTCACTAATGTCAGTGTCGTTGCCGGTGGTTCTAGCGGCACAGGGCAGAAGAAAAAGTCCAAAAGCAGCAACAGTAAACGGCGCTCGTCCCGTAGCTCTTCATCATCCTCCTCCTCGTCGGCTGCTTCCAGAAAGGAGAAAAGCCGTAAGAAGCGCAAAGATAAGAAGCGTAAAGCACGTCGCCATTCATCCAGCAGCTCTTCTTAGTTGGAATGCTTTAATAATTCACTAGCCGGAATTTCGGACGGTTAAATATTTACTTTGCGTGTAAAAGTATGATTTTAGCAACAATAGCTGTCCTTTTTTTGGCCGTAAGTAACCTATTAGGTAATGAATACCATATATCGTCTTGCTAGACTTGTCGTCTAGACCGTTCGTCAGATAGCATTGTAAGTAATGCACTACTTATACCACACGCCCGGTTTGGGCTTCAAATCTCAGCTGGACCTAACTGTACCCAAAAAGGTTTCTCTATAGCCAAGTCATAGCTAATCTGCTTTGTAGGCCTGACACACATCTGCACAGGTTGTCGAGTCATATAGTAGTAGTGAATTCCTGCAAATGGGACAAGGTAGGTTCAGAGTAGATTTAATCTCAAAACTCTCGTGGCGCGTGTCGGTGTGGCTTTTCCATTGGACCGTTGCAAGCGTTCGGCTTGTAGCAAAGAATTGTTTGTATCTCCGTGAATCCGCATTTTCTTCAACTATGTAAACATCTTCAATAAACTTATCTAAACTACAAGCGCACATTATCCCTAGAACAATTACATCAAGAACTTGCGACAATTTTCCGGCTTTGCTAGCTGTTATTTCCCTGTAAAATGGATAGTTAGTCATGTGTTCCCGTGTTAGATGGCTGGAGAAATTGTTTTCCCTTGTTTATAAAAGCTATATGCTGAAATGAAATTGTATTGGAACATTTGCAATCCAATGAGTTGAATAACGAATCATACGTTAAAAAATATATTGCATAATCAAAACAAAAATCCGGACGCTGTACCAGGTAGCATGCATATCACTGTAAACTGTCAAAAAAAATCAATACAGAAAAATTATAAAACCGCTAAACATCATCATTGCACAATCCTTTTTACCAACACTCGTCGGTTCTAAACTTTTGTAAACATTGTGCTCTAATAAGGTAAAAAGCAAATATTTTTTCTGATACAAAGTAAATGTAATTTTCTAAATCCATGTTATGAACTGTCAGTATTATTTCTCCGACGGTGACCGCCGGACGCACATATGTGCTATGCCTCAGTGAGACGCAATAAGTAAAAAACGGTACGCGTTCCATCATCATCATTCCGGTCGGCTATTTTCTACGCCAAGTTTTCGGTAAATTTGCACTTTAAACAGAATGATACCCGCTCTAGCTGGGTTGGTACGTTTTGTTGCAGAGTACGGTTGTTAAGGTGGGTGCAGTAAGTTTGCTACAGATGCAAATTGTGTTAATATAGTGCGATGGTAAAAAGCATCGACCCATAATGCATTGGCCCTGCTGCTGGCAGTAAAGGTGTGAGTTCCGGGAAGTTAGCATTCTAGCGAATGCGAAAAAAACAATCTCGTAATGCGGTGCTGTGCTCTACTTTATCCGTAGGCTGCTAGGATGATTGTGCAGTACGGTGTAGAACGAATTTCTACAGCCAAATCATCCAAATCGTCACAAGTAGTGTGTGCGCAAAGATGAAAAGGGCCTCCTCCTCACCCCAGCTCTGTTATTGGATGGGTACAGTAGGTTCTTCAGTGGAAAAGACCGGTGGTGGCGTGTGTGCGGAAGAAGTGAGACAAAAGGGAATTTTGCAACCACCAAAGGTCAGTGTATCGTTCTCATTTCCATACCCGCGTTTCCTTCGCGCTTTTTCCCGTGCCGAGTGCGTCAACACCCCGTTTTTCGTGCCAATCTGTTATCGACCAAAAAGTAGCGGAAAAGTAATGCAAAGCGAGAAAAAAAAACCGAAACGGAACCATCCATTCGACGTTTTGTTTGGCTTGCTGTTTTATCATGTGTGCGTGCGTATATGCGTATGCCGTTGTGAACTACGCTTGAGTGATGAAAAGATCGCCTTCAACCCGCGCCCGTGCGTTAAAAAAGAGAAAGAGAGTGAGAGAGAGAGGGAGCGGGAGCGGGAGCGGGAGCGAGTACACTGTGACAAAAATAATGCGTGCAAGGTGGTTTTCACATACGAAGAAATGCGCAACATCGAGTAAAGCCGTCTTGGTCGTCGGATCCAGTATTTGCAATTATCCCCCCGGAAGGTGATCGTTGCTTACGGTGAAGCGTTACAAAGCATTACCGGGTCTCGGGGTCGGTGCAGAATTCTTATCGAGTTTGTGTACATTTTGGAGAGTGAAAACACAAGATCTTTTGATGTGTTACATCGACTCAAGAATTTTCTTCAATCAACAAAAAAGAAGTTTTCTCTTGGGGGACTGGTTACTCGTGAAAAAAGTGTGCTTGACTTATGGCTCATGAATCGGAATGAAGCTGTAAATGCAGTGTAAGATTTTGAATCTCCATTCTGAAGATTCATTGATCCACATAACTTTATGCCTCCTCAAAGATGCAAGCACCCCTGTTTGCGTTAAATTGCGAATTTTAAACTGCAATAGAATGCTAACCATTACTCGAATGACTCTTTATTAAACATTCGTAGGCAAGATCCTTCTCAAAAGATTCACTAGAAACAACAATCGTTTACACAGAGCGGATGGTTCTTATACGCACGCTACGTTTGTGTTCGTGTGTGTGTTTGGGGAGCGGGTTAAGCAACGAAATGAACACAAGCATGTGCGGAATTAAAGAACAATCGTAGTACACATATCGTTGTTTTGCATGCAGCTACAATGCTATGTTTTTGTTTAAGCATCACATCAAAATGGGAAATACGGGAAGAAACGATTGATCTTTCCTTTTCTTCCTTGTTTAAACAATACATGCCTATCGTTGTTTGCCTGCTCGCTCGTATTTTGCGTTTGTTTTCTTCCTCTCAATAAAACTCCTCTCTCTCACACACACACTCGGGTGCGCGCGCGCGCGTATTCTCTCTCCATCTCTGTTTATCGCTCTTTTCGCATTCGCTCTTGTTTTTTTTTTCGGAGTGCGCGCGCTCTTTACGTTACGCATCCGTTCGATATGTGTTTGTTAGTTATTCTTGCCTCGCATTCCGTGCGCTGTGCACACACATCTGTGTTGTGTTGTGCTCCGTATTCTGCTGCTGCTGTGTTTATCACTATCGTCCGAACCGGCTTACCAAAGGTGCAGCAGGCACGGCACTGACCGTAAAGAAAGGTGGCCGGGTCCAGTGGTGCCTGACCAGAGGCAAAATATTGCAGTCAGTAGGTTGCGTTCAAAGAATCTCGCAAAACACACAGCGCCATAGCGCCTTGGGGAGTGATGTGTCCGCGGCCGGCCGCCAGTTCTTGTGTCGTACGGTGTGCTGTAGATCGGAAATTCTGAGTAGAAAGAGAGAAAGAGAGAGAGTGTGTGTGCGCGAGAATTTTTACAAAATTGCTGAGCAAAGTGTTGAAAATCGTTGAAACGGCATTTATTATCGTTTGACCATGGTGCCGTGGTGGCAATTCATACTATCTTTTCTCTTCGCTGACCGGTAGAGATTCGTCTATTGGATGTGCTTTATATTATTCCGTTCTATGCGTGTGTACGGTGGTGATCTAAATTGATAGAGCTGTTTGCTGGAACCAGCCTTTACTGTGTGTGTGTGTGTGCGTGCCAGTGATTGAATCCATTGTTGCAAGGGAAGTGTATGGAAGGGTACACTAGATTGGAGAAACCGCCATAACACAACATTCATTCTTACAAACGAACCCGAAAGCGCCCCTTGGCGTATGCGCCATCCTCCCCGTCTAGTCCAGTGTACTATGGTGAAACACGCGCCGCGAATATACGTTGTTTCACAAATACGCGAACACACACACACGCACACAGGTGTATGGAAATGGTCCTGTTGGAGAAGATGAGAAAGAACAAAAAAGCGTACCCATCAGCAACGTTGCCTGCCTACCTACAGGGTGTTCAATAAGTTCGAATACATTTTGCTATGCTTGTAAGGAAAATTACACAAACATAATTTCTCACCCTTTGTTAATTACGTCTGCAGTTTTTGAGAATTACCGCCTTGAACTGTTCCAAAGTGTTGACCTTGCATTCGCTAAGAACCGACATCGTAAAGGACCAAACAACAAGTCGATAGAATCCAAATTATTGGAGTTCTTGGAATTCCCAATACTACCAACATCCCTGTTAATATCAATTTGCAATATGGCGTAGAATTTTACATTGTTTTTTTCGAAGAATACGACGCGGGATTTCTGCGTGTTGATAGTTCCTCTATGAAACCACTAGCGAAGATGCATTTGGGATGCGAAGGATACTATATTGGAATCCATATTCGGTCATTTTCTCTGGAAACCCAAACTCTTGACCGGCATGCATGAAAGAGGAAAATCTGGATAAAACCTGGCTCAACTGGCGCTCAACGGAAAAAATAACACCTGATAGAATATCAACACCAAGCACATTCTTAGGTGGAGTGTATATCTGAAGTTAAAACCGACATCAATATCGCATACCTGCTGACAGTATGCTTTAAGGATAAACATGTGTATTCGAACTTATTAAACACCACCCTGTACGTTTTCACTGCCTACTCAACTCGGCTACGCTGTGTGTGCGTTCCAAGTGTTGGTCCGTTGGTGTTTCGTAACGCATTGGAAATAAGGAAAGGTAAATGGTGACGGGACTAGAGAAACATAGCAAGCCAAAGTTGAATGCGTCTAATTTAATGCCTGTTCGCCGGTCTTTCCAAGTGCGTGTGCTCTGGTGCGCCGTAGTATCGCTAGCCATAAATGTGTTAAACATTTCCTAGTAAAGCTAGGATTAAAATCTACACAACAACGCGGTTCCATTTGAAGCCGAAACACGCGGGGACACACACACAAAAAAGCCATCAATTGACAGTCGAAATACTGTCACCCCCAAAAACAAGGCCACTCTGCCGAACAAACCCGCGCCTTTCCTTCTGCTCGGGCAGTAGCGCAATATACAAGAAGAAGGCAGCAAATGTGTTCTGATATGCTTGTGCAGAAATGGAGTCGAGATGCGTAAAATGCGCGGTGGTGAAAAGTAAATTGCTAGAAATGGGCTAGTGCTATTGGCCACTTGGTCGTCGTTCTCAATTGTGTCGATACACACACAGTGCGTGCATATTTTGTCTATTAGCCGTGCCTCATTTCGTATAATTTGGTGCCGTTTACCCATGGATGGACCCAAGGGTTTTGTTTTTACTCTTGTGCCGGCGGTGCAGGTTTATTGTTTCAATTCCATTTCTGTGTGTGTTTTTGTTGCTCAACATGGATAGTGCAAGTTGTGTTTGGTCGCTGTGGTGTGAAAAGAAAACATGCGTAAAATATTATTACCTATTTCCTGTCGTTTTAATTCGACGCAATTGCTCATTAATTCGTTTCTTTTTCGATTTGCAGGATGTGGAAAAAAATATACATTAACGCGATATAAACTCAACTCAGTCGTGTGGCCAACGTAAACACGGAACTTAGTGCAGCCAGTTTGACAGCGTTCATATTTGACAGCTAGTGTGCGTGTCAAGTGTTGTTTTGGTTTAATTACCTGTCGATCGTATTGTTTGTGATTTTTTGTTTACGTACTACTATTTGTTCACGTGTGCAAGCGGGCGTTTAGCCACAGCGTGTTCTTCCATCGAAGTGAAACAAAAAACAAACCAACATCGCAAGCAAAGTATTATTAATTGTGAATCAAAACCTGACCCAACCGGTACCATTGTTTTGCACACACAGACCAAAACCAGTTTTATGCATGCGTAGGTGGTTCCGGTGGTGCACGAGAAGGCCGCGAGAATAAATACACGTTTCCACACTCGCACCAACACGCACACACGCAACAAGGGCACTGGCCCTCCGTTTTGGGCTTTTGCTCTAAGTACCGTGTACCGTGTGATGTGATGCACCATCATCATCATCATCATCATCATCATCAACAACAACAGCAACAACAACATCATTGCGCGTATGCATCAATCCCGGGCTAGTTGTGTGTTGCGATGCGGCCCCCTTGTGGGAAATGGCAAGTTTGATGGTTGGTAGTGGTGGTGCAGGCGATTGACCGGAAAACATGCAAAAACAACACCGCGGATATGATCGTCGTAGGTCCGGATCCGCTGACTTGTTTGTAGTGTAGCAATCGTGAAACAAAAAGCTAAACATCTTCACGATACAAACGGCATCAATCAATCACAGCGGCGTCGGTGAAAACAAGGGATAAGCAGCATTTGTTCCTTGGGAAACGAGTGTTTTCAGTGTAGTGTGGTGGCATCGTTTAATAAGAACAACAGCAGCAGGCAAGCGAAGCGGTTTATAATTGGCGTCAACTGCCATTACCGAAATTACATACCACAAATGGTGAAGGATTTTTTATGGCGCTGCTCTCATTTCGACTTAGCATTGTGTTTACAATAGGATTACTGTTGCTGAATGGATTCGTTACCGATTCGGCGGGTAAGTTTTCTTGAATCAACTAAATGCATCCCTGCTGTTTTATTTTGTTTTCATTATTCACCGCCAAACCCGCGTCCAACGTTGACATGGGTCCGGGGCCATTTCGCATCGCGGTTTGTGTGTATTCCTTCGGACCTATCTCTCCGCAGCTTGGCACGGAAGTTTATTTTGTCCCAACGCTTCTGCCGGTGGCAACCCACCCCTCATTATCTCTCACACAACCATAAAGCCACACCGAAACCTTCCACCACAAACACATATGGCCAGAACATTTTACGTGGGTGGCGAGCTTCTTGTGCACCGCACTGACTTGACTCTCCGCTCTGACGCACAATTATGTCAAAACAATCAAAATGGCGTGACGAACGCTACGGAAGATGAGGGAAGAATCATTGCTATCACCTCCAACGGTGGTATTAATTCGGCTGCATCTTAAACTTATCTTGGACGGATCTGCATAAGGAAAGGGTAACGTTATGTAAGGAAATGGTTTAAGTTTACTACAGGACAGGGGGATTGCTTAATAATGCTGGAAGTTTGTCCAGAAGATTGATAGTTGCGCTCTTAATTATTCTTTTTGCTGTTGTGGTGTTAATCAACCAAAAGTTCAAATTATTCTCGAGGAATTTTGTTTATATCTCTTTGAGTATTTTTCATGTGGGCATAAAACACATTCGTTATTCTCTGCTCTGTAGGTTGTAGGTGTGTGAGAAATCTAGATGCGCTTACGCATCGACACTCCATCATCAGCAGCAGCAGCAACTGAGAATGGAAGCGAGACAGACAGAGAAAAAGACCGATGACAGTGTATATGCGCGTGCGTTCAAAACGCAATGCTCTAGCGAGAGCGCCGGCACAACAAGGGTTGTTAGTAGTTGCATTGGGGTTGAATAGAAAAAAAAACAACACTGTTTGTTTATCAGAGGAAAACTAACATCACAGTAGGCAGGTTATGGTTTTCAGGATGTGTACATATATAAAAAGCAACACAACGGGGTCGGTGGGTTTTTTTTGCGACAGATTTGTGCGAATTTGTTTAAGTATTTGGTAAAAGTATTTCCTGTTGCATTGTTGTGGAGTGCCTGCGTTTATATTATTTGGTCCATCGATTATTATATTCATGGTTAGCAATTGTTGCAATTATCCTATCGGCGTCTTACTTCAACCATATCATATGCATCAGCTCCTCCGTGAAGCAATCGCCGCCGTACCCATGCGAGCATGCGAAACGAACAGGCACGATAGGAAGAGCCACTCCACTGTATGTGTGTGTGCTTGTGCGGAGGAGGTATTTAATGTAGTGTGCTTTTTTTATTCGTTATGTTGCTTCATTCCATTTTTCACCTCTGTTTTATGTCCCTATACATTACCCACTGCAACACACACCCTACCCGCAACCCATTTGTAAGGAAGAGAAGTTAGTTGGGATGTTGAAATGAAATGGCCACCCATGTTCATGGTTGAACTGCTTCCCACTACAACAGCCCATCGATTTCACCCACACACACCGCGGGGGCATGCGGTTGGGGTTTCTGTGCGCCCATTCTACCCCCTCACCCCCGTGTGTCAGGATCGCGTACAATGAAACGTACTCTGCACTAATCTTAAGGTGTATGTTAAGAGCGACCGTAAGCGGTTCAACCTGGTGTATTTGTTTAGCGCGCAATGGAAACCCTCGTATCTGTAAATTGTAATTTTTGGAGGAAAACTTGTGCCGCCCACTTTCATCACTCACACACATTTGGTGTCATAGTTTTCTTCATACGATGCGACCCACGCCAGAGTCCGAACCCCGGTGGCCCGATGTCGTGACGGTGGTGATCATGCATTAACCTACGCACTTTTAGCAGCACATGGGGTAACATCGTTCGGTAAAACTTGTTCCACCTAAACGCACATCCTGGATGCAGGCAACGCATTGCAAACCCCCACACAAGATGTGCACTTTTCCTTTTACAAACTACACGACGGGTTCGGTAATGGGTTGGTAGCGGCGCTAGTCTTCACGCGACAGGACTGGTCCAAAATCTCATCCGGATCAATCCTCCGTACGCAGGATTGACTATCCGTCTACGGGTAAATAAAGACCATGCAAGCCTGAAATGGCAGACCTTCCTCATGACCTCCTGAGGTAGTTGTACCGATAAGGAAAGAGAAGGTTCACGACTAAAGCTCGCTGTAAACAGAAGGCGTAATATTTAACATTGGACCTCCTATGTCCCGTCCGAATCAATTCTTTGACTAATTTGGCCACGTGGTTAAAAAAGTCTAGTAAGCAAGAAATGGCAGACATGACCTAATAGGTCGTTGCGCCAAAAAGAAGAAATCCTTCTAAGTTTCTTGTTCTAAGATCTTTTATTTTCGAAAATTGTACAACTATGTAAACAATTGTAAAAAACTGTACTTTGTTTTAAGCTATTTTGGAGTTCTTACTATACTGAAGAGATACTGAGGGGCGGCCCGGTGGCATGATGGTAGCGGAGCCGGTCTTCACACGAACGGACCGGGCCAAAATCCCATCCGGGCCAATCTCCCGTAGCAAGGACTGACTATCCTGCTACGTGGTAAAATAAGTCGATACGGCCAGGCCGTTCTAACGACACAAAAAAAAAGAGATACTGAAAAGTTCTTGTTGGTTTTAATGAATCCTTAGAGATAAGTCGTTTATATCAATCTTCAGCGAAGGGTGCTGAAGAGTCTTCCAAGAGTTTATGAAGATACAATTTCATCAACCTCTAAAGATTCAACTCTCTAATGATTCTGACGGATTAAAAGTAATATCTTAAGGTTTCTGGATCTCGTCAAATTCATGGATATATGCATTTTTATTTTACATAGCTTCTGCAGTAACAATTGATTTGGCAGAGATGTTTCTGCTTGCTAAAAGAGAGCATTTTTTCTAAATTGTTATATTTTTCGACTAAAACTATTTCACTGTTTTTTTTTTGGTATTAGACAAAAAGAATTCAATGGACAGCTCTCGTCATGAATTGCGTGTGTTTAGAGAACATCTGATAAAACTTACAAGGCAAACGGTGTCCAAGATGTGGAGAAATTCTGGGTACCGATTTGCAAAACGTGGTTTTGTGCAAAATTCGTTTAATTGCAATGTAAAATATGCGATTTCGCCTCAGGGATGAGACATAATTTTTGTGCTTTAGCTTCGCCATTTGTCTTGAGCTTTATTGCGCTGTAGATGTTTATCAGAACTTCTCTTAAAGGTGTCTCTTAAATTGATGCCTAACGATAGGCAAAGCGAGGAATGGCACAGATAGTGACATCAGCATCACATCCCAATTCCTTCCCAACCGAATAGTGTCAGTATTATTGTTAAGGTTTGTATTGAAGCTATAATTTTGTTAGAAATTTGGAAACACCACGAAGAATATTAGAATAAGAATAGATATACACAATTTAGAGTTTAGTTGGTACAAACTCTCGCTAATCTGTGTGTGCCGCCAGCCTAAACGTGCGATTGACGTGGCATTTCTGATTATGATGTAAGCACAAGGGTAGATTCCGTGTATAGAACTGGAGCGCGACACTTATTACAATGCTGCCCACAAAAGCTTGCTTTCCCGAAGGATCGAATCGTACGGTTTCTTTTTTTTTTTGCGCGTTCACAATGAAAAGATGCTAACGATTTGGTTGCGTCCTTCGAGAGAGCATATACATATATGCTGCAGGAATCAAGGAACGAACACCGAAACACAACAGCCGACCGATGGGAAATCACCATGCAGCAAACACAAAAAAAAACCAAAGAAGAAAGGATGATTGGCGGTGGCCAAAACGCAGGAACTGGTTGTCGAAAATTAGACAAAAAAGGGGTTAAACAGGCATTTGTTCCTGGTGGCATTCTCTTCACAAAATGCCTCTTCTCTATTCGGGGGTTTCTTTTATTATTATTGTTCGGCCTGCGTATGCCTCTCCTTGCGCTTTCGGCTCGTTTTCGCACTCCTGCCTTGATTGCCGCATCCTAGGCGCATTTGGGTTTGGGTTTGTTATTTTTGGTAGTTTTATTCGCGACTCTCCTCTACCGCTGTTGTCCACCAACCGAAAAAAGCTTGATTTTGCTGCTGCTGCTGCCTGGCGCGGCTGTACGCGGATCAAGGGGGGGGGGGTTTATTCGAGGTTTTTTTTTCGTGCGCGATCGTCTGAGCCTCCGCGTGTGTGTCTGTGTCCCGGTGTTTGATATGGTGATATTTGTGCGCGCCAAATTTGTCTTCGTGCGCTTCTGGTAAGGCTTCTGGGCGCGGAGGATACGAAACAAACCAAACCAAACCAAAAGCAAAGGAAAAAAAATATCCCAAAAGATCGCAGGTAGAAAAATCCCGATTCTGAAGCGCGATCAAGCGCGAACGCCGTTTCTGGTTGTTTAGGAAGTTTGTGCGCCAAAAAACAAAAAAAAAAGAACCAAATTCAGACCTTTTTTAAAGCAGTTTTTTTCAGTTCTTCTCAATGTTTGGCGTGTGCGTTTCTTTGATGTTGTTGTTATTGAACCAGTTTCAAGGGTATATGGAATGGATCGCCACTTTTCTTTCTTCCTTTGCTTCTCCGGCGCTGTCTAGGTTTCGGGTACTACGCGTGAATGCTTTCTATTTATCAGGCGTTATATTTTGTGCGCGGTAACCACAGCCGCCGCAGCCATTGGCGCACATGGTTCATTTGGTGTGCTGATTTAGGTACGAAATTCGTAAAACGAAATCAACCTAAAATAGGAAAAAAATGTGGAATATCTTATTGTCTATTTTTTATCTACTTGTAGTACTTCTAATATCTTGCTTCGTACTACTTCTAATGCTTCTGCGTCTAGCTCTCCGGTGCGAGAGTTGAGTGACAGATGCAGGATTCATGGCACTCATGCTTCTACAAAGCAGTACAGGGTTACGCCATAGATAAATGTACGCTGTTCGCGATGTTTCTGATATCAAATTGATAACAAGGGGAAAAATCAACATTGGACTTACTTATGCATTGAGCTGGGTCGAGTGCTAAGCAGCATAGTTTTTGGTAATGTTAATATAATGTATTTTTGCGTGGATTTGTGCTTCATCATTTGAATGTGACGAACTTGGTTGAGAAAAGTATTCATATTATGGTGGAAGTAGATAATAACCATGCTCTGTCGCCTCTCTCTATGTTCTAGTGTTAGAACTACCAAGCGTTTTAGGCATTTTTAATTGATTATCACCTTGTAAAACAATTTCCTAGACCTTTGTTTTATTTTGTTGAATTTACACTGCAATAAAGATATGCAAAAGTCAAGCATCGACTATGGTAGAACAATTCTGAAGATTGTGATGAATGTTTGACTAATGAATCCCAGTCAAAATTGCGTCGGAAAGCTTCAGGATGGACAATACTCGAGGAATATTTTGCAGAAACACAGGACAAAATTTGCCACTAGAACTAACTAAAAAACCACCCATATCGAATATTTAAGACCCAGAAGATCATGCTGTGTACAAACGGTGGGACCATCTGGGGTGTGGTCTATTATGAGCTTCAACAAATCAAAAAGTTGGTTGGTATTTCACTATCATCCGGCACGATTATCTTACCATCTATTGCGCAATCCTGTGCGATGTGTTCGTTCTATCCTGCCTATTGCGAAACCCTGTAAAATCTAGTTCTATCGAAACCTTTCAACCGAACAAAAAAAAAAAAAGACTATGGGGACATTGTAAACTTGGATCTATTTTGTGTCCCCCATTGTGGACTCGTTGTTAAGGGATGAATATTGCTCAGAAATGAAAGTACACATTGTATTGGCATTTCCCACATTAGAATGTATACGAGGGTTTATGTGCGCACTTTTCTCGGTCACGCCAAATTGTTTTGGGAAAGAGAAGAGGACCCGGACCCTAGGGTACCTCCAGCAAAGAGATCTCGTACTTGTTGTAGGCACATCTTTTACGCTTCTACTCGCACTTACTTTCGACCGGGACACATTTCCTGTTTTTCCTCCCTAATGAAGTTTGTTTTTTTCAGGTTGCTCTTGCGCAAAAATGCTCGTAACTCATTATGGAATGGATTATTTGGGGATCTTGCTTCTTCAAGTTAATGAGTTTTACAATTTGAACCACATTTTTGTTATAAAACAGGAAGATTATGCGTAGACATAAGAAAATGGTTCTCTGGCCCTATTTGATAGATTTATTGTTGTACGAGCAATGCGATTTAACAAGCTAATGGTACAGCCATGGTCTTTTTTTTGTGTTTCTTGCTTTGCAAAACAAAAATGTGGGAAACCAGGAAACAGGAAGCGAGATTTGTTTTTTTCGGGGGCTATTATTTGCCTTCAATGTTCAGCATGTGTTTCAGCAGCCCGCGTGTTTATGGCGATGGACATTATGTAAGCAAATATGTTTGAATTTGCTTATTATTTTCTCCCATCGACCATCGACGCCCATCTGGCGGTGTTTGTGTGTGTATGTTGTGTATCTGTCTGCCTCGGAATGGCATATGAGGGAAACAATTTTGTTGTTGTGTTGTATCGTTCTGTTACTGTTTTTTTCGTGCCTACCAAAACATAATAATGTTGGCCTAACAAAAAAAACGAGGGATTGCTCTACGTACACGTATTATTCCCAACATCCCGGCGCGTCACATTTGTTTGACACGTGGTACGGAATGCGGAAGCGTCCTGCGTGTGTGTCTCATCGATGTGTTGCGCTCGTTGGCCAGTGTTTGCTCTAGGGTAAAACGAGCTAATGGTGAATTCGAATCAATTCTTCATCCGCCACTTTGTATCCTGCGCTAACGCGTTTCGCTGCCAAATGTGCGTAAATGCTACAGCGGTACAGCACGATCCTCCTAATGCGGATTAGTTTGGAACAATTGGCTAACGGAACAGTTCCGGTCTAAATCCTACTTTCTGGCCTTGGTAGCCCCGAAATGTTGCGAATTTGGTTGGCGTGGTGCCGTGCTCCGTTTCGGTTTTACAATACGCAGCCAGTTGCTGTGCGGTCTCCGGTTACACGCACGCACTCACGCATGTAATGAAGAAATATGGCCACAAGCGTAGCTGCCAAACCAAAAAAGCAAAAAAACCAGTTATCGCTTGTTCGAAATTAGGAAAAGGTGCGTATCGATCCCTCGCGTGTGTTGTGTTACCCATTCGGAGCGATAGATGCGTTGTTGTGTCTTCTTTGTTAGTGCGTGGTTGGGATCGGTCAGCTTTGTAAGCAGCCAGTCCAGTTGTTTGGGGGAAGAATTGCTGGAATTTTAGACCTAGATGTGGCGCACGGGGGAGTTGGTGCTGGGCCCGAGAAGTCGGGAATTGAGATTGTTCCCCCCGACCTCAAAACGCAATGCGAAAGCTCGATCGCGGGAACGGTTCAATAAACCTTCGCCTGTCTTCCTTTATGCTGTGTTCCCGGGAATTTCCAAGCTACAGCCGTCTCTCTGTTGTGCGTGTTGTTGTGGCCTTCTAATTTGGGGGGCCACGCAATTTTTTTCGCACGCACTTTTCCCACATCCGGACGTGCCTAGCGGAGTTGGTTAGCCTCTTGCGTCTATCTATTATTATTCTTGCTAGCCTTCGGTTACGATCGAGCATTTTAGTTTCGTGGCTTTAGCCTCCACTAAATTAACGAGGAAGTTCTCCCTCCTCCCCCTGTTGTGACAGCTTTTTTCAGATTTACCGTTTCGGAATGCCATTACATTAATTGCAAAATGACTCGAATGAATTTTAGGCAACTCCCCTGTAAAAGTGCGTACCGGATCGTGCGTTCTCTATCTCTCTTGCGCCCGAACACCGTCGTGCGTGAGTGCTTCGTCGCCTATGCAACCGTTGAAGTCTATCTTTCTGTTTCATCCTGTTGCGGCCTTTTCGTGGTGGTGGTGTTGTGGAGCGCTTAATCGTGGATGGTGGAATGTGTGACGGGTGTTATGCGTATTTAGCAAACCTTCCACCACCGGTGTACCCTCCGTGCCTTTCTGCACATTCCACCGTCAGCGGTCCAAAAGGGATGGAGTCTTCGCGATTTCTTCCTGGTTTCTGGAACTGGATACAGCTTACGCATTTTCTGTGCGTTGGGTGAAGGTAGCAAAGACAAAATGTCATGCTGCTGGCCCCGTGGTTGACGGTAGGGGAGACACACACACACACCCGCCACGACGCAACGGTGGTGCTAATGATAAAGCTCAAGCTTTACAAGGAACGCTGCTGGCGTACGGGCTGTGGAAGTGGATGAAGATTGGTGGACAGCATAAGACGCGAAGAAGCAGTATTTAAATTATGCGTAAAGCAATAGCGAGTCTCCACTATGCGGGTTTCTTCCCGATCGTCTACTTCTCGCGATCGTACCGATCCCGTTTGCCCGTTTGGTCGTCGTCGCCTAGATTTGTCTTCACGCTTGCCCCTTTTCTATCCATTCGTCTCCACGCTGGAAACGCCTAGCAATCCTGTTTTTCTTTCATAGGTTTCTCTTTTTTCTCCGATGGCGTTTCTGTTGCTGCGACGGCTCCATCTTAATCGATTCTCCCTGTTTTCGAACAGGCTCCAGAAACAAAATAAGCTTAGAAATATCATCCGCTGGAATGTGCGTGTTTTGTTTTTCTTTCTTTCCTTCCGTCTTCTATCCTCTATTTAATGTCTAGCGTACGGTGATCACCGGTGATCGTCAAACACACATATTCAGCAGGACTTTGTTTTTTGTTATGCGAGGAACCAGCGGCAGCGAGCTGAAAGCTTCAAAGCAATCATAAAGATGATGTTTCTTTCAACCTTTGTGGAGGTCGTTTTGCGATGTTTTTCTGGCAGGATGTTTTTGCGACTCAATTTCTATTAAAATGGAGATAAAAACATTAACACGTTTGCCGAGTCTGCGATTGAACATTCAGAACGAAAAATGGAAGATTATGACTAAGAGAAGGGTGGTGGTGATCATTTCGGTGTGGTTTGGTGTGGAATGTTGTTTCTTTCCATGGTAGAATGCATTAAACGCAACAACCAACAAACACCTTCCATAGGCGCACGAATTTTCGTTCGAAATTACATGTGCGATCGCGTTCGGCGATTCTTTGCTATTTACATATTAATAAACGATCTTGCGAGTCATTTAGTGTTCGTTTTGGGCGTGTTTTTTTTTCGTCGAAGAAAAGATTCCATACATAAGGCACTATAGCATACCTACACCAAGCGGCTGGAAGGTAAGCTGTTCCATAATTCATTTAGTGTGGCAGCCAAAAAACAGAAACTCAGGCCCTGCAAGTAGATCATGCTTTTTGGTCTAGGATGTCGAAAAGCACGACTCTCTGCTTAATGTTTCCCTGCCCTGAAACTACTCCCGCCTGTGTGTTTTCGTTTAGTGTAGTGTGCATTTAAATTGTCCAAATCGGTTGTCCTTGAAATGGCTAGTTTTAAAGGCAGATTGTCTGGGTCTCACTTGCCCTCATGTACATTTCATTACTATGGATAACGATTCCAGCTGTCGTACCCCGAGAGCTGTTTTCATTTTCATCTGCGTTGTCATCGCCTGGTGCTGGTGGTTGCCTTATTTCGGATGGGTTTTGGAACTTTGGCTAACACACTCTGACTGTTTCGGGGAGGGTCCGGTCTTCACACGAAAGGGATTTGCCGATCCAAAATTCCATCCGGACCGGCTCCGGAGGTAAATAAAGTCAAAGAAAGCCAGAGTTGTGGCAGACCTCTAGACCTCTTGCGATTGTTACGCCGATAAAGATGAAGAAGCTTCTAAATCTGCCACCACATTGATCATGTTGATTTACATGATTTTATTACCGATGAAACTGTACCGCTCAATTTGCTGCAAATCAATCAATCAATCAATCAATTCGTTTGTTTCTGTTGGAATAGAGATGTGAAAGGCGCAAAGTAAATAAATAAATAATTGTTTATCTGCCATAAATAGCGCACCGTTTCATGATGTGTTGCATTCGGTTACGAACGCCAAAAGGAACATGTGTCGTTGTGTTTTTACTGCTAAACACATAGCTTTCATAAAACCTTCTCGCGAAGGAGAGGAAAACCCCTCACGCAAGCCGGACACACGGACAGACGCACCACCACACTAGCGCCAGATCGCGCTTTTGCAAATGATTGCGTTGCATCGTTGAACGATGGCTCACTTTTGTTTTTGCCAGCAGCAGCACACCCCCCACCCTGTGGTGGCGGTGAGGAAATTCCTGCGAGTTACTCTTTAATTTTAATTAAGACAATTCGCGCACTGCAAACAATGTAAAGCGATCGCAATGTTGTACAAGGGCATAAACACGATCGCTTGTTTGTTGTGCTATGTCTGTGGTTGGTTGGCTTTTTCGGCGGTGACGGTTGATTTACCCGGTGCAACGATCGAACATCGATCATATATCCATCCGGCCGCATGATGGTGTTGGGGTGGTTCCACGCTGGTGTTTTATGTTTAATGTGGCAGAAAGAGTACAAGTTTTTAATAACATGAACCCACGCACGCACGTGTGGCGTTTGTGTGCACAACCGATTGGAGTAAAATGGTCGAAATAAGTCCCACGCAGCACAGCCGTGCATAATTGTTATTATTTATTTCATGCCTTGAACAATGCACACACCTACACGCCGTTAGGTTGTTTGTTAACAGCGGCTTATCGTTTGATTGAGAAACAAACAAACAACAACGAATTGTTTGTTAGTTAAATGTATTCACCTTTCATTTTGCAGTGTGAATTGGGTACGTTTTTATGCTCGTGTTCGGAAATTTATCGATTTCCATCTAATCACGGCGGCGAATCCATCCACCCAAAACCCCCATTACGCGTTGCATGCATTTCCTTTCCATTGTACGAGCGGTGTACGCGGGGATGGTTCGCGCGTGCCACAGATGGCAACATATGTGCAAAAAGAGAATGCATCTGCCCGGTCGGTACGTCTCTCTCACTACTTCCCTAAACGACGATGATCGACAGACGGGCTCTCCTGCATGGGACACGCCTGAGGCGCAGCACCACCACCGACCGCCGCCGCACACGTGCAGTGAACGAGTCTCGCGTTGCATTCATTCATTCATTCATGCAGCATCAGTTTGTGCAGCTACAACCGATCAAAGATTGTGGTGGGTCAGTAAGAAACTTACGCGCACACTAGCGCACGCTCACTCGTCGACAGTGGTGTAACGCGTATATGGGATGTGTTCGGCCGATCGAATAAAGTGCATGTCATGTCATGAGCGCATGTACTTGTACTGGACATGGAACAAATAAAAACAATGTAGAAAGATATTTGCTTAATTGCTCATACTGAAGGGAGAGAAGAATTCAAAAAGGAAGGTCCATTTGGAATATTTAACAGATTTGAAGTTGTATTTGAAATGTTTAATCTAAAAGAAAACATTCTTAATCAGTTGCTTCATTAAATCTCTCTCTCTCTCTCTGTCTCTTTTCCTTCCTTTGCAGTGCTGGCATTTGTCAACGAAGAAGGTCCGGAGCGGCTGCGGCTAACAGCCGCACCACCGTCGCATGTCATCGTGACGGGCGGTCGGAATGCTCCGGTGTATTTGCCCTGCCAGGCAGAACTTGGACCCGAAACGTCCGATCACATACCGAACAGTAGTTACGGGGACGAATATCTGGACGGACACAACGAGGAGGATGATGAAGAGGAGGAAGATGACGAGGGTTATGATGAAGATATTGATGAGATGGAGGACGATTTTCTTCCCCACACCTCCTCGCTGCTAACGAGCAACGATCTGTCCAACGATCAGCAGCAAGGTGTGGTGCAGCAGCAACAGGTTCAGCATTACTCGCGCCAGTACAAAGACTACGAAACGGAAGACGATGATGATGAGCGTCGGCGAAGGCGGCGGCGGCGCCGGCGTCGTCGATATGTCCACACACAAAGACGTGGTCTCTCCGGCGGGGAGTATTCCGGGTCGCAGAATATCTTCGAGTACGTGTGGTATCGCAACGGGTCGGTATTCCTCACCACCTCCTTCCAGAATCAGAACCAGCATCAAACGCATAAAGGGTTCCGGCTGTTCGAAAACGGGACGCTACGAATTCCGTACAACCGCCAAAATGGAAACATGGCAGCGGGCGTGTACCGGTGTATGGCAACGATCGTCAACCGTCAGCAACGCTACCAGGGCTCGGTCCTATCCACCGCATGTACCGTTTCGATAGCATGTAAGTAGGATGGTTTTGCAGTGGAAATTGAAGATTGTTTCGCATTGTATAAATTTGTGACCCTTTGGATATTTCTTTACAGATCTCGAACGGGACAATCGGATCAATTTCTCCAATAATACGATCGTAGTACGTGCGAATGAACCAACCGTCCTTCCTTGTCCCTTTCAAAGCTATCCCATGGCAAACATAACGTGGTCGGTGAATAAAACCGTACTGCAACTGCAGGCCAATCTGGGCAGCTCTAAAGAAAGCAGGTAAGAGCCGCGGTTTCGAAATCATTGGAATAATAGATCTTGACAAAAAAACCTAGAATTGAATCAAAACCGAAGAATTGAATTTGTTTCTCACTCCTAATATTATTAGCACGGTACTTGTATGCATTTTTAGATAAATCAATATTAGTACTGAATGGAAAATGATTTACAATTTATTTTGCAGATTTTTCCTATTGCATAATGGTAGCCTCCTTATCAGTGACGTTCAACCGGCGGACAGTGGCCGATATCGTTGTAACGCAACGAACAATTATGTCACCAAAAACGTTCGCAGTACCAGTGTCAATCTTGCCGTGATTAGTACACCCCAAAGTAGCCTTACGGTGGAGGCAAAGAAACGTCTGTTGCCACCACTTCAACCATTGCACCTGTCCGTTCGTGCGGGGGAAACGCTCCGGCTCCATTGTGCTTGTTATTCCTGTAAGCCCCAGTGGATATTCACGCCACGCCACAGCGAGTTGCCGATTAGGCTGGATAACTACACCCACCAGGTCGTGTTCGTGAACGTTTCCGTTGCCCGACACGAAGGAACATTTACCTGCCGTGCGCCAGATGGTACCGATCGTCAAACGTTCGACGTGACCGTGTTAGTTCCTCCGGCGATTGTTAGCAAAATTGCGTCCTACACCTCGTCGGTAGTTGCCTCAATGGCGTTCAACTGCACTGTCACGGGTAATCCAATGCCGACCGTCATCTGGTATAAGAATGGGCGCGAGCTGACCAGTAATTACATCGTACATTACAACTATCCGATGTTGCAAATCAACACACTAGACCCAGAAGACGAAGGTCTGTACCAGTGCATGGCACAGAATGCGGCCGGTGAAATTTCCGCCTCGTCCTATCTGACGATACGCGACAAACAGAAGTATCGGCACAAGGCAAAGCGACTGGAAGGAATCCAGTGCTACCCGGCCGATACGACCAGCTTGTACTTAACGTTTACCGTACCACCGCATGCCAGTGCTAACATTGAGTACGTAATGTACTATCTGGCAACTGACGATCCGTTCCGGTGGTACAGTTCGCCGCCAACACAGTTGGCAGCCAATGGCAGTCTGCGGATTAGCGGAAAGATGGTTGAACCGTTTCGCAACTATACCGTGTTTTTGCGTGCCTGCTCAGTGAGCGATATTACCGGCGCGGAAAACATTCGTGGCAGTAGTACGCAAGGTATGCAAAAAGTCATCCCGTCCAGATTATCTAGGGGTGTCCAGTGCGCATCACAAGGATGTAAGTATTGCGTATGATGCTCTATTTTTGTAGAAGATAGCGAGTTACAATATTTGTCTAACTAATGGTAAATCTGTTCACTACCATTTTCAGATACTATTCTATCGACCTTTTTCCCAAATAATGGAATTTTTATCTGGTGGCCCAAGTATGATCTTGTACAACCGACTGCCTTCACTATACAGCTTCGACATGGTGGAAAGAGTAATCTGACCACGTTTACAAATCAAATCATCGGTACAGTTGATCCGCTGGACGATTACATGTCGCACGAAGAGGTGGGCCCACTGCTTGGGAAGATCGATGCAGAAACGAAGGAGCTTCAGGATTGGCTATGGAACGAGTACGACGTGCCAGATGGCAGTGGTGGTGACGGTACGAAAAGTACGGAAAATCGACAACGTCAGCGACGTCGTCGTCGTCGTCGTCAAAGTCATAGAGAAAATCGACGTAACCGGCATGCATTCGATCTGTCCAAGGATCGGAAGCAAATTCTCGATTCTCTTGCTACCAGCGGAGCACTGGATGTGGACGTAGCGCTTCCAATGAATGCGGCACACATTCGATCCAACGCGTCCAGCTTGGAGGCGGTAGTAGCAGCGGCAAAACTGTCCGCTGCCGGACTTGGTAGCCATCTGGATGATGGTCGAATACGGAAATCTCATCAACAAATTACGGTAACGCAGGTGAAGGTTGCGGGTAATGTGACCGGTATTCTTCTCCCTAACATACGCAGTGTGATGGTGCGTGTGCTGGGCTCGGTAACTCCGGACGGTGAACCGATGGTACAGGATTTGCGATATGTTGAGTGGAAAGCGGTGAGTTTAAAAGATTGCTCTTCCAATCTGTTCTGCCTAAACGGTTTCGTTTACTGTTTTTCCCCTTAGATTGATACCGATGCACCAAGAACCGATGCGGTAAATAGATTTCAGGCAAGTCACATCGATGCCAGAAGTGTACAATTTACGTGGAGTCGTTTCGTTGCAACAAAGACGATAAATCGGTGCTTAGAACTGTGCTATAAAAACGTAAACTATGATGTTACAATGCGTGGAGGATCAAGCCGATTCGATTGTCAAAAGATGTGAGTCCGTATAAAAAATCTTCTGACGTGGCGCAATTTGTGCATTGTCGAGAAGTCAGCAGTAACGCGCTAGAGCGTATTGAAAATATTTAATTTATAACTTCAAAAACTCTGCTTCTTCCACTTCCAGTCCGAAGGATGCGTCTTACTATAATGTGAAGGATTTAATTCCCGTTACTATGTATAAAGCTTTTTTAAAACCTTGCGAATCGAATGAGGCACTCAGTGACTTTTTGGATTTCCAAACAAAGCACGATGGTAAGTTACTGCAGCTCTGGTCCAAATGCGCTATGGAAGAAGTTTAATGTGTCCCCCTTTTGATTGCAGTTCCCGGGCCTGTAACTAATCACGAGCTTCATCGTAAGGGTGGAACCATTAGCATTACTTGGGGTCCACCCGAAAATCGCAATGGCATACTGCAGGGATATCTGGTGGAATGGATAAACGAGGATAGCGTGCAACACTCGGCCAATCTATCAGCTGACGCTATAAGCTTCACGTTTCCGAATGTAACATCCGATGAGCGCATCAATATATCGCTCCGCGCGCTAAGTAGCTCTGGGCTTGGCATACCGATATACCTGAATCTGAAAAATTACGAGCCCATAATTGATGGTGTGGATGGGAAAGGTCCCGGGAGCCCCGGCGGTTATAGCGATCGTTGGTTACTCCAGCTCTACTTGATAGTGCTTATGCTGCTACTGTTTGTGGTGATGGGAGTGTTTTGCTATTTAGTATTTCGGCGGAAAGCATGCAAAAAGGCCGCCAATAACTCTGGGGCACCACTTAATAATCGTGCTCCGTTGGCTGCCAGCAATGATTCCCGGCACCATCCTGCAATTGACGCATCGGCAATGCAGATGATGGGTATGGTAACTGGATGCAATAACGATATGCACGAAATGCAAACTCTAATTCGCTCAAGCAACAACTATCCCAATGCGAACGGTGGGCTCATGGCTAATGGACTGCCCATAAGCAGTTGCGTTCAATCCGTGCCGGAAACGAATACGGCCCCGGGAGCCGCATTGGTACCCAGAAACAGATTACATACTATAAAATGCTTTGACGCTGTGACAAATGTACCGCGGGACGAAACAGTTCCAACGCAGGTCAATAATGTGCGTGGATGTACAGCTATAACGTCCTACAAAGAGTTGTTGGGTAAAGAGCGAATGGAAGGCGCAGAAAAGTATGCTGTTATTGTTCCCAACATAAACCATCGAGGTCGTTACGAAGTAGGTGATAATGTTGCTTCCAGTATCAGTGATACCAGTGTTGCCCTAAACAAAGATGCTCGTCGATCTTCGGGTGGTAATCAAGAGGTAGCGTATAATTTCGAACATATATACTGTATTGCACTTTTGTCCTCAAGACTAATTTGTCCCGTACTTTGAATCTTTAGCAAACACAGAGTACAATAGCAAATGGTTCTAAAACACCATCGAACTTTAGCGACAGGATCTCGCCGGCAACACTGGCACGCAGTAACAGCGAAGACAAGCGATCACCATCCATGTCATTCTCGTCCAAAGTTTCCTGCGCTGTCCTGCCATCGTCATCGTCCTCGTGTTCATCCACACCGTCGTCATTATCGCCCGCTTCCTCACAATGCGCTCTAAAGATGCGAACCCCAGTAGAATTCGACAGTAGCCAACGTAGATTATTAGAGACTACTTTAGATAGTAACACAAGCACCATTAATGTAGAAGAAACGGCGCAACAGCAGTTAGATATACCAGCAGCAGCACAACTACCACCACCACCACACCCAGTAGAAATTTATAATTACGATTATGCAACGAACTGTGATGATGAAAAGGAAGATGAAATAGACCACAGCCGACAGCTGCTGCTTGGGCAGGAGTGCCGAAAGGTGCCTGAAAATACAACGAGTCCGTTGGTCGTATCGATGTCAACAACCGACCAAACCGTTAGGGGGTTTCCTATGGTAAATGAGCAGCAGAAGCATCAAAAGGGCGATGCTCGACGCCAGCAGTTGCAACCGCATAAGGAAACGAATCTTAACTATCACCACATAGACAGGACTACGGTAGACGGGTCGCGTCCCGAACAGGGCGGTGCGTACGTGACGAGCAACGGTGTGGAACTGTCGTTGACGAAGAAGAATCCACTATCCTGCAACCTTAAGAGTGATAAGGAAGACGACGGCGATGACGACGATGATGATGAGCTGGATAATTCATCATCTTTACTGAACACAAGCAGCCTCAGTACAAAACCCCTGCATCAACAGAACCACACATCTAGCTGGAACTTTCGGCGACCGATCATCGGTCCGAACGGCTAGGCTCGGCGCGAAGAAAAACCATTAAAAATCGGCTGTCTAGTGTTCGGCATTGAATGGCCGATCACCTTACAACAGCCGGTTTGGTGGAAGTGTTGCCTTCCGCTGCCTCTCAGGTACATTCGTTTTATGTTGTAATTTTTGGAGATGCCGTTTTACTGTCTGTTTTTCGTTGTTAAGAATACCTAACTACCGAGCAACCCGTGGCACCTAGGAATCATCGAACGGTGCAAAAAACGGTGAAAAGATGGTACACGCAAGAGAACAATTTGATTGTTTGCAGTAACGCTAACGCGCCAGAGTGTCCTCATGTGCACAGCGCGTGTACTAGCCAGTACCCCACGGTGATGGTGGTACATTATGAATGAATATCGTTCGTCACTTTACAGTATCAGCGTGCGCTGGAAATGGAAGGTCGTGTGTTATGCGTAGTAATGATAGAACGAAGCAGAGGCTTCATCGTAATTTTCGATGATTAATTTAAGTGATACTTTTAGTTTGAAGTTTGCAGATGAGTCTTCTCTACATTTTGAAATGCTTTCTTCCCCTCTTATGCTACCGATATTTTATGTATAATAATTTTCCTAAAGCTCACCCAATGAATGATGCCCACACTGGTTAGGTTCGATTGTTTGTGTTGCAAAGGTGAACAGTTCCCGGCCACGCAACATTGCGTGGTTATCATGTATGTATCCTATTATTGAAACGATTTGCATTTAATCTCAACGTAATTGAGTACATTTTACTCATCTACTCACACTTTCTATTACGAAGAAAATCGAACAGTTGAGCTACTAATATATGCATCTGTGCATTCGTGTATATTGTTACAATTGTTTTACACGATACCAGTTTTGATTCGTTGTCGAACGCTCTATTATGTTTTACAAACTCCTCCTACAGCCAATAACACATATTTAAATAGTTTTGCAACACCTCTCGCAAAAACAAAAAAACTCTTTCTAATGGAAATCTGTACGGTAACAGTAGCCAGGCTCCAATAGTGTGATCTACAGTATTGTTTATTTATGAAAACTCGCATTTTGTTTTATCGATATATTCCCCATGACTGTGACTATGTTGCTATTATAAGCCATTGGAAGCACGCTCTCTGTGTTAATGAATTTGTGTACAATAGCAGGAACTCTTTACGTGCATCTCCGTGCAAATTCCGTTTACATAAAAAAACAAAACAAAACAAAAATTCCCATACAAACGAAGTGAAGAAGTACATACAGTTAGAATGGTGGAGAGATCCCGCGAAACCAGGATATACTCACAGCAAACTAAATGTTTTACTTTGTTGCCAAATAACGTTACAATAACACTCGATCTGTGTACTCGAAACAGTGAATGTTGAATTACTTACATTTATACATGCAGCTATCGTCAGCGAGTGGTTGCATTCTTCAGCGAAGGAACGTGACCACATACCCTGTTAAGAAATTGAACATGAACGCGAAAGCTGAACGATGTAATCGGAAAGCGTCGGATGTAATTTTAATGGTCTAATTTTATACACCTGTGTAATAATCTCATCGTCCCACCAAAGAACAAACACTACACTAGCGGTATCGAAATGTATATGCACTAATATATATGCCAATATTTAGATTCATATATAGATTCGCATCCTGCCCGCTCGCTAATCTCTAATATCTCTAATGTCTGCAGCTAAACACTACAATGTACTTCTTCATCTTCAAATTGTTTTTTTTTTACTTTCTCTTTTTAGCCGCGGTATCGAAACATGGGGATTGGGTGAGCAAAAGTATAATTTTAAAAGATGTGTATGTTACGTACGTGTCCTATCTTATGATATTTATTTATGTGCTAACGTACGATTTATACAATTTATGTAACACAAGCAAGATGGTTCTAGAGGTGCCGTAACACAATATTGTTGTTTCAACTCTTTATGTTATCACTAGGGTTTTTTTTGTTTCCTTTTATTTTGGTATTATAAAAAGGGAAAACTTGATTGTTAACCAGAACTCAAAATTCCACTTTACACACACACACACACACATCGCTTTCCTCTTTCCTCTCCTTTCCCAACATTTGGGCCATTCAAGCAAAACACACATACACAACGTATGCCAATGCAAGAAGAAAAAAAAAACAAGCAAACAGAACAGATACATTGACCGGCGAATATAATGAAATAAGAATAATCTGGGTACCTGACTTATAAATAGTAGTAAGTAAGTACATAACCCTAGCGGATACATAATGTAAACATGGAAAACTCTATATTATACTAGCGTCTACGAGCAAATAAGAAACGAAACGATGAATAACAAAAGTCGTACGAAGAACAGTGTGTAGTAAAGTGAAAAAAAGCGCAAAAACGTACACACATACAATATACTAGATTTTGGCGAATGCATATTAGCAAGAAGCAGGGCATAGCAACGCGTAGCGAGACGTAGCAGTCTTTGATGTTACTAAAATGGTCGTTTCGATTTGTTTCGAGCATGTTTGGTTCTGTTTTCCACACTGATGAACTACAGGAAAAACTCTTGATTTGGCTTATTTGGGCGTTAAAATGAAACAGTTCAGCAAAATAATGAAAACCATTATCAAATTCAATGCTTTCCGAATGCCAATTTAAATCAGTAGTCAAATCATATAATGCAAGTGAGGTATTGCAATTTGTCATTTCGTTCCATTTTTTAATGGTAGACATCGTGCGGATCGTAGTAGACTGTTACACCGGATAGGAAGCAGTGAGACCGCAATGAAGAGAATGAATGAGAAGAAAAAAAAGCAAGAAAGAGCTACAACACGCATGCCACTTTGATACCTGTTTGTTATGGAATGAAACTACAAAACTTGTACTTTATTGATTAGTATCTTTTCCGCTCCGTACTATGTTTCAAAATTTCAAACGGATATGTAAACTTTTGCGCATCCCTGCTTTAGGGATGGCCAATAATTGAGGCAATGTTGCGAACATGATGAAACACACGCGTAATTTAGTAGACCTAACCCAGGCCATAAGCTGTGGTGGAGCTTTTTTGTTGTTATTTTTAGAGTTTAAGATGCAAACAGAAAACAAAATATGAGTTGGCTTACACAGGAGTGACATGTTCTCGACATAACCAGTTGTGTGCTTTTGACATTATCATATCTATTTAAAACAAAAGAAAACAAAAACACTTCAAAATGCGATATTGGCTTATTGTGCGCACCTTGCTCGGTATCATCTCAGGTCAGTGCGGAGTTACGGAGAGCGAATCCATGAAAGTTTATTGAATCATTTTCGTCGTCGTATTTATTTTACTCTATCTACCGTTTAAGATAGTTTAGATAGATAGTGCTCCCAAATCGCACACTGTTATCTTTTTTTTGCGTGATTCGATTAAAACAACACAAGGCATATATTTTATTTCCATTGCAAGTGTAAAACCTCAACACGTGGCATGTGGTACAACGATAGGTACACCCACACCCACACTTCCATAATTCCGTTGACTGCACAGTTTCACAAAACTCCAAAGTTACCATTTTTTACATTGCTCTGCACTTTACCGCGGCCGACGAAATACATCCAGTCGATTTGTTTTGCCTGCCGTAGCTTAAAAAAAAATCTGTGCGGCGAACTAATGTTTGTTTATAAGTGTATTATTATTTATTTTTACTTGTCGTGTGACACGAATCCCCACAAGAGTCCTAAAAGCAATAGTTTATTGTGCACTGGGTTCCAGGCACGAAAATGGAATAGAGAAAGTATAACAACATGTACCAAAAAAAGAAACAAACCCGAACAAACGAACACTGATTTATAATCAACCTAAAAGGAATATTGATAAACCGCCAATATACACAAACACACACACATACAAAACTGTTAAACATAGAACATATCTAAAGATACACAACAAAATTGGGAACGGTGGAAAATCGTGGCAACAAAACTGTTAACATAATATGTTGAGAGCAGCACATTCTTGCAGATGATACGGAAACATATGGACGGGAGGGTTAAGAGTCGAAAAATACTATTATTACCTGAACAGAGTATACAAAATGATTGTGACAAAACAAAAATGAAACAACCAGAACTACAAACTCAGTTAGTTACAGTTACAGGAATTCATACAACAAGGAAAGCAAAGGAAAGTTAGGAAGGTGACGAATGTGGGATGGAATATAGATGTACCTTTTTCCCGTTTGTTTTGTTTCCTACAAATACTATCCATCCAGGTTGTTCATTCGTTTACCCACAACACCACATCAACCAACGGTAACATAACACATTCCATTTTGACCGTATTTTTTTGGTTTATTTGCAATGTTTGCTTTGATATGAAAGCAAAAGGCACACTCATCTTCAGCTCAGCCTCTCCGTGTACGGTAATAATCTAAAACATTTAAATATGAACCATAAAATATACACAATTATACAAACAGGAACCGACAGAGGAGGGACTTCGATTAAACTCTAATAGTAGACACAGCAGAGGCATGCGATTCAAAAACTCGTTTTAGTATTTTGGGCAAATAGCTTTTGATTTCGTAACGGATATACTTTTGCGCCCCAATGGTGGGAGTGTGTGCTCTAGCGATTCCGATTTGGTTCAAGCGGGGCGTATTGAAGAAAAAAGAGAAAAAAAACACACACACACACAGGAAGCGTAATAATGTAATAATAATACTTGTTATCTACCTCACATCAATGACAAAATCAAGAATTTTGTTCGTAAACTTATTTCTTAAGTTTTAAATTTATTAACGATTAATTATGTGAACATGTGAATTGAGAATTCAAACACAATCTCTCGAAGGAATAAATTAGATTAGTAACCGTAAACTTTAGAAGAACGATTGCTTCAGTTCGACTTACGTACAAACAGGTGTAGCAACATGATCAACATCATCTCTGCCTCTTTGCAGGCCCAACGATCTGTTAACACATGATTGGGTCATGATGCACGCTTACCTTGCGGGAGGGTTTTATAATCAATGAGAACAAATGTACACGCGACTGCTGGACAGTAACGATTGGAGGAGTACCACTTACAAATCTGCTCGGTTCCATCGTTTCCCCACCACAGTCATCACTAAGTTAAACCGTTTCTTCACATTCAATCGGCGTGCGACGGTGTTTGTATAGAATCTTTAATATACGAACGTTTATTGTAGGAAAAATGGATGCTGCTGAAGTTGTGTTGATGGATCATCGTACTTTTTTCTCTCTCGAGACTATGACAGGAAAAAAAGTAAACGATCGAAATAAAAACTCGAAACATTCGCTTTGAAAGTCTACTCGATCAGACTTTGGAAGTGTGTGTGGGTGTCGTCGGTGCCTTGCTGTAGGCAGATTCAGGCCGGCACAAACTTCAGGCTGTCGCCGTGCGGTTTGTACTCGATGTGCTGCGATTGAGGTAGGTTCAGTATGCGCCGCAGCGTATCTCGAATGCGATTGGTGCTGACCGTATCGGTTGCGGTCCGGTTCCACACCGACAGGACGTCCTCGGGGTACTGCGTGCACAGGACGACGCCACAAATTTCGGACCCTACCAGAAACTGCTCCCCCAGCATCGCCATACACACGTTCTCCCAGGCACGGTCCATCTTTGACTTCTTCAGCCGGATGACCCATTTGCCGCCTTTCGAATTGCTCGGATCTTCCCACATGGGTTTAATGCCACTCTGCGAAACGAAGGAGAACACCAATGGATGTAGTGACAATCCCGAAACCGTCCGCAAACGCTCTTACCTTAAACAAATGTAACCGTCGGTAAGGTTTCAAGCTGGTTGGTTTTATTAGGTGACAGTACAGGGACCACCATTGCTCAACGCTAGCACATCGGCCGACTAAGTGTAGAGATTTGTCGTACTCCTGAAAGTAAGCGGAACACATTCGTTAGTTCGTTAATACGAGGGGCCGTTTTATCTTGCCGAAAGTTAGTAGCGATTTTATGAATTAGCACACTACCGCCGCTCTATGTGATCCCTTTTTGCCGAACCATAAACAGTAAGTGTACTGAAGCTTATGTTCCCCCGGTCCAGCTTCAAGCGGTTCTAGCTTATCCACATCGATGTCCGCGACCTCGTCTCCGCTGTCGTCACTGTCGCTGGCATATGGTCTGATTCTGGGCAATTGGAAAACAGTGCAAAGATATTGTTATTTTCATAAGCGGGCATCCATGCTTGCCTACGTCTTCCGGTTTCTGGCGGAAGGATATGGCACCAACCACACGCAAAGTGGGAACTTCTCTACACAGCGATTGTTGTTGCTTGAACAACGATCCGGTGTGGTGCCCGATACCGGCGGGCTAGCGCGACATGGTTACTTACTCGTATTTGTTGGACATATTTTAAGACCCAGTGTATTATACAGAGTGCAACTGGTTTGTATAATTATTCACGTTATCACAGAATGTTTGCTGCAATGTTTCACTTTGCGCTTTTGCCTTTTGCTTTTGCTGTGCTGCTTCGATACGAGGTGTTTTTGTGACGTTCCCTTGACGTTTCGAGGCAGGCGAGTCAAAACTGCCAAATGCGTTTTCGAGCCCGACGGTGCGTGCGTTGTTTTGACATTATTCGAGCAGTAACTGTCAACGCAACGCTGCAGTTGGTAGCAGGAATTTTTGGGGCGCCATATTGACTCAAACAACTTTTCTGCGTGATTGTGCTCGCTTGTGCAGGCATCAAATTTTCAGTGTTTTTGGTGTGTTTCAGCTAATTTATGAACAATACGTGTACACAATCTCTTCAGCAACGTTTGTTCCAACGTTTTACATAGAGGAAACGCGATTCGATACAAAATGTCAGCTTTTTTGCGCCTCATTGAGGTGGAGAATTTCAAGTCCTACCGGGGTCACACTACCATTGGACCGTTGAAACAGTTTTCAGCCGTAATTGGCCCCAATGGATCTGGTAAGTAGCGGCGGTGGTTAGTTGTTTTTCTTTTGTTATCATCCGGCCAATCCTTACATGGACACTGTATAATTTGCAGGAAAATCTAACTTCATGGACGCCATCAGCTTTGTCATGGGCGAGAAAACGAGCAGTCTTCGGGTACGTAAGCTGACGGAACTCATCAACGGTGCTTCAATTGGGCGTCCCATCTCGAATCGTGCGTCAGTGATGGCAAGATTTGTAATTACGGGCGAAACGGGCGAAGAAGTCGAAAAAACCTTCCAACGGTCCGTTATTAACGCATCCTCTGAGTATCGCATCAACAGTTCGGTGGTGTCACCGCAACACTACCTAGCCGAGCTGGAAAAATTGGGCATTAATGTGAAGGCGAAAAATTTCCTCGTCTTCCAAGGGGCCGTCGAAAACATCGCTATAAAAAGTGCAAAGGAGCGTACGACGCTGTTCGAAGAAATCAGTGGATCGGGCTTGCTGAAGGAGGAATACAACCGTCTCAAGCACGAGATGCAGATGGCCGAAGAAGAAACCCAATTTACGTACCAAAAGAAGAAAGGTATAGCGGCCGAGCGCAAGGAGGCAAAACTCGAAAAGCAAGAGGCTGATCGGTACACGAGCTTGAAGCAGGAATGCAGCGAAAAGCAGGTCCACTTTCAGCTGTTCCGTCTGTTCCACAACGAGAAAGAGTCGAAGCGGCTAAAGGAGGATCAAATCAGCAAACAGCAAGAGCTGAACATTATCGAGAAGCGAAAGGAGGAAGCGGACGAAATTTTAAAGGAAAAAAAGAAAGAGGTCGGCAAAATGACGCGCGAAATGGCCAAGAAGGAGCAGGAAATACGGGAAGTGGAAGCGGAAATGAGCAAACGGCATCCAATGTTCATAAAGGCGAAGGAAAAGGTATCGCACACGCAGAAAAAGCTAAACGGTGCGTTGAAAACGCTCGAGCAAGCACGTCGAGCCGACGAAGCACACCAGGCCGACATTAAGAAGCTCGTGGACGAGCTGCACGAAGTCGAGGTGAAAAGGGCAGCATTCGAGAACGAGGTGGCCGGGGAATCGAAGAAGCGTGGCAGCGATGTTCACCTCGAGCGCGATCTGGTGCAAGAGTACGATAGGCTGAAGCAGAAAGCCGACGCTATGGCAGGCAAATATCTTATCAATCTTGATTCGGTGAACCGCGAACAGAAATCGGATCAGGATCTGCTTGACAGTGAAATCAACAAGAAGGCACAAATCGAGGAGAATTACAAGAAAATCGAGTCCGAGAAAAACGAAGCTCTTAAGCGCCAGGAGAAACTAATCGATCACATTAAAACTAGCAAAATGGGACTGGAGGAACAGCGCCGCATCAAGGCGGAACTGAGCCAAGACGTTGGTACCTCGAAAGAGCGTATTCACGAGCTGCAATCGGAGTTGGATAATGTGCGCGAGCAGTTGGGTGACGCAAAAATCGATAAGCATGAGGATGCGCGCCGCAAGAAGAAGCAGGAAGTTGTGGAACTATTTAAGCATGAAGTCCCGGGAGTTTATGATCGTATGATCAATATGTGTCAGCCGACACATAAGCGCTACAACGTTGCAGTAACGAAGGTGCTGGGCAAGTACATGGAAGCGATCATTGTGGACACGGAAAAAACGGCCCGGCGCTGCATTCAGATACTGAAGGAGAAAATGTTGGATGTGGAAACGTTCCTGCCGCTGGACTATCTGCAGAAAAAACCGCTCAAAGAGCGTCTCAGGTAAGTCCCTATTTGTCGCTTTCCCCACTAAAAAACACTCACACTCACACACGGCGGCTATATGCACAAAGTTTATTAATCCTAGAGCGCTTAAAAAAGTCAGCTAACGGCTAATCGAATCAATTATGATTGTCTGTCTTTGGTCTGTTGTCCGCCGGTTGAATTATCACCCATTCGGAGTCGGATTCTTGTCGGTTCAGCGGTGGTGGTGGCTGTACCTGTTGGTGTCTCGCCTGCTGCTGCCGATTCTTGTCATTCAGCTGTTTCTGTAGGTTGGCTTTGAATTTTTGTAGCGCTTCCTGATGGTCGTCATGCAAAAAAAAAACGAAGATGAAACAAAATGTATAACATTACGTACATTCAAATTACGATCTGGAGTACGGGGGAAAATGGAATAGTATATGAAGACCCTTACTCGTTCCTCGAGCCGCTTAATGTAAGCCTTCTTTAGCTGCAACTCTTCCGGCATCATATTGTTCTGCAGCATTTCCCTTTGCGCTATACCGGTGACTATTTGCGTTTCATACTGCAACGATGTGTAATAGGATAGATGTTTGTGATTGCTCCATGTTTGATCACGATAGTACCCGGGTGATTCCCGAAGGGCTATTATTACCTCAAAATACTTTTTTACCATCAGCTTATGCTCGTTGTGTATCTGTTCCGACAGTGGATTGTTGGGGACTGGTGTTAATGGTCTTAAGTTTGGATCTAAAATACTGTACAGTGTGTCTCCCAGGGCTGCTTCATTTTGCTTTGAGCTGCTACGGTCTCCTCTACCCTCAATGCCTCCTCCTCCCCGCTCCTCCACATCGTCCTCGTCCTCAACGTCCACGGGTGTAGCCTTCGTCTCGTTTCTGCCAGGATCCTGATGATGGGCTGGCATCCCGGTGGAATTGTTGAATGTGATCGAACTATTTATGCTGCTGACACTATCCATTGGAGCGTTGGTACATTTTGTGACGGTCAATCCTTCCGTGCCCTGGTTGTTGGCTTGAGAGTGTAAAAGATTGAGAGATTGAGAAAACGGAATAAGTTTCTTTTACGATCTTACAACCATTTACAGCCGTTGGAAAATGTCACTGAAAGATAGCTAGCCTCCCGCATAAAGGTTAGAATACGTACTGTAAACAATCCAACAGCTTTGCAGCGTGTTGGTAGCGTTAGAAGATGATATGACCGTGGAAGTTACACTGTCACACATTTTGTGATCCTTGTTCGTAACAGTCTCTGACTAATGGCCCCACACCGCCCAGCGTGTAAACCTTTCGCACTTCTCTGGCCCTTCCCCTGCGACGCCCTTTCTGCGTGAGCAGGGAATCTCTCGTCTCGGGGCTCTGGGTATTGTTGATAGGTTTTACGTGTATTTATACAACCGTTAGATCCTCACGCGCCTCACTGTTCCCACATCATGCTGCTTGGTACGCTAGCTTCACTTAGTGTACACCTTGAGAATTAAATCTCTTTCCGTTGCGCAGTTCATTACCGAGAATAATAAACACAAATGTGTGTGGCAAAGCTAGCAGAGGGAGAGTACTCGAAACAACACCTTCTCGGTGTCAGGCGGATGATTAATCGTGACGAGGCAAGCTGCTGTGTGCAAAGTAAATTTGTCGCTGCGTTTGTTTTTGCGGGTTCTCTACACAGTCACTCCACGCCACCACAACCACACTACACTACACACGCGTAGGATAATCCCTGCCGCTAGCGGTGTGATCGAATTTCAATTGAATCCTTTCGCTTCCTTTTTGTCTAATTAGATTGCGTCGTTTCGCAACGGGCGATAGAATGTGTTCGAAACCATTTCCATCTAAAGCGGACACTCCGTTACCGATGACTAGTACACCCTAGCAGATTTTTGCCGATCCGGGCTGTATCGTTCTCTCTCTCTTTTACGCTCTCTTTGGTTTACAACGCAGTGGTTACTAGATCGATCATATCACTTTTACATCGAACGCACTTGGACCACGCGAAAAGTTCGTTGTTGATTCGATACTCGACACACTATCGAATGTCCTGTCCCCCGGTCCTCTTCCGGTCGTTGGTTAGTTAGCCACACTAAAGGGGAGCAGAATGTTTTATCTGTCAAAAGATTCAATTCTCGATCGCGTGAAATTGTTTTGTGTCTCCACCATACACCACACTTCAAAGCTGGTGAACGCGTGCAGCTCTTTAGCAAACGTAAGAAGCGAATGGGATTCAATAAAGCAAAGTCAGTGGCGAGCCACTTTCGGAACATCTCGTGTTTGCCGTCTCCGTATTTTTTTTGCGTTCCTACCCTAGGAGCGGCAGCGATGTATGGGTCATTTTCGTGGAAATTTTGAGCGCATGAGTATATAACGCGCCTGCTTCAACGAGGAAATGAGTCGTCGCTCGAGAGTGTCTGCGGCCGCCTCTAGAAGCAAGCGGCCTCCATCCATTCAAAGGTGGTGATCGCGTGATGGGAAAGAGGGAAGCCCCGCGCTACCTTATGTTGTATTTTTTTGAAGTGGTGTAGTGACCACTGCTCGCCTTGTATGTATGGGTACTGCGAAACGCAAAATATATGACCGCAGGGAGATCGTCGCGGTGTAAACTATCTGGCAACCCAGAGTCGGGAGCATCGGCAGTGGAAAAATATAAATATCAGCAGATCGGAAAATCCCTCATTATTCGCCACCAACTCAGCACAACTCCATACAGTTTCGATCTCTGCGCATCAATCTCGGGATGGTTTGCAGCTGGTCTGACCCGGCGATCGTACCCGCCCAGTCCGACCCTTTGTCGTTCCAATGGCGGTTACGACGCTCTTTTATGGGGGGATTTGCTTCGTACAGTTGAAAACAAAAAATAAATTACATTCAGCTAAAAATAGGCATGAGTAATTTTTCCGCCAGCTTGTATTACACACCAACCGCCTCCTCTCCCCAGCTTGTTTACTGTGTTATATTTCGGGATAGTAATACACAATGTACAAAAACGTTGTGAGTGTGCGTTTGGTGCGGTTTGGCCGCATGCTCAGATTGGGGAAACTGCGACCCGGCATGAGTCACGAGCGAATGAAATTTTGTGCCGTATAATCATCAAACTTACAGCGTCGCCGTCCTTAGGTTTCCTTATTATAATAACACGCGTTTCAGTTTTGTTAGGGGCAACGACCAATGCGCAAACCATGCTGCGCAATGCTGGTGGTTGTGTCGGATTTTGCAGCACGTGCATTCCGAATTCATCGGTGAATGCGGAAGCATAGCATTATTTGCGCCGTCCGGTAGCGCACGCACAGCAAAGCGCTAACCGCATGGTGATGTGCTAAATCCGAGTGAATTATCAGATTTAAACACCACAGAATAGAGTAATATTCTGTCTATCTAGCAATAATTTTGCTTTACCGACCCTTTGCAAGAGGGTTTAAAAGTATTGAAAAATTAAATCGAAACCTTAAGTTTTCCGCACATTCATTGAGGTGCAGATTGCATGGCAACATGGGCGCTGTGACGATTTATGTAATCATAAGAGATCATTCGAAACATTATTCCTTCCATGATTCAACTGCCAAGGCTAGCTAACTCCCTTTGACGATATAATTTTTCTAGGCCAGTGTTGGAGTTGTACTTACCGGTGTACAGTACGCCGCTTCCAAGTTCCATCGGTTGGTCGTACTACAATGAGAAATGTTTGATACGTTTTACCGTTGAGTCGTAAACGGGCATTCACATCTTTCTTTTTTACCGGATTAACTTCAACGTGAAGAGGTTCCAGTACGTTGGGTGGCAAGTTTCTCAGTGGACTATGTCTCGGCATATCCGGTATTCGCTGTACCGTGGTTTTGTTGGTAATTGTTCCGCGGCTATTGTTTGTATCGATGTCATTGTCCATGCTTTCCGATATGTCGGTTGGATAGGGCATCACATACGAGTCGTCCTGTTTATGGTCAAAAATGTTTTTACATGAAAACTGAACGGAAACCAACTTCGCAATCCAACTTACCTTATCTTCGGACAGGAACTCGGTACCGATTGGTTCATTTTCGCCTACGAACAGCTTGCACAGTTCGTTCATCACACTTACAACCTCTTTCATCGATGGGCGACTGATGGGATTCTTGTCCCAGCACTGTACCATTAGTTGCTCGATCGGCTTCGGACAGCCCTCGATCAGGGGTGGTCTGCTGCCTTGATGCACGCGCCACATGATCGCAAACGGTTCGTTGATAACTTTGAACGGTTGCTCTCGCGCTATCACCTCCCACAGTATGATACCCCAGCTAAATACGTCGCACTTTTCGGTGTAGGACCTACCTTCAAACACTTCCGGTGCCATCCAGGCAGCGCTGCCCTTGTTGTTCGTCATTAGCGTCGATTTGTCTGTGACCGTACCGAAGTCGCATATCTTCAGCACGGTCCCACTGTTGACAAGCAGCAGGTTCGGAGGCTTTAAATCCCGGTGAATCATGGGTCGAGGTGTCATGTCATGCAGATAAGCTACACCCTGGGTGGGGGGGTTAGGAGCGAAAAATAGTTGTATCAGTGTTTCTGCGATGTACAGGCATTGATAGTGCAAGTGTTTTTTATGCTTACCTCAGCGCATTGCCGTGCCCAGCTCATTGCATGTGCCGCCGTATACACGGGCCGAGGCCTAAAGTGTAGCACTTTGTGTAGTGATCCACCTTCGGCATACTCCATCACCAGACACACGTGTGGCGATTCCGTGCAAGCCCCGTACAGTTCGATTATGTTGGGATGTGCCACACGCGCCAGATGGCTCACTTCCGCCGTAAATGCTTGTTCCGTGTTGAACTCCATGTACTTCACTGCGACGTATTTGTTCCTCCATTTTGCTTTAATGACTGTCCCGTACGAGCCTTTGCCCACTGTCTGTAAATGCATTTAGAAGAGAACGGTTAGAAACGGTTGGCGGCTGGAGCGCAGATACCAGCGTTGTGCGCGTTGCAACATTGGTTGGTCATTGGTGGCCAGTGTTGTGTTGTTCACTCTCGCCCAGTACTTACAGCAATATGTTCAATTTCGTTGATGTCTATCGCCGTAACGAAGGGTGGCAACGCGTTGTTCATTCCGTTGCTAGTAAGGACGCGTCTCCCAGTCACAAATCCTGATAATTGGTGTGTATCCTTTCGGGTGGGCGAGTGCCAATTGGTGCCGCCAATGGACGGCTGGATGACAGGAACAATGAAGCTCCTAGCGCAAGCACTACATAAAATACGGACCCCGATGCACGTTCAATTGAGGAGATCACGCACGCATTAATGTATTAGCCCGATAGTTTTATCGAATTCATTAGATATCGAACGCCCTGCGCTTTTGGAGTGTAGTTACGCTTCGGCTATGCTAAATATTTTTCCTTTTGTCATCACCAAGAGAAAAATGTCAACACTTTGACAGTCGCCTAACGTCAAAGTGGATGATGCGTGTGTGACAGAGATGGCAAGGGTTGGAAAATGTTGCGCGATACATGTCATCTGGTCGGTTGTGTATGTTGCACAGGGGAAAATTTAAATTTAAAATATTTTTCCTAATGCTGTGACGGAAGTAAAGCTTGCTGTGGAGAGCGAAATATGCTAACGTTTTTGTCTTCTTACACTGTCTTTCAGGAACATTGAAGAGCCACGAAATGTAAAGCTGATTTACGATGTGCTAAAGTACAGTCCGCCCGAAATCGAACAAGCCGTCCTATTTGCGACCAACAATGCCCTGGTCTGCGAGACGCCGGATGATGCGATGAAGGTGGCGTACGAAATCGATCGTAGCCGGTACGATGCTTTGGCGCTGGATGGCACGTTCTATCAAAAGTCGGGCATCATCTCGGGCGGTAGTCACGATCTCGCCAGAAAGGCCAAACGCTGGGACGAGAAACATATGGCACAGTTGAAGCTGCAGAAAGAAAAAATCACCGAGGAGTTGAAGGAGGTAATGAAGAAAACCCGGCGCCAGGGTGAACTGACGACGGTGGAAAGTCAAATACGGGGTCTAGAAAACCGGCTAAAGTACAGCCAAAACGATCTGGAAACGTCCAAGAAGAACATGAATGAGTACGATAAGCAGTTGGAAGATTTTACCCGCCAGCTGGATCAGATTGGTCCAAAGATTAGCGAAATCGAACGTAGAATGCAACAACGCGATATGAAGATACAGGACATTAAGGAAAGCATGAACAATGTGGAGGATGATGTGTACGCTGAATTTTGCGCGCGCATCGGAGTTGCCAACATTCGCCAGTTCGAGGAGCGTGAGCTGGTGCTGCAACAGGAGCGTGCGAAAAAGCGGGCCGAGTTCGAGCAACAGATTGATCGCATTAACAACAATCTCGAATTCGAACGGTCAAAGGACACGTCCAAAAATGTTCAGCGCTGGGAGCGGGCAGTGCAGGATGACGAAGATTCGCTAGAAACGTACAAACAAACGGAAGCCAGACAGCGGCAGGAAATCGAGAAAGATAAGGAGAAGATCGAGCTGATGAAGCAGGAAAAAACGTCCCACAAAAACCTGGTCGACCAGATGGAAGAAGAAATGGCAAAATCAAGACGAGATGTGCAAGGGCTGGCCAAGGAACTGGCCGCCATCCAGCAGGGCATTACCAATATCGATACCAGAATTGAAACGATCAAGAGCAAACGGCACAACATTCTGATGCAGGCGAAGATGGACGCGATTGAGATCCCGCTGTTGCAAGGTTCCATGGATGACATCGGACAACAGCAAGCAGCACAACATCCGCAGGGAGGAGGTGGTCAGGGTGGGGGAGACGCTGCCGATGGTGGGACCGGTGGCGGATCGGCATACGAACGGGAAAGCCGTATCGAAATCGACTATCGACGGCTCGAGCATCATCTGAAGAATTTGTCCGATCCGGATCAGATTAAAAAGAGTGGCGACTCGTTGGCGAAGGAGCTGCAGGCCAAGCTGGACACGCTCGAGAAGATTCAAACGCCCAACATGAAGGCGATGCAAAAGTTGGACCGAGTGACGGAAAAAATTCATTCCACGAACGAAGAGTTCGAGGTGGCTCGCAAAAAGGCTAAGAAGGCGAAGGCAGCATTCGAAAAGGTGAAAAACGAACGATGCACACTGTTCACCAATTGCTGCAACCACATCTCCGACGCGATCGACGCCATCTACAAACAGCTGTCAAGGAACGAGGCCGCCCAAGCGTACCTAGGACCGGACAATCCCGAGGAGCCGTACCTGGATGGTATTAACTACAATTGTGTAGCGCCTGGCAAACGGTTCCAGCCGATGAGCAATCTCAGTGGTGGAGAAAAGACGATCGCTGCCCTTGCACTGCTATTCGCTATTCACAGCTTCCAACCGGCACCCTTTTTCGTGCTGGACGAAATCGATGCGGCCCTCGATAACACAAACATCGGCAAGGTGGCGTCGTATATCCGCGAAAAAACGACCAACCTGCAAACGATCGTAATTTCGCTGAAGGAAGAATTTTACGGCCATGCGGATGTACTGATCGGTATCTGTCCGGATCCAGCCGAGTGTCTCGTATCGCAGACATTGCTCTTTGATCTGGATCGTTATAAAGAACAAAACGAGTACTAGAAGCGCTACCACTACGTATTTATGCACACTTTAGACCAGTGCTGGGTGGTGGTGATTGTGGTACTGATTTTATGGTCTGACGATTCTTTTAAAAAATAAGCATATTGAGCGTTAGATTATGTTAATTTAATAATTATAGAAAGGGTGAGCAACAAATAGAATTATGAACAAATAATTCACCAGTAACGAATTAGAGAAGGAATTGTAGTGCGCAATTGTTGCATGCCGTTGCCTCCAACGATGCAACGTATTCGCATGGGGCAAAATACACAGAAGAATTCACCTGCATGTTATAAACGCGCGCTGCTTTTTCTACACAAACGTCAAGCTGAGGGACAGTTTTTCACACGCAAACACGTTCCATGTGCCGGTCGTTTGTTTCGGTGTGAAATTGGTGGTCGAATTGTTTTGTGAAAAATCGGAAAAATAAACTTAATTTACTGCTTGACTATCGCGTTTCACTCAAGATGGTATCAACCTTTGTGTGCTGCAAAACGAATGCGGCGGTGGGTAAGTTAGAAGCACTGTGCACGAGTTGTCGGGATGGTCTCGCGATGTGGGGTAGTAAAAATAGGTTCATAGCGAATGATTGCTGACGAAATTTTCCTTTCAGGTGGGCTCATCGCAGCGGAATTGCTACGTCCAGCGTACCCGATAGAAGTGCGCTGGGGTAACGAAACGTCCATTTCTTATTCTACGCGTACGCTTGCTTGCATCACCAACAATGATGTGCTGCGAGCGTTGGCCAGGGTGGCCCCATCGTTCCGATTGTACGGTGCAACACCGATCGAACGAACGCAGATCGATCACTGGCTGACGTACACGCTCTCGGTGGAGAAGAACCTTTCGGATGAGCTGAAATACTTGAACAAATGTCTCGGTCCGCTAACGTATCTCGTGGCGAACCATCTCACCATTGCCGATTTGGCCGTGTTCAATGAACTGTACGTTCGTTACGAGGAACTGAAGAAAATCGGCATACCGGTACATGTGCAACGGTGGTACAATCTCATTCTGGCGCAGCCCTACACGAAGGACGCGCTGCGCAAACACGCCGATGAGCTGCGAGCGGCGACTGCTTCGTTGGCGAAGGCGAAGGAATCGACTCCCGATAGAGGTGCGGATGGCGGTAAGCGCGAACAGGGTAAGTTCGTCGATTTGCCCGGTGCCGAGATGGGCAAGGTGATTGTACGGTTTCCACCGGAAGCGTCCGGCTATCTGCACATTGGGCACGCCAAAGCGGCCCTGCTAAACCAGTACTACCAGCAAGCGTTCCAGGGCAAGCTGATCATGCGTTTCGACGATACAAATCCGGCGAAAGAGAACGTACACTTTGAGCAGGTGATTCTCGAGGACCTGGAGATGCTGCAGATCAAGCCGGATCTGTTCACGCACACATCCCAGTACTTCGATCTGATGCTGGACTATTGCGTGCGTTTGCTGAAGGAGGGAAAGGCGTACGTGGACGACACGGAACCGGAACAGATGAAGAAGGAGCGCGAGGAGCGCGTCGAATCGAAAAACCGCAGCAACGCTCCGGAACGCAATTTGGCGATGTGGGCCGAAATGGTGAAAGGTACGGAAGCGGGACAGAAGTGTTGCGTGCGGGCCAAAATCGACATGGGCTCAGCGAACGGATGTATGCGCGATCCGACGATTTATCGCTGCAAAAACGAACCACATCCACGTACCGGCACACAGTACAAGGTGTACCCGACGTACGATTTTGCCTGCCCAATCGTGGATGCGATCGAAGATGTTACGCACACGTTACGCACCATGGAATACCACGACCGGGACGAGCAGTTTTACTGGTTCATCGAAGCTTTGGGATTACGGCGTCCGTACATCTGGGAGTACAGCCGACTGAACATGACCAACACGGTGCTTTCGAAGCGCAAGCTTACGTGGTTCGTAGCGGAAGGGTTGGTCGATGGATGGGACGATCCCCGCTTCCCGACCGTTCGGGGTATTCTACGGCGCGGCATGACGGTGGAAGGCCTGCGGGAATTCATCATTGCGCAGGGTTCGAGCAAATCGGTCGTGTTCATGGAATGGGATAAGATCTGGGCATTCAACAAGAAGGTAATCGATCCGATAGCGCCTCGCTATACGGCTCTGGAAAGCGACCGACGCATCCCGGTCCATGTCGCGGGTGTACAGCCGGGAACTATGCAAGCGGCCGTGCATCCGAAGAACGCTGACATTGGTATGAAAACGGTCCATTATGGGCCGCGTGTGCTGATCGATTTGGCCGACGCAAAGGAGCTTAAGGAGGGTGAAAATGCTACGTTCATCAACTGGGGCAATCTGTTGATCCAGAAGGTGAACCGCGGTACCGATGGAGTGCCGGTTTCGATCGATGCTACACCGAACCTGGACAATAAGGATTACAAGAAAACGCTGAAGCTTACATGGCTTTGCGATTTACCGGCGGCTCAGTACACGCCGACGTACTGCGTGTACTTCGAGCATATCATCAGCAAACCGGTGTTGGGAAGGGATGAAGACTTCAAAAACTATATCGGTCATCAAACACGGGTACGTACTGTAGATAAACTACTGGCTAAAACCACTCACTTACCTTATTAATTGCTTCGTTACAGACTGAAGTTTCGATGTTGGGCGATCCGGAGCTGAAGAGGCTTAGAAAAGGCGATATAATTCAGCTGCAGCGTCGCGGTTTCTTCAAGGTGGATCAGGCGTACCAACCGGCCAGTGAATTTAGTGGTGCCGAGACACCGATTGTACTATTCGCGATTCCTGACGGCCATGTTGCCGCTGTCCCGACTGCAAACGTCCCTAAGAAGGAAGCTGCTGGAGAGGTGAGTTGAAGTTTGTAATGAACAACCCATTCAAACAAAGTGTAGTAAGCAATGCAGCAATGCAGAGCAGTGGAGCGAATTAAATCAGAGTAAGTGAGTTATAACAAGGAGTTAACTCTTTAACCGTAGAGTTGTCAACCAAATTTACACACGTAAGTTGGCAACCGGCATACCCGGGTATTCCATACGTTTTGACGTATACAATTAACGGTTTTCGTAGGTAAACAATGCTTCCTATACATTTATATTCTTGCAAATCTGTGAAAATCGGAACGTTAAATGAATATAGAACTATAATGCAATATTATATACATTTTTTTATATCGCACATATTGTAATACAAAAAAGAAACAAGTAATAGGAAATGCGTTGTATTACAATCCATTGTTTACATTTTCGCTTATTCAGCATAACCATTGTCTTTATACTTTTAATTTTATGTAATGTATTTATTTACAATTTATTCATTTATTCTAGACATTTTGTTGCTTGTGTGTATCTAAAATCTATTTCATTCATTAATTATGTTGTTCTATGTTATGATTAATCTAACGATCCATTTCAAATTTTAAATCGATTGAATTTGAAGAAGAAGAAGAAGAGAAACGTCATTCTCCATACAAAATGTATGGAATACCCGGGTATGCTGGTTGCCAACTTACGTAGTAAAGTTTAAAATAAATCAAAATAAAATACTTACTGCTTGTTGAAAATTACAATTTATGCACCAAAAAATCGGAAATAAAAAGTTGGGAGGCTACAGAAATTTTCAGGTCAATACAAGCAATGAATCAAAAGTAATTGCAGTTTAAAGTTGAAAAAAATACCCGGGTATCCGGTTGCCTACTTGAAGGTTAACACGTTCAGCGCCGTGTCAAAGCATACTTGATGTATAGCACATCAACCATGTTTCGATGCAACCATGCGCTGAACATGTTAACTCGCTCTTTTAAAACCCGTGATACTTCAGAAAGTTAGTTGCTAACCGCCGCTAATTATCTCATTCCTAATTATTTGAAACAGAAATGATTTTAATTAAAATGAGTGTGTTGTTAGTCACCTCGGAAAGTGAAATCTTCTGCTTAGGTGTCAGGATTTTCCTAAATAATTTCCTAATTGATGTGTGATTGTTTTAAAAAACGGAAAAGAGTTTTCTTGCTCAAACGGCATGCCTGCTTGGATGCTTTCGATTTGTTTTACTTTACTCCACATCCACGTCGTGCCACGAATGTTTTGATGCTTTCTTTGGGTGTAGTGGTGTGGTGTCGATACCACGCACTGCTAGCGCGAGCGCGAATGTATCATCAAAGCAAGCGCACCGATAATTGCCCTATGAAAAGAGGGAGGTTGTTGGTTCGCGCGTTATGCTTGTTGCGCTCCCCTTTTTGCTGCGAGCAATGCTTGCTTTGCTGTACTTTCGCTTCTTGAGCGGATGGCAAGAAAGGAAGGAAAGGGGATCGTGCCATCGTGTGTGACACGTTGTACGGTGCAGAGAGTTGGCGTTTGTTGCGCTGAATCGTTCTCGGCTTGCGTTCAAATCGCGTTTGAAATATCTTATCAGCAATACACCGGCGCAAGAGACTAATTTTAGGCAGGGTTGCCACGGTGTCACGGTTTTAGCAAAAGTGTGTTAAGTTTGCGAAGGAGTGAAAACCAAACGAAACCCGATATTTACTCACTAGGTTTTTTTTTTCTTTCCCTTGCCCCTTTCTTTATGCAGAGCAAGAAGACGAAGCAAGCGGTTGCCAAACAATCGACCAGTGCCAGTCGTGGATCCTCCGACGTGTCCGCCCTCAACGATTCCATCAACCAGCAGGGCGAAAAGGTTCGGAAGCTCAAAGCGGACAAAGCACCCAAGGCGGATGTTGACGCGGCAGTGAAAGTATTGCTCGATCTGAAGGCACAATACAAAGCACAAACGGGCAGTGATTGGAAACCGGGCGCAAGTGGCGTTGCACCGTCCCAAGCACCATCGGATGCGGCCGCTACACTGAACGGAAAGATCGCCGAGCAAGGAAACTTGGTGCGCGATTTGAAGGCGAAAAAAGCCGCCAAACCCGAAGTGGATGCCGCTGTTAAGACACTGCTTGAGCTGAAGTCACAGTACAAAGCGGCAACAGGAAGCGAATGGAAACCGGGAGTAGTTGCAGCCACCCCCAGTACGGTAGCTCCACAACAGCAAACGTCGACGAGCGGTGGAGCCGATGAAATAAACGCAAAGATCGTCGAACAAGGAAACTTGGTGCGTGATTTGAAGGCGAAAAAAGCGACGAAACCCGAAATTGATGCTGCGGTGAAGTCGCTTCTAGAGCTAAAGGCACAGTATAAAACGGTGACGGGAAGTGACTGGAAACCGGGTGTGGTTCCACCGGTGGTAGCATCCGTACAATCTAGTGCATTGCAACCGACCGTTAGTAACGCTGTTGTTGGGGAATCTGCAGAAGCGCTCAACGAGAAGATCATCGCCCAGGGCGATCTTGTGCGGGACTTGAAGGGCAAAAAGGCTCCGAAGGCGGATGTTGATGCGCAGGTTAAAACGTTACTCGAACTAAAGGTGCAGTACAAGCAGGCGTCGGGTGGCCAAGAGTGGAAACCGGGCTGTGTATCGCCAGGAAAGAAGGAGGAAACCAATCCATCCAACAATTCCAGCTCCGGAGGGGAAGCCGATTTGTTGGCACAGATTGCAGCCCAAGGTGATAAGGTTCGAGCGCTGAAGAGTAGCAAGGCTGACAAAGCGACCGTTGACGCGGCGGTGGCAGCACTGTTAAAGCTGAAGGCAGACTACAAGACGTTGACGGGCAAGGATTGGAAGCCGGGAGCGACAGTTACCGCAGTAACATCGGTGCCGAACGCTAAGCAAGATAAGGAGAACATGTGTCCGGCTAGTGGCACGGAGCAGGAAGTGCTTGTGGAGAAGATTACCAAGCAGGGCGATACGGTGCGATCGCTGAAAGGTAGTGGTGCGGCCAAGGCTGAAATCGATGCGGCCGTTAAGGTGCTGTTGGAACTGAAAGCGGAATACAAGAAGCTTACCGGTACGGATTATGTTCCTGCCGGTGGTAATGCTGCTGCTGGGCGTCAGCAATCAAAGCCAGCCAGTGCGAAAAAGGAGTCCAAACCGAAACTGGAGCAACAAAAGCCTAAACCAGAGCAAAAGGCGGGCAAAGACGATGGAACAGGACCGAAGAAACAAACGCGTCTTGGGCTAGAAGCGACAAAGGAAGAAAATCTGCCCGACTGGTACTCGCAGGTCATTACGAAGGGCGAAATGATCGAGTACTACGATGTTTCCGGCTGTTACATTCTGCGCCACTGGTCGTTCGCCATCTGGAAAGCGATCCGGAACTGGTTCGATGCGGAAATTACCAAGCTCGGCGTGAAGGAGTGTTACTTCCCGATCTTCGTTTCACGGGCTGCCCTCGAGCGTGAAAAGACGCACATTGCGGACTTTGCGCCGGAAGTTGCTTGGGTGACGAAGAGCGGCGATTCGGAACTGGCAGAACCGATCGCGGTTCGTCCAACGTCCGAAACGGTCATGTATCCGGCGTACGCCAAGTGGATCCAATCGTATCGTGATCTCCCGATCCGCTTGAACCAGTGGAACAATGTTGTGGTGAGTATCGCTGCTTGTGGTGGTTGTTGTCTCTACTGATCCCCAAACTGCTGCTCTTTTCCGTTTCGTTTTAGCGCTGGGAATTCAAGCATCCCCAACCGTTCCTGCGCACGCGTGAATTCTTGTGGCAGGAAGGCCACACGGCGTTCGCGATGAAGCAGGAAGCGGACGAGGAGGTCCTAACGATACTGGACCTGTACGCGAAGGTGTACACCGACCTGCTAGCCATACCGGTGGTAAAGGGAAGGAAGACGGAGAAGGAAAAGTTTGCCGGTGGTGACTACACGACCACGGTGGAGGCCTACATCTCGGCGTCCGGGCGTGCCATTCAGGGCGCCACCAGCCACCATCTGGGTCAAAACTTTTCGCGCATGTTCGACATCGTGTACGAGCATCCGGAAACAAAAGAAAAGGAGTACGTGTTCCAGAACTCGTGGGGTATAACGACGCGCACGATCGGTGTAATGATCATGGTGCACGCGGACAACCAAGGTCTGGTGTTACCGCCTCGCGTAGCCTGCGTTCAGGTTGTGATCGTGCCGTGCGGCATTACGGCAACCACGACGGACGACGATCGTCGCCGGCTGTATGACAGTTGTCGCGAGCTGGAACAAACCATCGTGAAGGCCGGTATTCGCTGTGAGGGTGATTATCGTGATAATTACTCACCGGGTTGGAAGTACAACCACTGGGAGCTGAAGGGCGTTCCGGTGCGCATCGAGCTAGGATTTAAGGATTTGCAGAACGATCAGTTTGTGGCGGTGCGACGAGACAACGGTGCAAAGCAGATGATAAAACGTGGCCAGACGACGGTGGAAATGCCGAAGCTGCTCGAAACCATCCACGCGAGCATGTACGAACGAGCGGAACGTGACCTGCACGAGCACACGAAGGTTACGAAGCAGTGGGCCGAGTTTTTGCAGTACCTCGAGTCGAAGAACATCATTATGGCACCGTTCTGTGGTGAGATTGCTTGCGAGGATCGCATCAAGGCGGAGAGTGCGCGTGACGATGCGGAGGCGGAAGCTGGTGCACCGGCGATGGGTGCCAAATCGCTGTGCATCCCGTTCGAGCAACCGGCCACGATCGATCCGAAGGTGGACCAGTGCGTACATCCGGCTTGTGGACGTGCGGCCAAGTTCTACACACTGTTCGGAAGAAGCTATTAGGTAACTGCGCACAAATTGGGTGCTATTTAAAAAGCAAACGCGACGATACACAAATATTATCCGTCAATGTTTTTCTGTTCAATAAACTACTAATGTTACTATAACTATTATGCAAAATTCTATAAATGTTTTTATATCACACATATTATAATATCAAAAAGAAAAAAATAACAACATTTGAAACAAGTTATCATTCGTGTATTCGTAATGAATCGTTCGGGGATCATTCGTAAAATAAAATGTAAATATAAAAATTGTATTCAAATTTACTCGCAAAAACTGAGTTAGAAGAGTGGAATAAATTTGCCCATCCCTGTTGCATTGCATACCATCAAACCCGTGAGAGCGATCACCAGCGCAAGTGAGAAGGATTCAATGGGATGAATCTCATCCCTCATCTCTCGCCCAAACTTTCCATCGCCTGCTACGAAATTCCATACAAAACCAACCGTTTTCAGATTTGCGACACCAAGAGAGCATGTTTTGTCAAGAGGTGACATCTTCAGCGTGCAATAAATTTGCCTATCCGTATTGCATTGCATACTATCAAACCCGTGAAGCGATCGCTAGTTTAAACTAGGCGTGGCATAAATTTGCCCATCCGTATTGCATTGCATACTATCAAACCCGTGAGAGCGATCGCTACGGTAAGGAAGGTGGGTGAAACGGCATCCTCGCCAAAACTTTCCGTCGGCGCTACGAAATTCCATACAAAACCAACCGTTTTCAGATTTGCGACACCAAGAGAGCATCCAAAACAAGAGGTAACATTGTGTCCCAGCAGCGTGCATATAGCTGAGCCGCTCTCGCGTGTTATCATTGGGCGTGAGAGAAGAGTATCCACCACGTTGGATTGTATTGCAGGGTTTTTGGGGACTTTTTTCGACATGTTCAGCGTGATGTTTTTTGGTTCGTTTGGTATTTCATATAATTGACTCGTTCAGCAAGTTATCTTTGGCAGCAACAACATTTGACGGTCACTCGATAGCTCTACCGAACTTGTCAACGCAAAGCATAGCATAGTTTAGCTTTTCCCGAACAAAACAACACCGAGTACGACTTGTCAATACGGCGACGCCAACCCTGCATCGCTTCAAGGGGAAAAATCCCCTCTCTCATTCGCGCGGTAGTGAGCTCGGCTTTAGCATCGGCTGCCGATCTCGCTCACACCATTCGAGCGATTCGATCGCCATGTTGTGGCTCTGTGTAGCGTGTATGAAATCTGTATCCACATTTTACTCAGGCGAGTGGAACTGTTTGGTCTACGGCGCGATCGTCGTGTGGTTGTGTGCTGCGTGTGTGTGGGCAACACCCACATTTTGCTCTCGCGAGTAGTGCTGTTTGGTGTACGGTACGATCCCCCCCTGTGTGGCTATGTGTAGCGTGTGTATGGACGACTGAGATAATATCCACATTTTACTCAGGCGTCTTGTGTGGTTTTGTGTAGCGTGTGTATGGAATTTGTCCATCCATTTGTGATCAACAGCGGGATTGTTTTGGTTCTAATTTAGAGCAGCGGATCAAAAGAAAATCCCAAATCCGAAAAATGTTGTGCCAATTGTGCGATTTTGACTAGCTATATCGGCCCGGTTACACAGCTACGCAAGAGAAGTATGCAGTGTACTCAAACTCGTTCTTTATCGGCGCGACACCTCAGGATGTTGAAGGCAACCATACAAACTTTGTGATAATTATATCGGAACAATTTTTGCTAAAACTAGAACCAAAACAAACCCGCTACAGTTCTCAGTTGTCCATACACACGCTACACAAAACCACACAAGACGCCTGAGTAAAATGTGGATATTATCTCAGTTGTCCATACACACGCTACACATAGCCACACAGCGGGGGATCGTACCGTACACCAAACAGCACTACTCGCGAGAGCAAAATGTGGGTGTTGCCCATACACACGCAACACAAAACCACACGACGATCGCGCCGAAAACCTAACAGCTCCACTCGCCTGAGAAAACTGTGGATACAGATCTCATACACGCTACACAGAGCCACAACATGGCGATCGAATCGCTCGAATGGTGTGAGCGAGATCGGCAGCCGATGCTAAAGCCGAGCTCACTACCGCGCGAATGAGAGAGGGGATTTTTCCCCTTGAAGCGATGCAGGGTTGGCGTCGCCGTATTGACAAGTCGTACTCGGTGTTGTTTTGTACGGGAAAAGCTAATCTATGCTATAATATGCGTTGACAAGTTCGGTAGAGCTATCGAGTGACCGTCAAATGTTGTTGCTGCCAAAAATAGCTTGCTGAACGAGTCAATTATATGAGATTCCAAACGAACCAAAAAACATCACGCTGAACATGTCGAAAAAAGTCCCCAAAAACCCTGCAATACAATCCAACGTGGTGGATACTCTTCTCTCACGCCCAATGATAACAAGCGAGAGCGGCTCAGCTATATGCACGCTGCTGGGACACAATGTTACCTCTTGTTTTGGATGCTCTCTTGGTGTCGCAAATCTGAAAACAGCCGGTTTTGTATGGAATTTCGTAGCGCCGACGGAAAGTTTTGGCGAGGATGCCGTTTCACCCACCTTCCTTACCATAGCGATCGCTCTCACGGGTTTGATAGTATGCAATGCAATACGGATGGGCAAATTTATGCCACGCCTAGTTTAAACTAGCGATCGCCTCACGGGTTTGATAGTGTGCAATGTAATATGGATAGGCAAATTTATTCCACGCTGAAGATGTCACCTCTTGACAAAACATGCTCTCTTGGTGTCGGAAATCTGAAAACGGTTGGTTTTGTATGGAATTTCGTAGCAGGCAATGGAAGAAAGTTTGGGCGAGAGATGAGGGAGACATCCCATTGTATCCTTCTCACTTACGCTGACGATCGCGTTCACGGGTTTGATGGTATGCAATGCAATAGTAGAAAAGGTCCAAGTAAAATGTGCGGAGATTTCAACGACTGGAAAGTGATGAAGCATGTTATCAATTTATCTGCCTTTTAGAAGCATATTTCTTTCTTGTGATTTAATAGTAATTCGTCATCATATAGTATCGCATAGCAGTAGTGTATCAAATCACACACACAACCGCAAGGTAAGTTTTGTCGTAGAATTTATATTAGCCCCGGGTTTATTACAAATATTTGCGTCATAAATTAGACCGCGCGCGCTTTTGCTGCATTAGAAATAATAAACCATTCTTTTATGTTTTGTCTGTTTCTCTGTGTGTGGGTGTATTTTTAATATTCATATATCCGCAGAACAGTCTTTACTCGAGTTACGTGGTTCTAAAAAAATAAACAGTAAATTCTGCAGTAAATTAAAGTACAACAGCTCCCCGCGTCACGCTATTGGTTGGGACCGAACGCTTTGGCGTATATCGAGTTTTCGCGTATCGCGTATTTCGTTGAAGGGGTCAGACGTTGAATTAAGATGAAAAAGCTTATTTTTCATTCTAAATAATCAACAAACTTTCCATTATATATGCTCTCTCATTGAATTTCAAATTTCGAGGACTGAGGTTCGCAGAATCACCTTTATGAACTGTCATTTTTTCAAAAAGTCGCGTATATCGTGTATGGCGTACTGCGGGGACTATGGGGAGGTATTGAAAAGAGGTTAAAGTAAATGATAAAGTGGGGGAAAATTAGTATTCAATCCCATTGTACTTAATCCAAAATTTGATTTATGCGGAAACTTGAGTAGCGCCAGTTTCTCCGGCACGTAATATTCGCGTAACTCGGGCAATGACTGTACAATGTTCTCCGTGTAATGTTTGTTTCTCCTTTCCGACTCCGCACAGCTTTAGTTTGTTTGCACCGTCCCTTCGCTCTGGTCTTGTGGTCGATCCTCACCACGGATCGCACTTTTGTTTCTTTTTTTCTAGCAGAAATTATGCAATATAATGCATTTTATATTCTTTCGCTGTTTGGCTTATCATTCGTTAGCGAATAGCGATTATGGTGGTAATTTTTGCACACCATAACTGTTGTAGAATACCAAACCTGCAACAGCACTAACGTCCTGAGTGACCCCTCATGTTTGCAAGCCAACGGCGCCGAAATCCAACTATCTTGCTAGTGTTTGCTCATTCTGCTAGGATGCGAAAGTTAAAAATATATTATTCCTACACTATTCAACTTATCGATTTTGTTTGTTTGTTTGTTTGTGTGTTTGTGAATGTTAATTTCCGTTAATTTCTTATTATTTGTTGTGTCGTTTGTTTTGCGATTCTTTCAAAGCCACTTCCACTGGGAAGAAGATCATGGAAACAATAATTACACACATTGAAGAAGCTTTTTCTGTTGCATCTTCTGCAAACATATGGGTACGATCGTTGATCGTGAAAATGAATGGGACACATGTTGTTGCGAGATGATCGTCCCTTACATCCACAATGTTTTGATAATTGCACCGTTGAGATGAACAATCGGGAAAAAGAGTTTGGTTCATGTCCAACTTATCACTATACAAGTTGCGTTCCCGGAGATCGATGTCTTACGGATTTCTTGAAAAGTAACGACTGTTCTTGTCTAAAATTAATCGATATTCCTTCTGTATCTTTCTCTCTCTCTTTCTTCCACAATTCACTATTTCCAATACAGCCCTGTCCGTCAGTGCGAAGGGACATAAGTAGTAGAAAGAAAACAGTCCGGCGTACAAGCAAGCAATTAAAAGAAGAGACTTGTGTTTGTGCAACTTTGTGTGTCTGTTTTTTTATAATAAAATAGCTCTGAGGAGGTGTGCAGCCAAGGTCGAGGTGATTGTGATTAACTTAACTAGTATATAATCGGAATTGGAATTAGTTAAAAGAGGGATTCGTTCTGTTTTTTTAACCGTGTACACCTGCTTCGCTCTGTGGTAAAATTGTGGAAGCGTCCCGCCGTCGCGTCGTAACTTTTCTGGCTTTGTTTAAACATATTTTTATGCAATCGATTAAATTGTTCTTACCCATTTGTGTGGTGTGTTGTGTTGGAGTCTTAAGTTTTGTCTTCCAACGACAAGGTCGTCTTCGGATGCTGCTCTACCACTACCTCCTCGTCGTCATGATGCTCGTCCATTTTCTCGTGCTGCGGTTCATGAGAAAGAGGGTGATGGTGATGATGATGATGATGATTATGCTGCAGATGCTCATGAACAGACGGTTCATCGTGTGGATCGTGATGCGGATCGGTAGCCATTGCCTGGACACTTTCCTCGCCGCCACCAGCACACACCGGACCGCCGCCCTGTGCTGAAAGACCATCGGCAATATCGTTAAAGTGTTCATCCTCTGGCAGCAGACATTCGCTATCGTCCACCAGACAATGATCATCGTTTAGGATCGTGTGGGGTTGCTGATGGTGGACGTCCACGATCGGTGTTGGTTCCATATCAACAACTGCATCCGTTCCATCTACGATTGGAACGACCGGGTTCGTTGCCAGTGGTCGAATCGGTTTAATCTTTGCGTGTTCCGTTTCGACCAACTTCCGCAATTCATCCTACAAAGAAAATCAATGGTCACAGGTAATGGATGGAAGGCGCGAAAAAAAAAAAAACTGTCCCGGCACTACTTACACCCCAGCCAAGTTGGTCGGCTAAAAAGAAACACCCGTCGTCGCAGTTGCCCGTCCAGGCAACGTCACGCCTATTGCCGGGCAGATCGAAGCACAACCCTTCGCCGAACATCATTGAGCGCAGGAACCCGAAATTACTGCACCCGACCTTGTCCCGGTTAATTAACAACCGGACACAATCATCATTGGCGTACTCCACCAGGGAAGCAAACGGTTGCACGGTAAGGGACGTTCCCATTATAATAAGAAGATCACAATCGGCAAAGTCCTGGTGGGGCAGCATGTGAAACCGCTCCGGTAAACCTTCGCCGAAAAACACTATGTCCGGTTTGATGACGCCACCGCAAGGGCAGGTTGGTACTTCGTCGGTGAATATTATCTCTGGGGATATAAAATTGGGAAGAAATCAAGAATGCATATTAGGACCTTCAATGGTTTTAGTAATGCGCTAGAGATCAACTCTCTCAACTCGCCAGTAAAATAACATGGGTTTAATCCTGGCCTATATCGTGATCTAAAAGCCCTATCCTGAAGAGGATTAGGAATTCTGATTTTTATATTTACCCTTCACGAACTCCAAACTGTAGGCCGTCTTGCACTGGAGACAGTGGTTGGTGTAGAACGTTCCGTGTGCTTCGACGATCTTTTCCTCGCTAATGCCGGCGATGCGTTCCAACGTGTCGATGTTTTGTGTATAGTGGCGCACCAACAAACCTTTCTGTTCAAGCAGCCGGACGAAATAGTGTGACGGTGTTGGTTTGAACGTGCCGGGATACAGTTCCTTGGCCAGTGTAAAGAATGGTTTCGGATTTTGGTAAAGATATTCCAGCTCAAATATGGCCTGCGGGTACGGCAGATTGTACTTCATCAAGTTGTTGTACAGTCCCGTATCCGGAGAGCGAAAGTCCGGTATACCGGCGGCTGAAATATAAACAAAACCATTTCCATTGTAAATGTTATGATAATAAAGGTTGGACAGACGCAGGTGCACACTCACAGGTTGATATTCCGGCACCGACCATGGTGACGATCTTTTTAAAGCCTCCATTTTTCCAATGTTTCAACACACCGTCGATATCGACTGTTTCTAACACGCTCCGACTTGCGGCGCCACCGGATCCGTCCTTGTTGTCGAACCGATCAGCCGTGTAGAAACCAAGCTTGTCGGACAGATACTGGCGTATCCGCTCGATGCTAATCGACTCGTCCCCATCGTCTTCGTTATCATCTAGCGGCAGAAATTCGGGCAATCCGGCCGGATCGGGCCCAGCGATACCGTTCACAATCGAGCCCGGTGGCGATGGACCCAGCGGTGTAATGGTCGGATCCGACGCAGGCTCTGTCAGGGCGATGGATGCGCCTGCGATGGCGGAAGCGGCGGCCGGTACGGTGGACGAGGCGGCCGCAACGGCAGCCGCAGTGGCAGCTGCTGCGGCCGTTACCAGCGTCCCCGTGTGGTCGCCGTCCGTATCGACACTTCCACCACCGATGCACTGCAACATGGACGCATGATGCGGAGGGGCAGGCGTCGCAGCGATGGCAGGGCGCTCCTCGGACATTCCAACTGTGCGACGGCCACCGACCGCGTATCGGCGCACACTCTCGGATAGCGTTCGGACGACGGTGTTCACTTGCTCGATTATTGCGGACACGGTGGAGTGCTTCCCGGTGGCGAATGCCAATGCAGATACAACCGATTTCGCAGCCAGCTACAATGGTTTACGGTCACGGACGCGGATGCAAACACTTTTTCGATTGGTGCCAAAAACGACCCAAACGCAAACGTCAACCCCAAGCGAATATTTTCGTCTTTCTTCGTCGTTCTTTTTGCTTGTCATTTGGCAGTGTTGCCATACCAAGGCGAGCGTACGCCAATTGCAACGCGGATTTACTTTAACGAAAGCGTGGATGACAAACAAGCACGCGGACCGAAGAAGCTCATGATTTAGGTTAAATTATCAACATGAACAGGGTGATAATCAATTAGACAACATCGAAACAACCAATCAACCAACAACCATAAAATCAACCAGTTTTCCATATTTTTAAACAAAGAAAACACAATAAATGCATTTGTTTACAGTTTCGGCCGGAGTCAGTTGTCAATGCATGTGTCAAAGTTGGCTAATTCGCGTAAAAACATGTACGACGTTTGTGCGTGCATTATAGTTTGATTTTCAAACATTTGAACAAATTGTGGCGAAGTTGCGCGATTCTAATTCGAATTACTTTAGTGGAGAGTGATATTGTGTGAAGTTATCACCAGGAAGCATTCGTATCTTTCTGTGGGACAATTATAACAAGTGTCAAAGCAGTCGGCTCGAAGTGCGCCAAATCGCCAAAACAAATACGAAGGACAGTAAACAATACTACTGCCGGAATTGTTTCCTCACTCAGGCACCAAAAATGGCCCAAATGGAAAAATCGCTACAGTCTGCTTCTACAGTGGAGGAAGAGGAAGATTATGGACCACTGTTGATCGGGAAGCTGGAGGTTTGTGGTTGAACTAATTTGTACGCTTTACAGAACGATTGTAATTGCTCAATTGGTTCGATTTTCGTAGGGCAATGGCATCACTAACGGGGATATTAAAAAGCTTGCGGAAGCAGGATTTCACACCGTGGAAGCTGTTGCATATGCGCCAAAGAAGCAACTGCTTGCGATCAAGGGCATTTCCGAGGCGAAGGCAGACAAAATACTCCAGGAAGCAACGAAACACGTACCGATGGGTTTTACGACAGCGACCGAATACCATCAGAAACGGTCGGAAATTATTCAGTTAACAACGGGATCAAAGGAGTTGGACAAACTGCTCGGTGGAGGCATTGAGACCGGTAGCATCACGGAGATGTTCGGCGAGTTTCGGACCGGTAAAACACAGCTATGCCACACGCTGGCCGTGACGTGCCAGTTGCCGGTTAGCCAGAACGGAGGCGAAGGCAAATGTTTGTACATCGATACGGAGGGAACGTTTCGACCGGAGCGACTGCTAGCTACGGCCGAACGGTACAAACTGGTCGGTGCGGACGTCCTGGACAATGTGGCGTATGCGAGAGCGTACAACACCGACCACCAGATGCATCTGCTAATGGTAGCGTCGGCCATGATGGCGGAATCGAGATACGCGCTCATCATAGTGGACAGCGCAACCAGCCTGTACCGGACAGATTACAGTGGCCGAGGAGAGCTCGCAGCTCGGCAGACACATTTGGCGAAGTTTTTGCGCATGTTGCTACGACTGGCGGACGAGTTTGGGGTAGCGGTTCTGATTACGAATCAAGTCGTAGCACAGGTGGACGGTGCAGCCATGTTTAATCCGGATCCGAAGAAACCGATTGGCGGTAACATCATAGCGCACGCGTCTACCACCCGCCTGTACCTCCGGAAAGGTCGGGGTGAATCAAGAATCTGTAAAATATACGACTCGCCGTGTTTGGCGGAAGGGGAAGCCACATTCGCTATCAATCCGGATGGAATAGGCGATGTGAAGGAATAGAGCTACCTCGCGCACTGCCTTCATTGCAAATGCAGCACTATAGATAGGAATATTAAACTCCCAATTATTTTGATAAATGTAATATTTGGATTTTATTCTATTTGTGTTTTCCTTGAGGTTGGACGCGTTAGTTAGAAAGAAATTAGAACCATTATGTAAGGAATTTCAAGTCAAGTCAAGTCCTTACATCATTTCAGCAACCCAAATGTTAGACAACACAGGAAAACAATCGGTAGTGTGCTGGTAAGTTGTAAAAAAGCAAAGACCCTGTTGAAATAGCTCCCAAGTGAGCTCTCCAACTGAAGTAGAACAGAATACACCAAGCTTTCCCCCTAAAGCAAATGGAGAAGATCAGCTTAAACTTTGTCCGCATTAGTAGCAACCCGCGAATTTCTTTGTGGTCATCACTAAACGATCATACATATCATAATGTTCCACTTGATATGTAAACTTAAATTAAAGCTATAAGTAAAAGCAGCTACATTTTATCTGCTCTTTATTTCTAAATAGTGCTAATACATATGATACCATTGCAATAGTTCCATTTAACAAATAGTAGCGGTGTGCATATGGATAGAAAAGAAATCATTTACATATAGACCGATCGTTCATCCGTATTTTAAAGAGTAGAGCAAAAAATTGAATGAATAATTGAAGTACATTTGCGTACGGAAACCTGTGACAAACACGTGCTAACATAATAATCTAACATATTTTGTCTGCCACCATCTTATCTACTACATACTCTCTTTCTTCCTCTGTCTATAGCTAAACCGCCGCACAAGGTTGTTGTTTCGTATTTGTAATAAATGTTTGTTTCTTTTGCACAATTGGTTTTGTGCATTTGTATAGAGTAAGTCAGTAGAAAATGTTTGTACGAAATGCAAAAAAAGCACAAACGTCAGTAATTCAAGGTTTTTGAATGTTTAAATGTCCTTCCTGGGGCACTAAATGTTAGGTTGTTGAAGTTGGACATAGAGGTAACTACTACACGTTACATGAAGGGGGTTTCCTATTTCAATAGTTCTTACTACATCGATATAAAATTGTACTCTTGTTCACTGTCGTCTGTCCTTTCCTTTGCAGGTCGCTACAAATACACGACATTTATATGTCACATTTGTTCTATCTTTGTGGCAAATATTAATTGCCATCGACAAAACGTAATCTTCTTACTGAGCTAGTTGGATTTATTTCGTGAAGCGTTCAGCTATTCTTGTACTTTTCTTCGTATTACATTGTTTACTGGCATTATGAGGATGGTAGCGAACAAACAAAAGAAATGGTTAGAAAATTGACCAACTGGGTAGTTCAACCAATTCATTGATGTAGCAGAAGACACACATAAAACGAACACCTTCGTTCGTCCTAATATATTTGTACGCATCAACTCATTAGGATACTCATTATGTGCCGTTTCTGTAAGCTCTATTTTGCATTCTCTGAAACCTTGTTGAAGTTGAGTTTGTTTTTTTGTTTTGTTTTTAGCAATTTGCAGAATCCACAAATTAGCGATCGATTTTTTTCACCCGATCTGATAAGAACGCACTTTTTTGAGATATTGACAACACTCTTGCACTTAACTTTCCTTAAATATGTAAACGAAACAAAACATAGAAACAATCAAAAATATTTCCCATTTGAAAAGTATGCATGGATTACGAAATTATGGTAAAATAATGAATGCAAAACTGAAAACCGTACGAAAGAAATGCTTTAAAACACCGATACAAACGAACGAACTTAAAGGGTCTCCAGTAATCAAATCAGCATCCCCTGGTGTAGCCCACCGTCATCGTTTGCGGCAATCGTCCGGAACGCACCGATACGGCCACCGTGGGTTGCTCCAAGTCCGTCCAAGCTGTCCAGCTCACCGCCCAGTGCGGCAAGCAGATTGACCTCGGAAGAATCGCCACCGAGCAGCTCGGCCGATAGGTGTGCGGTCGGTGTGCTGGTCAGCGACTTCGGAATGTGTCCGCCAGCCGCAGCACCGTACACGGACGGTGATGGAATCTTTTTCGGATCGAGCTGACCCTGCTGGATGGCGCGCCATATTTCCATATCGGTCGGTGTCAGCAAGCTGGGAGAAACGATCATCGAAAATTCGTCCATCGTGGATGCGCCTGTTGCTGCCGCTGGCTGGTTTGAGGTAGCTGAAGATGTGTTGAATAATTCCCCGGAGGCACGGAAGCGCTGGGCACCGTTACCCTGTACGCCACTACCGTTCGTAGCCGGAAGGATGGAATCCGTCTGGATCGTGAGTGGACGCGCGATCGGATCGTTCAGCGGTCTTTGGCCACCGATCAGTGGATTGATCGAGCTGAACAATACGCCACTGTCGTCCTCGTCACCAACTGTGATCGATAAGCGAGAATAGGCATTAGTAACAGCAGGTAGCGCGAACTTCATTCCAACTTACGGTTGAAAAGCATGTCACCGGACGTGTTGTCACACTGCATTGCATTGCCATCGGAGGAAAGTTCCATAGCGCTCTCGATTAAAACTTCCGGTGGAGTTAAGGGGATGGTTTGCTGTAGTTTGCATTAGAGGAAAACAAACAAAGTTTAATTCAATTACCATGGAAAAGGTGATACAATGCAATCCAATGAAGTTTTCTTTCTACTTCCGTGTGGAGGTTTGAGCGTTTTCATGAAAATATACTAAATTTGTTAAAATAATTTTACTTAGCACGTTGCAGCACATAATCAATTGCTTATTGTTGATGTTGATAAGCATTTGAACAATAAGACGCTTTCAATAATAAAATTCAACTTTCTTCGCCGTTACAGCTGCTCCTGCACGAGGTTGATTCTAACAAACAAGTTCTGAGCAATGTTTGTTAAAAATTAGCTTGGTAAGTCCCAATAAAGTAAGTGAGTAAGACCAATTTTATGACTGGTGAATAAATAAGACATTCTGTGATACGATTGCAAACGTTTTCTACACAGAACTAAATTTTTGTACTGGACAACACAAGTCCATTTGTGTTTGTTTCAGTGTGGAGACTAAAAGCTTTTGCAATTTGCACAAACAACAAAGTTAGTGTATAAATTTTTGAGAAATCGAGTAGAGGAAAAAATAATCGAATTGAAAATAAATCAATTACAGGAATGAAAATAAGCCACAGATTCGTGTACAAATCGACTATATCACTCGATATTGTTTGAATGTATGATTTCCGATGTGATTTAGACATGCTGAAGGTCTTCCTAGGTCCGCAACGATTAGAAATTCATTATTAATTTTTTATTTGCTTAAAATGTTTATAAGAATTCATTCCCAACCTCTTAAAAACATACAATTGCAAGATTCTAATAGAGTAATAAGGCAATATCATCATAATATCATCTTGCATCATCAATTAGAGTGTGTAGAAAGGGAAAAAAGAATAATCTATAGAAAAATTAAATTATAGCAACACTGGAAATGACAACAAACCTGCATAATAGTGCTATTGTGTTCATGGAAATTGCATCAGTTGCATTTATTTTGACACCCAATAGACGCTGTTCCGCTGTATATGTTACAACACATGTATTAAAACTTTGGTTACGGTTAACAATTTGTCAACAGCAAACCATGCAAACCGAACCAGAATTGAATGCGTCCGGAATGTTTGAGACTCTTCGTAACATATATTAGGATTTTTTGCCAAATGGCTTTAAACTTTTTGTTGGAGACAGAAGGCTCAAAACAATTTGTTTATTAATTAGTGCATCAGAGCACGAACTTTTATGGATCTTTCCGTACCAAATGTGGCGATATGGCTGCTAAAAAACATATTTCAGATTTATGATTTGATTTTATGTTGCAGCGCCAGACGGTAAGATGGATCGAGCGATTTGTATAGTAAACAGTACTCACACTCACATACACAAATCCATTATCAAAACAAAGAAAAAGCAAACATCCAAATCACTGCCGGGTTGAGAATACAAAAAAAAGCAGACACTTCAACACCAAGGCAACTGTGTCCGGCAGCAAGGCACTTTAACAGCCGTAAGAAATTCCCCCAACCAGCTAGAAAACAAAGAATGCAGCAAGCAAAACCCTTCGCTCTCATGTTAACGACAATGGGAACGATAACGGTAGCAGAGAAAAAGAAAATGATAAACCAAAAAACAAAAAAACTTTACCAGAGCACGTGGCAAAGTTCAACATCCTTTCGAGACATTACGGGAATTCGTTTTCCCACACCCCCACCCCACAGAAGCTTTCCCCCATTCATTCTAGTGCTTACATAACTCAAGCTCACACGCAGGTTAGTGGGACGAACAGAGATAACATAATGGTATTACTTTCACTCTCCAACATATTCTCGCTTTCCGCGAATTTCACTTTGCAGGAAAAGTGGAAAAAAAGCGTAATAAAAAGAGCATGGAAGTCGCCCGTTTCCAGCGAAAGCTTACAGCAATAGTGAAGGAGAGTGAGAGAGCAAGTTGGAAAACAGACTCTCTTTGTTGCAGCCTGTTCTCATAGCCTACTGTGCTACTCTGTTTCGTTCCATAATCCGCTTAAACACAAACGGAGTCAAAGGTTGCATGTGTTGGTATGACGTCGAAAACTGACGTCATCAATTTATTTTGGACAACCCCTAATTTTTGATCCGCAAGTAGGGAAAATTCTGATCTCCAAAAAGGCATATATGCAAACGGCAAACACTGCCACTGCCCAAAATAATACTTCTATTAAGTGTGTGTTTGTATAGGATAGAAAAGGGAATTGCTTTGCCTCCCAATTTTCCAGCCTATTCTAAGCGCCACGTGGTGCGGTACAAGCTCCACCGAGCTGAGGATGAATTAATGCACTGGATGATGGATTGTGCTGTTGTCGTTGACCTCATTCGGACGAGTCGCAACGACGGAGGCTCGATTTAGCGTGTCTGGTTACATGACCTACATTTTTGCACCACTAACGGCTCGCACGAAAGGACACGTGCTGTGTGGCGGCTCGCGTACACAGGCAGACCTCATTCGTCTAATGTGCTGCTGTGCGGACAACAGTAAGGAAACATGTCTATATGCATATGGAAATTAAATAAACACAAAAAATTGACGCTCAACACCACATCACTGAACGGAAGAGAAAGAAAACATCATTTGGACACAGTTGTTCAATTTTCATTCGGGGTTTTCGTTTATTTGTGTGGGTTTTTCTTTCATGCTGTCAGTCCCCAACGCTCCCCCATAGACCCAGGCGGCATTTTCCCTGTGCGCATTCCCTATTCACGCGTTTTCCGCTGACGTAAAGCTTCCCTAACGATATTATGATATCCTGTCCCGTGGTTTGTCACTTCCTCAATTCCTCCCTGCACCTATTTCCTTTATCGACACCCTCATGTACTGTCGCTGTCTGCTCTGTCTACTGTTTCTCGCTAACCATTGTTTGCACAAAACCTCTAACAGGAGATAGTTCGATTGAGTAGCGTAAGTGGATTTATGTAATGCTCCAAATAGCGTTATTATTAATTCGTACAATTCTACTTGTTTATTCATTGATGGTTGACTTTTTGTTAGCTTCTCTTTTGATCGATTGCTTTTCTTGTGTTCTGTGTTTCATCCCACCCTTCATTTCCTTTCTAGACGGTTTAGTTTTGTGTTTTTATTTGTTTGTTTACTGCTTTTCTGTTTGTTCTTTTGCGTTCGCTTCTTTTTCTGTTTCTGAGTTTTTTAGATTCTTTTCTTGTTGTTTGTTGCATGTTTGTTGCATGGTTTTGTCTGGTTGTTTGCAAATTTAACGATTTACCGTTTGCACCCTGTTGGCTGCCGTTTCGCTGTTATGCTCTTAAAGTTAGTTCCGTTTATTGCGTAATTTTTTTTTCGAGAAGTAGAGATTTTGTTTGCTTACGTTTACATTGCCATGTTTCAAGTGTTGCCGCGTGTTATCGGGTAAAATATTCACCAAACCTTCTTTGTAACTTTTTTGCAAATCTTACGCACTAGCACATGATTAGTTGTTATAAGTCTTTTGGGAGATAATTTGCAACGCACCGATAATGTTTGCATCAGTGGCGCATATTAGTAATTTATATCGTGTGAGCACCCGTTCCGGGTGGCTCGCCTGTCACTCAATCACATCCGCGGGAGTGTTTGTTAGTTTTCGTTCCATTTGGATAATTTATGTAATGTTCGTTCAGTGCTCTACAACGCTACAATCTGCTTTAAGGATATAATTGGTAGTGACATTTAAATAGCGTGCACTCTTGATATTAACACGGTCGCTCAAACGATGGTAGCACGGCTGTGGGAACGGTTAGGCCAAGATTGCCTTTAGAGTATTTGAATGGTGGATGCACTAAATGCTGCACCATTCATGATGCATCTTACAATACTACCTCTTACGCGGGAAGTTTCTACCGTACATGCATGCTGGAGTGTTAGAAGGAGTAGTGTACCTACGCGCGAAGTAAACTGATGAATTATTACGTTTTACTATTCGCTTGTAGAGTTAAGATGGCTTATACCCTAATGGTGTATCTTTGAATATGAAGCCTTTGAATAGTGATAATAAAGTAATGCTTTGAAAACAATAAATCCAAAGTGCACGCATGGTTAACAGATGAACGCATGTGTGAGATATTGAGATACAAAGACAACAAATCAATTCTATTCTCCAAAAAAAAAACCTAACCAGGGACGGAAAGATTTGATCGATTCACCTAAACGAACCGTTCTCGTTTTGCAACCTTTCCATTGCAATTCTCGTCTCGCCCTTCACTTTCGGTTTTGTTCGGTGGTTCTACAGAGGTTGCTTCGTTTTTTATTGTTTCGCTTAGCGATTGTATCTGTTTCATTGTCTCAATTTTGCTTCTCTGTGTGCCGAAGTGGAGTTCAATTGTGTCGCAATGTCGCGCCGTCAAATCTCATCTCTTTTTCTTTGCCCCCTAAACTTCGATCACAAAACGATCGCAATAAACCCCCACTAGCCAAATATGACCAACGCGCAATCGTTTGCCCTTTACCTAACGCACTAACTAATACAATTGCACGCACGTACACACACTGCCACCTATGTGTGTGGGTGTGTGTTTCATTCGATTTTTCCACCAACTTCAAAAAAACGATCGTACCACTCACAGACTTTAACAATATTCGCACCGTACGTATATACAACAGTAAAACAACCTTCCGCGATCATCAACATATACATGCAAAAGAAAAATTTTTGCCCTTGACTTGATCCTAATCAGTTCTGTGTTTTGCTTAAATTGTTTCGAACAGTCCCTCAATGTTTTGTGTTAGTGTTATGTGTTTTCATTCTTTTTTGCCTCTATTTCTATACGTATCTTTTTTTTTCTTCCATTTTCCATTACCCTTTTCATGAGATATTTACCATACATCGTTCGGGTATTAGATTGATAAATTTGTGCTTTTTCCGTTATAAATCCATTCCATCGGGATGCGAAAAAAGGAATTAAAAAGTCTTTCCATTGTAGACTGTTAGGTATTTGAGGTATTTGATTTTGAGTAAGGTGTAACATTGAAAATATACTTCCGTTTCCGTTTAGCAGTTGTGAGACTTTGTCTAAATACTATGCGGAAAATAATTATGCTTTGCTATCCACGGTTATCCAAACAACGTAAATAAATTAATTGAATTACGTTTTTCATTTGTTTTTTTCATTGAACGCACATCTATCGCAACAAGATTTGTACTTAAGAGTGAGGTATATTTAGAGATACAGGGTGTTCGAACAGATACAACTCAACGGAATCGAATTGTATTGTAAGAGCATCAGCCATAATACGATCGCAGCAGCACATGAAACTAGATAATCAATAAGACGTGAAGTTTTTCGTCGTGTTTGGGATGGCGACTTTGTACTTCTAGCCTGCACTGCCTACTGGGTTTTTTGCTATCATCTGCCACAATCGTGCTGTCAAATGCTGCGATCGTATTATGCTATTTTTTTTATTTGATCTATTTTTGACAACTAAAACGGAGCTCCATAATGCCCATAAAGGTTCGTCTGAACTGGTCGTAACGTAAACTTTGTCAACGATCAACAGTTGGAGTAAAAGCAAAAAAAAAACGCATCCCTTAAACCCGCTTACTTTAATGACTATAATTTGACTAACAGTTGGCATGCAGTAACCATGGTGCATGTACTTGTGGGTGTTTTTGATTTCCTTTCCGTGGTGGTGTTATGCTTGCGCCGTTCCGGGTCGTAGCCGAGCTTTCATGTAAACAACATTTAAACAACAATACTAGCATTGGTGTGCTCTTACCCGCCCCCTCTCTTTCTTGTGTATACCAGTGTTCCTTTCCATTAAGCTATTTATTTGCCACACATTTGCCATTTAACAATATGAACACACCGTTTCTGCAAACATTACCTATACCAACGATTATAAACACCAACAACAGCATTGCCTATTCCTTCCTTACAACACATCCTGTTCCACCAATTCCAATTTACATTCCAAACCAGACTGTTCTGTTCCGCTGCACCTGGGCAGTTTCCCTCTCCGTGCAACCTGGAGGTCAGTAGGGAATTGGGGATTTGGAAAACCAAAATGCATCCAAAATATCAGTCCGATGAAACAATTTGAAGAGTTCCTATGCGCTATGATCCTAAATATTTATGATTTTTGTTTTGTTTTCTTCCATCCATCCGCAATGTCCCACAACGTGTGTGGCGCAGTAGTAATCTTTGAACAATGTTTTTTGAACTCTTACATTTCAATTGCGCTTTGCTGAGGTGAGATTTACGTGTAAAGGCTCTGACTTGCCGATTAATATGTATGATACGGTCTACGAAACGCAAGATGCACACACTACGATGACGAGTTTATGTGGAAAGCTTACAGTTTACGTTGTTCGCTTAAATATATCACTGATAATGATGGTGTATAGTAACTGCTCTCTTCCTCTACGACAAGTATGGCCATCTTGTGACTGTTTGAAGAGTGGCTAATTTGTATTTATCGTGACCGTTTACAGCTACCAATGATTAAAAACAATCTTAAACTGGTGGCCTGGTGGCCGGCGCTTATGAGGAGACCTTAAAGTGTATTTTCCTCGGGACGAATGCGTCCCTCTGCGTACTGTGCCGGTCTTCTATCTATCTTCTTGTATGCTATACGAAACAAGCTCCAATTGTAATGCAGCACATTGTTTACGGTTGTGGTTTGCTTTACTCCAAACGAATTGCGTTGAATTGCGTATCAATTCACTACCGTGTCTTATTGTTTCGGAGAGGCCGGTTTCAATCAGTACGTGAGTTTGTGTATGTATTAGGTTGAGTGTGATGTATATGTTTTTCATTAATAGTTAGTTGTTTTTTTCCTTTGATTAACTTCAATTACAGTGTTACGTTCCGTACATCTATAGTATAGTAATAAGACATTTCCTTTCATAATTAATATTAAAGCTTATTTTAACGTTGTTGTCTGTAGTTGTGTTTTTAAATTTCGTTCTGTGGTTTTGCTTGTTCGAGCTGATTTGTTATGATTTGTTCAACTGGCAGTGCGGTCTAAGATCAGTGGAATGGATATCTGCTCATCGACAACATGGACAAAATGCAAAGCGAGAAAACAACTCATATGCACACAACTACGCCAATTCCGAAACCGAGTTGTAATGGGGCAAGTTGGCAAACAAACTTAGCGGCGCAGTTTAGTGACGATACGGAGCGTATCGAGGTGGCATACACCGGAGCACCGGTGCACACAAACAACGCCAAAAGGTCGCAATGCGCGCTGCATTCAGCTCGCATGGCAGCTATTGCACCGATGCACCATTGCGGAGGCAACCAGCACGGTCAGAAGGTTCTGCTAATTATATAACACAAGGGAAGAAGCGTACGTTCTGCTGCGCTAAAAATACCATTCCCGCTCAGGTTCATTCGAAGCCATTCACATGTTACGGTTGCTTCTGCATGGCCACACAGACACACGGGTTTAAATGGTGGACACACCCCCCATGTCAATGAGGGTAGATATTGTGATATTGAGAATGGGGGGAGGGGGTTTACGTGAGTTATGTGAATGAACTAACAAACGCATGAGCAATGCTGAGACATGCTTAAGTTGAACAAGTGTTACATTAGCTGAAACCTAATGTAAATAAATAAAAATATCGTTCGAATGATTCGTTCGATTTTCCTAGAAAAACCGAACGCTTACGATCGAGCTCATTCGACAATTACTCACAGTAAATCATTCCGGTCGATTGTTTGAACCGGTTTTTGATTGCATGGAAAGATTGCTACACGTGCACGTGTCTTATTTCTAGTTCTCAACGTTACTCATGCATGGCAGCGTACTCAACGGCAGCTCTGTAAGCTCTTTGCACGTGATAAGCTGTGTGCTATTTGTTACAAATGGTAAACAATCGTGTGAAACAAGTGTCAAAAGGGAACGATGGAGTCGCCTGGTGTTTTTTGCATGTAACACCTCGATGGAGGCGCCTGGTGGAAGGAAAGAAACAATAAATCTGATGCATTTTGTCGTGTTGGCCTACTCTCGCTAATGTGACAAATAATGATTCAACTGATCTGTTTTCTTTTGTTTTCAATCTACCGAGCACTAACTATTCCGTGCGTTTATGAGATGCAGTTTGAGCGTTCTGGCTACTTGCGTTGTACGATTTCGATTTCGATTGTATGATTTGTTTTCGTTTTTTGTTTGGATGCATCTGAGGTATATCAGTTTGTTCCTTTCTTTTGTTCATTGTTGTGTTTGTGTGTGTGTGTTTTTTTGTCGAGGTAATAGGTTTCACACATTCTTGTGTTTTTTTTTGTTCATTTTGAGATATTTGTATATGACCTGCCGCTCTAGGTTGATTCTGTTGTGAATAATTACTTGCATGTCCAATCCCAAAACCACCACTACAGGTTTTGCAGTGTTGGAATTTTTCTTTTTATTATAATTATTGTACAGCTATAGTCGAACATACATCTAGCATTTTAATGCGTTGAGTAACGAGAATTATCATTAAATTTAATCCTCTCTTTTTCGTGATCTTAATCTCTTTATAGTTTTTAACCGCTTTTTGCATTATCTGCGTATAGTTACATTTTATCTGGGTATGGGTTTTTGAGTTCTGACGATGCTTATGTATACCATTAACTCTACCTTTATGTTTTTTTCCCCACAAGTTCTCAGTAACGAATTCGTAAGCTTCTCAAATACGGTAAGTCATGTGACAGGATAGGCTAGCGTTCTTTAATGCCTTGTGTACGTGCAGCGATCTAGAACGACGCCAGCATGGGGCATGAATGACTACGTAGCGTTTACGTTGTATTATCTCATAGAGTCTTGTCCTCACTAACCAATGGAGTTGGCGCAGTAGAAGAGCTTCATTGATTACACGAAAGCAAAAAACATTGGTACTAATTTACACGACCCAAAGTAGTTGGTAAAGAGGCAATTACAGAACAGAATTCGTTTGGAAAAGTCTTCCATTTGCATATATCATTTAACCTGGCAAAATCTGTGCTAGGCGTTAGTGTACTTCATATACTTCAACAATAGAGTTCAGAGCTTCGAAGCTAGGGAAAAATATTTTTATTTCTTGCTTGAAGAATATTAATTTTTGAATTATCTTTCTTACACAAACAAGATAAAAGTTAGCGAGTTTGCGGTTTGCTTATATATATTATTAAATATACTGTATACGCACACCATCAAAAAAACCACCTTTCGAATTAAAGCTTCCACCATTTTCTTTTGTACAACAAACGAAGCAAAACGACGAGCTTTAAACGCACTTGCATGGAGTTTGCTCGTTCTCGGCACCGCCGCTGCAGTTCTGGGTTTTGTTTTGTTTTTTCTTCTTCTTTTGTATTATGTTTTGTACCTTCGGAGCTCACGAATAATTGTAACAAACGGCTTTTGAGCAACCCTGGCCCCGATCTTCCGCGAACACGTGCCCAAACGTTGCAACGCATCGGTCGCACGCGGACGGAAGATGGCGCAAAGGGCTTTTCAATGCCACTCTCGCACGAGAGTTGACCGCCGTGCGTATGTTTTCATTGTTATCAATGTTTAGCAAACAAATAATAAACTACTTTGACAAATCATGCCATCCGCTCTATTCGTTGCCTCCTTATCGGTCGCGTTGCATTTTTTTTGTTGATGTTGCGTAATAAAGTTGAACAGTGTACAATCTTAAACAATCGAACGGATCATAAATAAAACAATAACAGAACTAATCTAGGCATCTTACAGATCTAAGGCAACGTAAACGTACGGAACAAAACAACCAGCAAAACAATACAAAGTTAAAACAAATGTTTATTTAACAACTAACAAAACAAAAAACAACTCGCTGTTTTATGCTTTATCTTTTTTTGCTGCCCTGGTTTGCAACCATGCAACCAAGCATGTTCTTCTGCATGGGGGGACAGTATTATATTTGGAAATTGTACACGGTAAGCGAAAAACCAAAGCAAAACAACAGTTTACACGAAGAAAACGAAGCGAAGCAATGGTAACGCTTTGTCCGATGCCCGTAACGCACTCCGGTTCCCGATGCCCGTAACGCCATTACTGCATAACACTGAAGCAACGGTTAGCTGCTGTCTCTTTCGTGAGGTTTCCTCTTTGTTCTCCGTCTCGTTTCCCTTAGCGGGGAAAATAATGACGAGTCTTTCACGGTAAGCCTGTCATTGTTCTGCCCTATTCCCTCCCCAGGATCGCTAGACTCAGTTCAGTTATGTTTTTAAACTATAAATTATATCAACTATCACAGTAATTGGGTGTTTTTTTTTTCACTTCGCTACTCCACACGTAAGCATGTCTACGTTTTTACCGTCTTCTAAATTCTGTGGTTTTACCCCCATCGCTTTTCTGTCCGCCTACAGATCCGCCTACTGCCTACAAAATCGACGAGTTCCGCGAGATAGTTTTTGTTTGAAGGAACGTCCAGAGCAAAAGCACTGTGTTTGCCACTACATTGCAGCTGTCCTCAACAAGAGCATCCCTGGTAGGAACTCCCACGAACGTATTACTACTTTTGTGTCTTTCAATCCTTCCTGCTTTTGCTCTCTCTCTCTCCCTCTCTTTCTCTCTCTCTTTCTCTCACTCTGTATCCCTTTCTAATCTTTCAGTTGGAAGTTCCTTGCTTTTGTTTACTATGCTTTGGCCGCTTTGCTGGGACGGGGAAAGCAACTGTACCCGGCACTTACATCGCAACCACTGACGAGCAGATTCATCAGCACCGAATTGCCAGACTGTTCCTGCAGCAGTCCACCGTTGTTGCCCGCGTGACCGTTTGGCCAGCGTCCACCCGAGGCACCATCCTGCGATGATCGCGACTTGGACTTTAGCTTTTGTGGTACCGGTGAGGGGGCCATTAGTTGCTGCAGTAGCTGCGGCGCTGACGATGGCGTTCCTGACGCATTGGACGATTTGAGACGCTTGCAGTTGTTTCCGTTTCCGTCACCGGTAGTTTCGCTAACACCGGTTAGGGTGCGCTTATTGTTTCCATTCACACTGCCCGTACCGGTGGACTTTTTCGTCGCGGTAGTGACGAACGATGCGATAATGTTTGTCTGCGGTACGATGCCTTGTTGCGTGGTTCCTTTCGCATTGGTAGCAACGGTTCCGTTCAGCTGTAACAAATCGTCGAACTTCCATGCTTCACCTAAAAAGAAGTGAAGTTATGTTAATATCAAACTTTCTTTATACCATATTTAAAATCTGCCTGTGCTAGTGAGCATTATATTGTAGGGTATTACTTCTCTATGTACCATTACCGTACCGTAAGTGCCAGTTTAATGCGTAATTGTTATTCAACAACAAAAAAAAAATCGTCTTCCTTTTAATCGCTGCATGGTATAAATTTCGCTGTTTATCCCATAAGCGCAGCCTGCCGTTGCATGTGACCGGCCCAAAACGATGCATTCGTGGGGGACACACCTTTTAAAAATAACGGTGTTGATGAACTTTTTATTGCCATTCCCAAATATTCTGACATTCAACGCTGCGCTCCACGATAAAACCTACGCTCGCTGACGCTAGGAGTGCAACGCGCGTAAGAGCGGTGGGATTCCAATCAGCTTTTACTTGGCGCTGCATACGCTCGGCACCGTGTTGTTCCGAAACACGGTTCGCTTCGTTGAAATTTCCCACCGGGGGCAAACCCCACACGTATCAACAGCACGCTTTGCGATCGATTTCCCTGCAGAAGAAGCGGCCGCGACCTGTCTCGCAATCCGCCCCAAAGCCTTATCTGCCCAACCGCCCGATCCTGGTTCGCTGATGGTTTGTTTCCTCAGTGTTGCAGCAGGAGCAGCAGGGGGTGAGCGTTTTGGGTGATATAAAAAGAATTTCTCGTTTATTTTCGTACCGCTTTCAGCGCGGCTTTGATGGCTGTTCGCGTCTTCCCGATTGCGATCGGCCGCTAGCCTGTCTCCCGTGTTCCCGTGTTGGAACTGAGGCTTGAGTGTCACGCCACTAGGGTGCTATAGTGTACACCTTCTTTTTTTGTGTTCGGTGGTTTCACTTTCATTTTCACAAGCAGCTCTTCGCAACGTTCTTCGACTAGTATATCACAGGAACACAGACGTTTTGTGTGGGAAAGCGGAACTGAACGATCCGCTGCAACTTGTGCATTTAGGTAATACCTCGGTAACTGCACGCTAGATAGGATGTAGAGGACCATACATTTTTTTGCGCTTCATAAATGCATTTCCTGCTTGGTGGGTTATAAGTGATGATCGCACTACTTATCCGGTCATGAACAATAAGTATTGCATCATATGATGAAAAGTACATCACATTACATAGGAGTGCTTTTTTTAAATAATTTCTATTGTTTGCAAGGATCGATATTGAAAAAAGAAAACCACATCCACACTTCATCCACTTGCTGGTCAATTGAGCAAAAATCTGTTTTGGAATACATTTCCACCGGAATATACACCACCACCGTGATGATGTTGCGAGCAATTACATTAAGCATTTTTGTCGGTGTTTTGCAGCCCAACCCGGGGCCGGGGCACGAGGATGTCTCGGCTTGAGTTACTTTAGACGAAACGAATCGAACGCGGGGTGGCCACATCACGGCGGATCTCTCTCTCCTCGTGATGTGCTCCATCATTATTTGGCCACTATTTTTAGCCACCCACGTTTACGTTTAATCGCTCGTGTAGCGTATTACACCCAGCGCAGACGAACCGGTGAGTTCGGCGTATTGAGAAGCATCTTTAAACGAACGGGATAGATTGATGTGGGTGCGCTACAAAGAACACTACCACCGCGAAGGGGGAAAATAACAACGAAAAATAAACCCCTTTAAACGTTAAGCCACACAGCGTTCGCAACCGTTCGGTATTCCAGTTATCTTATTTCTTTTTTTTGTCGAAGAAATGGATCCTCAAACGCACATATGCTTTTTTAATGGATTGAGCACACGACGTTCGGCAAACGCCGCTCTTGGTGGCATCGAATGACGTATCGTCGTACTGGGAGGACGCTTGTGTGGTTAGTTATACTAATGAAAAGATTCAATTTCTTCATTAACCTATAGAACAACAAACATCAACCGTTAATCCCATAGGAGGGCAGCAGATGGAAATTGCACACGAGAGAAAACATTGTTTTTTTGTTATAAACCTTTCCACAGTCCCAGAGGTAACGAAGTAAAACAATACAGTGTCTGTCGATCATTGTTCATGTTTAGCAGTTAAACTATCATCACGGGGTTCATAGGAACATCAACGATCACACTATTATTGTACTCGTTCTTGCACGTGCTTTAATTAGTTCTATTGACAAAACGTAGCAGCGTTGCGCACCAATTAACACCACGGTGGTGTGGACTGTTCTGGAACCGATCATCAAGATGCAGCGCGATTGCTAATTAGAAGGCGAGCAACGTTGCACGTTTTCTAGCAATCGTGCGACAACACACATCCCGTGCAGGGTTTTATCCGGTTCTGTTAATGTTTTCAATGTCAAGTACACAAAACCAACCAAACCCCAAATATATCGCGAATAGCAATGAACGCATTTGGCACAGTTTCAACAGTACGGAATGTAACATGTTATGACTTTCGATTCTTGGTGTGTTTTTGTTTTTTTGCGTAGCGAAATATTGTTTACTACCTTTGCGGCCTTTTTAACGGACGCGACTTACATAGTTTTACGTTTGCTGGCAGCACAACCATGGAGTGTTGAAGGAGGTTTTGTTCCGAAAGCTTGATGCGCTTCCCATTTGGTGCCGTTTCTTGTCGCTGTTGTGCGCTGTTTAGCTGCAGCTGCTGCTGCTCGTGGAGGTGTTGTTGTGGCTGGTTGTTGTTGTGGCGATGCTGTTCCTGCTGGTTTCCGGCATTTGTATGCGCTATCAGCATCTGATTGCCGACGGACTGCGATTGTGGCGACACGTTGGACGTTTCCGATTGTATGCTGATGACATTTCCACCGCATAGGAGGGCCGCCAGGCTAGAGTCGATTGACGGTGGGGGTGCAGTAGTCAGCGTTGATTTACTGTCATTATTGCTGTTGTGTGCGGGTAGTTCGATGGAGCTGTTGCTTGTGTTTGAGGCGTGGGAGGAATTTGAAGCCGGTACCGTGTCGACTACTCCGCTGATGAGGAGACTGTGCTTTTTGTCCAGGGTGTGCTGTGAAGTCGTATGCAATGCGCCGGACGATGTTTCCTGTTGCTCTACCAGGGAGCTGCTGTCCGACGAACCGTTCGGTGATGTTCCAAGTGCGTTGAATTCGTCTTTGATGAAGAATTTCCCCGAAAGCCCGAACGCACTGATGGACGTGCCAGAATGGTTGCCTTCGATCGTGGCTGCCGGTACACCCCATAGGAGATCGTCCGAGGTGAGCAGCGGCAGATCGTCCACCTCGCTCATGGAGATGTAAGGGGCCCGCATTGACAGATCGAGCTCGTCCATGTTAAGGCTCATAAATGCAAGTTCATCTTCTGGCAGGGAACCGTTCGGGCTACACAGAGACGGTAGGCTGCTGCTCTCGGGACTCTGCAAGTAGGGGAAACAAAACAAAAACACACACACAACTAAGTTAATAAATCAGTTTACTTCCGTTTGGTACCCACGACTACACCACTAAACAATCGGTTTACAGAAAAAAAGAAACTCACAACAACGAAAAAACCATCCCAAAATTCTACGCACTTCGAAAAACTTCGCTTGTGTGCAGTGGCAAGAGCGGCTACAACGGAATTACGGATTTAGAATGCGCGCACGGGGTGGAAGAGTCGGGCAGGTGGAAGACTCAGGAAAAATAAAAGTCATAGACGAAGCAGCTCACGTGCCATTTGTGCTTTCATTTTCCGTCAACCTTACGTGGTGGTAGTTTGTATCTTGTGCGAAAAAGAATGGTATGGCCCATTCGACGCTCCCACGTCTTCGATGTGTTCTGAATTTTAACGATACGGCGCGCAACTTTCGCTCTCATCCACTATCCCCAGTGTCTTGTGAGTAACCCTTTTTTAAGAGGATTTTGGCACTCGGCAGCACAGCGTGGAGCATTTCTTTTCCTTTCTGCTTTTTTTTTTGTTTCGTTTGTTTGCTGCAACCCTGAAAGTTGGTCCCTTTCATTTGATACTGATTTCCATCGAACCATTCCCGTGCAAGAACTTTCCCGTGCTGGGGAGTGAGCACCAGATCAGTAGAGCAAAGGTTGAACGAGAGATCCGGGCTGTGAACAAGCGAACGACAATCTGACAAATTGCAAATATTCATCACGTGTGGTGCTTTCGACATTGCCAGGTGGTGGTGGAAGTTCCGTTTTCTTTTTGCTGCCGGTTCGGTAAAATCCCACAAGGTGTACCGTGCCACACACATAACGGGTGTCGATAACGTGTGGAGATGTTCTTTGTTATATTCGCAGGTAATTTGAACGAATGACATAGGACCGGGGCCACATTGTAAATGCAGCAGCGAAGAAAAAGGTTACACTGTGGATGGTTTCCTTTCCAGGGTAGTGGCCTTTGTTTTCATGGCTTATTATGCCTCTTATTAGCAATTTAAATGAGTTTCACATCACCGGCAATGGGGCGAAGATTTTGGAGCCTTATTTTCCACCCAAATAAAAGAGAGCCCAAATAAGGATTGATAGTATTAAACATTTTAAAAAAGTCTTGGGGCCGTTTTGATATACATCCTCCGGCATTTCATTTACCATGTCGTTAGAATTTACAAATGCTTCACAAATATGGCAAGTAGCTCAGTAATCTTGGAACCGATATATTGCCTCACTTTTTTAATGGGACAATGTGTTTCACAATTCTATGTTAAATGTGTACCACCCATTATGCTCGCACGATAGGTGAAGTTGTGATAAAACAATTAGACCCCACAAGTTCCAGACAATTTACGCCACATGTCACGCAAACGGGGGAGAGTCAACTGCTTCCTAAGTGCGCTCCAAAAACTGGGTGTAACTATAACCGAGTCAATCGGAATGAACTTAAAATGACGAAAAAAAAAACAGAATAATCCTACAGCTAAGTACGCTAGGTCTGGCACAGTGGCAACGGTGGCGCTAATTGTTTTTACCCTGAAACGTACTATCACGAACAGCGATGACTACGGCCACGAGACATATTAATTATAACTAATTGAATGTACCGGCAGTAATGCCGCGGGTGGTGGACTGGTGCATGGCTCGTATTTATCACAGCCTGTGTCCACGATCTGCGATGTCAAATACTGTGTGAGTGAATTTAACATTTCCACACCGCAGCAGCACACAGACTAAAAAAAACAAACGAGGTCGATTGGCTATCCGTTTGGTACCGTGCTCTAGGCTACTCCACTTCCTAAAAGTAAATAATGATCAAATTGTTTGTTTTATAAGCTGTTGTTAAGGACGGCTCGAGTCGTTTCTCCCACAGTCCGGTTGTAGGTTAAGGCAATCAACTTTACACCCAACTTTACTCATCAACGTGCGGAGTGCCACACTGCACTGCCATTGTTGGTGCCGGGAAAAATGGTCAAAACAATAATGAGGCACCGAATATCGGAGACTCTAAATGTCGCGTCAGAACCAAAACTGTTTGTTTTGGTTAGTTGAGCATGTAGAGAAAATGGAGGAAAATATTGTTGTTGCTGATGTTTTAGTAGCATCATTTTACTTCCGATTGGACTACCCCCCGACAAGGTTCCAGATAATGTACGCGTGTGTACGGAACACCAGTGTTGTATAGCTGTACCCTGGCACCTACTACGGGCGTGTTCGACTAAATCGCCAACGCGGTAGCGCTCGGAACAATCATACGATGAAGTGTGTCGGGCAGCGTATACCGATGATAAGGCGACAGCAGGCGCATCATCTTCGTAACGCGTGAAACGGGCGGCATCGTGGTCCTAAAAAATATAGCCCCGATCGCGATAAGGCCGGAGTCCCGGGGTCTATCCGCTATCGTACAGTGACCACACGAGACCGTAGGGGCTCAGAGTGTGGTCTTGACAGTGAAATAAAATAATCAGCTGTAGCTAATCGAATTTCAATTCGTGCAACAATTAGTTGCCAACACGGAAGATCGCGAACGAACGACGGCTCGGGGTGTTGCGTGGAGAAAGGGCCGGGAGAGTCTGGTTGCCGCAAAATTCTACCCCCACACGCAAATGCTTCCGCAGCGAATGCATTTATCAATGCTCCAATCGGAAGTTCCGTAATGGGCGCATGGCATCGATCAAGTATGGCACGCTGTAGTAACCCTTAACGGGCCCCCCCCCCCACACGGTACAGCAAAGCGCATCGAAGGAAATCAACAAACTGTCGGCAGATAAGCTAATTGACATCGTGTGAGTGGCTAAAAAAAAAAGGGCCTTATCTCGCCATTGCACCTACGGCACCCTACAGTGCATGAGTGTGTGCGTGTATATATTGTGATTATGTCTATTTGTGTTAGCAAACACTGATGATGCTCCTTTGCCTTTCCTCCCCCCGTGTCTCTCTCTCCTTCAAAGCGATCCGCCGTGGCCAGTAGGTGACTGGGGCGTTTCGCGATAGCGGAAACGGGAAAGCATCGTACGAGAATAGAGAAAAATAAATAAAACACCGTAGAGCGACTCATTGCCATACAGCAGAAAACACGCTTCGGCCACGCGTGATGGTGTGATCTGATCGTAATGCTCATATTACAACCGTCACACGAGTGGAAAAGCACCATCCCATGGGGTGTGTGATAGCGGACCGTCGTACCTAACCCTAGCGCCTCGGTTCGGAGCGCAGGCCTAAGGCGTGAACTTAAGAATTTGACCCACAGCGCGAAGGCTAGATTAGGGCTATCCCCCCCTCAAATCACTCTTGATTAGGAACGGGAGCAACGTATCGTTTGCAGTGTTTTGGGGCTCCAGTTGTCAACTGATTGCGGGTGTGTGGATGGTAAAGTGCGATGTCTGTGTTTTCCCTCCAACACTTACCTTCGATATGCCAGGCGACAGTAAATGCGGCGACGGACTAACTTCGTTCACCTCGTCCCGATAATTGATGAAGGGGTCGTTGCTGGTGGCGTTATGTTGATTGGTGCCGCCGATGGTCGAATGCCGACGGCCGTCACCGGACGAAACCGTGCTGGAAGCGGACGAACCGAGCCCGGACGTACCCGAGGCGGGTGAGTTGGGATTGGACGAAATGTGGGATCGGCTCGGTGATGATGGCACGGGTGACGACGACACGGACGACGGTGACGACGAGGACGACGCGTTGGAGTTTGGCGAATGGTGGCGCTGGTGGGTTTGACTGCCATTTGCGCCGGCACCGGAACTGGGCATCACGAGCGACGGCACACCGTCACCGGTGCCGGACGTGGTACAGCCCAGCGGTGACGAGGCCACGGTGGTGAGGCTATTGGTGAGACTGTCGCTGACCGATACCGGGATGCCGATGGTGCCGGACTGTACCACTATCGATGACGCTTCCAGCCGTGTGTCCTGCGAGTCGAGCGAACACAGCTCGTCCTGCAGCAGCGTGTAGCTGTCCGGTATGATGAAATCCTCGAACATCTCATTGAAGAAGGTGCCAGATTCTTCCAACGGAATGCAAGCGTCACCCGCCGTCGGTGCCAGATGCGTTAAATCATCCGGTTCATCTTTAAGCACTAAGAGGCGAGAAAAAGGCGAGCGAAAGATAACGTTCGGTTAGTATAGCTGAGGGTCGCAACTTGTTTGCCTGCTGGCGTAAATGGATTTTCCATTTATCAGCAAGAATTGATTACCCCGTTTTGGGGGAGGGGGGTGAGGTGGGAAGGAAGGATTGTGGAGAAAGAAAAGGAAAGGAAACAGGAAAGAATCGATTGAAGAGATAAATGTGATGTGAAGCAATTTCTTTTGGGAGACGAAAAAAAAAAACAAGGAAAACTCCTTTGGAATTTGATTCAGCAGCAAAAACAAAACCAGCACTCGGGAAGAATTGACCACACAGAAGCAAAAAGGATGCACGAAAAGCGTATCAAAACGACAAATAAATGTCAAATTAACATTTTCCCTTTTTTGCATAATACATTCTATGGTTTTCGTTGCCGTTGCCGAATGTTGCACGGCACGAAAACATAAACGGCATTATAAACCGTTTAATAGTGCAGTAAATAATATTTAACAAGAACAAGTCTAACGCAAGGTTCTCCCAGTTATTTGTCCCCTTCCCCCCTAGAAACGAAATTCAAATACAACGCTCTAAGAGCACTTTGCAGTGAAGTAAATTTAGCTAGAGGAAGATTTTCCCCTAATAGCATTACCATCGGGACGGTTTCAGCGAAGCGGAATTATGCGTGAATGGAAGCTGTGTTCGGCGGCAGATTTGCATTACAAAAGCACTCACAGCATCGGAGAGCATCGCGGCATGTTCTACCGCACCGCAAGAAGCTTTAGTTGCGACCGAAGATACGATGCGCGACCGAAAGCCTCCAAAACTTACCACAGCGAAACCGTACGCAACTGCAGGGCACTGTGGTTTGCTTGTGAAAAATGAATCCAAGTGTGCTTTTCTCGTGCGCATTTTCACAACAACCCCGCACGGAAAATCTACACCCCAAAAGCTTCCGGCGGAAGGAGCAAGTACGATATGAAGGAAACACTTGGATTGATTGCTCTCATTGCGCCAACAGCAAAAAAAAAGGCAAACTTTTGCGTGGGTGATTTGGTTTGATCACTGTATATAAGCACCTGTATATAACCGGGTGAAAGTCATCATCATGGTTTGCACGAAATGTTAACATCATGCTCGTTCTTGTTTTTTTGTTGTTGTGCGTGATCACTCCACACAAAACGCGACGTCTTATGATCGTTGGAGATAAAAAAAATACTGAAGGGACGCCACCCTCTCCAAAATAAAACAAAAAAGTCCCCCGAAGCAGAATACGGCCAACACGTGCGGCTTGGTCTAGCGGCACACGTAACCGTCGAAAGTCTATCCGTACACAATCACACACGCACGCTCAACTGGCCTGCGTGCAGGACACATCACGGCAGGTTGTGAATAAAAATGAAGCTTTCAGGAATTCCGTCCCATCCATCCGGGCAGGCCAGGGGCCCGGGGCCGCAATTGAAGCGGGTTTTCGTGCCGGACGCACTTTTGCACCGGGGGTTGAATTTTGATTTGAATATTCAAATTACATGATTATTTCGGTGTTTAAGGGTGTTCTGGGACCAGGTCGGTCGCTACCCTTCAAGCCACGTGCCATCAGCACGGCTCGCTTCGTTGTGCTTCGTCCTTGCCGTCCCCAACGGTCGGACCTACACTATTTCCGGTGACGTTACCGAAACCGTAACGGAAGCACCCTTATACTATAAATGAATATAACGTAGCCGGCCGCCTCCTCGGGGGATTGTGTTGTTGTCGGCCTAACGAAGTAGCCAAATCACTCGCAACCTTCCTGATGGATGGGGCTGCTACGTGGGTGTTGCGTACCGTCACGCACACACTTTGACAAAGGCCGTGGGAAATTGGCCAAAGACGGCAAACATCGCAAATCGAATTTGTTGTGACAGAACAGAAACGTTTGTTTTGTGGGGCGACTTGTTTGACACCCTCGGGTTTGGAATGTGTGAACACACACATACACACACCCAGCACAAGGACAATACGGTTGCGAGACCTGACTGAACAAGCTAGCGCCATGATTGGAGCATCAATGCTCAAGGAGTTGGTGGAGTCTTCTCCAACTCCACCAGGAGAGTTTGTTTATCTTTTTGCAGCGTGATAATAAGGCTCATCATCGCATAAGTAATTCCCAGCAACAACGGTGTACCATTTACGGGTAGCAGACAGCCTCCTTCACCACCCTCCGACGAATAGTTTACCTAAATTTTCCTCAACAAGGTTAAAAGGATTTATTCCCCCGTTTTTTGTGGCCACCGGTACCCATACCGGTACGATCTAAAAGCAAGTGAAATTGGCTTCGAAGCACACATCTTGGAGCCTCCATCACTGTCCACATGCAACCTTTGCGGGGTGCGGTACACTGAGATAAACACTCAAACCGTTCCGCATCGGTATGCTCTTGAGAATAAGCTCGAAAGCTCAATTCTTCACGGACACCAAGGATGGATGGGTGAGTGAGAAAATAGCACGCAGCGGGAGTCTCCGTGGCAAATTGGTGCAATGGGAAAAGCGTGTAATGAAGGAAGATATAAAAAATAATGGCGTGATATGAAAATGAGGGGTGCGGTACGAACAAAATATAACCAAAACCACGCCAGGATCCGCCGCCTTCAAGGGTTTTTTTTGTACATTCAAACCTGGGTCGGTGAGGTTTGAGGTTCCCAAAAACACGGGAGCGAACAGGCGCGTAGTGGTGTGCTACTGCTGCTGATATTGAATCTGAACCACGCGCCGTAAATCGTTTCGGGGTAGAATATTTATGTGGGGCTACGTTTTTGGGGGCCGAAATGTCTTTTTTACCTTCCTTTCTCCTTGCTGTTCTGCATTGTGGTGAAGGATCGCCTCCATCGCATGAGGATCGAGCGAGGGAGGATGAAATATTTATTTGTTCGTTTTTTTTGAATGGCACGTGAACCACTTCAGATCTTGGCCTTTGGATGCAGGGAATGGTTACCGTACTTTCTACTTTTTTTAACAAAAAGAAAGAAGCAAACAACGATTGAGGTTCATTTTCATGTAAATGTAAACGACAAATAAATTCTAAATTTAGGGGTGACTGGAATTTGGTGTCGCATCACGCTCCTTTAATTTCGAACCATAAGCGACGAGATGCTGGGACGATGGTAAGATTGCAGCGCAGGAAAGGAAAGTAAACCATGTGATCGACACGGTTTTTTTGGAGTGCCCTTGACGAGCGGTGCGTAAAGATGAATTACGAGTAAAATATATGCTGAAATTTGAACCAAACCATGCTGCCTGTGTCCTCCCAACGGAACTGGGGGTTTTATTCATTAGTAATTCTGCAACGATGCCTGCAGCCTTTAAGGGGGGTGGTTTCGCTTGAGCTTTAATCCCACTACTTTCGACTTTCTAGAAGGCATCTTCCCCAGCAGCAGGCAACGAGACACAAATGGATCAACGGGTCGACAAAATTCTTGACGTACAACAGACATCTCCCTGCACGTCCCCCTTCCTTCATTTTGTCCCATTTTGTCGTCGTTAAACCATATCTTATCGTTCTAATGATGCAAAAATATTACAGACGAGGCGTCTATGAGCTGCTGAGGGTGTAGGTGTGCCGAGCGATAAAGGGTCTTTGGCATCCTCAATAAACGGGCCAAATATTCACTCGAGCACGATATAAGCTAGAGAAATGAGATGAAGTATTAAGATCGCTCGATAGCAAAAAGGAGGGTCGGCCACCGAGACACCAAGGAAGCTGTAGAGGCGGCAGGCTGTTTAAACGTACTTTTTATGCTTTCAGTTAATAAGAAAAAAAAGCAAACTGGAACTCGCATAAAAGGGGTTTATGTACGACAGTGTTAGGTAAGGTGTTTGTGTTCGACACTAACGAAAAGTGAATTATAAAGATTAGATGCAAGTAGCTAAATCACCGACGGTCCTTTGCTTGAGAATTTATTCGTGCTTTGGGATATGGAAGATTTGTCAATCAATATTCTGAAAGTAACCTTAATTTGTGTCTCTAGTGTTAAACTGTGATATGACAAGAAACAATCTCCTGAAAGTCCATATCAAACAGTCCTCAAAGAGACGGACTGTTGGAATCAGATGATTGTTTCTGCTGATACTGCTCAGTAGAAACAATCAGAGCAATCACCAGAAGGCTCCCAGAGGTCTCTACACATCAAAATCCTATAGGTGTCGTTTTGCTACCAGTTTTCGCTCGTGTGCCTGCCTGTGTCCAACTACAATTGTGTACGTTTTATACATCAGAGCGCTCCAATATCAAGCAGTGCTGGGCCCTAATAGATGGGTTGGGAAATTGGATAGCATACACTGGTACGCTGCCTTCTCCGTCTAGCACACCAATGCGCCCGAGTTGACTGGGATGAATTTTCCAGCGCAAGGAATCTAGGTCAGTGAGGGAGTGGTGTATCCAGCACATCCACTCAGCGAAAGAAAAGAAGGAGCTGGGTGTATGCGAACTCCCGATGAACCAGCCATGGTAGGCAATACTTTTTCAGTGATAGCCAATGTTTTCTTGCTCGTTTTTTCCCGTCTCTTTCTTATGCCTTTCATTATAGGCGTAGTACTCGTGTTTTCTATCCTTCACAACCGCCTTGGTCACATGCACATGGTCACAGTGTAAAGTTGCCATACTAGGACTACAGCAAGATTAACACAAGGGTTTGGTGAGCAGTGGCCAATTCGTAGTTAAGTCGCTGACAGGGTGAGTTCTTTCCCCATTGACGTTGGATTGCCGTTTGCCGAGCGCCGCGAACGGAACGCCTCGTCGAAATGGGGCTGTTATGCTAGTCTCTGCTGCTAAAATGTACCCTTCACAGCCCGACCACCAGCGCGCTCAAAAGCAAGAGCTGTCCTGGAAAAAAAGGCCGTTATGCTTTCGTCACGTGATACTCGGACGGTTCTCCGGGTTTTAACCATCGACCATCGCTGGGGAAAGTGATAAGAAAAATAACCAACCAACCAAGCCGCCACCCCGCCACGGGAGGGTTTGCGCTACACAGTAACTAGTTTCTCCCCACAGGATCGTCGACCACCCATCATCGTTTTGGCTCATTAAATAGAAACAGGAGCGCTTTTCTCGGGGGTGCCGTAACTTCAAGAGGCGCTGGTCGGGCGTCCTGTAATGCATGGAGGACGTTAGCAGGCGCAAAGCAACCGGACATTATCGTAGACGGGGGAGGCTTAGCGCATAACGAAAAAGCTGGAGCTGATAAAGCTAAAAAAGGGAAGTTTAGAAGAGAGCATGGTGGAAGAAAAGATGGACAAACTTGAAGGAAAATCCTTTCAGTAAACCGTTTTACTGTCACAGCAGGATACTTCTTCCGTTGAAAAAAAAAAAGCCATCATGACGGAGAAATGGCACGATGTGTTGAGAAAGTGGAGGATGCTTAACGACATAACCGTTGCGCAGTTCCTGGGTGGTGTGGTTTTGAGGAATTGGTGTCAGAGGATTTACCGAAAAGCAAGGAACTTTTGGAAGGCGTTCCATAGGAATGGGTAAAAAGGAGCGGGAATCAATTCGCACGTCAAATTTATTGCCGGAAAAGTGATCCTCCATCTTGCCGATGGGGGAGATACTTTCGGCAAAGCATATACAATATCATACGTAGTCATTATACTTACTGGTCAATCCAGGCTCTTCCTCGGAGAACATCAAGAATCCTTTATTCATATCTTCCGTCCGTGGGGCGAATATTTTTTCGGTGGCGTGCTGAGGTTTGCTACCGCTGGCTCCACCGGTATTAGCGCCACCGGCTGTCGGAGGAAGCGTCACGAACAGCTTCGCCGTAACGGACTGCAGTGGTGGTGGTGCGATCGCCGACGGTACCGTACTGTTGACCGTTGGTTTGGCAAAAGCACGTGACTTTTCCGCCCCGGAACCGCACGCTCCAGCCGGAAGGCTGGTAAAGATTGACGCCGTAACGGACACTGGACGGCTGCTTGATGTTGGTTTCGGCACGGTCGGGATGCTGTTCAGCTCGCGCAAGATTCGAGAGCGCTGCACCACCGGTTCACTCGACACTGCCGCCGACGAATCGTTCTTCTTCACACACAACAACACCTTTCCACCGGCTGACTCGATGCGTTCCGCTTGTTCAGCACTGTTAGCGGCGATAAGTTCAACGTACGCTGGGTCAGCGATGCACGCACGCACTGGGATTGGTATTGTTTCTTCCGCTTTCACTTGCTCTAGACCAGCGCTGGCGACGCACGGCAGGGAAATCGCTGCTGGACGCTGTGCAACTGACAACTGGTCGCTGCTACACACGACACTATTGTTACCGCTTTCGGCACACTGTTCGGTTTCGTCTGACAAACGTTGTTGCTGGCGTGCTTCCAGTTGTGCACACGATAAAATGTCATCTTTGTTCTCCACACCACTGCAATAATTGACAGTTGACAAAATAATGATTTAACGATGCTGTACCGAAGGGTGGAAATTCGGGCTTTCCACCACGCTACACATTTCCTTTCGGGCTATCTCACATTCTCTTTTTTCTCTTTTCGCAAGGATTCGTTTCGTTTGACACAACACATCTCGTTGTTGAATTTTCGGATAACAATTTACGAGGGATTTTTTTTTGGACATTCACGATCAGTAACGGGTGGGAATAACATACCAAAATTCAATAATTCTCTCCAAAACTAAATGCAAAACTATACATTCCGGCTCTTTAACAGCCGGTTTTGGTGGCGTAATATAAATAAACAAAATAATTCTGTTTGCAAAAGAAAAAGAACCTCTACACTGCGGATTATCGTTCGCTGCCGTGCTTCTATCGGACGCAACATCATCATCAGCTGAGCTAGGCCGGCGTTACGTTCAAAATTGCGATGAATATAGACCTATAGAAATATCTCGAAGGCAACAGTTATGGTACGACTTACGACTAATACAAGCGTATCAGAACAAAAAGAAAACGTCGAATTTCCCGCACACCACCGTGGCGCAACTTCGCAACCATTCACCACCACTCGCTTCCCAGGTTCCCCCAGCAACCATCGACAATGACAGAAGCGGCCATTGCCATCGGTGTCCTTCACCGTGAAAATGTTCCCACAGCGTTACTCCTTTTTTCGGACGACGAGGCGAGGAAAATTGTGGCGCGGAACGGGAGCCAGGATGGCTGGGTGAGAATGCAAAATTTTCAAAACATCAAAATAGCAAACAGAAAGTCTTAGGGGGAGAGGGAGGCAAAACAAAAAAATGGCAACGCACGCTTCGGCAACGTGTGTCTTCGCGAGAGCTTGGTACGGTGGAAAACCGTAGGATCAAGAATAAACTGGTTGGAAAGGAGGAAAATCTGCCGAAGTACGGTGAACATTTCGACTTTGGGGTCGAAGCCGCAGAGAAAGCGCAACAGGGCAAACAATATGGTACGGTTCTGTTTTGGCACAGGTCAGTGGGTTTCTGGGGGAGTTTCTGCAGATTGGACATACCGTTTGCTATTTGACGGTTAGTGATTTTGAGCTTGATCTCTAAAGATCTCAAGAAAAAAAAATGTCTGCCGTAGTAATAAGCCAACGCAACATACACAAGGCGTATGTCTATGAAGAATAGACACTAAATATCTAACCAGCATTTAAAGATTCTATCCTTAATTCCTAGCAGAGTAGGTCGAGGAGATGGCACAACAAGAACAAATCTTGAAGAATATCAAATAAATTTTTTTTCCAGCAAACTCTGTTCGTTAAATCCATATTTTAATAAAGATCCACCACCATCTCATGCAATGCCATCTGCTCGTTTTAAACCATGTGCAACAAGTTCGTTCCACTGACATTTCAAATGCTTCTTCTTCATCGGCTATATATATATATTTTTTTAATTTCACATATGCATTTCCTCCTCGTGATCGTTCGTTCATGTCGGAGCTATTTATAAAAATGTTTGTGCGTGGTTTTTTCGTGGTTCGGTTTGTACTTTTTTCTTCTCAAATACATTTTACTGCGATCGATGCGAAGAGAAGGTTGAGAGAGTATACCTTCCCATTACCCTATGGTCAAGAGGGGGTTTTTTTATATATTGGTGTACGCTGTACGATCCCTCAAAGCTAATGGCAAAACTAATCGGACCATAACCGGATGACATATGAACAAAGAACATTTTTGCCCATAAATTATGGCCCAAAAAATAAATCTGACCTCAAGTGACGCGGGACACAGGAGTTATGGATTGGGTTGTGTGAACCTGGGTGTGTTTATCTTCCCCTGTGGATGATTATCGATAATTTAGAGGTCATAAGTCTGCGGAACATGTTACAAAATTTGCAAATCATGCTTAGCGTAGATGGTAGAGCGATAAAGCGACGGGTTGAATTTTACCCCCTTTTGCTATGCGTTTAATATATTGGTAGAAGAACAAGCTGCCATACAAGAGAGGGTCATCTTTAAGAAGTCTTCAAAAACAGCTTCATAATATGAGCACATTTGTTGCAGATTGATGTGGATGGCGTGGTGCTGATAATTCTGCTCCGGCAGCATTATTTATAAACAAAATAGTCAGATCATATTTACAAGATGCTTTGATGGCCGTATGTCTCGTACGTACGTCACTATGACGTTTGCTTTCATGAAGTTCAAATACAAAACACAACAAGGTTGAAAAAGAAAAAGCCGTGTGGTAAGGGAATAAAAACAAACTTGTAACTTTGTTCGCAGGAAAGGAAATTTAACGCGACGGCGGTGCACATTTGGCCTTGCGGTAAGGTTTTCCCTTTGCGCAAATTATATGACCCCCCCCCCCCTCTCCCTCCCCCCTCGACAGCAGCCACAGTGTTTATTTCAGTAGTGCTTAAGTAAAGTGAATCGATCTGCACCAGCGCGTCATTGGCACTCTTTTTCAATGGATGCAGGCAGAGCGGCGGGTTCGCGTGTCGAGGTGGATTTCGATCGCACCTTACCTGTGCAGATGCAACCATTTCGCCACTGGGCCAGTTCAATGTCGCAGACGGTATGCAACGCGAACTTCTGGCTGTTGCACGCGAGCATGCATTTTTGGTCAACAGCGTTTTTCTTTCTTCGCTTGACCGTTCGGGTTCGTTTTTCCTTTACAGCGCTGCACTCCGCATGCAGAAGGCGGATGAGCTTTTCTAAATTTACACGAACGTTACAATGCACGAGAAGGGCGGCCATTGTGGCAACGCTGTCTATATAGTCGCACGTCGTTCAGGAAGGTTTTGGGAAAACAAAAAAAAGCACAAACTAATTACTGTAAACATACTTGTGTGATGTAAGCGCTGTAAGATGAAAGCTTTCCATTTCCTTACAGACGAATTCAATTGTAGTTTTCTGTCGCGTTACATACATTCTTTAACAACTTTGCCATCAATCGTGTAATTGTTGTTATCCGCCGCTAAGTATGATCGGAGCACGTGCAACAAGCACCAGAACTGCAACTGCGTTGAAACACGGCAGTGAAGCTTTTGCAATTGCAGTCGCAAAACAAATCTTACTTGATAACCACCCCTTCATGCACAACGTCAACAGAACCGAGCGTACGTATGACGTTGTCGCACTGGACGCGCCCACGAATCTTGAGCGGCACACGATGCAGTTGAGTTGAAAATCACCACCACTGGTAGCTCGCATAAAGTGCCACTTCGCGCACCGTGCTGTTTGTGCGATCCGTGTGTCCATTGATTGCGTAAAAAAATAGGGAGGAATCGTGGCGCTGCCGGACACACAGCACACACAGGGCACAACAAGTGGAGGAGCAATCGTTAGAATAAATAGACGCTCTGTTTGCGCGATCATTCCCTTAACGTGAATTCGCGCCGTTCACGGTTTTTTTTTTGTGCAACGGATGGTAATCATATGGGCGATGGAAGAATGAGGTAAAAACAAACTCTGTTCAACGCATGAGGCTCCCCCTGTAGGACACGATTCGGTATCGAGCGGAGAAGAGTTCGCGCGGTTTTGGTCTTTAAGATAGCAAAAATGTACTGTCATAATGAGTGTCGTACTCGTGGTGGGTAAAAGGTATCAAACTGCACACGATAATGTCGAAACCAAAACAAACAAATAACAACATCATTCAAAAGCGCTGGTTGTTTTGATAAGAAAACCGGTACGTTTTATCGCTAAATTATGTGAACATAAAATATATTGGTTCTGGTTAGTAAGCGATAGAAACATGCTTAAGGCATTTTAAAAAGATAAATCCTTAAGCGCTTGCTACAGTTGAGTTTGATAAGCGTGTTGTAAGCAGTGACACCTTTTGCCTGCAAAGAAACAACACACTACCAAACTTAATCGCTTGTATTCCAAAGCTCAACAAACTCGAAAAAAAAAACATTTTTCGATCGTATAGACACATCATGCGCCTAAATGTTCGAGGATTCTTCTGTGAAAAAAAACATCACCATCAGCGACAATGTCTTGATAGGTCACCGTTGCCTTCACGACCCCACAGCAATCTTTCTTCGAGCAAACGCATGAAGGTGGTACGCGAGAAGCAAACCCGCACACACCAATGATGTTCCATTTAAATACGGTGCAATGGGACGCTCAGGCCACGCCAAGTGTGTGTTGAGGAACTGTGTGTAATGGTACATGATGGGGTCAGATCACCTTCTTCATCATCCGGTGCGCGAGACCCCATGGACTGAAGGGTCAGCGGAGTTATCAACGCCGTAGCAATCTTGTGCCATGTTTCCAACTTACTGCTTCCTACCCATCGGCACCATCGATTCTCTGCTCAATTGCTTTTCTTTGCATCTTCGTTGTCGGGTGGCCACCAGCCAGGCCGAGGCCCATACTTCATTCGCCAGATTTTTGTGTGTGGGTTTGCGGTCTTGGCTGCAGTACGCTGGGCTATTCCGGTAGGCGACAGTAAATACGGGTTGGTCGCATTGGTGTGCAGATGAAGGAAAGAATTCATGTGCTTTTGCTGCGACCCGCAGAAGTCCACGCCGAAACAATTGAAATCAGTACAGCGGGAAGCAGTGTTCGTGCATCTGAACGTGAAGAAAAACACATAACGCAATCTTAATGTGCTCACAACCCAAAAACCGGATATGTAAATATTTTGCTCACACCAAGACAAAGTAGAACAGCATAAAGGAATTGCTTCGATTGTGTGCTATTCTTGGTGAGTTATTCCCTGTCTATCAGACAACTTCCTCGAAAATCAGTCATCGCCAGAACTCGGGGGGCAGGACATTCAACAAAATGGAGCGTAGATTTTAAGCAAACCCATCCATCACAGTTCGGGAAAGTTCAGCCGGAAAATTGTCTGCGGTCTCAGCGGTGGTTGCTTACGCACGGGCGGAAGGAACAAATTTGATACGCTTCGGAAAATAAAACGTTTTCATAGCATTATCGTTTTCTTGCGGAGTTTTCGTGATTTATCGAAAAACCATAATTGCGGCCGTAACGGCACATGCCTGACGAGAGTTTAAAGAGTTTCCCCAAAAAATCATCCCCGCACTGAAGGTGACGTTCTGCCCCAACAGGGGGCTCATCAAGGGCCAATGAACGTCCAAAGAATTCACCAAAAACAGTCGACCAGAAGGTGTGTGATAGAGCAGTGGCAAATGCACAGGGTAGCTCTCTCGCCTTCGATTAGCGAAAGAGAGCGATAAACTTAATCTGTAAGGCAGTAAATTTTCTTACGGTTGATTACGGAGCGCGGTGCGTTGATTAAAAATGAACGCAAACATGGAAAAGTTTCCAAGTTCCCTCTCCGTCCAGGTTGGCACACACTACTCGTGTTCGTTTGGACAAATACAGTACAACTATATGTTCCAAAAACTTATATCAGTCTTCCGAACTCGCCAATCTTGTAGCATCTCGGAAAGGGAATGTTTGTGGTCGTTTCGGGGGAGTCTTGTACCACCTTTCGCCTTCCTTTTGCCATGTGGCTCGTCCGCGAACGGCATTACATCGTAACGAAACGGAAACATACACATACGGACACGAAAAGGCGACGGAGGCTCACCAACTCTGGCAAGACGAAATTAACAAACGACCCGAGAACGACGTAACTCGCAATGATTGAATTAAAATCACGCTACGGGTTGGCCCTCTCGTCGCGAGCACAGCTCTACGACTTGGTCTCGGGCAAGAAGTTGTGTTGGAAATTGTTCTGGAAATTATGTTTCTGTGCTGTGCTATGCCTCTTATGACGTTTTCCGAAACCCTGTCGCTACAGCGGAATTGATACAGTGCGAGTTGGTTATTGCTGGTGCGCCCTTAATCAAAGCCCTCACCAGGTCACTGAGATGCTGAGAACTGTTCGGAAAGGAAGCAAGAAAAGCAAAAGGATCTTATGCTATCGCTACTTTGCTCGGCCGGTACTCTGGCCGGCTAGAAAATAATCACACATAATGAGCGATAACGGGAGGGTCCACCTTCGTTGAACCTGCGTTAACTTTTGCGTGCTTCATGCGTGCTAAGGATATGTTTGGAGGCTGCAACATGGCATACATTTGCAGCACACCAAAAATAGACATTCACTGCATCGACAACGCTGCGCCAGTGCCATTAAAAAACAAAATGGCACGTAATTGAAACCCCCTAGCATCGTCACCAATTAGACAATCACATATTTGGAAGGGAATTGCCACAAAAACCGACCCGACTGCCCAACGAAACACCAAAACAAAACGCACAATCTGGCGCTGTTGCGCTGAGCAAATCGGGCAAACGCGGTTCGATCAACGCGATTGCTTGATTGGTTGGCTCGAAGGAATCCGGTCCTTCGCATGGCCTGTGATCACGTCGCAAAAAAAAAACGAAAACACACACAAACACACAGTTTCACATGAACGTAACACGACGTAACAAGGGAAGGCCGAACCAAACCTTTGGGGGATTTTTTTGCTTCTCTTTTCGACGTAATCTATTTTCGGTGTTGCAAACGCTAGATGCAAACTGCATCTCCACCTTCTTCGACAGCAGCAGCATTACGGCGGCTTTGAGATGGTGGTAGTAGTACGGGCCGCATGGGTGAGTATTTGATCGGTACCTTATTTTCCATTCTATTTTCTTTACTACAAACATTAACTACTACCCTTATGGTGAGTTTTAAACGTCGCGTTGTCAATAAATGTTCTTCAAACCCCGAATTGCACACAACTGTTTCGTTTGATAGCTTGATAGCAATGCTTTTTTTCCCCCTTGTTAATGAGAAGGTGATCGTGTGAACGATTACGTAAATGAATTCTAACTTTGCGCTGCTTCCTCCAATGAAGCATAGAACCATAACGTACGCTTCCTTAACAACACACGTGATCGATCACAATACCCACTTTACGCTATTATTTTGCTTTTGGCTTCAACGTGCTTTTGCTGCTGGCAGGAAAAATGTAATGCACTCACACACACACATACACACAAACACACACACGCACAAGTAAACACCGCAGATACTTGAAACTGTTATTGCATGTTTGATAATATTATTGCACCCTTTTCTTCTGGCTTAAGTATTAATCAACTGACGTTAAACTATTATCACCTCCCATCATCATTATCACCTTCATCACAGCTGGAAGCGTTAGGGACGAGGTGCTGATTATGTTTGCGTACTATTTTGTATCGGCGAGGTGAGAAAAATGCGCAAACAGAGTCTGAGTTGCTTGCTTGCAGTTGTCGTTCGCATTCGATTGATCATTCGCAGCTTCAACAGAACGAGTGGGTGCCCCACACAATCGACGAGTTTGTAAATTTTCGTACCATTTTGTTAAACAAAAAAACAACAACACAACTACTGAACCCACACCGCTTTTTTTTTGTTTGAACGGAAAAGTTAGCATCGGTTATTGAATTTGTAGCACCACAAAGAAATTGCCTGCACATCGCCCGAGTACGAGAAGATGCACACACTTGCATAAGCACGATCGGTCGACGGCAAAGAGTTTGGTTTTTTGTTCTTGTGGGATTTTCATCTTCCACTCCATTACATAATGCCACGAATGCGCGCGAGACTGGTGTCGTAAAAGATTAATTAATTGTACTTTGCACGTCCGTATTACGGGTTTTTTTTTTCGTTGTTTTGCTGGCACACGATTGATCACAACCGATCACACCAAGGCTCTTCTCTTGGCTTGGTTGTCCGAAGGGGCAAAACAAATGCAAATTTCAATGCCGCTACACAGTTCGAACACACAAATTGTAACAAAGTTGGGATGCGTTTGTTTGCGCGATAAAATTGTTTGTCAATGTTATTTAACCACTTGGCGGCTGTACCTTCGCACGGCACAAAGCTAAACTGCACATCCGCCCATCAGGGGGTACTGCACGACAGGGAGTTGCACAGTTTTCGGGGTGATTGTTCACTGGGAGGGAAGGAACGGAGGGGCAGAGAAACTTTCCACACATGCAACCGTCCTCTGCCCATCCGCGGACAAAAAAACCGGTACCGAGTTCGAACACTGACAGCACGGCCGAAAGGCCACGACGAGAAGATGATGGAAACAATCGGAAGATCTGTCATCGCCACATTGCATATTTTGCACGGCCAAACCTCACATTAAGCGAAACGGAACACAGAGAGCTAACGGAGGGACAGGCGGCCGGTAATGAAGATAATGATGGGAGACGGCAATTCGCGCTTGCATATACTGAACCGCCGCCAACCGGCAAAATTTGCACAAACACGTAAAAAAAATCGCTGCTAAACGAACGCGTAAAAGAGAACGTGAGAGAGAAGGTGAGATAGCGAGCTTCAGATGGGGGGCTAAAATGAATCTGTGTGCACAGGAAATGTAGCGGACGACAAAGTAGCAACATAAACCGAACCGAACGCACCATCAAAACTCCGTCACTTAAAGGGACGATGGATGGAACGAACGTTCCGACGCCATCATCTCGCTTTTACTGATGCTGGTGTGTCTCGGGGGTTGTTTTTGGTGAGTCGCGTGTTGCCATACGAAAACTCATGCGACTCCGCGACTAGCAGATACGCAGGCACGTCGTCGTGCAGCACGCCTGCACGCACAAACGGGAACTCTTCCTCAATGAAAGAATCAGCAATCGCGACTTTCGCGACAGATAGCACCGATAGGTTTTGCGTTTAATTTGCGCGGGTTGAAAGAACGAAAATGTTAAAACAAAAAAGAGCCCGGCAAGAACCATACACTCACGCAATACGCACGGAGACGCGATGTTCGGTGCCGCGTACACGGGAAGGTGGCCACGTAAAAAACCGAACGAAGAAATTCCGGTGGCCGGAAAAACAACGGATAGAACAACGGAGAGCTGGGCCCCACAACTTGCTCTGGCTGCGGCGCGATTTGGACTGAAACCGAACGTCGAACGGATCCGATAGATTTGCTCGAAGCATCGGTACCATCGCGCACACCACCACCGCAACGAAACATCGCGCAATGGTGTGTTGTTGCGCTGCGTGTTGCTGCCACGACCACGAACCCGACGATGATGCGCGCGGTAACGCACGCACACACAGCAAGGGCCGAAACCCAATCCCGTTCATATGCTCGCTTGCTTTGTGCTGCGCGAGATATTGGTGGTCGGTGGAGCACGATTGGGGCAACAAAAAAAACGGTGACAAGTGCAGCAGCATCACCCGCAACCGGCACACGGCGATACAGAGCACAGAGAGCTCCAAAAACAAACGGCAAACGGACATGTTTGTAGCATCGGCAAGACGCGCAACTTGGCGCTTGCTCGTTCGAAAGCTGCCCCAACTGTCGTGCAACACACGAAGCACGAAGCTCCAAAGAGCTATGGTGCCCGTCTTCTGGCAGCTTTGGCTGTGTGTTTTATTGATATCCTCCCGTCTAGGACCCGTCTGCCACAGTGTATTTTGGGTGTTCTTCCTGCTCTCGGGCTTAGTGCCACCCCCAAATATGACACCCCAAACACTCGCCGAACCGAACCGACTCGATGTCGTCATCAACGTTGCGGTGCGTCGGTGTTGGTGTTGGTGTCCGCCCGTTTTATGCTATTGCGTACCGGATGGCGGTTATGTCGTCATCATTTCTCTTCGCTCACATGCTGCTGGGCGTTCGATGGGGATGGGAGATGTTTGCTGTAGCACACATTCGTCAATCAGGCCCACCATTTCGTCATTATTCGGACCAGATCGGATTACTTTCCTTTAATTTGTACCACTGATATCATCTTCCCTGCCATGCCAGTTAATTCGTGTGTGAATAAAGGAAGAAGGAAAAAAAACAATTCTCCAAGGAAAATCCTTCGCATATTCACTAGCGGGAAGGTTTCCTTTTGTTTGGCCAAGTTTTTGTGGCCTCTCATTGGTTTTTGTTTTGTTCTATAAATCAACATTTGCTATTTTTTTTTGCATTTAATCACCATTCTGTGTCATACCATTCAACTGATCCCCGGGAATGGGTTTTCCCTTTTATTTCTCATTCCTTCCGACGAACTCTCTGTTTCTCTTGCTGGTGTGTGTGCAGAACGGTTGGTGGTACATCCACACACTAGCACAAATCTCTAGTTCCGAACCGTGGGAAAATCGGGGTTATTCCAGAGCGACACTATTCTCTGGAAAATGGGAACCATGCGTCCTGAGCACGGTACCTGAATGGAGCGCGGTGGGCGAAAGGGAAACTTGTACTTGCAGCAGCACCATGGATCGTCTTCTTTTGCCTTTTGCTGTAAAATAAAAGTTGAAGTAAATGAAGAAAATTTTGCGTTGCATAGAAAAATCGACCCGGTTTCACTTTCTAGCAGCCAGCAGCAGCAGCCGCTCAGAGAGCCAAGCGCCCTTTCGCAGGAAGCTCTTTGGAGAAGTGTACAACCAACCAAAAACGGTTCCAATCTCGATGCGATACCACCGGCCAGATTCACTCTCGCTTTGGGTCGCGTGTGCTGGTGGTGAAATAGCGACAAAGCGGACACGTGTGCTGGGTAGCCGGACGGAATAATGCTCCACAGCTCCAAGAAACCCCTGGGACCCTGTGTGCAAAACCGTATTCTGGAATCTCGGAGTTTTCAGCTCCAGCTCGGATTGGCACACACCACCCTACTACTAGCCCGTGCAGAGGGCGAAAGTGTGAGCGTGAGAAGCTGCTAGTTGTATCCTTTCCCCTTTGTGTGTTTGCATCATGTGACGCACTGTTCACAGTTCTTTCGATTGATTGGGGTTTTTTTTCGCAGCGTAGTTCTACACTGCCTGCGATTCATGTGGTGCATATAAAAAAAGGGACAATATTTATGAACATCCACACAAAACTGCCAAATGATGCAATCGGGTGAAGCAGAGAGAATTATGATGTAATTTTAACAACAGATTTATAGATTCTGCTCTACTCCTCTTCGTTGATCTAGAAGATCTAACATTATTACATAAAAACGATACGAAGGTACGTAAATCGAGTAAAAAGTAACGAAAAACATAATTGATTTTATTGTTTATGAACAACTAAAATTAATACAATATTAAAAATAAAATTTTAAAGTTCTACACTTAATATAAAGTATAAAAAAGGTGGCAATGTATTAATATATCGAGCATACAAAAAAAGATCGTTTTCTTCTAAAAGACTTAGGATAACTACATTGCTCATCAAGTCGTCTTTAATGGTGATGGCAGAATCAGACCTGACATGACGGCCCCTTTGTCAGCTAGACACTCGAGCGAGCGTAGCTGTGAGTAATCGGTTGTAATGTTTACACATTAGCGCGTAAAACCGATGAAAAATGATGAAATTATCGTGCAAAACATCGTTGCAGCTCGTTAGATTCATTTCACCAGCCACGGCGCGGCAGCGTCACCGTTACAGTTCTCTGACGCAAAAATCGAACAAAACTAGTCAGGTTCACAAATTTGCGAGCGTGAATCTAGAGTTAGCACAAACCGGAACCAAACCAGTTGCAACAGTTGTCCAAAAAGAAGATTGCCAAAAAAAAGCGATGGAAAAGAGAGATATGCATGGTGTGTGTGTGTGTTTTTTAGCATACCTCTATCCCATGTGCATGTGTAGGTAATGGCAAAGGCATTACACGGACCGTGCCCACCCCGAAAAAGATACCCGGACGACATACGTCGGTATGGAATGAAGCCGCCATACGTGACGTCTCGCATGAAAGCGCAAAAATTGAGATTGATGACTGGGGCTATGTTTGCGTCCCTTGCCAACAGTTGGTTTCGAGCTGTCTTTTTATGGGCCTAAAGCACCTACGGACAACGCACACAATATCGAACATGCACCACCAATGGATAAATGATGCTCAATGGCCAAAGTGTTGTGGGGTCGAAGCTTTCGTAGTGCAAGACGATGTTTGTATTGGTAATATTTTCTACAACTGTTTAGAAGATAGCATTAGATAGCGAAATTATGTACATGCCCTTTTCGGAGTGCTTCAATCAACGGCTAACAAAAAATTCTTGAGTGTTCTAAAACATACTGATTTTAAACACAAACGACATGCGCTATGTCAATTCGTTTTAAGGTGATTACTATTAATACGCAAGAAAGAAAAAAAAAACAAGGACCTTGAGAAAAGAAACTCTAACCCGACGATTGTTGATACACGTGGCAGATGTTGATGCGTTCTTAGAACTTGCGGTGCGGGACACAAGAGCTACACATCTCATAGCACATGTTAGCGGGACAACGAGCTACAAGGTCCGGCAGCACCAACGGAATACTCTATAAAACGCGGGACGTGCGATGATGGCAACATAAAACAAATCAACATAGTGTCCCTCGGTTCAGTTGATGGTTTGATTTACGAAAGATCATAAATTGTGCGATAAGTAGTTATCTGTTTCACAAACCCGTGCCCCGCGTGTATTTGAAGGTCCAAGAAAAGCATATTATACCAGAGCATACCGACTGCTGCCAAATGTAGAACAGCAACTTTGAAAGAAAATTATGCTCGGCTGAACAAGCTCCCAGGAGGAAAAAGTATTTAAAGAACATGGCGATGGTAAATAACAATCAAATCAGCTTCAAAACAAAGCGAAAGCTTTCAAACGAGCTATCTTCGAACATGTTTTCATGGTTTGGGGTGGATACTTTTTACATGAAAGAATTCACATTTTCTACATGCGTTTCAATCGTGAATAAAAACGAAATAATCTTTTATTAGTTCACACCTTCCGTTACACGCGAACGAAAGGTATACATTTGAGTAGGCGGCAATACCATTACTTTGATGGTTCCTTCCCCCCAGCCAAACTGGCTTCGATTCGATGGAATGCCACCTTCATTCTTACACCCGAAGGCGTCTTGCATAATTCCAATGTCAAATTACCGATAGGAAAACATCGATACCTCACCCATAAATGTTACCCAAAACAAGACAAAAACAATACAATTTCTCCTACTGGCAGCAAACGAAAGAATGCGGCAACGGCCGCAGTGGTGTAAGGAACGAAATAATGTCCAAGCATGGCGCAGAAGAAACGACTACAGACCTAAATTCATAGCACTGGCACAAAACAACAGCACTATGCTACGAATGCTACCGACGGATATTGTATCCTAGCTGCGCAAGAACCTGCAGGGATATTGAATTGGAAATCAATTCCATGACTGTAACAATTTTTCCCCTTTTTCGTCTTCCATTTCTGGACGTGGGAATATTTAGCAGTTTCTTTTCTTCTATCTACAATGCCGCGGCGACAAAACTGGCAAAAATATGACCGATAGGCGACATCTCATCCACACATTGTCATTATTTTTTATTCCACTACAGGGGGAACCCGTAAGGTTCGTGATGATACAATTAACGAAATAACGAAGAAAGTAATCCCTTCACAGGGACCACAGGGCTTAACATTACAAAGTACATAGAATTCACCTTCCGTTACCATCGGTCACCCCCATCATCGATAAACGCTTCCATAAATTTCATTTTACCGACCAATTAACGGGTGGGGGGTGTGTGGCACTACTTTATCGAAACAGGAAGCGAGCAGGAATCGCTTGATTATAATCAATGAAGAACAAGCAAAAAAAAAAGGGATAAATATTCTCTTCCGCTCATGTAGAGAGAATTTATTTTCCTGGCACCTAGAATGTATACTTGGTGTGGTACAACGTAATAAATGGTCGCATTACCATTAATCGCATACCGTAGTACTGTTAAGAGAACGTCTAATTGTCATAAAACATAAACCACAAACGATTAAGCACCAAAATAAAGCACTGTTGTCCTTCTGCTCTGTGAGACATTTTTACCACTAAAATTCAATCAAGTGCAACAACTATTTAAAACAAAAACACACCGAAATTGTACGATAGTTCGCTTGCCTGAACACTTGTTATTAGTCGTTCCATTTTACTGCTGTTGCACTCGCATGATTCAAAATGATACAGCGCCATGACCCAATCAAAAAACCGGTTGCCAAAAGTAAAATCGTAAAAACGAATGCGAGAGGCAATGCGTGTATTGGAAGAAACGGCAGCATAATGCTGGACGCGGAGAAAGAAGTACATGGGCAAATGTACAACAAAAAAAAGCAAACCCCGCAACGTATCGGTAGAAAAGACGACAGCAGATCTGTGCGGCATTATGTCCACCAGAAACTGGTATGTGACGTAGTTGTACAAACATGGAAATTCCTACCAATCCTCTCCTCCGTTGTGTTTGCATCTCAACAACTCACCAGTATTGAATAATGAAAGATAAAAAAAAACACCACCAAAACTCCAATACTTATTTATAAATCAATAAGCCAAACTGGCATAAACAAAAAAGGTACACAGGCACGCTAAAGTGGCTATGGCAAACACCAAGCAAACCGAGCACTGGTAAATTTGAAAGTTGGAGTCCCAACACTAACTAGCTCACCAACCAAAAACCCGAATTGATTGAAAGATAAAAATATCTCAAATTATTTAAAGCCTTCACAGTGCGAATGCTTCACAAGACAGGGGGGTAGGTGAATACGTGTCACTCGATAGGACTCGATGACTGCTGCCACCGCAGATGCTGCATTTGCTGTTCCAACCTGATGGGTCACGCGCTCGCCCTACATCTTGACCTATACCAAACGGTATTCTATTCTGCGTGTTCACCTCCGAAGCATTGGCAAGATCTCCATCATCACGTGACTGGGTACCGGGGCACCTGGTGTAAAGATAGGTGAAAGGAACTCGAAAGCGTTACCCCAGCGGTGAGCGAATTTTGACACCATTTGATGGAGAAGAAACGTGCGAAACTACTATGATTTTAACGACTCGCCTCCACACAACGCTCGGTGACTTTGGCAACGAATCTCAACCACGGGGTAGGGGTGCACGCAAGGACACACAGCAGTTGAGCATAGTTATTCTCAGCAGGTGTGACACAACTCGTTACTGCAGCAGTACAATGGCATATCGAAACAACGGCGCAATAGGGTTGGGTTTGGCAGCTTTGTTCCATCTTCCCATTGGGAGGTGCCAATATTTGATGAATTCTCCACTCCGTTCCACCAAAGTTAGGTAACGTTTTTTCGACACAGGATGTATCGCAGTACGTTTAACTTTTGGACGATCACCAGACCCGGTGGGCGAGTCTCAAAAGCTTCAGCACATGCCAACCGCTTATCAACAGAGTTCTGAAAGATACCTCTGCGGGAGGATACTTGTTCGATACCCTCATACCGATAATGATGATGATGAAGGTTGCCGTCATGTTATGCTTGATAATAACTTAAAATCCTTCAGCAGTTCTGCGCGTTACTTTGTTTTCTTCCAAAGCGATTTAATCAACCGTACGCTCAAGACTGCACTCGGAAAAGTTTGCGCTCCTTCTGCCCTTTGGTTGGCAGCTGACGGGAAGCAGTGCACAACGTCGTGGCAAACTGCTAACCCATCACCACCGATTGGATTCACCGTTTACGTCAACTGGGTCCATTTGCAAAAACCGATGTGTCAGATGGTTTGCGGTTGGCGTGGCTGTGGCGCTGTGCACCGTGCTCGCTGATTCCTTGCGGTTGTGACTTGTTGTTCCCAACCGTGAGGGTGAGTGGCGTCTGAGGGATACTTTGCCGGTGCTAGGTTTACGTTTGCCGAAAGCTGGACTACCATCTTGATTTGCCACCTCGTTCCTCTTTACATAGCGAAAAACCACACCACATCTCGACTGGTTTTTGATAGTCCCACGCGAGTGGAAAAACTAATTTGCTAAAATATTATTTATGAAAGCGCAACCGTTGGAAAGGGTTAATATAAATAAAACCCATTAATTAGATTGCCATTAGTGGGGATTTATCAGACCCGATGCAGCGGATACACAGCAGGCGGCATCCCAACCTCAACCAACAAGGAGTTAGCTGATAGCAACGCACACACACTAATAAAGGAAGGAAAATGTGCGAAAAGAAAGGAAAAGCCAACGAATATCAAAAGCATTCATGTATCGAGAATGGGAAGCTACGATTCTGCATGGAGAACTTTCGCTGGAACGAAACGGAAGGTGGTGTGCGGAATTGGGCTAAGAGATGCAGGATTTGATACAACTGGGCACGCTTCGGCTGGGTTCAGTGTAAGGATCAGCGCTTACCTGGGATCTTTCGTAGAATTAAGTACCGTTTGATGATACCATGCAATGGGCAACGGGGAACGGTTCCGGAACAAACCAATGGGTAGCGCATATCCCTTCTTTTTTTATTTACATTCCAATCCCCCAAAAAGCTTTTCGCTAGATTTCAATTATGCGAATAAATAATTCATTATTAATCTAAACCTTTACGGCATTCGGTGTCGTGAGAGCATCTCCGACAAAAAGGGGATATGTATTTCTGTGGGAATTCATACGAAAAGTGAATGTCCGCTGAAATTGTGCAATAATTAACACAATCATCATCATCGCTGCAAACGATTGCAATTGATAAAATGCAAATGAAGGCAACGAAAGGCTGCCCAACCGGAGTGTGACCGGAGCCCAACCAATCTTTCCGGGAATGGGAACACAAAAAAAGGTGTTGCTTCTTCAAAGACAAATGCATTTTTTTTGTGTTGGTCTAAAATTTGAATTAAACGACAACAAAGCGGTACCAATTTCCTTTATCTGGTGTACCCCGTCGCTAAATGTAGTACGCGAATGAATGAACGGCAATGAACGACTGCAAGTTGCTTCATTAACAATTCTCAACACGAACAAAACGATGACAACTGGCGTACCTTTTTGACGTAAAAGAACGGAAGTACAGAACACGTGGGCAATGGACAAGGGGTTTTGCGAGAAAGTTAATTATTTGTAACTGCATCGTATTTCTGTGCGCTGCCCATTCTTGGTCGTAACGAGAGTTTCTAGCACGGTGGTAATTACTCTTCTATTTGAAATTAATTATCAAATTAATGAAGCCATTTAACCGCGTCACCAGGTACCACCTCTTTTGGACCCAAACTCTCCCATCTTCTGTGTATCCTTTCTGTGGGGGTAAAGTTGGCAGTTGTGTTGGTGTGTTGGTGGCACACCAACTCGTTAGTGCACACGATCATCCAGGATGTGGATTTAAGGTTGGATTGGGCGCCATCTTTGTCATCGATGTTTAAAACATGTCCGAGAAGGCTATGGAATCGCAACAGTATATCCTTTCATTTTATTTACAAAAAGAAATTGAAATATTTAATCGCTTCATGCAGCGCTGATGTGTCGTGTTTGGAATAATTTTACAAACAAAGACAACGTAATGGAAAAATCTTCCCAATGTTATGCGCTTTGTCTTTTTGTTTTTTTGTGGGTGCAATTTTGTGCAGCCAGTTTTGAGCGCAACCGTTACCGGTTAGATTACCAGATGGTGGTGGATAATTATCGCAAGATGAAAGCGTACCCGTATTGAATAAAACATGTTATTTTAAGAGCGCAGCATAAAACCGCACGAACAAACAAAACAAAATGTTTCAGTTTCAAACAGCGACCGCTGAGTCGCTGAAAAAAAAACCTCCCCTGGAGACCCTGGACCATCATCATCCTGGCTAAAACACATTAGCAAACCAGAATGAATCCCGCCATGCACAGAGGAGAGGCGGCAGGAGGCAACTAACCAATTTAAAATCAATCTCAATGCTAATCAAGAGGTTCGGCCCCCGCTCGGAATGTTTGCCCCGGTCCAGATGATGCCTGCTTTGCTAAAACCGATGCACCGAGATGGTTTTATACCGATCGCTACCAGGGAGAAATGCAATACAATGGTGGGTGGTGTAAAGCTCGTTCCCCACTTCCTACGATCCCGGTTGCGTTTCAAATGCTCGAGTCATAATAACATTTACATTTATTAACGTCAGCATAATGTTGTTCGATAGCTTGCTATCTGATTCCCGTTCGCAGCGATCGGTAAAAGAAATCGCTGCTGGGAACGCGCAAGAACGCAGAACGACGACGCCTCGAGTGGCAGCATGATTTTGATCGAAGCACGAAGATTTTATTATTCAATTGAATCGAACGAGTTTGGCTTGTTATCCTTGACGGATGGGGTTCTTTTTTTCCGTTCCGGCGAATGTTCGCCCCCGGAGGGCGATGGTTAAAAGTTGGAACGAAAAAATATAGAAATAAAACAATGCATTAGGAGCCATCGGTGCAATGGCTCCGGTGGACAGAAGGAAGCATTCACTCGGAAATAAAAAAACAACAGTTGCAAACCAAAACCCGTGGGTTTTTGGCTACCAACGGAAAACCGAAGACAACAACATTCACCTTATCTGGTATGCCCTCCGGGGCCGGCACTAGTCCTCGTTTGCTTTTTTTTGTTGTATGTTTTGCAAAAGGGAAAAGGATGTGCAGTAACCGATCCGCTGCATCCTTTACCAGTTTTAGAACGGGCTTGGGTAATTGAACTACATCTCTAAATCTTCACCGCTGCGCTGTCACAAAGGTGACACAAAGGAATTATCCTTCGTTCATCCGATCGTTGGGTATTGTTTTTTTTTCTGCTGTTCTCTCCCTTCATTCAGTATTATTTCTGTATTGTTTATCCTTTCGCTCGTTGTTGTTTTCTCGAATGGAGCCGTATCTTTTGATAATGTGTAGGATTCGAAGGATGATAATAAGCACAACGATGATGGCGATCGTTTTGCTTTGTGGTTCTGGCACCACACCGGGTTCCCTGCCGGGAGATATTTTGTCGACAGGAAACTGAACTTTCTCCACCGCCTGACAGTTGTCCTTTCAAGTGCTTGTCCTTCAAGCATCCTTCTGTGTGCTTTTTTTTCTTTGGTTACATCGTTCACGTTTAGCCATAGCGATAGCACAAACGGCAGCAACTAAAACACTAAGTATTATGAACAACAACAAGGGGATCTGGATGTGATTAAGCGAATAGAACATGTACAATTAACCAGTACGTTACCCGAATGCTTCAGGCAGTTCGCATTGTGCGCAGTGAAGGAGAAACGTTACACGTTTCGTTGACACGAAACTCAAATGCTAGATTTTTGTTTTCTTACGACTTCGTTCCTGTCAACTTGACGTTTTATTTTGTAAATAAAATAAACCCACTGGGGTATTGTTCATTGCAAGCTGCATTCCGGTGAAGGAAAACACTTTGACGAGTCATCATACGCCTTAGTTGCTTTCTTCGAAACCGCAATGCAGCAATGTACCATCCCCGAGGGTTGCCCGATAACTCCAACACCGAGGAAAGAGTAGTGTTTGCATGTTGGACACCGCAGAAGTCACGAATACAAAATTCGATGCAAGGAGTAACACCTTTTGCAGGTCAACAGCGTCCACCGAAGGTTCGTGATGCATTTGATGGTGGGGTGACCTTGTTGTCACCTTGATGCTCAAACGATATTAACTATGCACAAAGATATCCTACCCCTTAACACCATCAGGCGGATATATGCGCACATGCATAACTTCGGGGCAGCATGGATGGATTCGTTGAAACAGATTGTGCCGAAAGAGCCATTTGAAGATGAAACATTCGTTTGCAACATTCAGAGTGTGGCTACTTCTGTATGCAAGTGTTCGTATGCAATATCATAGAAGCTAATTCATGTAATTTATAATTTATTCGCTGCTATGCGTGCTTGCGGTCGCTGCTTCGCGCCAGTGTTTGATGATCATAGAATTTTGGAAAGCATTCAATTAACTGTTTTTGTAGAGCAAATTGTTTGGCTCGTTTTCATCATGTTCATTTCATGCGTTGCAGTTTGATTTATTAATGTTCTTTAATGGAACAAACGATCCACTCTTTTACAACATTTTTAATATCCAGACGTTCATGTAACTATCATGCAAATATACTTGTTGATAACAGAACAAGCTAAAAGAATGACTAACGGACCTACTCATAGAACGAACATTTTCTTGCTGTTTGAATTAAAATCATAGCAATTTGATATTGTGAGACCTCTCGTTTTCAACAAAAGAAACACAACATCATTGTGTGTCACATGATGTTGGATTCTTTTCTCTTTAGCCTGTAAGCCTACAGCCAGCAACGCTATAGTGCACAATTCCAAATACAGCCTGTCCAACGATGAAAGTGATATCTAACACCCGACCTGAAACGAAATCCCCTACAATGGTCGCGGTCTTTTAATCAGCGGTGAAATAAAGAAACGCTGGAATGGATTTCTTGTGCCACCCAGCGCTTGCATAGGCTGGGAAGTTGTGGAGTTTGATGTATCACTTTCGCTCTTGGTCAGGTGTCTGGTCCGTGACCGTTCCCCGACTAAAGAGATTTGCCGTCAAACGCGACCAAAAAAAAGGTCAAGCGAGCATGTTTCAAAATGGTTTGGATCGGTCATTTATCAAACTTCAATATACAATACCAAACATGTTTCACTGACATATTGGAAATTGAGCGGATCGGAAATTCGGCATCTCGTAGACTGAGTTTAATGTAGGAGTTACATCTTTTTTTATCGTAAAGGAGTTTAATCGTTAAATCAGTTTTTAAGTTGAAAAAAACGTTTTAAATTTTGAACAACGAGGAAGCCATACGGGCAAGTTCGTCTTGAAGTCATCTTGAAGTCGTCTCTAAGTCTAAATTGTACATCAGTCGATATTCATGTGTATCATATATTCCATAAATGACTCATTATCGCAACTACTCGTTCTTAATGAATTTACGATGGGAACACGAACTGATTCAGAACATGAAACAAATCAGTACAGCTCATACTCCTAGATCAACCCGTGCTATATACGCGACCGGCATGGTCGCGTACGCTTGCGTTACGTAATGGTAAATAATCTATTAAAAAAAATATTCCATTCACCGCACTCGTGAGTCTCGCGGCCTCCTATGGCGCGGTGCGCATTCACCGGAGCGTTCTTGATGCAAACTGCAACCCTGCCGTAAGGCATTCGTCCTTCACACCCGTGCCATCCGGTTTCCTGTCCTGCGTTTCTGGCGGGTGCAGTCATTCCCGTACCGCCACTATCCAGTACTTACCGGTCACGAGGTTTGGCGGGGTTTGTTTTTGCATTTTTCCCCGTTTGCAAACCGAGTCACGTGTTGCACTTGCAGTTGACGCGCAGCACACGCATACACACCAGCAAGCGCGAGCCGCACTTAATTCTGTTCATTCGATTGCGAGTCTAGAAGTACGAATGGTGCAGATGGAACGGCTTTGAGGGGGGGGTTTGTACGGGGGCACGGGCCTGAAATTGAATATGCGTCGGAGAATGCACCACTACTAGAGCATCCGAAAAGGGTAACACACAGACTATCGTGTGTGACAAAAGCCGACTGCAACGTTACAAATGACAGATGCAATACAAATGACAACCGACAATGTGCAACCGACAAACGTTTTAAATCATTTAAAATATATTTAAAAGACATTCGGAATGGTACAAATTCAAGTAATTACCATTCAATTATTAATTCTCTCAAGCATATTTAAATCGTTTAAGCTATCGTGTAAACATAAAAATGAATATAAAATTGAATATAAAAAATGCATCAATGAAAACATTACATAATTGGGAAAAACCCGAAAAGCATCTCGAAACCTAACCAACAAATCTAAACCTTTAAAACCCAAACGAAAACACCTACTTTTAGCCAACGTCTTTTTACTGTCGCGTCGTAGTATCGCAAGAATTGTTTGATATTCTACTTGGATTGATGGGCACGATTTCTCTTCGTTAGCAGTTTTCACCCACAACCAAAACAGGCGACAAATCATACACCGAGAAAACAGGCAATAGCACAAAATAAACTGGAACCTGGCAAATGGCATCTAAAAACACGCACAATCTACGAATCCTTGGCTCTCTGCTAACACCTTCAGCAGTACGCAACGCAACCGGAGCGAAATTCGTTTCCGGTACATATACGAAGCAATTTTCAAACCCAGCAAATCCGGCACGTTCCCCAGAACACCGGCAAAACAAGACGATAAAATTGCACGAAAAGCGACAGTGGGTTCTGTGTTCGAATGGCAAAAGTAGCATCGGCAGCAGGGCGTGTGACGCTAACCGTTATGGTTATGGAGAAGCTCGTGCAGTAGCTCGGAAATGAAGATATGTTTTAGCTTTTACTGTGCCACACGGTAACGTAGCGTTTCTTAATATTTTTTTCTTCTTCTGCTGGCTGCTTCACAGGTCCATTTACACTTCAAGAGCGATGCTTGCGAGCGAAAGTTATAAATTAATGGCATCTGGATTTGGTACAGCATTCGGTTCGTCCTACTTTCTCTTCTACTGCTTGGCTAGCGGAAAAAAAACCATGCAAACGTTCTGCAGCAAAGGGACAGCAGATTTTATGTTGCTTGAGAGTATGATTTTATGATGATGGGTAGCATAAAAAACTAAACGTATGTACTTGAGTAATGTTTTTGAACGTTATTTGTTTGCCACCATTCTTGCTGCACCGAAGAATGCAAAGTGCTCATATAAATGTAATTATTATTTATGCAATATGGTCACTCCTCCGAATGGTTAAAATTGAAGACAATCATGATAGCCTAAAGGTAGCATAATTAGGCTGCCCAATCAATACCGTCTTTGTACACGTGTGGGCGAACGAATCCATTCGATCGAGGATGGCAGAACCGTGGAGTGATAGCATTGCGAAAGATGCGATGAGCCGCTAGCATGAGAAAGCCGGCTCTATCGAAAAGCCTCGTGCCAGTTCAACCTTGCCAAGCAGCTCATAGTGAAGTGAAGTGGATTAGTTAGCTAAACGTAAACATTATCATTCCATGACGGATGTTGATAGTGGCCCATTATCACCGAAGGAGGGGCGGTACGAAACAAATCAACAGGGCAACAAACAAAAACAGGCCAGCGACGACAGCTTTGTGTGGACGGAAACCGTTGCAAAAGCATGCTGTGCCAGCTGTGGACGCCGGTTTTCATCTGGAGCCACTGATAATCCGATTGCAAATCGCTGATGAGCACAAGAGGATTACCACCGATTAGCCTGATTCTGTTGAAAAAAAAGTAAGACAAAATTTCTCCAATAATCGATTAGCGCTTGCCGTATTTGTGATAGCAATCTTTCACTGGCGCCAAAGCAATACGATAGTTAGAAAACATAATTTTTCGCAGTGATAATGTAAATAAAAATAAATAAATAAACGAACGTGTTACGATTAATAGACTTAGAATAAGGAACTAATGAGCGAAATGGGGAACAAACACGTTGATATCTCATTTTTGACATACAGTCAGGTCAGGTCAGGTCAACGGAGCTTCACAGATGTGAATATTTTTAGTTCGAAAACTTTCTAAGGAAAACGCAGTAAAAACATATAAGTTTTTTTTATGAAACTTCTGATTAGAACAACAAATAAACATTTCAACTGTTGAAGCAAACTAACCTCCACAGGTCATGTGCCATGATAGCATTGAAAGTACGTCAGAGAGACGCCTGTGGTACGTGATTTGCCCTAGGTATAAGTCGAATGGGTGTTTTTTTTCATCGAACACAGATTATGCGTTATAGATTATGTTACAGCAGAGCATTCTTTTTCTGAAATGTGTGAAACTTGTGTTGAACTTGTATACCTTATCAAGGGCGAATTAGAGGTATGAGTTGGTGGTATAAATATGTTTATATTTTTTTTTGTTGGCATTTGGATCCTTTTAGATAAGGTCTTTAACCTTAATCAACCACATGTACTTCAATATCGATATTCTACAAGAATCATATCAATCTCCGGCAGGTGAAGTAAACGTTCGATGCTTTAACGCGCCTAAGAAACACAACTCATAACGAAACAACAACAATCTGAAAGTACCGAAGCAAATCTGCTTATCGTGAATATGGATGAAGCTAACCGACCGTTTCGTGTGCTCGTACATGCACAATACACGCTGAGATAGATTTATGAAACATCCTTTTGGAAAATTAAATTCATGCTTTTTTGATAAAGATCGTTCGCTACCTGATGGCGTCTTTAAATGCCACGTGCGATTTCCCGATTTGGTTCGTGTTTAAGGCATATCAAGGTGCGTATACGATACGTTGGGAGTGAGTAAAACATGCGTAAATATACACAGTAGTAAGCAAATGCTCACGACCTATTCAACGTACTCCCGGGCGCCATCTGTCGTTAGTCATGCGCAACGGCATCTAACCGCCATAGATCTTCGTCCTTTCGAACGCACATGCTCGTCCAGCCGGGACGTTCTACGACAAGAACAGAGGCTGAAGAGATATCGTTTATCGTTATTTTCTTCGCCAGTTTTATAGGTTTGGCTCGGTCGTATCGGCTAGATGGTGTTTAGGTTCTGTATCCATAACTGTGCCTGATACGTCTCCTTGCATCTTTATAATGCCGCTGGCATACGCCGGGGTTTGCTTGGTCGGTCGAACAATATACGCACGACACTGTCGGTGACTTAAGAGGAATTGTGTGGAACAATCATTTGTTCCTTCTGGCTCCGGAAACAAAACGTTCGTCATGGTTCACTCTCCGCACCCAGCGTTATGATCGATATCGGATTATTTATTGCTGCCGAAATTTTCCAATCTATAGTGGCATAATCAGATGGATGCGGTGGTAAACGAGTGGGATACTTCGAAAATCTGTACCCGAAACAATTAAACTAATGTCTTTTTTATTGATATATTCACGAGCGTGTTAAAACGTAATGGCTATGAATCCGACCAACGCTACTGCGCTACAACATAAATCTCGGGACAATTCTTACACTTTTATGTACAAGAACATACAAAATTCAACATTACGATTGAAATATGTATTTTATCAACTTTCAAAACTTTAGATGTTTTTCTTTATAAATAGACTAAGTATACTTTATTGGCTATAGCATTATTAAATAATTAATTTCTTATACTTACACCTACCAAATCTACTCCGAATTTATAAGAAAAACATTATTATTCTACAAACCCCTCAGTTCTAACAAACTACCAAGGAAAGGCGTTAAAAGCTAATAGAAATTTTGCGATAATATTTAAGTTGTCAAGTAGCAGAGAAAAAGAAAACTAAAAGTCCAAACCAAGCAATGCTTGGCGATAAACAACTTGGCGTTTCGTTTTCTCTCCCCTTTTTCGTGATCCCCGATCCCTTCGTAGCGGGGATTCGAAGCATGGGAATTGAATTGTATCCAATTGAAATGGATATCTGATTGAGGCAGATAGAAATGGAAAAACTGACAAACGCATACTTCATCCGCGTTTGTTCCGCGTCTCATACACGCAGTAGCACTGGGTAAACATAACAATATACCCAAGGGTCTCACCACCGTTGCAAAAAAAAGTAACAAAAAGATGAGAAATGAATGGATATCGGAACAAACCCATCATACGAAAGGCATTCGAAGGCACATATGGAAGGCACGGTCCGACGAGCTAGCGCTTGGATGTTAGAAGAGGACAATATTTCAATTTTTGCATCGAATGTGGACAAATAGCACGTGACAGCTAGTACTACTTAAGCAAAATTAAAGTACATTTAGTTCTTCCCTTTTAGTCATCCTTTTAGTCAAGTTATTATGTGGTTGTTTTGTGAACTTCTTTAAAAATAATTATTTCTAAATTTTGCTTATTTTGTGTCATTGAAAAAAATGTTTTAAACAGTTTCTATAAGTTTCAAAAACTAAAACCCAAATGCAACTTACTTTCAATACATGGATAACAAAAGCACCACCACTGAGACGGAACCATTGACATTTGACGTCTGTCATGGGGGGTGAAATTGTTGTCATATGTGAAAAGAAAAGTAGAAGGAAACAATCACGTAAAGATTGCAGAACCGTATCCGAGTGTGACATTCGATACGACGGGTTGATTTACCAGATAGGATATTGAACAGAGCGACACGTTAAAGGAGAGTTGTCGCTTTCAATCTGCAACGATACATTCACACAAAGCATGAGCTGTTACACAAAGTATTTCAGATATTTTATAACAGAAAAAAACACACACACCTTTAAGCAATTTTTGGAACTGAATTTCTAATTTAATTGAAGGGGGTTTTCGCTATTACTTCACGAAGGACAGCATAACTTTGCCAACTCTGCAAACAATTCAAACAGAACAGTGTGCAAGGCTCCACATTCCACAGGATTAGCGATGAAGTGGAACATTTCCTGCATAACTTATTACGCGGCAACCTTGGTTTGCTTCTGTACCCCACGGATCAGGAGAATCAGCTGCTAGGGTGCCGGTGCTTTGCAGGTTTCGGGATCCGGTTTTGCGGATCTACTGAACCGATTGATAAAGGATAAAGTTTACCAGCAAAAAAAAAAACAAGTCATTGGAGCAGAACCACCCTCACACGAAAGCGGTAGAATGAACGATAAAATGGAATTCAGGAATTTCAAGCATTTCTTCTTGTGCACCATTTACCTGCTGCTGCTGTTGCTGCTGGTGCTGGGAATGGATGTCCACAAGTTGTACGTCTTACTTTTTATTTATTGATTGCATTTGCCCCCTTTTGCAGAAAACTTTAACCACTGTGCGGTGGTATTCCCCGTTTGCACGTGGGGAGAGCAGCACAGCACGGCGAAATGTGTGTCTGTGTGTTTTATCACGGGAGTCCAATTTAGTCTGGAGACACTTTAAGAAGACGGTAAGAAATGAACAATAAAGGAAATGCATACAAAGAGCCAACGCCACTTCCCACCGCTGGTCTTAGCCAAGCTTTTCTCTCGCCATTTATGGATCCATATCCCGTGGCTCGGTCGCTATTATTGTGGTATGATAATAGGAAGAAGAAAAAAAACATACCGATCGCACAAATTGGCAGCCAGTATGCGGAAGGAAAATAAATTCCTTTCGTTTACTTTCACTTTCTACCTTCGCTTATATTGACAAAGTTGCAAAGGATGTCGTATGGAAAGTCGTTATTTTGCCTTTTCTGTGCAAATCGACCAGGATGATGCTTTGGGATGCTAAGGGTCTGACAGAGGAAGATTGCTTTTATTGTATTTGTTAGATTTCACTTTTTTTTGGCCGGTTCGTTCGAAGCGGAAGCCCAAAGCAGGTAGATTGTGCCCTATCATGCGCAAGTCATCAAATGTCGTTCCAATTTCTGGAGCGCATATCTTCCTTGTTTTTTTTTCTTTTGGTAACACCACATGAACGTAGGAAAATTGTTATAACTTTAATTTCCTTAACGAACATATCTCGATTGGCGATAATAAGAAAACGTACCAGAAGTGTAGCAGCTAATACCGTAAACTGGTTGCAAAGAAAAACAACAACAGTGCTTCGCTAAAGTCTAATCAAACGATCCATAAACTAAGATAAATTACATTTCTACGGTGAAGTTGATCTCGTAGAATTGGACACGCAATTTTGCCTTTCGTTTTCACACCGATACGTGACGTGAGTTCCAGAAGGTGCGTGCTACTTGTATTCAGATATTTGGATGATATTCAAAATCACACATCACCCATAGCACAGCAAACTTCTCCATTAGAAATGCCAGTGGGGAAAAAGAATGGAAGTTTATTTTACACCCCACTACACTTATCAATCTGACAGGTGACAGCTACGGAGAAATGACAGATAAACAACAAATAAATAAGCACACGGCAATGGGGGGGGAGTGAATTGAAAAGGATGCCCAATCCAATCGGTATCGATCAGGAGGTTTTTTTTCAAGAACCGACCATGCTTATACAACTGACTGGTGTTCTTAAATCGTGTGTTTAGTACGAAATCGTGAAAATGTGCATATTTTTGAAGAATTGGGACAAACCTCATACCTCCACCGTTAGTAGTATTTAATGCAGGAAATTTCGATAAACAGAAAACAAGAAATACCCTCACGAATAAAACATCCCATTACATTTGTCCCTCGAGAGACGAATTAGTATCAACACTTAGTATAATGCTTATCGAAGTCTCGAGAAAGCAATTTTCCCATGCCACAGGTATGAACGTGCCACGCACTTGCCGTCCCAAAATTTCCGACGGAAGCACAAAAGCATCTGGTAAATAATCAACTTGGCGTTCAAACAAATAGCATCGAATTAACAATCGCCCCAGATGAGCGCGTACCTTCCTGAGCACAACCTGAGTTTCCGTGAGATCGAAGAAGCAATTAATGATGCTAAGGTGGGCTGCGATACATAAGTGGGAAGAACTGCAAGAGACAGCCTGTGAGAGGGATAAACAAAGCCAACAATTAAGTGCACTAATCTCGTTCCAACATAATGAGAGTTTAATTTCGCTTGGTACAATAAAATCTACGCTACCAAAAACCGGTACCGGTACTAACGCAGCTAACCAGGGGGACCAAATCAACATCGAACCTTCTCGAGGTCTGCTTGACAGGTCGACAGGAAATTTTGATTTCCTTGCGAGGCAGCAAGCACACCCAACACGAGCAAGAATATCCAACGTCAAATCCAGTCCCGCTTCATCAACCCCAACGAAGCGCGTTCCCATGCCCAGCTTGGGGCTATTGGTGTCGATTTGATGGAGGGATTTTGTAAGGACCGCTGGTGGTTCTTCCGGAAGCATCGTAAACGCATGCATTCGAGAAGCCTGCCTGGTGCCTGGTTCTTTGTGTACAAACACACACACACAGCCGCGAGCGCGCGTGCATACGACCAAAGGGTCACCAATTACGTAGGTTTCATTGTTTGGGTTCAGACCCAACCTAATCGATAGTGTCTGGCTTTGGTTTAGTGTTGTTTTGGGCGAGGGGGGGTTTTACGCAAAAATAAGCGCTACCTTAATGCGGAGCAGGTTTTGTTGGTGCGGATGGTCGTCTAGCGTGCCTTTTTCTATTTTGCTACGCTTATATACTTTCAGCGTTTCAGCTTTAGCCTACCGTTAATAGCGACGGTTGCAACAAAAGCATTGGCCGAATGAAGGACCGTTGGACTTGTACACATAATTAGATTTGCGGACGAGTTATCCAACCGAACCCGACCCGCCGTAATCGCACGCGCCGATATTTAACTATTATTGGCAAAACAAAACCGAAGCTTGTTAGCTGATAGAATCTCATCGAGATAAAACTTTGTGCAATTCCCGCATACGCCTTCATTGGGATACAGGAAAGCGTGCAATAATAACATCGAAATCAGGCCGTCGTCCAGCGCAGGAAGCAGCAACATTCCAACAGTTTTGTGCACGGGGCGATAGGACAAAGTTTGGAATGGAAAACTTTTTCCACGTCCTATTGGACGCCCAAAAAACACACAGCAGTGAAAGGACGGAGCCAGCCCCCTAACACCCTATTTGGAAGAGATACATCCTACAAATAACATTTTGGCACACATTCATTCATGGAGCATAAAGCTGTTGTGTGTTCCAAGTTTGAGTAATAATACCACACGTATCTTCCGCTCCGGCAAATTGACCAATAATGTTGCAGTAAGCCGGGTCGTCAGGTGACCGATTGATATACAGACGTCATTTGGAGAGCGGCTCGCAGAATTTCACCCCGAGAATCTACCGTCAGCGATAAATTACGGCCAACGCAACAGAAAACTTTTGTCCGTTTCAGTTTCAGCAGGCAGGGAAACCAAGTTCCATGATCAAACTACTTCTAGCCAGCACAGCAGGAGGCATGAAATAAGTTGAGCTGGCGTCAGAAACCGCACAGTTTTACGATCCTCTCAGACAAAAGGGGGAAGAAAAAATAAAATGCTGAAGATATATCTCTGCAATAGCAGCCCACAAGCGGCACAAAATACCTCTTCTGTTCTGCAAAGAAATAATGATCAGCACAAGTGTGTCGGTGGACATAGTTCCCTTTAAAAGCATACACAAAGCCAACAGCAGGTAGCACGACCCGGCTACAGCCAAGCACAAACTTTTGATCGTGTAAAGCACACTTCTGTTGTTTACGTGTCTTGAAAAGGAAAGGCCCAGAATCCTCTTGGCAGACAGGAACAATTGTCACCCTCCGCCAGGGCTACCCTGAGCGGCAGTAAAAAAAACTTAAGCACTCCTTAGAACTTGGAAGGAAGTCAGCTCGGAAACTGTTTTTTCGTATTTTGTCGCTCTGTTCGCTTCCTTTATTTTTCGTGTTCCTTCCAAAACGCTATGTGCTGTACATAAAGCTCTAACTGGCACATTACGATCCCGAACCAACATCCGGCGCTAGAAAGTTCTTTGTCTCTAAACAACAATGTTTGCCTGTGCACGGGCATGTGTACGTGTCGTTTTCTCGTGAAAAGGGACAACCGGCTATACGCGGTATATACATGCAGGATTTTGCTGTCGAAAAATAGGGAACCGAAGGGAGAAGCTCGATTGTTGAGGCAGTCGGAAACAAACGGCAGCTTCACTGTGGTAGTGTGCCACTGTGTCTTTTGCCAGGGTAAAACACTCTCTCTCGGATTTTGCTCACCGACACTTCCACACGAAATGAAACGGAAAGTTTACTCATATTTTCCTAGGCAAGGGGGCCATATCATACCGTTCACGATCATACTAGAGCATGAGTACGTACATTTTTGTTGCTTTTAGCTTCCCTACACTCTGCCACAGGATGAAACAACTCGTCCGGAAGAGCCTATCGCGCTAGTACTCTGCCTCCGAAGTGAACGAGCTTGGCTGTACGGAGGCCTCACTCTCATTGACGAATTGACCACACACACCACACAAACGTCGAAACCTTTTTCACACTGGTATTGGTGCATCCGCTGGGTATGAACGCATGTTGCCTTGGAACCGTAGTTCAAGGTCTTCGCAAGGCCGCATGCTCAGACGATTCGCGTGTGTAGACATTTTTATCTATGTCCCTCTCGCTCTCCAAGCATGCGTTGTCTTTTTCACGCTCACTCACAACCCCCCGGGGCGTGTATTCAAAAAATCCAAGTACTGTGGCGGAAAACATCGCTTTTGGCACTGCGATGTGTGAGGAATGGTTACGGGAGTCGTACCGTGCTTCCACGGTTTAGTTTATGCTCTTTTGCGTACAATTCTGTTGTCTGTTTGTCTGTGTTTCTTCTACCTGGAATTGTATTTTGGTTTTGGTATTAGCAATAGTCACGGAAGCAGACAACTTTCGTTTTCAATTGCATTACGTAGCTGACAGTTGTGAAGTCTATTGTGTTATTGTTGTTACTATTGTCGCAAGTGCTGGTTCAACATTTAAATTACAAGAATTTAATGCGAAATAAATGACTCTAAACAGCGTATTTTATTTATTTTTAACATATATGACACCCAAAACGGGAGAAGTGTTTCGTCCAACCTCTAAGCAACGAAAGCTTAATTGATGGAGGCGCCTTGTACATCGTAGCAGCGCAATACCACACTCGAAAAAAAAAACAGCGAAGGTAATTTTCGTAATTGAAAATTTAATTAAAGCCACTTAAAGCTTTTGTGCCACAGCTTCATTTCATGTCAATGGTTCCATTTCTATTGCGGTACCAGCTTGGTAAATAAGTACCAGCACGAAGGGAAGTAAAACGCTCGGGTCGAACGAAGTTCATCGCGAGCGGAACGCACCAATGGGAAAGCAACACTGGATGAAATGGGTAAAACTCAACAAACGGTTCTCCCACATTCATTCCTCCCGGATTGAACTTTACGTTTGAGCTAAAATTATCAAACCCTGCGGCCAGCTAAAAATCCCGTCGGCCTATAAATAATGTCCAATTAAAAGTTAAATTTTCTGTAAAAATGTGCTATTGTAGAATCCCGGTTCTGACTTGGGTGGTAAGTCTGGGAAAGAAAAATACTTCCACTAATACTCTTGAGATCAATAGAAAGTAACCTTAGCCAGGAAATGGTACACAGCGGGATTTATCAACGGCATACAGACCTAGCGTCGTTCATCCGCACACCTACTTCCCGATTCATCAATTTAGGACTTATCTAACCACCTGAATCGTCGCGATGAGGAAGTTTCAGCGAGACATTTCTTTTTTTTGTTTTTGCTTGGTAGCGCCACAAAGTGTGTCTTCCTTCATTATACTCATTATTGACCTTTATTGGCAGTTTTCGGGAAAAGTCAAAGTTTTGTAATTAATTTACGCGCGTTAGCGATAAACAAACAAAAAACAACACGGACAAAACAACCCACAACGGGAAAGCATAGTATTAGATTAAAAACTGTCGCATTAACACCTGACAAAGGAAGCATTGGGATATTGAAAAACCATTCCTTTATGTACTTGCTAAAGTTAATAAAACATGTTCTAAAATAAAAACCTTTTTTTAACACTTTGCGCACTTACATTACTTTTTCTACAACAGTGTCTGTTAAATTGAACGTAATGGAACAATTATTCGCAAAAAAAACCTTTTGCGTCTTCCTTTCTGACAGCACCACAGTAAATACTGCTGCATTTAATGGAAGGTGACCATCGTTATGGCGTCCCAATGCCATTAACCAATTATTAGAATTGTTTTCTCAGCCTGTTCAGAAAACACGGGCATAATTAGTCGTTGCCACTTATGTCACGTCATACTTGTGCTGCTGCTATCAACAGCTTTGGAATACCACTGGGAAGTAGAACGTATAGTATGATGAGGAAAGTGCATGAAGTAGGCCGGTTTTGGGTTCAGAAAATCAAATTATATTTAACCTTTATAATATAAATAACATTCTTTTAGTTCTCAAGTATACATTAGATTAACTATGTGTAACTTCATAACAAAAGTAGCCGACACCGTACAATTCCATCGGACGTACAACGTGCGTAGAGAAAATGCCCGACATTTCATGAAAAACTTCACCATGCAAAAACATTAATCTTCGTTCTGCTTGATGTATGTATAAGCCGGTGTACGTGAGTTAGCTATCTAATGAGGAATTTTAATTCACCTCGAGCAGCACTGTTATAATCGTAGGCTAAAAAGATTCCAAAGCAGCAGCGCCAGTAGAATACATTTAAGAGGATTACAATGTTCCTCAATTTCTAGAGATGTGGCCACTTTAACGGCAAAAAGTATTGTAAAGTATGTGCTGCTGTACGGCGGTGTGCTGTAGAAACATTCTTTCCACAAGTTCATTATGCTGTGGCGCACGTCAGTTAGTGCTCAGGTAAGGTGAGCATTTGCAGTGTCAAAAATCGATGCCCGTCAAAAATTAAAATTAAAGTATCTCCAGTGACTCGTGATTGTATTTCGAACTTACTTACACATCATCAAACTCGATTGTGCATGTTTTATTTAAAAGCACGATTGAAGCGATAGAGCTTTTCGTTCATTTTTCTTCTAGCCATATCTGCTCACCGCGAAGAAACACCGTGACTTAATTGTATCTTTCTAGCATAATTAGCACGAGGTAATGAGCGTTTTATGCAAAGCTAACTAAAACCAGTTACCAGTTACGATGACGCCACAGCATTATGGGCGCTATGCTTCAGGAAGATAACGTCGTCATAACCGATATCGTGATGTTGCGATACTTTCCAGCAGCAGAAAGCTTTATCTCGAACATTCTAGCAACCATCACTTCACCAACCTTCATCTTTACTTATCGTTCAGTTCCGTGAATGTGACATCATGCTACATTTATGTCCGATCCACGGGGTTTGTTTTCCTATTCTCCGCCTTTGTGTTGATATTTATTACCATTCAACCGGTATTAATTACACTATTACAACACTTTTCTCTCCTGAGAATAAAAGTCCCACCAAACGTAACACTCACGTCGACGCTTCTCACAGTAAAGTGAAATATTACAATGCAAATATTAAATACAAACGTCTCTCCTTGCGTTTTGTTATGTAATGCAACAACACCAAACACTAACACAAACAGTGAGCTTCTCCATGTTGATGAGTTTAGAAGGTTTGCACCTTTAGGAACATGGTTTTCGGGAACGATTGAGAATCGATAAGCAAACGTTCGCCCACTACTGTCTTACACATTCACGGCTCCGGAAAACGGCTGTAGTAACACTTGAACATGCACATTTTCCACCACATCCACAGCGCACTCCAGTCAGTGTGAATGATTTGTGGAGCGTTTGTTTGGTGTGCTTGAAAGGGCGATTAAATAACGAGAACCACAGCGCGAACGTTTCTGTCCCGTGTAGCTCATCTAGCAGCGAGAGACGACTACCCGACCTGCACACGTATCGACAACCAACAATACTGAAAAACCTAAACCCAACCCAAAAACCAACGTCTCATTTTTTGCCCCCCATTCGTCTTTACACTCTTCCCTATCATCCCACCCACCCGATCTTTTCTTTTTCCCACCACACCACACAATTTTCACAGACTGCAACGCAAAAGTTCGTGGAAGCGACGAGTCGACGGATTGGCAAAGGAATGTATATTATCCTCGCCGTTTCCTGCACCAGACAGTGGACACCCTTTACCGTACCCGCTGCTGCTCTCCTCAAACCCGGCTCAATGTCGGCTCTTGATTCGGCGTATGTTTGTTGGTTAAAGCTCATGTTTATTTTGCTTTCGCCGGATTTGAGCATAATTTCCCGTAGTCAACCGACCCGCACCAACGCGAAGGACTCATCATAACAAATGCGTTCCGTGCGACGGTTGTATTGGTGAAATGAGGTTTGACACTACTACAGCTGCGAATACAGCCAAAAATCAGCTGAGTGGTAATCAATAATTTACAGCTTCCTTTTGTTGTTTCCAGCCATTCCCTTGTTGTGTGGGAGTTTTCGACGAAATGATTGCAGTACTGTTTTTTGTAAAACACCATGCGCCTCCATTGAGGATTAGCAAAATAGTGCTTGGACTTTTGTTAGGTTAATGCTAGCTGATAAGTTCATGTAATTTTTGAGAGTGTATGCCAGGCGTTCACAGCTTGACAACATTGAATTTTGGCCGGCATATTTAGGTCTGTATCGATATTGCACTGATTCATTTAATGTGTATAGAGCATAGAGGCACGGCTCGAAACTGCTATTCTTTATTAACGAAGCAAGGAAAAGCATCTTGGACAGTTTGGACCCATCCTAGCAGGCTGGATCAACCAATACCGTAAATATATTCGGTTGAAAGCTTCAGCTATGCCGCTCACAAATCTCTCAGGCGATTCGCGTAAACACTCACACACGTAAACTAGATGGCCAAAAAGCAGCGCGCCTGCGTCAGGTTTTACTTTCACTTGCGTTGTTGTTTTCGCTTTTAAACAGCCTTCTGGCTTTTTCCATCGTTGCCAACAGCTAGGGTAGTGTGTGCGTGCAGTGAGAAACTTTCGCTTTTTCTGTCGGTTTCCCTAGCCGGAACTAAGGGGTGGTAGATGGAAAAGTTTCACCACACGCACACCTACACATACACGTGCAATTTATTCTTATCCAACGCATACAAGCAAGGCGTTCATTTTCCATACCAGACGATAATTAGTCAAGTGGTATTTGTGCGGCAAAGAATATTATGTCTACAAAAAGCTGGGCTTTTATGGGCCTCCTCGCGACAAAAGATGCCAGTCGACGATATTGCGTGCAGATACTTTTTATAGCCGCATGAAACGAACGGCACATAAAGAATAAGAAAAGGAATAAAACACTACGTACCCGCGGGGCACACGTATGAAGCACACCCTTCTTGCCGAGTTGGCCCCGGAAGCTTCCAAGTACCGGAAATGCTTCCGTTTGATTTTCAACAAAAGACAAAAATAAGGCTTTCCTTCTGGTCAGTTTTGTTCGTTTTCGTGTAGCGTTATAGTGGCAACATGTCACATGTTTTATGGTTGATAGAGTATTTTGCTTCACTTTACATTGTTACAGTTTTCGAAGCACATTCGCTCGAAAATTGCACATTTATTTCATATTTTGGTGCTCCCTTTGTAACTGAGCTTGAGCTGCGCGTGTTTAAGGAAAGAAGAAAAAAAAAATCCACGCTTTCATCACTTCACCTCAGGTTTGCGTGGTTAACGTATTGCCCGACGCCATTCTCGGTGTCGCGACCGGACTCCCAAGGAATTGGTACCGTAATCTAATTTTTTATTGAAGCAATAAACTGCCTCGAAACGAAATGCGACGCTTTGTTGTGGATCGTGAAGCCGTTCCGTAAACGCTTCTGGAGGATTTTCAAAAACCCTGGCCCGGCCCGGCCCGGAAACGAGAGCGCCAGTATCCTTGACTTACCACAATCCTTCCAATAACGTTGTCGGGTTCTGCATGGATTATTTTGCTGGAGAAAAAATAAAACCTAGATTCTCGACCCGGTGGGTTCCAATAAACTTAGCTTCCGGGCGTACAAATCTGACAGTTTACGCTGCCACTACGTGAGACTATTAAACGCGAGATCTGTTATTTCTTCCATCAAGCTAACACGCCACATTTCCAAAAAAAGGGTACCCATTTTGCAGTAAAATAAGAAGCGACAGCAATTGGGCTAGGCGAAAATAAAACCAACCTAATGTGATTAAAGATCGACTATTTAACGTGCCATCTGATAAGCATCCCCCGATTTTCGCTACTTGCATAGGCGCACACACACACAGGAAGAAAATAGGGCAAGGGATTCTCACATATTTTCATTCCCATCACCACCGGGATCTGGTGAGGTATGGTAAAACCTTTCCCTCTATCTATTCCAGCATTACTACATGGTCTATTTACTTCGAAATTCCCAGTTTTTTTTGTAACCTTGACTTTATCATGCAGCACGAGGTTAGGGTGCAGGACACAGGGGAGAGGGGGGGGGGGGGGGGGGTGGATTCAACACAAATTAGAAATTCTTGCTCAATTTTGTGGGTAAATAATGGGCCTTAGCCTCGCAAAGAAGAAACCCCTGGACCCATCGGAGATGGTTGATAAGTTCGGAAGAGGCTCAAGCTGTTCCGTCTTTTACAAACAGGCCAAGGATTTTGGGAGCCCGGTGTGGCTTCCTTTTTTCAACAATGCATTCTTTGATGAAAAGAGGCAGCAAAAACGTAATCCTGCTGTGCAATAGGTAGTAGAATAAAGTATTCGCTCTAATAAAGTGTGACTTCTTAGGGAAGAAACGCACACACACAAAACCTCGTGATGCTTTTTCGTTGCGTGAGTAAAGTTACTTTTCCGATTAATTTATGTGATGTGTTGACAGATTCGGGATCGTAACGGAAGTATTTAGAAAACGAATCAAGAGTTAGGCACAAAAATGTTGTGCTACTAATGATAACGCTCAATAACAAAAGATATAAGAAAATTTTATATCGCAAACTTTTTGGATACTAGAACTTTACGATAGAGTACCTTAGAACAATTTTAAATAACAAAACAGTCTTTAATAAAGCTAACGTTATTTAATTTTTTTTTAAGTTTGTTCAAGCACATATACATATTTATTGTTCTTTTTTTCGATTAAATACATGAAATTTAAGCTTCAAAAATGTAGACTGCTCATTTACGAGACTTCCGAGAAGGACTTTAATGATACTACCAAATTATGGAACGATTAAATATGTCACTGCAAATGACGACGATCGGGAGGTATATAAAACGAATCACAAAAACGATTCGCAATTTAATGAATGTTGTTTGTCCTTTTGCCGAGAAGTGACCAAAGCGTACAAAGCAGACCTTATATGGTATCTTCAAAAAAATCGGGATTGCGGAGGACAAAATTCCGAAAAAATGTGTATATAAAAGTACACCCAAGGCGGTTGGATATACTATTTAGGCAACAACATAAAATGCTATTGAAAATACGGCATTGCCGTCATAATATAAATAAAATAAAATAAATAAAATGCTATTATAGTTAAGGTGGTTTGGTCTAGTCGACTTGACAACATTGGTGACATAAAATTAACAAAAAATCCTTATAATAGACCAAACATGATGGCTTTTTACTATGAGTATCGTCAACTCGTTTGGGATAGCTTGATTAGTTCAAATGAAAAAAAAAACAACTGTTGTGCATTTTCATGTTAAATTTATGAATCCCAGAATTGTTGGTAATAAATGTGATTCTGAATTTATCTGATAAATATTACGTTAATAGTACCTTGGTAGTGTGTGATAGTTACTAAACTCCATAAAGCTAAACTCTACAAACAAACATTCAAAAAATAGTATAACAAATTGATAAATACTCGCTTGTGGTTTGAATTAATAATTTACGTAACATGAATCAAGGTAGTCTTCAGCGTCGACCAAGGTAATGCGATTCCAAGGAGTGCCCATTTATTGGCGAAAATATGTTTTTACTTTTAATAACGTCAGTGGCAGCGCAAAACACATCCAATGTTTCGAAACTAAGTTTATTTGAACTAAAGCGGATGTAACTTTCACAGCTAACTAATGTTTATTGTTGTGTATGTGTATTTCCCACAGAAGTAACGAAGAAATTGCCAAGAAGTACATCGCCAAACAGACTCTGTACGTTCAGTTTCTGCACGAGGAAATGGAAACAAAAACTTAAACACATGTTTAAAAACACTTTCAACGTTGAGATTTCACCCAGTGTGTCATGTGTTCAGGTTCCGCAGTTGCAGCTCGATGGTGAAAACCAACCAACAACGAGGGTACGATTAACATTCCATTGTTACTGAACACATTCTTACGGCAATGGCGTTATGGTTCGCACGCGCCCCATCCGGATTTCCGGCAAAAATTACTAAGCACCAGCAAAAACCAGGAAAGCGGCGCCGCTCAGCGCTTCCAGAAGGCGAAGTTACACCGATACACGTTCGCATGCATGATCCGGCAGCAAGTAGCGCCCCCAAGCTAGTTCCTACTTGCTGCTGCTGCTGCAGCTGTTGTAAAAGTTATGTTAATTTGATTTGTAATTTGCCACCATTCAGCGGCCCCTCGGGAGCATCTGCGTCGTCCCTTTCAATTCTGTCAATCTTCCTGCAGCTTTATCGGCAAAACCTTCGGGGTTTGTGCGGGGGGAGTAAGCTTAGGGTTTCGGTTTTCACCGTGAAAAGCTTCGAAATTGGAACTGGATAATGATGCCAGTGGGGAGGGAGAGGAAAATCACAAGTGCGGTGGTACGGCATGTTAGAGAACCGTTACAAAATTAGATAAGAAAGTAAAAGCGACTAGCTTTACGATGGGTGACGGCTTGGTGTAGGTTGTACACAGTTTTGCTTTCACTTTGCTGTATTACTGTATTAACATTTTTAAAGATTTTGTTTTTTTTACTTCTTATTCTCGAGGAATTTTGTTGCATATTTCACACAAGCACATCATACACACTTGAAAACCACTGTCCAGCAGCTCAGCATGGGCTATTGACGATTTTTTTGTGAAATATTAAATTGCTTCTTTTCATCACGTGCCTCATCTTTCAACAACAGAGAGGCATTTGTCCCACTTTACCCTGCTGCACGGTTGGATAGTGCTTGGATTGTGGAATGCTTTACGACCATTATAAGCAACAAAAAATCCGTCTTAAATCAACCCTCGGATTAGGAAATGAGTAGAAAGGGCAACGGTAGGAACTTTCTACTTATAGGATCGAAGAGATTACGCAATTCTTCATTTCTTGCCCCGTTCTGCTACACCGTTTACTGCTTGCACCATGCCTCCGTGAATGCCCTCAAGTGAATTTAATTAAGCCATAGCAGGACGGGTTTTTGCCATACTTTTGCCTTCATTTAATCACGCTGGGACCGTACCACCTTTGCTGCGCACGTTTTTGCGCTAAATTAGTGGCTTTGTTTAATGTTTAATGGCGAAAAAAGGTGACATAGAACTGATTTTAGTGAAGCAAACTCTGTTCAGTTCAAACCTGATTGGGATCCATGCTGATATTATTATTTTTAGGTAAAAAAAAACCCAAAGCGAATATCGTCACCTAGTTTTTACAGAAAGTAGTCATGACCAGTACAAAATACGAATATGACACTGCTACCCATCAACACAACCCAGCCAACATAACACTAACATTCGTTAAATATCAAGCTCCAATTTCCTTTTTTCGGTGCTTGCCGAAATTTAGGAGCAACGTAGAGAATGTCTAAACTGCTACGCCACGCGATCATTATTTCCTCCCCTTAATCAAAACGCCGTTTTCGTTGTTCGTTCTTCAATTCATCCCTAACAGTTAATTTGATACGGGTGGATTGCATCGAATATCGCAAGATGCTGACGGATGTGGAGCTAAGGGATGCTAGGGCAAAGACGGAAAAAATCAAAATGTCCTTGTATGCTGACAACGGCAACTTTTGGGACATCCAGTTTAAAATGTGCTGAATTGGTTTAATATTCACGTAAAACCCTCTTGCTAGTGTGGGAATAAAGAATGCAATAAAACGGATTTCAGTGTATCAAACATAACAACATAAAATGGTTTATTTTTTATGAAAGTGCTTATATTATTGCCATATGCCTAGTTCTGCGGATTAAATGGGTAACAATTTATTTAAATGTGACGGTAACCAAATGATTCAAGCTCGGAAGTATAATCTTAATGTTTCTTTGATATGTGAACGAATATGTGTTTTCGTTACGATGCTCACATCTATGACTAGAGATCTGAGAGGCAATTGATAAGAAAATGGAATGCTTGTGGGGAAGTATTAAAAATAGCAAACCATGGGGATTACGGATTTTACGTGTTACTAGAAAATGCAGGGGATGGCAAACCCCCTTATCGGTCAAACATTCTTCCTGTATCGTTTGATGGAAAGATTAGAAACACACAACAACAATCAATCAAACCGATCGAGCATCTGTTTCACTAGCAAACAAATGCAAAGCGGGCGTGTGAGGTGGTTCATCGGAAAGTTCATCGGAAAGGTTAAGCAAAACCTCAACCGGTTGGGTCGCCTATCATCATCACGTTGTTTGAAACCAGTTCAAATCATAATTCATCCAGCGCATCCCTTCTTCCAATGACGTCTGAGCGAAATGAAATGCATCAAAACAAAAAACATGCTTCCACCAGCAAATTACTGATAATGCGCACGATCTTAATCGCATTCGCAAAAAAAAATAAACCGCAAGAAATCAACAGTAAATCGTTACTGTCGTTACAGTGTCGTTACTGTCGTTATGATACTGCTCTTATGTCAACCAATTATGAAAACATTAACGCCTTGTTTGTCAAACGAATAGTGCGGCAATTATTTCTACCACCCTTGAACAAATATTTTATCTAACTAAACACCTGATAAGATCGATAATGCTATTTGTAAGACTTGATAGGTTCATTATAGTACTAGAAACAACGTTTATGCATGAATTTTAAAACAACATTAAATTTGTTTAACCAACACTTTACTCGCATTGACAATTGTTTGATAGAAACAAACATCCAGAAACAAATACTTTGTATGGATATTTCTAACCGATGCTGCTGTTTTCGGAACATGTTTAAATTGTATGAGCTACAATTATTCCGAAAGCCACCAAGAATTGAATAATAAGGGATGTGCATGATACATGAGATCGATTGTTTACCTACGACACTATATTTCACTCTATTTTTAACCCACACGAAATTCTACTATAATTTCAACCTTGGAACGACGGTTCTCCCAACTGCCGTCACCCATTGCATTTGCTGGACCACTTGGTAACACTCGATTGATTGTGGTAAGTATTTTATAGGCCACAATTGAGACCGGGTCAGGTTCAAGTGGCTCAGCTGGTGTTGATTAAATTTTTGGATTCGTTGCTTCCATCACTGCTCATCCGGACAAACAGTGATCAACATTTGGGAAGGTCAAGAATAACGAACAAATGAAGAGGGGCGAGAACTGCGGCAAGTGATGGGCAAGATAGTTGACACACGCGACGTGTGGATCTTTTCTAACAAAAACGAAAAATGATCCATGTAAGTGTTCGAGGTATACATAAACTGAAAGACATTGCTTTTATCGTTTACTGAAATAGCGAGAGCAACTCTTCGACAGTCTTTCAAGTATCAGCGTTCAACGAGAATTAAATACGCTTTAAATCATTACGAACAACTCATAGCACCTGTCCACATTACAGTTCCCCCAACTGGGATCACTCAATAAAGAAAGCATTAAAACCGTACTATGAACTTTGCGGGCAATGGCTTCTTGCAACGTTTGTACCAGAATGTGCAACACGCAATTCGGGCATAATAAGACATTCATTTCTGATCAATCCTGCACGCACGGTCGCGTGTTTGCAGTGCGACTTGTGAATACCATCGCGTTCATTATTTATTGACGATAATACGAAGTCTTACCGACGAGCTGTAGATGTATTGTCAATTTGTTTTTTTTTATTTGTTGCTCCTAAATACCTTACCCCCAAATAACGCTTTGATCCTGTACCGTTAACATTCTTTCAACGGTACCCTATTGTGTTAGTGAGAGTGTTAGGCGACTCAAATTCATAGACTCGCACACCCTTCATTATATGTTGAACATTACTTAACTATAGGGTACGGAAATTATGTAGATCGTTGTTAGTAACTCTCCCTCACAGGAATTTTCACATTATTTGCATACCTGCTGCAACACACTGCGGGGTGGAGAAGCTATTTACTCATCACCCACGACAGTTTGGCATTGCTAAGTAGGGGAATGTTAATGAGTACGGTTAGTTAGTTGACCGGTCTAATTGAAATTCTTTAGCTGAAAGAGAGGCCAACATTTTGCACTCAATTATACCGCTTTGATCGCGACCGGATACCTGTGGGTTTATCTTGTGTCCCGAAACGAAAGTAAATTAGAGCTCTTAATTACTTCCGGCATAAAATTCTCAAACAATTTCCAATAGATTTTTTTTTACAATAACAAAAAAACAGAAATATTAAAACGAATGGGAGTATAACGAAGCAAGCTGATTTATTTTATTTGAACAGTATATATGTATTACTTCTTGTTCAGGACGAAAAGGCAAACGTATATAAAAAGAGCACAAGGCACATATGCACACATCCACTGCGCACTGCCATTCATTCATCGTTTGACAAACGAAACTGTTTTTTGTGAGTATTTGGTTATGAATGTTTCTGACAGTCCTGTCACGCTTACACTAACCTAGAATATTATCACACAGCACTACTCCCCATCCGGTATTGATTCCGTAACTCGGTTATGCTGCGTAGAATTCGAGAGTCCAGTTCTTCCTTCCGGGCTCATTTCCGGGTGTCTGCGAAAGACGTAAGTGACATAGAGACGAGTTCTTTTTTTTTCTCCATCAAATATAGACGCCTTAGTCCCTTGGTGGATATCCAGAACACGTATCGCACATACATTATGAACAGTGGCCTTTTCGTTTTATCATATTGCAGATCAATATGGACATTCCATTAGGGGTATATGAGGGTCACGTGTCTATGATTTTTGATTTCCCGAATTATTTGTACCGTTCTCTGCGACGGCACGTCAAAGTAATCGAGCAAGTTGTGGGATACAACTTTTTTCTGTCATTGATGAGCACTTTTTTGACATGTTATTGAATACATCGCCTATAAACTATCGTAATTTCAAAAAGAGCTGCAACAAACTCTATCGATTGCTCGTTCTTTATACATTTCTTCTTAAGACAACATATTTGATGATAATAAGAAACAAAATGTACTCATGTCAATGTTTCATTTTAGATATCAGCTCAATTTAGACCACTTTACAATGAACTAAAAGGACAGATGGATCTCTCATTCAGTATCTAATTTGATGTAATTAAATCTGTTGTTTTGTGATCCGAAAACGATCCGACCTGTATGTTGATGTTCCCAAACGCTTGCCGAAAAGGAACAGAGCTTGTGCATGAACGCTGAACCGCGCTGCGTGTTCTATCTTTGCGGCGAAAGGGCCAGAAGGTATTAATGAAAAATAAAAATAGTCAACATATGACAGCCTTCCGCTGTTACCGTCCATCCCAATCGAATCGAGCTGCTGGGGATTGTCAACACACAAAACTAAAAGATCGGGTCACGAGCGACACTCGCCACTCCCGCAACCCGTTTGCACCGTCTCATGTGTGAAACCACCGCAGGTTGCCGCACGCGCACCTATACACCCATTCAGCGGAGTTTAAACTTTGTTTTTATTACTTTGTTCACCTACATGAAAACAACAAGCTACAAACCAACGTAATCCGGTTTCCACGCAACTCGTAGTCCTTTTTACACGTGATTATGGGATAAGAGGATAAGAGGGAACTGCCCCCGGGGGGTGTTCCACCATAAATGCGAGCATTGCCGCTTATTTCATAATATGAGACCGCTCTAAATATATAACTGGTACCGCGCTAGTCATGCGATCATGCGACACAAGATGAAACAGATATCCCACACACCACACAAAAACCGTCCGCCGAAGCAAGAAAGTGAGATGATCGAACGATGACAATGACTACACGCTTAACCGTTGAAGCCAACGAGCATGCTAACAATGATCCTCCCTGCAGCTGAGCAATAAATTATTTGACTACTGCTGACAGCTTTGGCTTGGCTAATAAGGCGCGTAGTATTCGTCGTCCATTGTCTGTCTTTAACTTTCGCTTTCGAGAGGAAGAGGAACCATGTTTGATTAATTTTTAAATGGTTTCACTTTCATTCAAACTTAAAATGGAATGCATGGCGTTACAAATTATCGTACAAGGAATTTTCAGCGCGCCAAATCAAGCCAACATTTTCACCAACCATTACCGTTTTCGAAAGGGGCTCGTCGTCGGTAAGATTTCACAAGAACGAACGCCACTTTGGCACGCTATAGGGTTCCCATGTTTTTCGGAATCATTATGATCGTGTCAAATTTGGCAGGCCCGAGCGCCATCGCAACACCGTTACGATCCCTCACCGTGCCGTGTGTTGCCTCACGGGCCTCACAATCAACGAGCAAAACACAATCAACCAATCTGGTTTCAAAAACACTCACCACACTCTAGCACTGCGTTTCGCGCCCCCATAAGCTGGTTTTTATGTTTGGGCTGTTGAGTATGTTTACTGTAGATTTTGCTTGATTCGGGTTAATTGATTGCAATGGTGCCATGTGGTCAACCGTTCTGAGTGGCGACAAAGGACGAGCGTTGTGTAACGTTGGTGGCGGCTACAGGCCGGGAACAACCGTAGCGAAAGCCCGAATAAGACAATCATCAATGATTGGACGGCTGAACATTGGAAACGGAGACGAAAAAAAAACATCACCTACACGTGCCGGTCGTTACGAAAACAGACCAACACCAAATCATTGAACAACATCATCCGATATGATATCAGTATCAAAATAGAAACTATACCAAAGCGAATGATGCGCCGAAGTATGACGGGAAAGTGATTTCGGCATAAACCAAAACCTTCATGTGGCACCAAGCGAACGGAAAACAATTTTATTATGGCTCCCGGTGGACGCAACATTTTAGTGTTTAAATTTTGAGCAGAACACAACCCTCAGATGGTGGACTTATTTTCTTTTTTGTAAGTAAATGTTTTGAGTATTTTATTGTTTACTCCGTCTATCATCTTACGCATCAGAATTTGTAATTTAAGGAATATGCTCATGTGTCTTGACAAAACAATGAGCATATTGTTTTCATTAATTGTTCTAACGATCCAATTTATATTAATCGATGAACGCGAGATATTGATAAGAAGGCGCCACACAATAAGTGCATATAAATGTTTATATAGCACTTTATGTTTGTGAAAGATGTTAATCTACAAAGCATTTCCTGGTAGAGTTCAGCTAGTGGTTTTTCAATAATGATAGCTCTTGTTCCAATCCTGGTTCCTGATTGCAATGCTTTCAGTATGTTTATGTCTCATTTCAAGAGCACTCTTCACGACTCCATGCTGACTTGTTTGTAAATACTTTCAGCCTATCACGTTGTCTTTGATTAAAGCAATGAACGAGACTATAAATATGGCTTGATGGCAAATAATAATAACAATTAATGCAAGCTGTACATAATACTTTTAATTCTTCGCAATAGAGAATCGTAATAAGTGGAAGACATTCCAGTGAGTGTCCAAATTACAATTAAAATTAAGAAAAACGGCTAATGGTCTGCTTTCCTACTTTAGACACACTATAATAAATGATAATCCGCCAGTGAGAGATGAAATCAAATAAACAATAACAAAGTTTCCACCATTTCTTGAGGTGAGCTCAACGTCATCGTTATGAGAGGATTAGCGTTAGTGCTATGAGAGGAAAATATAGTCTAACACCAACGTGAACGTCAAACATAAAAAAAAACAAATCTTCACATTATTAGTGCAACATTCCAAGGAGTGTGGTGGATATGATGAGAGAGTCTTGGTATGTTTTTTTTCCCAACCGTACTTTCGTGAATGTTGTAAGCATATATCCGTTTCGTATCATTGAATTTCTACCACCGAGGATGATTTATAGCGACAACTGCATCAAACACGACCTTAAACTGTGATCGGTGTTTAAAATGATCCATAGTTAAGGTTGAAACGAAAAAACGCGCTCACATTACCACGTATTAATGCATCCTCATGCTTGGAACACGGGAACGGATCAAACGGAAAAAAACAAAAGGGACTTCATCAAGACTCAGTTTACGACACTTTAATTGTCGTAAGCAGAATGTTGCAGTGACAAAAGCAACAAATCTTCGAGGCAATAGTCGCAGAAGAGGTACATAATATAATATAAAACAATGATTACTTACCTTGAGTCGGGCTGCAATATGAAAGGGAATTATAATTTATGAATACTTTGTTACAATTAAGAGTGCTTCGACATACGTTTGATCATTTCTTTTTTATTTTAGGAAAAGAATTGAAAGTTACTGCAGAAACAATAGAGAGAATATTGTTCACACATTTGAACATCATGGTTGAAGACCACATGATCAAGCTCAACTATATTATCCTTCATGCAAGCAGTCAGTTACAACAAAGCAGGCAAGATAAACGATGCATTTAGAAGGATGTATTTTCAATGGGAGCATAGGGACTGATAAATCACGGACAAAAATGCCGTCGCCAGCGATCTTTCTTGCCCAGCGATACAGAGCGGTCCAGCAAAAGCCGGGCGGATAGTACCGGTAGGGATTTGCAATAAATATAAACAGCCAAGCGCATGGTGTACCATCTGCACTGCAGCTCGCTGACGCTTGAACAGTTGAGCTCTAATATAGGACTTAGCAGCTAGTAACCGCGGCTGATAAGAAGGTAACGAGTTGATCTGGCAACTCATAGTGATGGCTGGTAAAAGAATCGCACTGTACGGCACGGAGAGCGAACCCCGCTACAGCCGAATCATCATTGCGCGTTGCGGGTTCGGGTCAGATTGCAAACAAAGAGCTATTTTACGAAAGGACATCATCTTTGTTCGGTCTCGTTTTGCGCCATTCGAGCGATATCCTGGATCTGCGATGCCGAAGCTGAAAGACCTGTTGTTGTCCACTGCCGGTAGCACAATGTGTACCTTCTTTGATTCGGAAGGCAACTGATTCGCCGTTCCGTGTAAATTTCGGTAAGATGGACACAAAAAAAGAAAACATTACACAATCCTCCTATAGCGACTTTCACTCGATATCGGAGTCTTGGCACAAAGGAACAAGCTTCGCCGAAGTGCCGCATTCTTACCGAGCGGAAATTATGCTCGCTCGGGTTTTAAGATTGTGATTCTTTGTCTTGTGGCAGAGGAATCCCACCAAATCTCTCCCCCAAAACGAACGAGATTGTCCAATGACATTGAATGCACAATGGTACCAAATGTCGAGGTGATATCTGCACGAAAAGCGTCCTATACTATGGCTGGATAGCAAATCGGGGGGAGTAAAAGTGTCTAGTAAATATACTTTGCCGTAACGCATGGACAATGCTGCAGCAAATGTAAGCCTGCAAACAGCTGCGAGAAGGTGGATGGAAATGCAACATTCATTGCACCTCGCACCATGGCGCTGTGCGGCGGATGCCTGGGCTTACCGATGATTGTCGGTGAATGCACAAACATAATTGAAATTTAGTTCGTTCGCCTATGGGTACCGGGGCTAATATAGTTCGGAGAGGGTATGTAACAAGGCGCTGGCATAGGGATTATGTGACAATAGGGATTTTTACTTCACGTTAAGCAGCAGCGGCAGCAGCGAGCAGTAAAGAAGCTATTACACTGCTTGAATGATTTCAAATGCTTTACTTTACGATAGAAAACGTATGGGTAAATCTTCATCGTTAACCTTCTCCTGACGGTGACCGATGTGACATCCATGTTGTACTATTACTTAAAACTTCATTTAAATCTACTTGTAGTCGAAGCACCCTTAAAGCACACCCAAGAAACAAAATAAAATGATGATTGTTTTGACAGATTTGACAGTTACAATTGATGCATATTTAAAACAAAACATTTAGTGTACCTCTTCAAAAACCCAATAACACGTTGTCTTGATTGTCCTTATTTTGATATTTTAATGAAATTATTTGTGATTATTGCAGCACAAAACTAGCCGTTCACAAATTATGGGTTGGTTGGTAAAGAAAAATACATTCTTTCCATAAAATAAAAAAAAACTTGTTGTCACTTTTGATGTTTTCCAATCGATGCAGTTGTCGCAAAAGAAAGAAAAAAAAAGGTTCACTTACCTTAGGACGTAGTTGACGCATACAACACTGTGCGGTTTTTGCTTGTCGTATATGACGGTGGCTTGGGTGACGACCCAAGCATAGCCACCGGTCTTGGCCAGAAAACGGTAGCGGCATGTTTCACTTTGTCCCTTGCTGATAACTGGAGAAAAAAGATCAATAGAAATGCAAAAAAATCATTAAAATGTGAAAAGCACTTATGATTAAAACAAAAGAAAAATAGATACTAATATACGGTAGAGCACAAAGCACTGAGCTGCATTTAACTGAGGTTGCTTTTGAAAATAAAAAGAAAATATTGTACCCTTTGGTATGTAACTCTACTTTGCCCTGCAGCAGACATGCTTTATTCAACATGAGCGTACCCACCGTTGAAACTAATCAAAGGCTAAATGCCAATTGCAATCACAAGCACGAATTCCTTTGTGGTGGGTGCATCCATCCAATCGCAAGCTAAACTGAGTTCAAACAATGGCTTCTGGGCGCTAAATACATTGATGAAAACTTTTCATCCGTTTACCAATTTTTACGATGGTCATAGAACTTGAAACGAATCCAAATAGAACCCCTGGAAGGGGAGAAATGTTTTCTCATTTCCAAATGTATACATCCCGGCCACACTGGAACAGAGGAACACGGCAAGTGTTGAACCAAAATAAAAAAAAAAACACCGAAGTAAAATGAAAATCAAAGAAAAACTTTTTCATTTAGCTAATTCGCCGCTGCTTTGCCGCTTGTTAACTACATGTTTGCTCCCATCGGCGATTGGACGATTTCCGCTGAGCTTACGAGTCCCGGGATGAGAACAGTTCGGGATGCAGCAGCAGAATGTTCGCGCTGTGTGCGCGTGCAATTTTGCAAGAGGTTAGGAATCGGGCAATTTTAATTTAACGCCAGAAGCGATATAAAGTGAATTCCCACTTGGTACTCCTTTGTGTGGCTGCCGGTAACAAAAGAAATAGAGATGTAATTAAAACCGAGCCAAACTTTGCTGTTACAACACAACCACGCTCAACTCAAAGTTTTAAACCGCAAGTCACACTACAATTGAGTGAAATAATTTTGCGGTTAATGACGTGCTGTTGATGACGATGTAGCATTGAATTTATAGCAAAGTAATGAAGTACGTTTAAGTTATTTTGTGAAATTCCTTGCTTTGTTCATAATATTACACGATAATATTCTAATTCATAATATTCTGCCGTTAACAAGTAAATTACTTCAAGTTATTAAACTTTTAAAAGGAAGAGAATTTTACTTAAAGCAACACAAAAAAGAATTACAACTCCGGTCCGGCAAAAGTAAGCTTTTGCCTTTGGAATGCTAATGGATAGCCAACGACTAATTTTCCGAATCGATTGAGCTTTTAAGAGCATCACATAAATTCCCATCTCCCCTCGACAACAACGAAAACAAAAAAACAACCTTCCAGCTCATGAACCGGGGGCGGAGCATCGTTATTGCTGCGAATGGATAATAAAATCAAAGCTTCCGGAGCACTGGCCCGAAGGAGGTATTTTCGGACAAGGAAAGAAACAAAATAAACGTTTGCTTAGCATCGGCCCCAAACCGAAGGGGCCCCAACCTACACTAAAAGGGATATTATTTGCCCGTAGGACCGTATCAGGACATTTACCTATGCCACAACAACACTGCACCGGTCCCTGCACATCCCCGTGACTGAAGCCACGTACACAGCAAACAAAGTACAATTTACACCGGTGGGGGGAGGGCGGGTTGCACTGAGTGAAGCAATAATGGCTGTCATTAATTGTGAATTTTATCGCAGCTCTATAAAAATCAATGCACAATGCCGTAAGGTAGGACGGTTTATGCATTAGTGTGTTTAGTGGTTTTGAGCCACCAGGCGGCTCCATCAAGCCCCCGCGCGCTTCAAAAAGCACGAGTTGCAATTTTGCTGCCACCAAATAGTGCGTCCAAACAGCAGCAGTGTACTTTGTGCAGCAGCAAGTTAAGCGGTAAGTGCTTTCTTTTACAAACAATCATCTATTTGCATTCGCTATTGATTATGTACCAAGGAAATGCCACATCAGTACAATGTTATTCCCATTTTCCGAAGGTTTTCCACCCCTTGCATAAGCATCGTGACGGTCGTAAACATCACAACAAAGGAGATTGCAGCAACACAACACCAACTAAATCACAACCGAATCCTTTACTCACTAAATAAGCTTATTAAGTCCATGCAAGATTTATTAGGGGTTGAGCATAATTGAATTTTCCAAAACCATCACACAGCCAGTTGCAAGTCTTGCATTCTTAATGCACCCACCATAGATTAACCTGCTGATGCCCTTTTGTTTTTTCCTCTACTCCATTTCCTCCATAGTTTGCACTGTAAGCAATCGCAGCGGTTAGTGCCGAATAATAACAGGCGGACACACACTGTATCCACCAAAAGCGTTACGAATAAGCGCTTGTGGAAAACACCAGTGTCGCACAGCTTTGAATTCCGCAGCGCTGCGATGTTTGTTATTCTTTGGTTCTTTTGTTTGCATTTGCAAATAATTCCATCCTACCGCAACATAAAGAATATGCCATCCACCATCTTACTCGAGAATTATCCTCCCGTACATCTCGCCCTCCCGCCCAACCATTCGTCCGCGTACCGCGGTTGGACCAACAACAAACAAACTTGTGCCCGAGTAGGAGCGCAGTGTGGCACAACGCAAAGCGCATTATAATCATGTAAACATTGTTTCACTTCTTCTATCCCCACAGCAGAAGTGGGAGCTTCGCTGGGACATCTCAACCTCCCATCTTTATTATGCTTTTCCACGACCTGCTCTCGTCTTCCTGGGAGGATCAACGGCGGCCCGGGGGGAAGGGGACATCATGCTGGATTTATGGAATGCCGTAAATTGTGAAGATTACTTTTTATGGCATCGGGAGACAAACGAAACTATACATTCTCCATCCCTGACCTGTCCCGTGGCAGCAGGCAGCGACTCGAGAAAACGTTTTTACTTCTTTGTGTGCCCATTCCACATTAAGCAGCGACATAACAAAACTCTTTGGGCGTTGTGTGTTTTTCATCATTCGATTCGAAGGCATTATGTGGGAAAATCCTGTAGGAAAAATTGTTAGAAGAATAGGGGCAGTGTACCGGTGCAGTTTGCGTGGAAGGAATTGCTATCCACAAAGTATGTTCCCTGCCTGATCACTTGCCAAATTTTTAGGGTTTTAGTTTGCTAAACTGCATCCTTCCACCCAAAAAGAGGGGCCACGCTCAAAAAACCCCACCAACTAAGTCACCAAAGTCAGTGCTTGAAAGTGCAGTAAACCTTTCAATCTGATAAGTTTTCATGTTGCGTGGAAAAGTTTGCACCACCGACAGACACAGCCACACATAGCCCGGTAGATGCAACATTGCTCATTTTATTTCACTTCATTCCCGGTGCAAAAAAGTGTTTGTTTTTCTCCTTAGCACGAATTCTACCGCACGAAGGCAATTTGTTTTCGCAGCGGCGAATGATAATTTCCCTGGAGATTGTTGAAGTTGAAGAATTTGTTGTTTTCGGGCTCCCTTTGCTATCGTTTAGTTTTCATTGACTTACCAAACTAAACTATTTCAATGTTTTGAAAGTTATTGTCGTATAAATCACTGCTAGAATTTTAAAATTTCCAATGAAATATCCAAAATTCAGCAAAAAAAATGGCAATACAAAATAAACTTCAAAAAAATGCTTACCACAAAATAAAACCGATAAACAACATAATCATCCCTAGAATTCATCACACAATAGAAACTAATGCCACCATAGAATGCCAAGCTGCACTTGGAACCTTTTAATCCCTCTCGCTAATGATGCACTTGATTGTGCTTTTGTGATAATATCGCTCCAAGACGCGTTCATTCATCACATGCTGTCACACTGCCTTCGCAATTGGCGGTGACGAAACTCAAAACCACAAAATCCCTTGCAACCACGTTCTTTCGAAAGCTCCGGTTATGCTTACATTCTCAGCGCGAGCAATAAAGCATGCTGCAAAAGTAGCAGCATGATTGAAGTGTTTGTTGTCGTAATCTTTTGGCCAAAAATCTCTACCACGAACTCCCTCCCTGTTGCAGTAATTTGTTAAAAGATGCGCTAAACTGCGGTATGAAGTAATCGTTTTCCCATGCTCTCTCTTTCTCTCTTCGGTTCAAAAAGCTTTCCACCACCAATAATATGCTCATTGTACACGAGTAGGAGGAATATAGCTTTCACCGGCAGTGTAATCATCTTTACCGTGGCAGGACCGACGAACTACTTAAGGGCCAATCGTCAAAAGAGGTAAAAGGAATATTTTGCCGAGCTTCATAACCTTCCCCGCGAATAAAGCCCGAGATGACACTGGCCTGCCTAAGTCCGATGTCACCAACTCCGATCAAACCCCGGTTGGGTCTGAATGCAGTGTGGCAAGCAAACAGACATTTGCCGCAGCAGCGTAGACAACAACCTGCAAACACACACATCATGCGGAGAGCATCGAAAATTCAATTAAATTTATGAGACGATGATAAATTATTTCGCTTCACCGAACGATTCATCAACTCGCATGGCCGCTGTTGTTGTTGTTGCTGATGATACTGTAACTAAAGTCCTAATAATTTCCCTGTTCCACTAGGTAGCATCCGTACGCTCTCCATCTCGCCTGCGCTCAGTTACATGTCGGCGGCAGCATCAGTATGCACCACGCAGATGAAAGCTAAAAAGTTAGCTCCTACCAGCTCCTTGCAACACTCAGAGACACAAAGACACAAACCTGCAAGCGCACATCCGGCGCTACATCCCGCTTTACGGCAGGGCAAACGCAAGGTGAAGGATCCCTGTGTGCATACATCAAACTGATGAAAAGGAACCAGAATGTGATGCACTGCCGCTACAGCACGCCCTCTGATCCTGAGCGTTGTCGGTTGCATTCGTAATAAATGTTCCGTGATTAAAATAATAAAATATTGAAACATGAGCGCCCGGGTCGAAGCTGGTTGTGATGCCACTGTTTTCACCGTTCGTGTGTAACTAAATTATTATTATCAATTTATTTATCCATGCTAACCCCGCGCATTCGCCCTTTTCGTAGCCCCCCCCACTCTCCAAAAAGCTCAGGTCGTAACTTTCGTACCGTTTTTCCGCATCCGTTGATGGAAGCTTTTTATTTTATCTTCGAATCCCGCGTGCTCCCCGGCTTCAATATCATTTCAGAATCAGAAACAACGCTTGACTTCACCGAACCGAATATTATGCTAAGCAAACTCCACCATCCAAAATGCATCGTCCTTACGTCCCGCGAGCAGAAAAAGGGAAAAAAAAGGAACTCTGTGCTGTATGTTGATGTAATAACGTTAAAAACATAAAAGCCAACCACCAAACCCAACCCAATCCATCCACCTCACGGTCACCTTGTAAACACACGCTCCGGGTACCGTCCCGGTGGCTACATCACGTTCGAGGGATTTTACGAACTGGAATGGCGAACGAAGGACGTTAAATTTTAACTGAAATCTTGACACCGAGTCAACACCGAAGGATAAAGAAAACCGCATAAAGCGAATACCTGACAGCTTCATGCACTCCCGGACGAAGGAACTACGGAGTGTATGTGTCTGTATGCATGCAATTGTGTTATCTTTCTCGCACTGTTATTTTTGCCGGTGCAATGAATTTGTTACTGTCGGTGCAGCTGTTGATATTTCGGTGGATTGTTGTTGTTTCTGTGTTTCCATTCTGCCCCACCTGGCTCATCATCGCGTGGCAAGCGTTGCTTTCTGTTTTGCTCCTTAGTTGCCATATTTTTGCGATACGATAGTCACACAAAGTCTTCCATTCTATAATTTGGCACAACCGGCACAATTTCCCACCGACGCCACACGAACCACAGCATTTCAGGCGAAACATGGTGCACCCCGAAACAAGTTGAGTGAAAAATTTTAAACTAACGCTCCCCGTCCGCAGCAAAGTGTGGGTGGAAATGAAACTCCCAAGTTGATTAACTCAAATGTCATACACGAGAATACGATATCGGGGGTCGCGTAAGGGAAATACTGAAGATAGCACTTTTTTAACGATGCACAACGAACGCTGTTGCATCGGTGCCTTTGCGCTATGGCGCTTTTTTCCATTCGTTTCCGTTTCATTCACTTAATCCCGAAGAAATTAAATGCTCACTTGACGGTTGGGTCGGTTGGTTGGGTTGGGGGTGGTGCATTTATGATTGCATTCTTTACGACCGTCAGCGCCAAAACGGGCTGCCGTGGGGGTAACCGTGAGGGAAATGTCAAGCGTTCAGAATGCGACAGAGAACGTATTTCGTGTTCTCGAGGCGTTCGTTCCGAGAAGAGTTACTTTTGCTTCGTTCTACCCGAAGAAATACAAAAAAAATGATGTAGAAGAGATCCTTCAATTTGCATGAACAAAGAAACGGAAAATTCGCCCGGGGGAGCAACCCGGATGGGTGGCGGTGAGGATTGCACTGGGAAATGATGCTTTTTTACGACTTTTAAAACGTCACCGATGCAAATGATTGACGTGACATAGCGTCCTGCAGATAAAACAATGTTAAAAGCTGGGACAAAGGATGACAAAACAGAGTCCTTCCCCGTACCAGAGGAAGCTTTACGGAATTATTTAACAACATATAAATAACTTTCTCCAAACTGTAAATAAGCATGCTTGAATTTTTAATAATAAACGATAATTTTATCGTAACAAAGACTTACTGCTAAAAATATTGAACTGTAGATTTTGTGACAAAATTCACGCTGCTACAGTGCGCAACATAACTATATGGTCGCTTGTTTTATGAGGATAAAATACGAAAAAGAAGTGATGGAAATATTGGTATGGTTCATAATTGTTGTTATAAAATTTTAAATTTTCTAACTTATTTTAGAAAGCCGTATGATAAAAATAAATACATATTTCGACAGGTATAAAAAGTTTTTATAATTGAATAATATTTTCATGTAACATGGTAGAACATCACCATTATATATCTCTTCAATTACTCTCAAAACACTAATCCTCGTATAGTAACGTCACTGGAACATGCACAAAAATATGGAAAAATTATAGAACAATGTATTATTTTCTTCTTTAAAATGTTAACGTACTTTCGATGTGTCCATCTCCTCATCTGTTATTATGAATCAAAAAATAACTAGTGGCCTTATAGTTATGTTGCCACGTGCTGTATAAAGAAAATGGAAAACACGTTTAAAGTGCTTAGTGAATGACAATAAAATCTACGGTCAATGAACGCATAAAAGAGGCACCGGACAGGAGCGCTTTCAATAAAACACATAAATATTACAATCTACAATCACGGGACGTCCGTTCCGTCCCACTTGCATCCACTTGCTTCCTGTCATCACTGGCATCACAACACCCCACACGGTTATTATATGATCCATAACAAAATGAACGCTCGCCAAAAAGAAACAGACAGCAAGAACAAGGCAACTATAAGGAGCATGATATGGGTGGGTAAGTAGCGTGACAAAAAAAAAGAAGGGCAGCACAAATAAATGTGATTAAATTTTTATCGCCTTTTCGGGCGGAAAAATCATGCAAACTACATAAAGAAGCGGGTAGCGTCAGCGCACTCACTTTTACTACCTTTATTGCCACAGCGACACTCGTGCGGACAGCGGCTACACGTCCTGGGGAAATGGGAAATTGGAATGCAGCGGATGCAGTTTGTGCTCATCGTCTTATCACGTTCGAGCAACCAGTCAGCCGTCCGTCGACAACACCTGGCGCGCGCAAGATGTTTGCCATCCGTTTTATTCGTTTTCCTACACAAGACCAAAGGGCATCAATGGCGTTTTCCATTTTCACGTTCATCTCTATGACATTTTCAACCATTACTACTGCATCGTGCAACGCAACCGTGGGCAACAGGCTGTGGATTGACGGGGGTAGCGCGCGTTACAGGAGCGCGTTAGCCACTTGTTCTCACTTGGTTGATGTAATTTTGCCATAATTCAATATTATCGCTAAATTATATTAGCCTCGTTTGGTGACGCTCGCTTGCCTTTCCCGTGAGTTGGCAAGTGAAGATGAGTGTGGGACGGATGGGAATCTGGATCATTCGATGAAGAACGAATCCTCGTAGCGAGTTCCCTTGTAGCAAAAATTAGCTTTTTTTCCCCCCGGGTTGCTTCAAAAGCACTAGGTAGGGTGGAGAAATGGGTGGATGGGTGTTACAGGGTAGCTAAGTGCCAATACAGGATTAGCCAGGACTTATAGTACAAGCCGCCATCTCCACCGCTTCGCCGCTGTCCACTTTCATTCTTCCAATAACCATTTCACTTGCAGAAGCTGTCAAGATGCTGCTGCCCACTCGGGGGAGTAGTCATTTTTCACCTTGCCGTTTACGAAACGCACGCTTTAATAGGAGCAACGTTCGCCGATGAAACTGATTGCAAAAAAAAAAAACAAAAAAACAAAATGGTGGAAAAGTGTGCGTGCGGAAGGCAAAAAGAAACCGATGAAGAAAAATTTGACAATACAAATGAAGATGAATTGTGCCCGTTAATCGAAAGCTGCACTCTCTAGGAGCGAGGCCCGAATAGGTCGAAGAAGTTAGGTTAGGGCGCAAACGAAGACAGCTACAAATGACGTTGGCAGGTGATGTGGCACAACGAATGGGCCTGCATTTTTGGGTCATCGGCTTCATCTCCACAGCGTAGGGGACGCACGATTTGATATTGTTCTGTATCATTTTAGCAGAAGATAATGAACCATGAACCTGCCAAAGAGCATCAAATTACACCACTAAAAGATGCATGAAGAAACCAAGTCCATCATGCATCATGGTGGACGACATCTAAATGAATTGATTGGAGCGAAATGATTGACGAAAACGGAAAGAGATCATGAAGATATAAAGCTGCAATGGGATGGAAATGGTTGAAGATTAGGTGGACAAAGAACGGCGAAATACGTAAGGAGGTTTTATCACATTCGTAACAGTTCTTTGACGCAATTGATCTGTGGCTTAATATAATATGCTATTGCTCTCTGAATTCTATTGTAATTGATATGTTATTCGGATTCTAATGCAATGGGTTCTAATGCAAACATTCACCATTTGGCCTCGGTATAACACGAGGTCATTGGAAAGCTAGCTAACCCCTTTTTGTAATAGCCATTTTAAAATTCAAATTCCTGTGATATGTAAACATTTTTAATGCTTCCATGCACCACTATTAGTTCATTCCATCCGTAGCATCCTCCTGTTACGTATGTCCCATCCACGTTCAAAAATAAGGCTGTAGCGATTCTGTGAACACTGCCACTGATCTGCTCCGAATTTACCAAACTCCGTTTATGACTGCCAATTTAGTTACCATTTCGTGCCAGATCGTTTAGCTCCCGTTTCATCTTAAACGACCAAAACTAATGCCAGAAGAAGCATCACATCGATGCAAACGTACCAACAAAAAAATGAAACCCAAGACACGAACCGTTCTTGATACGAAATGGTGCACTCCGTTCGATGCATTTCATTCAGGCAGCACGAAGAACGCACTCAGAACGAATGCAAACGGAATAAAACAGCATACCCATTGCAAATAGCGATTGGAACGGGGCACACCACCATTGGAAAGTGGAGATGGAATTTTTTGCTCCTTTCGTTGGTTTTGTTGCGATCTTCTCCCGCAGCAAGCCGCGGCAAACGAAAAATAAAATGTTTAAAAATGGCAAACGATTGAAACGAACCCGGGCACCCAACCCCGGGAACGAGTAATGGTCCGAAGCGCGAAGCTTCATTGGAGTAAATTAACATTTCGATTCAATTGATTTAATTTCGCTCTCGACACGCGCGCCCGATCCTCGCACGGAACGAACGGGGTTTTGGCGCTGGCATGGCACGAGAGTGTCGATGTTCTCCCTTTTTTGTTCTTCGTTCGTTTCGAATTTGTCTTGACTTTTGCAGTACACTTTCGTTGCATGGCACTTTGAGCCCGCATGAATATTATGTTGGCGTTCTATAAGGCTTGCAGCTTGCGTTGATTATTATCTGATTTCAGAACTTTTTTTCTATGCGGTAGGTGAGTGTAAATTTCCACTTCTATATTCAATTGCCAATTGCATGCTAAGAATCATTTTGAAATATAAGTTACTTTTTAAAATAATATTGGGTGCGCATATAAATAACGGCCGTTTTTTCATAAGTATAATTTTACTCGTGTCATTTTTATTTCAAGAAATTACAAATACTCAGCATAACTTTCGATCGAGCTGATGATGTTGGGGTATGGCCGGGGGATCCCCATGATTTTTTGCGCTTAGGATTGTTGAACAAAATCCACTTCTTCCACTCGAAAGCTCTCCATGCGCTTCGGCTGCCGTTTTCTTTGCTCGAAACAAAAACAGCAACACCTCCCGCACATTTTCAAAAACTAGGAACTTTTACTCGCACGAAATAATCACTAATCTGTTTACTCAGTTTGATTATGTCATTCCCGAACTTGATTTATGACGTTTGTAAACGTCAAAATCGCGCCACAGTCCACAGTGGCTCCATCGATTTAAAAACGGCCGTTATTTGTTTGCGGACCTAATACAAAAAAAAACTTTAACACCAAAAACCGGCTTAAAGTAAAGTAATGATAAACAATCTAATTAAAAAAAACGACTGAGATACACATTGAGCTAAAGATGCAAGCGTTGTTTCGCACTGTTGTTTTTTTTTCTTGTGTTTTGCATTTATGTTGTCATCTTAAAATATTTGCTTCTCTCGCCGCTTTGCTTTTCAACCCTTGTGTAAACCAATTTGAACCATCAGTGTGTGTTTTTGTCTGTGTTTGTCTGTTAGCATAAACAAATCTCCTCAACATTCAGCAAAGCCCGGGCATGCAAAAAGTGACACAGCTAACTATATCCCAAGGTCACTCACCATGCTTAAGGTTGCACCGCTCTAAATACATTCACGTCGTCACGTGCCGTTTTCAAATCTCACGTTCGCTGAAGGTTGACGTAGAAGAACATCATATCTGAGCGCTGATACCTTTTCTCTTTCGCACCGAAAATCCTTAGGTTTTGTTTTGCTTGATTTTTCTTCTAATTCGTACAAACTTCGACCGTTCTGCTGCTTTCACCGATCTCGTTGATACGTTAAGGCAGATGGACGAAAAATTACCTCCAACAGAGCAACGGACTGGCTTGCAATCGGGCTCAATGCCATTGTGGTGCTTCAGAAAAACCGCATTGGGGTAGTCTTGGTTGCCACAGTTTCGCAGAACACTGGCCAACCTTCAAACACCTCCAAAACGGGGGGGGAGGGATATAGATAAGACGAGGAGACCGTTCTAAGGACGCTGGTTCGATTGCTTTATAAACAAACTGTGCACCGCACCGCTAACACAAACACCTCTAAACGAAATGCAGAAAATTATATTTTTTGGGTCGTCACTGCAGCTGAGGTAGGGACAGGTAGGGAAGGTAAGAAGCTTGTGATGGAAGCTGGCTGTTATGGCATTGTGAGGACCTCTATTTCGATTCTATAAACACATACAGGATAGTTTTAGGGCAAAATGGGATGATTTTTCCCACCACAAGCCGTTGTCATTCGATATAGCAGCATGTGAGCAGCCCCGGTAACACATGTGACAATCTACCGAGCAACTGTGCAAAACACACCTTGTGCCATTGTTGAGTGCCATGTTGGTGCACAGGTGACTGCTATTATTATTGCAGAAAGGTGCATCGATGTGGAGGGGGAAATATTCATGCTAAGCGAAAGATGCTGCTTATTATGGAAATCTTTTTTTCAATTTAGTGGAAATAAAGATGTGAAAAAACTAGATCCAATCAGCCGTAAATGCTTTGAGCAACGAAATAAATATGTTTGAAGATAGAATGAATAAAAATGAGATTCAGCCTTCACAAGATTTTAAGATTTCTTTGGAATAATTCAAGATAGCCACAAAAATTTAACCCGGCTTTTTTTTTAATGTACTGTAATTAAAGCTCAGAAACGTTCAATCAACTTTACGGAAAGATGTGCCAAACTGCGCATTGATTGTACTAGTTCTATTGCATTCGGACAACATGAAGCAAACTTTGCATTGGTCATGTTATTTGCTTTGCTTTGCAGCGCTAGGAGGAACCCATTCGGATCACAATGGCAACTATACACAAATCAACCACAACTATGTTTGACATTACCAGAGAGCTGGAGAATATTACAATAGCCATCCCAAACAAACCATCCTTTCTCGCGTGTAAATGTGAAAATTCAACACTCCAGCTACGGTTGAGTTTGGAGCTCCTGCAATTCGTTTAACACTCTAACCAAACAACGTAACCATCGTGCTGAGCTAACACAGCAAGTGGAGTGGTGGAGAAATATGTAAAGGCAAGAGGAAAAAAAAAAAGTAAATTGTAATGAAATGGAAGGGAAAATAGCCAAAGGAAAACATTTCCATGCGATGCATCAAGATCCGGTCCCGGGCACTTTAATGCGAACCCACAGCCGAGTCAACGAACAACCGAGCTCTTGCCTTGTACAAACTAGTGCGGAAAAGTGAACAAAAAAAAAACACATCGATTGAAATGGTGCATACAACAACAAAAAGAATAAAAAAAAACCATCCCGAGCAGTTCCAAAATGTAAACAAATAAAGAGTCCGAAAACCTCACCACTTCGACAGCATGCTCATATTGATGCCCGCGTGCGGTAAAATGTATGCGATGGTACACCGTTTGACACGAAACGCTAACTATACACAAACTGGTGAGTTCTCGCCAGCGTTGTTATTAAAAAAAGTGAGCCAAAAAAAAGGTACACATAAATACGGGCGGTGCGCAAATGCAACCACCGGAATTCATAAGAGCAATGCCTGCGTGGAGAGAAAGGATCACTTTTTCGTCCTTGAGAATGACAGAAAACATCGCATGCCATGGTTTTTTTTTTCTTCATCCGGTGCATTACCTCGGGAAATTTGAAGTTCCATAGCACGAAAGCACCACCATCGATTTCATCACGTTGTGCTAGGTATTGCAAGGAAGCAGTGGCGGTATTTTGTTGTGTCGCGTTTCGTTGTGTCACCGCACCCCGATGATGACGATACGATTATGTGGTCAGGAAAGTGTTATCGTCTTTGAATTGGTGCAACGAAAATATATGCGGTTTGCATGCAATCGGCTCTATCGGTTGAATAGTCGCCAATGTGCATTCAGTGCCAAGCAGATATAATAAATACCCATTGCATACCGATTGCGTATTCAGCAATGCACTCAATCCTTACACTCTAAATTAGCACTCAAGCTTTGATAAATCTTACCATTACTTATCATTCACTGCATTGACATTCCGAAGCATTGCTATATAATTAGTTCGGAAGCCACAAATTTGTCCCTACAGCCCGACGGGTGTTCATAAAGGTTTTATTCCACTTCCATTGATAAAATCGCTTGCTACTACGTCCAACATAAAACGTGGAATAAACGACTAGCCTTAAGCAAAAATCTCATCCTCAGCCACGTCGCCACGGGTCCAACATAAAAGTGTCAAGAATTGGTTAGTTTATTTTTACAGCTGATGCCCCCCACACTGCGTGGAGACGTGCTGAGGCAATTCCGTGCAGTGTTTTTTTTTCCCCTGAGGAAAGCCATCATTCTGTGAAATGAGCAGTAACTTTTGTTTTCGACTTTCGCTGTATTAGCGTTCGACTCGTTCGAGAAATTGAAAAACACAGCGAATTGCTTGAAAGTTTTAAGAGTGAACGTGTTTTTTGTTAGCATTTCTAACCAGCACTGACCTTCGATATTCTCGGACAAGCGCAAACAACGTCAAGAGAGGCAAAAACCCCACAGTCATTGTGCACCTTTCGTTGGCAATGCTTAGGTTTAGATGCACTTGATGATTATGACCCATCAAGGCCCATTAAATGTGAGATCTCAGATATATTTCATTGTGTGACAATTCATTCCATAAAATACACTCATAACGTCTTTCTTGAGCAAATTAACACTGTGAATACTGTGCAACGTTGGGTTCCAATTACAGAATCACACGTAATTGCTGAAGACTTCAATTTCTGTTCGGTGCGCCCATGAAAAAAATCATGAAAATGTCCAACGATACGGATAGTATCCATTATACTGCACGGTTTAAATGTGAGTTGAGACTGCAAATGTAACTGACCTATAAGTCAGATAAACGGTCCGCTCTCTTACACGTAAGTCACGCGACTTCATTCACCGGACGGAGGGACAAACCGAACGTTCGACCCGTATCCACACACATACACACACACATATCCGAACTCCAGTGCAACGAGATTAGTTGCATTCTGCAATGTTGCAGTGGTGCAGCAAATTGTGCATACAACACTTTCGGAAAGTGCGTGCTAACGTGCCGCTGGCAGTGGTCGTTAACGTACGCCAAAGCACGTTACGTTTTTATGACTTCAAACCGTGACAGAATGGGAGCAACATTGGACGACAGCTCGTTATTGTTATGATCATTGTGTAGCGTATCAGCATTACTATCACAATGCTGTGGTGATATAATGCACAGAGATGAATGATAATGTGTAAAATTACATGAGAGACGGAGAAAAAAATACAACAACTTCTTTTTGCTTGAAGTTCGTTTGCAGGTATTCCACATATAATAACAGGTGGGCTGATAATTGTTTGGCCTAACACATATATCGCGCTAAAAGATTTATATCCATATCATATTTCGTTTGTACCAAACTTCAAATGAATTCTATCCAAATTTTACAGCACTCGGGCCATAATCTAATGAGCTAGAGCATTTTGTGTGACGCAACTTTTGTGCTTTGAGTAATCATGGAAAAGAAGGAATTTCGCGTGATGATAAAATATTAGTTTTTGAAGGGGAAAAATACAGTTAAAGCCAAAAATTGGCTTGATGAAGAGTCTTTGGACACTGCTCTACCAAAATAAACCATCAAATATTGGTATGCTAAATTTAAAAGTGGTGAAATGAGCACTGAAGATGGTGAACACAGTGGACGCCCAAAAAAGGTGGTTACAGAAGGAAACATAAAAAAAATCACAAAATTATTAAAAGCAACCGTAATGTGAAGTTGATCGAGATAGCTGACACCCTAAAGATGTCTAAGGAACGTGTTGGACATATCATTCACGAGTATTTGGATGTGTCTGTGCAAAATGGCTGCCGCGCTAGCTCACATTTGACCGAAAACAACAACGGTTTGATGATTCGGTGCAGTGTTTGGAGCTGTTTGAGCGAAATAAATCCGAGTTTTTGCGTCAATATGTTACCATGGATGAGTGTTGGCTTCTCCACTTCACTCCAAAGTCCAATAGACAGTCATTCGAGTGGACTGGACGCGATGAACCTGCCCCAAAGCGGGTGAAAACGCAACAATCAGTTGGCAAGGTTATGGCGTCAATTTTTTGGGATTTGAAGGACGAAATCGCCAAAAAACGGCCACATTTGAAGAAAAAAAAGTTTTGTTTCATCAAGACAACGCACCGTGCCACAAATCAGAGCAAACAATGGCAAAAATTAGGCCACGAAATGCTTCGCCACCCACTGTATTTCGTAGATCTGGCTCCCAGTGACTATTTCCATTCCTCAGATCTCAAAAGAATGTACTCTGAGAAGAAATTTTCCTTGGATGAAGAAGTGATCGCCGAAACAAAGGCCTTTTTTGAGGTAAATGACAAACGCTACTACAAAAAGGGTATCGAAAAATTTAAAGACCGCTAAAATCGGTGTATCGCCCTTGAAGGGACGTATATTGAATACAAAAAAATAATTTGACAAAAAAAAAGTGTTTTACTGTCATAGGCCAAACAATTATCACCCACCTGTTACATAATAGTAATAATCAAAATTATATAATAGGCAATCTATTGAAAGAACCTTCGCAAATAACATACGCATGATATACATTTCGAACGGAAACAATTCCCACTGATCCTATGAAGTTATTCAAAGCCATTATGCACAAAAACTAAAACAAAATATTGCAAATGTATGTAAAATATGTTTACAGCTTTCGATCGAACCCCTTCTTGTTTGCTTATTAACCGTATCGATTTACTATTCCCGAAAGGTAGGATCTACGGGCGGCCAATGGAAGAAAAAAAAACCGCATCGGTACGAATAAAAGAAATTTAGCAACCTTTTTGCCACTGAAACGGAAACGGTTCAAACGAACCTGTTCGGAACGATGCGACGATGCAAAATAATAAAAAACGAAATAAAAGGGGAATACCGTGAAAATTTCAATGAGAGATCAAAAATATCGCCCCATAATGGTCCTTCGCAAACGTCATCAAGCGTTTAAATTGGGTGGAAAATCACGTTTGATATTCTATTTGATCATTACTATATTATTGACCTCTCATACACATTTTTCCCCCCACCAGTGATGATAAACGATCAGGAAACGTATGGTAACCGTTTCTGTTTCTGCAACGAAAGGCGAGTTCCACGTAGCACTAAGGCAACACCATTTAAATGTATTTGTTTCAAGTTCAATGGCCTATAAAATTGGACCAAAACGCTCTCGGGATGTGTGGAACCATTATCTGCAACAGCGGTATCCAAAACAACCGAAAATAAAAATGCAACCGAGAGAAACTCTATGAAAAACAGCAACAAAAAAAACATCGAACGAGCAGTACGCTTTGGGGGCAGCAGAGAAAAATACGTAGGGGCCCCGGCTGATTTATTTTATTTTGTTAGCTGACACAATTTTTGGAAGGTGCGACAAAAAAGGATATGTCCATAAATTATATTCTCTTTGAGCCGTGAGGCAACTTGACGGAGAAATTATCTTTAATTTGTGAGAAAAAAAAATATCCCCCCGACAGACTAAGGGGGGGTTAGCACACGATTGTTAGGTTTGTTTGTATAATTTCCTTTTTCTCTTTTATTTGTTAAAGAAAACATGCCGTGGTACAAACGACCACTTGGGCGAAAATATATCGCACACTGTGGCAATGGGTGAAATATTTGATTATTTCGGTTTCACACAGCGCTTTCACACAGTATTTGCTTTTGGGCCATATCGTATGCGCTTTATGTTGATGTCTACCGAGATGGCAGAACCGTTTTGTGTTTTGATTCATACGATTAATATTTTTCGGTGTATGTTTGCTTATGTGATGATCATGATGATAATACCCAACCACGTACCTCAACAATTTGTTCGAGAAGGAATTACCTTTGAGGTATTGTTAATATAAAATAAAAAAGTGATGCTATTGTGTGGAGTACATCAAAGAACTCTCACATCTTTAGTCTCTGGCTCTGGAGCTCACCAGTTTAAGTAGATCCCAATATCTGCGATTAGCGAACTGAACGAGAACAGTTGCAGGAAACAGGAGAACATACTGTATCTTCCTATCTAGCTGAGGATATCACTTCACAGCAAACAACTAATCCGTAACATTAATTATTAAAATTATAAATTAATTATTTCCATACTCCCTCGAATCAGCATGCAAAATTAATTTAATATCCACATAAAACTCGGATTAAAGAACCTCACTTAACATCCAAATCCGAAGCATGTCCATTGGGGCTGAATTTTAAGGATAAATAAATGACTTAATTAACCATAAAGACCAGCAGTAACGATTCGCTTGAAAATAGAACAATCCTTATTTTACAAAAAAAAGATCAATTCAAACATTAAGAGTTGTTTTCAACATACGAAAAAATAATGCACTGACGCGCGCGCGTCTCGCATAAATATCGCAACCATTTAGTAGGAGACTTTACGATGTGCGGCTAGCAGCGTAGGGGGTTTTGCTCCATTTTGTCTGCTGCAGTTCGCATTTTGCACTTCGCGGTGCGTGCACTGCCCATGGTATAGAGTGCTCCAGCAACTCGAATGGATTGACACCATTTTCACCACCCTTTCCTGCACTTGTCCCACCCCCCCGTACGAACGAATTTGATTAACTTCTCCCTTCTGGCGAACGTTACCAAACGGTGGTGGTCGATCGAATCCCACGGAAAGCTTGAATGGAACGAATCGCGCGCACCCCGCAGCGCGCCACGCTCAAATGGATACTCGAGATTCTTATCTAAAATTGTTTATTGAAAACAACAGCCTCCCTTGCCGCTAAGGTACCGCCGGAGCAGAAGGGTTATTTTTACCACATTATGCAGACTACTAGCCAAACGGACCGACCGATCCCAATCGCCGTGTCTAGGCATTCGTAACGATCAAACGGACAAGGCTCACCGGCCGTAAATCGCATGTGAAGTCCAGAAAACCAGTTATCCAGGGGTGTATAGCAACAGCAGCAATTCCTTACATTCGCAATGCTGCGTAAAGGGTGGTGATGCGTAAGTGTACACTACCAAACGAGAGGCAAAAGCGATCGAAATATCGAGTGCGATCGATTTGAACCCGACAACCTTCTCGGTGTCTGCTGGTAGGTGGCAGAAGCAGAAAACATACGAAAACTGCAACACAGCAAAAGGCGCACGCACACATAGACACAAGAGGGCGAAGGTAAATTAATTCATTTCGCTCGATGATTTATGGCCGATAATGTTGTGGAGTGGAGCACCGACACAATACCCGCGCCTGATATTACCGTGCGTCTTTGGGTGCATTTTTTGATAAATTTACTATAATCAAACTAAGATACCGCGTTTTGCCATCACAGACCCCGAGGCGACCTGGTCCGCGAAAGCCCAGATGACCCAGATGTTAGCGGCTCCTCTAGCGAGCGGGGCGGCTGGAAGTTGGTGCTTTCGGAAAATATGTTTTCTGTTCGGGCAGCGCTTTTAATTTGTAAATCAGAGTAAATGGTGAATAAATTAAGCACACTTGCACGGCATGACGATGACATGTTGTGCGAGACGCTGGTAATGTGCGTCGCGTTGCAGGGATGGATGGCCGAAGACCGAGTTGAGGCGAGTAATTAAAACAAGCTCGTCAGCAATGATCCGTCGGTGGTGTGTTGTTGTCCGCATTAGGAAGCGAGTAGGCAGCGGCAGGATACCGGCTTAACTGAGGTTAAGCGAATGCACCCATTATGCGCACCATTTGCAAAACCCCCCCCGTGCCGGTTGCGCGCATACATTTGCTCGGTCTAAGCATTACGCTTGGTGCAGCTCAGCTCGGTACTGGCGCGCGTAGGAACACTCGCCGTCATAATACATTTCTCACGCACCGGCTTTCGACCTTAACCATTATTATATCGATCGATTGAACCGACGATCCGATCTGCATCTTTCCACCGCAATACCACGTCTTATACAGCCACGGCCAACTCGAAAGTCCTCCAATGTTTCACGCAGTACTGCGGGGCGTTAATGGATCATACGCACGAGATAGAGTGGTTAATCTGATTTTCGTTCGGTATGTTTAATAAATTTAGACAACAACGTCGATTACGATTATGGACTTGGAGTGCCTCAATCAGCCAGCCAGCCAACGCACACACTTCTTCCTTTCGGTGCCACATAAAAGCTTAACATTTTTCGCAAGGGCCCACAAAGCAACGCGCGTTAATTGCTAAGCATTTTTAATTTAAAAACACAAAAATTACCCTCCTACGACCCTGGACGGACGTGGGGTTGGCACGGGGGTGACAGGACACTAGCACTAGCGGATACTCATTAATTAAACGTTGTTTAAACTGCAATTACGTGATATCGAAACGATACGCGGTTGACACACGGAGAAGTTGCATTACAAGACAAGTGCATATTGCATAGTGCTATGGATATTATACCAAGGTTCATGTTAGAAACAATGTACGTTCATCGACTGATCTTTTATCGCATTTATAATTACTTTGAGATGTTAAACAAGCTATGCAAATGTTGCAAAGAGTTTTTCACGCAAAAAAATATTTTTTTAATCAAAAAATTATTATTTTAAGATAACTATTGTTATGCAATTATTACTCCAACTTTAACTGTTTCAAAATGTTTTAATCATATCCTTATGTTGGAGCGTTGTTTACGTCCAACTGTAAAAACCTCCGACAAGTGACAGTCGGAGGAACGTAGTAATCCTCACACAAAAGTGTAGCCCGAACCACTGTTCCATAATGTTATAAATATGAGGCGAAAAGGTTTCTTCGCTCTCTTCCAAAAAAAAACTCCACCACGGATCGGTAAATATAAAGCGCGAAGAACACCTTATATCGCTCCTAGTACAGGTTAAAATGCAAAATGGGAATTAAAGCTGATGCAACTTGCTCAAAAGCTACAGCAACATTGGGTAGTTCTATCTGTTATTTGTGCCAGAATTCGTCTAGCGAAACACAATAGAAAATGTGCACAATGCAAGTTCCAAATCCAGGATCGGAACAATTGTCATAACAAATGAAATCTCAACAGAAGTTTTAGCTGTCTCTTCTACGTTTGATGCCATCATCACAAAACCATTGGCACGTGCTCGTGATACCTTTGGCGATGGCGTTTAGGGAATTCCCATAGTTATGCTTCTCGTCCAATGCCAGTTCTTGATGGAATGAGTGAAAGGCAACACTGCCCCCGCGGTATGAAACGTTACACCTGTACCCATTTGCAGCTGTGCCACAAATAGCACCAGCACGCTTCGATCACGAATCGGTCGATAACAACGGAGGTGGTGATTTTTAGGAACGATGGTTTTCCTATCGCTTTGAAACAACGCCACTACGACATTTCGCATCTGTCACGACCAACACACACCTTAGTGCTTAGTGTCAACCACCACCCATTTCGCCTTCCCCCTTTTCGCCCTCTTTATGAGGTCAAAACACGCGTCCAATGGGTAAATCTGAACACTGCACTGCGAGCGGCAATTCCTCTTACGTGAGTAATTTAGTTGAAACTAGGTTGAACACATTCCATCGAAGCATAGCGAATGAAGCACATGAAATAAATAAATATAAAAAAACACACACATGCCAATGTGTGTTAAAAGCATGATCGTTGCATTGCACCACTTTCCATCATAGTTCAACACATTTGACCCTAACGGTAGTCGATCACAACGTACGAACGTGGGTGCGTGTGTGCTGTCAATTTTTGAAAGTGATTTTTTTGAAACCGAACATTTGCCGGTGATGAAACGACGACCAGAAACAAGTAAAAACAAATCACTAATGCATCATGCGTCGTCAGTTAACTTAACAAAACAGTTTGATCCGATGCATCTTTGACGATATAGGAAAAAAGGGCTAGATATTTTAGTAGTCTTTACCTTGAACATCTGTGTCAGTAAGCTAGATTTTGTAGGTTAAGAATAGATCAGATGTCATTTCTGACAGAGAACACTAGAGATTAGTAAACCTTGCCTAAAATTGCCGGACCCATCCAGTACATTTCCCTTTTTCCTTTCAAAACAATGGCAACAATAAAATAATGCTAAAAGACCGCAATACTTCTGATTCTGTACAAATTTAAACAGAATAAATGAACAAATTACAACCGCAGAAAATGTCACACGTCGTAGTACATACTAATTTACACATATTCAACAATGCAACATCATAAAGGTGAACCAGTAAAAAACAAAGTCCCGGGACGTTAAACATTTATATGCAAAATTTTTAACAGCATATCAACTGCATCTATCTTTCAATCCCTGACACAACGACGTATGATCTGCTTCGCATACACAATTTTACACGCCAATTTCCCAGTCGCTTCCAGCGCATTTTACTGCGATTTTAGACAAAGTAGAATATAAAAATCCTATGTTCTCGGGATGCCCGGGGGTTACAACATGTACTACCTACAACATAAACATACATGCGTTCGTTTCCACAACCGAATATCTATGTGCTATGCTGGTGGCATAACATTTTATGTACTGAATTAATTTCATCAAATTATATGCGTTTTTATGATAGCAATTTACGCGTAAAGTCTTCAAAGTACACTCCCAACGACTACGCGGCCTTCACCTGCTTGGCTGTGAAATTTGTGAATTGGAAAAGAAAAAACCAGCAAATGAAACACCGAGCATAATCATTGATCTGGTTCACATTTGGTTCAAATGTCGCTAACATTCTTTCGATCATTTCAAGCTGTGCGAATCAGCAAACATAACGACAAAATTATACACCCTCTATCCCGCTCCCAATGTGGCAAGTAACGAAATTATAATCATTCTCTGTCTATGGCCGAATGGTGGCACACGGAACAAAAGTCCTAACTGAAACGGGAAGGAAAAGTCACGCGTCAGGAAGAACCTGATTTCCTTGATTGTTCCATGAGCGAATGCGAATGAGGGCGTTTACGCATCTTTACGTAACGTTGTCCAACGCCAACAGAACAGATTCTTCAAGGAAATGAAAGTAGTTCACCAGGGCCAGAGTTGGTGTATTAGGCATTATTTATTCTCATTGGGCGAAACTTCTGTGATGTTATCATGGTTTATTTGAACAGACTTGATCACTTCTGTTCTGCTCGCCACGCTAAAGCAAATCTGTGTACTTTTGCAGTACAAGGGAAACCTTACGGTTCGTAATAAAGAATCCTTGTCAGGTCTGCTATTAAAAAATTCGCCTGGTGCTATTTGAATTTTACGACAATCTTCCGGTTGCTTTAACTTCGCTAATAACCCACGAAATCTATTAAGTCATTAAGGACGCTTTTGGCAGCAACCGCGGGCAAACGACGGATGCTTTATATGCTGGCGCAAGACAGCACGCATTTTGTGACGAGGAAACATGCATCCGAAATTTCCCAACATCGTCGGAGACGAAGAAGAGTAAATCATGAATAAAGAAAATGATAAAGAAAGGAAAATGCAATAACCCATACCGTCACATTGGAGGCTAAACCTTAATCTGCTCCATGGAGTTTGAAAATGGCCTATTACAGAATGTCACGGAATGTTTATAGCATCCAGTTTCCATAAACGACAACACGCAAACTCGCGCCTTTACTTTTCAATTAGTGCTTTGTTCTAATTTTGAACTGAAACCGCAAATTATATAATTAACCTAATTTACTATTTCTGTGAAGCACATGCTGTTCTGTGACACGACAAAAAATAAACAAAATGTGAGTAAATTCCAGCAATCAGTTACACATTGATCAACAAATTGCCAATGGTAGGAAGAACTATGCCTAAAGTTTCATAAAATTTTAATATACAAGAATTACTTACCATGCTTGAATGTAGCCATCAAATGCTCTGCATCCGTGCCATGGTGGCAATCGTACAACGATTTACCGAGCAAGTCCGAGGGCTGGTATCCAAGCAGCGAAAGCATGCTGTAAACAATTAGATCGAAAAAGGTGCCATATTGTCAATAAAAAAAAGAATTATCGCTCGCGTCTGCCTGTTAGACACTTACATGTCATCAACGTAGCTGAACTTCATGCTCAGCGTATGTTGCGTGAGAAAAGTGCTCGACCCAAGCGGTACCTCGATGTTTGCCGGATGCGGAAGAGGACGAGCGATAGCTACCAGCTGACGCTGACCCTCCTTATCTGTGCACGCGATATGACCGGTTACGTGCAGCACCTTGTACGAGGCGCTTTTGATATTGACACTGCGACCGCGGCTTGTCAGGGTGCACTTCAACCGCAGGAAGAAATCACGATTTTCCATCGGGCGGCAATCGCTGTTCGCCACACCGTTCAGAAGCTCCGACGGCGAGTGGTGACGCCCGTTCAGAGCTTCCCGCAACTCGGCGTGGTCGCACTGATGGCTGTAATCCCAGATTGGTTGACCCATGATATCGATCTACAGCATACGTTAATGAAAAATGAAGGCACAATTATTTATGTTCGTCCGCTTTCGGTTTACACTTTTCCCAGACTTACCTGTGAAATGCCAAGGTGCTCGCTGACATTTTCCGAAATGTACGTTACGTCGCCATCAGCCGAGAGAATAATCAAAAACCCGTCCAAGGTTTGCAGCGCTATTGTTTCTGGTTCCAGACCAAGAGTTTTCAGGCTCAGCTTAGTTTCATTGCGGTTAAACTCATCCATCGAATCCATTGAAACGTCGTTATCTTCCTTGACTTTGATTTTCCCTTCGGCTTGCAAATCTGGAACTAAACCGTATGATGCTTGTGATTTATTGGTTTAACTGCTGATTTCAACATAGAAATGTTCCATTTGCAATACCACAGATTTCTGCGATTATAACTTTAAAACTATCCCATTATTAGTATGTATCACAAGTTAAAATATCAATTTGCATATACTAATTTAAAATTTATGCTAATGTTTACAGAAACACCATTTAACGACTCGATTTTTGTATATTTTATGTGGAACGCCCCGTAAATTGTATATTTTTTAAATTTCGAATAAGCCGAGACACACACCATTCTATCTATCTGAAGCGCCACCTAGCGGCAATAGAAGAGAAGTTAGTTAAATGCTTGCTAAGCTTATTCACCACATTGCATCGTGGTGAACATTATTAAACAGGTTTTTTTAGTGTTAGCCTTTAGACAGGCAGAAATAATGATAATTTTTGACGGTTTTTGTTTAATTTCCCTACCAAATTAAACATTTAATACTTACAGAGTTCCAGCATGTTGCGCGCCTTGAGGAATGCAATCGATAAACGCATCACGGACGCTTTGTCCAAATGCTCAACCTCCTCTGGACGCATCGGGAGCAAACTGGCCAAATCCTGGAATATCTCCGTCTCGCGCGAACGCCGACAGCGCGCTGCATCACGTGATTTCTCCTTGCGTTTTTCATTATTCCTAAAAGAAAAGATAAAAAGAATTATTAAATATGTAAAACATGTAAATTTTATTCATCTGTAAATAATGTATTGGTTGTTATTAATCAGCAGCTAATTTGCTTTATAAAAAGAGGCAACCTTGCTTCAAGTTTCTTCCCCCCAATACATCGAATTACCCCCCAATTGTTATACATCTAATGTTATCAAAAAAAATGGTAAGCTTCTAATCACCATTACTTCAAATCAATCATAATCAAAAGCTAAAAGCTGCCAAGAAACAATCGAAAAACTGACACCAATCTGCCATACTATTGATACGGTGGTCGCGATCGGCAAGCATCAACGAGAATGATGAATTTATGAATTCCGCAACGAAATCTGGTTTCGCTAAGCTGGTTTAAACCATATTGTTGCGAGATACAGAATCATTTCACTAGAAATCCGTATGCAACAAGACGGAAGAGTGTACAATCTGGTTGCAGATAATCCTAATCTGTTCCAAACAATGTTGTAGCTACAAGGAGCGGCATTGCAATAGAAGAATTTTCGACTTGCCCAGCGTATGCTATATCGCGTGATATCTGTGCCTTTATTGGGCTGTACCGATGATGTGTTGATAAAAAAATAACCGCCTTAGACATCGTGTTTCTCTGCTCGGCACGAATCACGTTTCCTTATCAAGCAACTTCTTCGTTTCGCGACTTGCGTCAGATAACAAGATAAATCGAATCATGACACTGTTTTTTGTCACCAAACATTGAAGGGTTAATAAACTGTTTACGCTTATTAAAAATACTCATATCAGGTGAAACCTTGAAATATGACGTAGCATGCATAAAGAAGTTGAAAAGTTGCATTTCCATCATACGGGATAATGGTTAATCAATAGAAAATGAGAAGTAAACACTTATTTCATAACAGAAAAATTTACTACAACTCAAATGAACGTTTTAATACACCAAAAAGTAAAAATTCCAGAAGCTTGTGTGTAAATTCCCACCGTTTCGAATATGTCTTTGCTTAATCGGTAATTATCAGACACGCGTAATAGCACGTAGAGATTAACCTGGATCATATAGATACAGTTTATTGGGGATGAGGGTGATGATGGTCTATAATCTATCGTAAATACATAAAAATCAAACTTTTATTGACAACCAAGTGCATGCACAAGATCCCACATACGAAGATTTTACAAAAAAAAAACAACGAAACATTGAATGTACTTCTGTGTTTCTTTATGTCAATGTACATGGTGCGAGTGCAAAGTTGTTTCAATGTATTTTAAACAATAAATATTATTTACTAACCGTTTACGTCATCGTGCCATGAAACCTATCGAAAAGTGGATAAAGATGCATCTAAGAGATCCCCTCGGAATCATACACTGTCTCTGGGCAGTTGGAACATTGTGTGGTGCAATAAACGAATTATGGCGAAATTCGCACGGTAACAACGCGCACCGATGTTATAAAATGCCCTATCCAATACTATACTATCACCCCAATATAAATGGCTTTGCAGCAGACTTCTTAAAGTGTTGGGAAAACCCAATATTTGTGTTGGACAAACACCTTTATTTAATGATAAAACAAATAACTATGTTGTTGCCATGTCGTCGTTTTATATAGCAAGAATCGAATGTCAAATCTTCTATGTATTGATTACTTAATATTTGGTTGATAGTAGTTAAGTAATACAACGCTAAAATCCAACACACACCCATACATTTATTCTATTTATTGGCTAAGTTATGCTAGATTAACATGAATTTCGTGAAAATGACATGGATGAGTCAATATACTTTCCAAGCTTTGCCATTGTCCAATCAATGTTTGGCAATTGTTGATAGAGGTGTCTCGATTTCTGGTGTCTTCTCGACCGACCTTCAATAGCTAATCATCGAGCACAATGAAATATAGACCCAAACAAAATACAAAAAGAGTCTCAGATATCGGAACTCATTTTGAACAAGATTATTAACAATATCCACCGAGAAACAATTTAGACGAAGCTACCGTATCACTGTCCAGTAGACCGGGTATTAGCCGGTCAGCTGTACAGCCGATGTCATGGGTTATTTTGGTCGTTGAAACGTTACGGCGGGTTTTATTTTATTTTTTTTGGTGAAAATTTTGTTCGAGCAGGGAAAACACCTGCAAACCGAAACGACGTACAAATGCCACCTTCGGAAAAGGGGATAATGTATCTTACTGATGTAACGGGCGCGTGACAGTCCCCCACAGGCATTCCCGAATACATTTTGGCTCACGTGATCGACTGTGAGTTTTGGCCATAATAACATTTTCTTTTTAACGAAGAACGTTCATGTACGCATTAGTAGCAGAACTTGTCTTGTTGTCCCTGGTATTCAAGGACCAGTATTCAACAAGGACATACAATGAACAAATAATGTTTATGTATAAATTCTGCACTCAGTGAATGCAAACACCTTACTGACAATGTTCTTATAAAGTTAAAAACTATAGAACGACTTAAATGAGGTTCTATTTGCACAACCGTACAGCTGCTCCACATCCAGAGTACTCATCCGGCTGGTGGTGGCCAATGATAGCAGCTCTCGCCCATTTCACAAATCGTTCCAGCATCCTATGGCACCATCACGCGCAAAAGCAAACAGCAGCGCTAGGGCGAGATAGTGGCGTTACTTTGCGCACCGTGCTTCGGTCGGGCACTGTTGTGGCACGGTTAATGGCTGGCGAAAAGCCGAAAACAAGATCGCGTTCGTCTCGCCACAGACGGCCATAAAGTGATGTGTGGGACCAACGAGCATGAGTAATATTCCTGCTGCTAGTACTTGCGGCTGCCGAGGTCTCTCGGGGCTAGAGA